>NC_086245.2:33428286-34060786 GCF_036321145.2 Pelmatolapia mariae | reverse complement strand
CTTTAAGTTGGCTTTGAAGACCTCGATGACCTTGATATAGCAAATGTTATTGGATGGCTACCATGACCCCGCTCTGCACCCATACGACGTTTTATCTGAATTTAATCACAAGTTTTTGACTTATTGTATTTACAGACAGAATGACACGCGAGCATGCATCCAAAAAGAAAAATAAAAACAACGCGGTGGGAGGCGAGCAGGAGGAGCAGGCGGGTGGGTGTGGGCGTTGTTGGAGTGTTAGGGCAGCCACTGCATTTTGAGAGCTGAATGAAGAAAAGCTCCTCTTTGAGAGGCCCTTTGATAAGAAAAGACTGACTGCTTTAGACCAAAGGGTGGGGCATACACTCTTCCACAAGCCAACAGAGGACAACAAACAAAAACAAAACTGTAGGAACAAGAGACGTTTAGTCAAAGTACAGACATCTTAAAATGAGGCTGAATGTGGCAGCCAGCAGAGCATCAACACAGAGCAGAGACACAAATACACACACACACTGGAACAGTCAGCAGATCTGCACAACATGCTAACCTCCACACATTTCACTTTCATGTAACACTTATTCAGAGTGCTTCAGACATAACCATTGCTAGATGCTGGTGACTGATTACATCTGGAGCAGATGCTATCATTCCAGATTTAAATGAAAAGCATAAACACCACCAGCAACATGTGCATGCACATCTCCAAACTCATATACGCTTTAGAAACTTTCTGCACATCTACAGATTTCCATTATAGTCTCAGTCGAAACACTAGAATCAGAATCAGCAGGTCAGACTTAAAAAAAATGCATTTGGTGCATCTTTAATTCTGAAGACCGATTATATCTAAGAAGACTGTAAATGTGACAGTTAGTAACCACTGATGTCAAAGTTTTCAAATTCATCCACGTCACAAATAAAGATGTTATATGAAATTACTTCTCAGCCCAGGAAACTTATGTTTGACACGCTAAAAAATATTTTAATGCAACAAGGATTTTTGAATTGCAATTACTGCAGTCTTGTTTTCCATGATGCAATCTGCATGCTTTCCCCTCTCTAAAAGGTTTCTGCATCTCAAATGTAACGATATCTTATCAGCCTATAGTTGCCTTTAGTTGCTTTCACAAAGAAAAAGAAAGATGAAAATTCCTGTTTGCTCAAAATCTGCTCATTGTCGGCATATATATATGAAGTCATGGACTTTAACTATGTGCACTATATTGCCGAGAGTATTCACCTCACCCATAAAAATCATTGAATTCGGGTGTTCCAATCCCATCCATGGACACAGGTGTATAAAATCAAGCACATGGGCACAAAGACTGCTTCTCCAAAAACATTTCTGAAAGAGCGGGTCACTCTCTGCAGCTCAGGGTGCAGCACACACGTCTAGTTGCTACTAAATACCCCACTGTCAACTGTTAGCTGTATTATAACAAAGTGGAAGCGATTGGGAACGACAGCAACTCGCACACACAGTGGTAGGCTACATAAAAAATAAATCACAGAGTGGGATCAGCAGATGTTGAGGTGCATAGTGTGCAGAGGTCGCCAACTTTCTGCAGACTTCATGTGGTCTTCAAATTAGCTTAAGAACAGTGAGAGCTTCATGACTGGGCAGCTACATCCAAGTCTTACAACTCCAAGTACAATGCAAGCATCAGATGCAGTGGTGTAAAGCAGCGGTCCCCAACCTTTTTTGCGCCACGGACCGGTTTATGCCTGACAATATTTTCACGGACCGGCCTTTAAGGTGTCGCGGATAAATACAACAAAATAAAACTAGTACCGGTACCGGAAAAAAGAAGATTTATTCATAACACACGTGAAAAGACCCAGGAAAACCGAGTTAACGATAAAAACGATAACAAAATAACGCTGAAAACCGATAAAAACCCTGAAAACCAAACATTTCACACCTGAGCCTCAACTCTCGCGGCCCGGTACCAAACGACTCACGGACCGGTACCGGGCCGAGGCCCGGGGGTTGGGGACCGCTGGTGTAAAGCACACCAGCACTGGACTCTGGTTCTGGTGGTTGTCAGGAGGACGGTACTCGTCTGCCTCCATTGAGCCAGGTGTAAAGTTTGCTGGAGTAGGGATCATGTTGTGGGGTTGTTTTTCAGGAGTTTTGCTCCCCTTAGGCTCCACTTAAAGAAACTCTTAATGTTTGGACAATTTTATGCAACCAACTTTGTGCGAACAGTTTAGGGATGGCCACTTCCTGTTCCAGCATGGCTGTGCACCAGTGTACAAAGCAAGGTCCATAAAGACATGATGAGCAAGTCCGGTGTGGAAGAACAATGACCTGACCTCAACCCAACAGCACAGCTTTGGGATGAATTAGAGCAGGCCTTCTAATCCAACATCACCGTTTGACCTCAGTTCTGGAAGAATGACTAGCACACTCCTAAACCTTGTGGAAAACCTTCACAGAAGAGTCGAAGCTGCTATAGCTGCAAAGGGTGGGCCGACACAATATCAGACCCTATGGATTAAGAATAGGATGTCACTCAAGTTGATGTGCATGTGAAGGTAGATGAGTGAATACTTTTGGCAATATAGTATATATGGTGTCTGGCAAAACATTTGAGCCAACCCAAAGACAGCGGAATTTTAAGAGGCATAAAATAACATGTCATATTAGTGGATAATTTCAGTGACCCACTATTAGCAAGCACTTTGGTGACAGCAGGAAGGAAAAACTCCCTCTAAACAGGAAGAAACCTCCAGCAGAACCTCCAGGGAGGGGTGGCCATCTGCCATGGAGGTCAGAAGAAGTGGCAGGGCTATCTACAATACTATCTACAGATGAACAGTATCTGCAAGTCATGTCTTCAAGAAACAGGGAAGAAAAGACTTGACACAGGACCCAAGACACGTATCTGACCCTTCAGTTTATCCATCTGTTTGCCAAACTTAATCCAAAATAGCTTCATTTCAGTGAAGGGTGGCTTTCAAGAAGTCATTCTTAAGCAAAGCAAATAGGACCGAGGTACGCCAAATTACACAGAAACTCAGCCAAAAATTAGTGGTAGCAGGTTTTATAAAGCGACAAATCCAAATTTTTAATTTTTGGTTCAAATATTACAGAAGAGGTCAACAGAAAAGGCTTCTAAAGCCATTTGTAAAAATTAGTGGAGGCTGTCATGGTCTGAGTCATTTCAGCCAGCTGTGGTGGGGATCTTGTCAAAATTAATGATATATTGATGCAGAAAAGTAATATCAGATTTTGATCAACCGTGCAAAACCATGTGGAAAGAACCTGACTGGTAGCCGTGTCACTTTTCAGCAAAACGATGACACCAAATATATTGTCAATGCAGTAAAAGAAGACATAGTGTTACATTGTCAGTTTTCTTTTCTCCCTATCAGTCATGGAGTGACCTTCAAAAGGCAGCTAGGAGGAACAAAAGAGCAAACTTCCAAAGAAGAGCTTTGGGATGTCCTCCAAGACGCCTGGGTAATTATCACAGAATACTAAATAAATTACAAGAAAGCTTGACTAGAAAAAGTATGTCTTTGTGCCCCCTTTCCCTGTTCATGCCCTATCGGCCCCCCTGGCTAAACTTTGCTAGACCCGCCCCTGCACAGTTACCAGCTGTCAGCTACGTAGAAAAAGATCCTGGTGTAGAAAGTAATATTAAATCAATTCTAACAACAGCTCATCAAGCTTAAACGTGCTGCTGTTGTTCAGCCGCTGGTTTCCTCTTTCTGGCGCGAAGTGGACCAAAAACAAACAAGAGAGAAAAGCCGATCAGCTGATCATTGATCAGTTTCACGATTGAAGTAGCAGCAGGAGAGGGAGTGAGAGAGAAGAGGCAGTCGCTCCATATATCGGTTGTTAAGCTTAACGTGGGAATGCTTTACAAACATTCAGAGATGAACTTACACGCTTGCTTTACTTCTCTCTGCGATAACTTTCTCGGAGATGAAATGCCGGTTTGGTAGCGAGGCTCCAAATGCTCAACCAGACCGCCGACAGGTCTCGCACGCCACAGCTGCTCTATCACGTGATGCATACTGCTCCGACGTGCTGAGGTTATGAGCCGAGTTATGCCATGTCGCAAGTTTTGTGAGGTGCTTTTTTGATATTTAATGGATCGGCTTACATTTTTTATTTCTCTCCGATATCCGATCCAGTAATTTAGGTCAGTATCGGACAGATACCGATACGTAATATCGGATCGGTCCATCTCTAGTCTGTATGCCCCGTTTAATGTTGAAAAATGAATTTGTGGCATTCAGTATCTGAGTTTAGAATAATCTACCTTCGAATTATGTTGAGCACTTTCATCAAACTATTTCGGCAGAGGAAGTGTGCGCCTGGGACCAAAAAAACCAAAAAAACAACAGGAGTCTCTGAGTAAGAGATATCAAGAGATAGCAGGTAACCTTATCACCTTGTTTTGGTTTAGAAATTCTGTTTGCAGCTGCTGTGGAAATTTTTATGTTTACCCACATTATCTCACTGAGTGGATTAGTTCATACTAAAAGTGAGGAAAAGCAAAGTCCAAATGAAAGTGAAGGAGACTGTAACGCAAAGGGTTTGTTGCCCTGCGGACATGCTGATGGATGTTAGTAAGTTAAGTATATTAGTAGCAGCCAGCCAACCAACCTGGTGATGTCTGCACTCGCACAAGATGGCTCTGCACATGCTCTGAAAACTTTAAACTCTTTTAAAAAGTCCTACAATGAGGCTGCAAAAGGTTCAGTTGCAACTAGACAGAAACAGTATTTAAGCAACTGTACCTCATCAACAATGAAAATATGATGCCAAGTCACAAGACAGCCCACCTCAGACAACCTAACAGTGTGTCGTTGTTTTTTGGCACCATCTAAGAGATTCTTATGTACTGGGGTTTTTTTGCATCCCATGGTACTGAAAGTTTTGAGCATTTTCCTAAACATATCAAGTATCAGATATCAGGTTTGAAAACCTAGTACTCTAACCACCCCATAGGACTGTGCAGGTTAGCTAAACTCTGCAAAACATGACTGCTCCTAAAACACACACAAAGTTCAAACTTCATTCATTTGAATCTGCCCTAGCAACCTCGTGCTTTACTTTTCATTTTCTCAAATTTTTATATTTCGACTTCCTATAAAATATTTTGCTATTTTATCCACAAAACAAATGTTATATAGAAGGCAAAAACAGAGGCTTCTGTACTACATGCTATGGTAAGTATTAATAAAGCATCACAATCTAAGTTTCTGAAGATTGAAGAACTTGGATGATGACGAAACATTTCTCTGAAAACGCTGCGTCCAGACGAACAGAATCAACTTTTTGGGATTTCATTATGAAGAAACGCATTAGAAGAAACACCAACTCACATCTGCACTTGTATCCCATTATCCACTGTTCAGTATGTTCCTTTATTTTCCATGAAATAAGATAAATGACATTTAAAAAAAAAAAAAAAAAATTGTGCTGTCGGCGTTAATCTCGTTAAAATGACGTTAACGCCATAACCGCATTAACGTGGTAAATCTCAGCCAATCCTAGCGAGTTACCGCGGATCGCCCCGTGCGCGGGGCTGCCTGGCGTCAACGTGTTAGCGCGGTCAGCTCGTTAACGCATTTGTAAAAAACTTCCTACATATAAAAAAAAGACATCTTGTAACAGGTTCTAATTAAAGTTATTACAAAGTAGTGATGTGCGATACCACTGATTTCCATTCCGATCTGATACAAAGAAAAATTCAGGCTACTATTGACGATATTGATCTGATACTTTGTATAAAAAGTTAATGCGTTTGGAAAATCAAAAGCAGCGTACACTACCCGTTAAAAGTTTGGACCCATCTTCTCATTTTTCTTTATTTTCATGACTATTTACATCGTACATTTTCACTAAAGGCATCAAATCTATGAACGAACACATACGGAGTTATGTGGTAAACAAAAAATTGTGTGAAAAACTCAAAACTTGTTTGATATTTTTGTTTCTTCAAAACAGCCTCCCTTTGCTTTGTTGACAGTGAAACCTTAGCCTTCTCTCAACGAGCTTCGTGATGTATGCGTAGATATTACACAGTGTACTGCAAGGACGCTGTATCATTAAAGCCTAATCATTCAAATAATCCACTTTAACTGATCTACTCAACAGCCTTACCAACTGAACTGATGTGACACACATATTACTCCAAGTTAAACTCATACAGCTATTTATTGTAACACGTTTTATTAATGTAAATTTGAACAAATGGGATACCGCAGTTTTAAGCATGCAGGGAATTCCAGTTGTTTAAACACTGACACAAAAATGTAAACCTAGCCATGAGTCGCTTTCCGAAATTCAGCAGCAGTGCTACACGTCGCCAACAGCTCCACATCTTCTCTCAGTTCCTGGACAGTGCCTGCAGCACCAAAGGACTCTGTGTCGCCGTAGCAGCAACTGTTCCTCTCCTCATCATCATCATATTGTGTGTTATGATTTACTTTTGTTTGTGTTTGACAAGGTTTGTGTTCTTGCCACATGCATCGCAAACCGTGTCCTGGCTCCGTCTATGATCAGCCGTTATTGTCAACAAAGTGAGCGAGGACACGAGCCGTGATGCATTTCTACAGCCGTATTTCACATATCACTATGACAGGCGGAAGAACAAGTAGATCCTACCAATCATTTACACGCTCCCAGTAACATAGTGTTCTTGTTAATGATAACCTACAGAAATTACTAATATATTAATATTTTAATATGACAATCGATTCCAGAACATAAATAAGTGAAACAGGAGGAATCAATATTTTATAATTAGAAAGATTTCTAGAATGATTTGGCATTTTGTAGTAACCTTCACTTTCCCATAATTATTTTTTGAAAAATTCTGATTTTTCATATGAGAGTATATTCTAATAGTAGTGAAATTGTCAGATTTCACAATAGATGTTTCAAGCATCTTTAGAATTCTCTTCAATTTGCTTTACTCTCTTCTGAATATACGATTCTTTATGCCTCAAACAGATTTGTTAATTTCACCAAACCAGTTAATCGCTCATCTAGTTGGTCTCTCATATCTTTCTGTTGCACAGGCTAAAATAAATGTACTACACTGCTTCAAAGTACAGTGCGTCCTAACAGCATGACATTTGTTCCATTTGTCATGCTACAGCCTTATTCCAAAATGGATCAAATTCATTTTTCACTTTAAATTCTACACACAATGCCTCACAATGGAAAAGTGAAAAAAGTGAAAAGGAGTTTGCTTGAAATCCTTGCTAATTTATTACAAAATAATAAACTAAAATATAACATACGGCTTTGCCATGACACTCAAAATTGAAGTACAGGTGCATCCTACTGATTTTCTGTCACATGTTTCAACAACTTGATTGGAGTCATCCTGTGAAAGATTCAGTTGATTGGACATGATTTGGAAAGGCACACACATACCTGTTTATGTAAGGTCCCATAGCCGCCACAATATCATCACATTATTCTCCTGAAGGACAATAAGGCCGCATACACGCTGATACAGAAAGACAACTCAAAACTGGAAGCAAAGACTTGGCTGAGTGGTTTTTGTTTTGTTTTTTTCTTCCACAAAGTCTCAAGTTTTCATGTGTCTGTATATCTCTGATCGCCTGTACTAGAATATCATTAAAATGGTGGTAAAAACCAACACAATCATACATTTGTGTCCTCAACCTAGCTGTGGTGGCCGCAGGACAATGCACCTGGTTTTAAAAACTAAGATGTGCACAACCAACCAAAGCACAACAAATACAGCGGCATTAGGAAGGTGACAGAGAACCCAAGGTTCACTCTGACAGAGCTCCAGCATTGCTCTGTAGAGGAAAGACAACCATTTCTGCACACCAATCAGGCCTGTGTGGAAGAGTGGCCAGACGGAAGCTACTCCTCAGTAAAAGACCTGCCGGAGTTTGCCAAAAGGCACCTAAAAGGCTCTCAGACCATGAGAAACAAAACTGTCTAGTCGGCTAAAACAAAGGTTTAACTCTTTGGTCTGAATGTCAAGCGCTGAAACCAGGCTCCTGGCCAGTACCATCCCTACAGTGAAGCATGGTTGTGGCAGCATCCTGCTGCAGGGATATTTCAGAGTTGAAAGAAAGACGAATGCAGCAATGTAGAAACATCCTTGATGATAACCTGCTTCAAAGCACTCTGGACCTCAGACTGTGATATACAGGCCCACGACCGTAAGCACACAGAGGTGCTAGACACACAGAGAGAAAGCACTAATGTTACTCATACAGCTCAAAGTTACTCACCAAGGGCTACTGAGTAAGCTATGCTGATTATGAAATGATCAGGGGTGGAGCCACACAGATACACCACCTCAACCTGCTGAAAGCACAGAGAGAGGCAGAATCCATTTCTCTGGTGAGCAGAGTGAAGAAGACATTAGCTATGGCTTGAAATTCCAAATTCATTGCCACCTCACTCTACTGTGATAACCATCTGACACAAGCCCAGAAATCTGATTTTGCTGCATTCCAAAATCACTTTGAGGATGTGTTCCCCTCCGCCCAGTCCCACCACACTTATACTGCACCACTTTGAAACTCGCCCCATGTCTGATGGTGCGTTCACAGCCCTGTAGGTTACCTGAACACAAAAGGCAAATGGTTCAGACGTAACTGGCTGCTCACATTGACAGCTCACTTTTTCACTGGATTTAACCAGACTACCGGCAGATTCCCTTGTCTCCAGAAGGAAAAGATGGTGCTCTCCACTGTGTATGGTTTTACCAATTCGTCACCCTTCCTGCCAGCTTGTTCAGAGCTCCATCACTTTCCAATGCCTTTACATGATTTCAGCATTTGCACTGACATCTGGCTGAAATCTCTGATGGCGGCAGAGCTCGTGGCCAACACGGAGAAGTGGGTGTTTGGACGAAGGGAGGTATCTACTATCTAGTTATCAGTATTTAGAGTACTAAGACCATTCCAAGACCAAACAAAAGGTAAGCTCGCTTTTACATGTGGTTGGTTACTAATTCAGGTTTATCGCCAAACTTTGCAGAGCTGTGTTTGCAGTGTCTGACTGAGTGAAACAGGCTCTCTGTGGGGAACCCCTGCTTCACACTCCTAACTGTTTTTGTTCTGCAGACTGATGCCTCAAGCGTGAGGCCTGTTTTGTCCCTGCAGGTAAAGGGGGTCGACCCCACCAGTGGGTTACTTGAGACAAAAGCTATCAAAGTGTGCAACCAAACCGCTCATCCTTTCCTACTTTCCATCACAAAAAAAGAGGCCATGCCTGGATCAATCACTGGTATCGCTCCTTAAAACCATTTAAATTCAAGAATCTGTAGGCCAGGGGTGCAGACGGCTTTGGCCAATTTCCTGTCTTGTTCATGGGGGGAGGAGTAGACTAGGCCACAGAATGGAGGTACGTGGTCGCAGGGTGTGGTTTGTGGTTTATGGCTCAATTACAGGGAACGGGGTGGTGTGTTCAATGGCAGTGCCAGGGGAAACTGGCTGGCACATATGCCAGCAAACATATAATTATGTCTCTCTGATTTCACACAGTAGCACGCTGGGATCAAGGTGTGTGTAGCAGGAGTCTAGTGCTGCCAGCTGTGAAGGTGTAGCAGTGAGCTCAAGCTGACTGGACAATATAGTGCAAATCATTGGAAAGTGCAAATTCGGTGGTGAATAAAGAAATTTGCAGTGACCAAGAAACGCTGTGTTAATGGTACACGTGTTGGGGTTCCCACAGATGTGCTACAGCTACAAACTTTTTTTTTTTTTAAACATTTACATTTTTACATAAGTTGTGTTTCCAAATTGCCCGTCCCCCAGTACTGTTTAGGAAAGCTATCTGAACAGGTCCTCTCACTTCTCCTCTAGTTACATAAATTACAGTAAGTTATGCTTTTCTTTGGAGTGAAATCATCTACCAGGTTCAGTAAATATCACACACTGATCAACCTTTTTCTTCATGGTTCATTAATGTGGAAAAACATAACATGTCCACTCTGCTATGTTTATTTATTTATATTTAATCTTGATCATATGGTTGATAAAATACTAAAAATTATTTTTGTCGTCTGCATGTGTTAGCCGGTTGTGCATCACATGAGTAGAAATGGCTGAGAAAACATCATCCCTGTTACTGTCAGGGTTTTGTGGACACTTGTCCCAAAAATGCCATGCAGGGACTCTTTCCATGAAAAAGGTGGCAAAGAAAAGCTTTAAAAAAAAAATAATTCACATTTAAATGATATTATTTTGAAATAGAATAAACTGCCATGGTTTTATTTAAAAAAGAAAAAGAAAAAGAAGAAAATCATGGTATGCTTTATATACCAAGAGTTCTCAAGCTGTTGAGTTTATTAAAATGAGCAAGCACTTTGTACAGAAATTGAAGTTGACATGGGACTTTTATTAAGAATAAAAAAAAAAGGGATACATTAAATTAAATCAGTGAAATGGTAAAACCAATGTGAAACCAGGAAAATGTTAACTTCTCATAAAAATGTCTATTTTATTTAAAAGTTAAACATACGCTCTTGGCACAAAACCCAAAAGTTAATACGGGTGTAGCCGTGAAATAATATTAAATCTGCATCCTGATGGGTTTCATATATTTACAGGGTGGGGCAAGCTTTCAGCCTTGGTACATCCTGTCCTATTTCTCCTCTGTCCACCCTGGTACCAGTCTGTTTTTGTGACTATAGAGAATGTGGACAAATTCTTAATGCATATTATAATTTTATACGTATTTTAAGAGTTATAAGAGACTGTTAGTTATTATCCTTGTTAATCAAATCGAGTTTTAAATATTGCTTAAAGGTGCAGCACTTTGCACCATGTATTACACTGAAAACATAATAAAGCTGATTCATCGAGTAATCTGATTATAAAAAATCCTCGACACAAACTCTTTGCTTCGATATTTCTTTTAATCCACGGCTCTGTAGCGCACGGTTGTCACGCGAGTGCTTCACCTGCATTTATAACTAAAAACAGACCTGGAATAGAAACGTATTTAGGAGCAGCATGTGAATAAAGAGTTTGACAAAGTTAAGCCTACGCCGCCCGCATTTTAAAACATAAACTATGATAACAAAGCGAATACGATGCTGTCGTAGTTGAACATGGAGCCAGGAAAAGGCTAGTGGGAGTCCTTCATCAAACCACCTGACCAACAAACTCCGACGTGACGAAAAGCAAACTGTGTAGGTGCTCGTCCACCACCGTTTGCTTTACACAACAAAAAATCTGCAGTAAGCATCCAGAGGTTGTTTTAAACTTAGCCTGATACGATGTTTAAATTACAGCTCAAGGCTGACTCTTTATTAAGTTAAGCTGCTGTGTTGTACAAAGTGCTGATGCGGGACAGTTTTCAATTTTGCTGTATTATTGTACTAGGTATGACTGTGCAATGACAATAAAGAGTTATCTTATCGTACAGCTGATCTAAATATTAGGAGCACATGCCTTTGAAAGGCCAAATCTGTGCAAAAATGTGGATTCATTGTCATTTTCTGTCAGGTAGTCACACTGTCATGACGTTCTGATGGCAAAAGCAAACAAACTTTCCTTTTTGAACGTGGTCGGGTTGTTGAACTGCATAAGCATGGTCTCTTGCAGCACGCCATCGCTGCTGAGGTGGGACGGCTGAGGTTCAGGGGCGTCCAGATGTTGCAGAGAGCATCCCTCATGACTGAAGGCCCATGACTCACTGGTAACGACTGGGATTTTCAACAGGACCACGCTACAGTACACAATGCCTGCAGGACGAGGGATTTCTTCCATCACTCATATTAACATTATTATTAATATTAATTACCATCTCCACCATCATGTCTTGGTTTAGGGTTAAGCATTAACCAACCAAACATGAACACACACCGAATCTACCTCAGGAAATAAAACAGTCAGAACTCTTTTTATCCCCATTAACATCAGAAAGCCTCCAAGAAGACAAAGTAAAGATACTTTTTTATGCCTTAGTTTAGATCGCATATATAGCTTTATTTATTTGATTTTTCATTTGAATTTTTTAACCTTTAATTTAATTAAAATTACTCGATTAATCAGTGGAATATTCAACAGAATACTCGATTGTTAGAATAACCGATAGCTGCAGCCCTAAAACACACAATACCCGAGGTAGTGCTGGTTTCTTCCATGCTAACATACACAGTGGAAATGGTTGTACCTTGCTTTCAGTGCTTGGTTATATACAAGTACGCCAAGTAGATGCACCTATAGCATAAATCTGAAAATCCCAGGTGATTTTCAGAAAATTGACCTCTGACCTTGACGACAAAGTCATCGGGATTCAAACTTGTCTGAGATTTTTAATAGCGTAACGTATGGTATGATTTTTTTTTTTTAAATCTTATGTTGCCATGTTTTTGTTTTTAAAAAAAAGGATTTTTAGAAAAACTTGACCTCTAAGTTTGATTTTGACCATTGATCTAAGATTTTTAGTGCATGTGCTATGGTATGACTTTGAAAATCCAATGTGATTTCCTTCATAAGAGTCACACACAAGATTCACAAGATTTTCAGAACACTTGACTTGTGACACTGAAACTCATCTGAAATTTCTAGTAGATGCACATCTCGTATCAAATTAAAAATCATACGTTGATTCCCGAGTGACTGCATCCACAAACTTTGTACAATGATGTACATGGCGAATGAAAAACACCACCTAACCAAAAGTTTATGCTGTTGTCTTCCTTGTGCACAGCCATACGTTCCCAATGTGTCTTTACAACCGCTCAGGTTTTGTTTCATTTGGTCACATCCCGCTCTCACTTTTTGCAGTGTAGCAAGCCCGGGGCAGTCGCCGCAGATGAGCTGGAGGCACCGATCTGCGAGCAGGTCTTTCTCTATGGGCGTGTCAATGATAGATTAGTGTGGGAGCATAGGGATTCCCAGACCGCACAGAGGGGCACCACTGCAACAGTTCTTTGGAAACCTTCTTGTTTTTAAGTTTGAGACTGACTGACTCCCTCCCATCAGCCATTCCCTCTGAAGAACACATGAGCATATTCCACATCTATCGAGTATACTGACTATATGGACAGCCGTGTGCATAGTCAAGCCATAAAAAAGTAATACCTTTCTCTGTGTGGGAACAGGTGTTTTCCTCCTCCGGGGAGATTGTTTGTACAACATCCATAATTGATTAGAGAGAGAGAGATGGAAAAATATGAAAAAAAATCTTTTAAATATCAGACTGTTGTCACAGACAGGGGTGGAAATTAAAATTTTTCTCCACTTTTTGTATCGACCACTCAAACTTTTCACCAGCCATTATTTTTCTTTCTGTGTGTAACATTTGAATGATGCATTTCACCTCCTTATGGCCTTTAGACAATCCGAGGTCCTTGATGGCCTCTAATTCCGAGTATTTTGTGCTAACAATAAAGCTATCAGTCTTGCTGCTGGAAGGCGTGTGCTGCCGACAGTTGGAACATTGACTGGCTGCTCTCATCAAAAACGAGCCAGTCGCGTAACTCACCGTTGTCACTTCTTTTCCATTTTTCGTAAAAAAAAATGCCGTTTAACTTTAAGTTCCATCGTAACACCTCTTGAGGAGTGTTTCTGTTTCTGCCACCTGCTTAGCTCCACAAATGTAACACCACATTGCTAAACTGCTCGAATTTTCCCTCCTCTTTCTAAAGCCCCTTTTCCATTAGTACCTCCTCGGATCGACTCGCCATGGATCACCAAGACTCGACTCGGATCGACTGGTGTTCCATTACAAACCAGTACTACCAAACCTGCGTGTTTGTCACCACTGCAATGTGTTCGAGCGTCCCGCGACGTAATTGATATGCGACACGAACGCTACAAAAAAAGATAGACGTCGAGGCGACGATATACCTGCTGCTCCGTCTGTGGCTTTTCGTCAGACTCGTGAACCACAGCGTTGTTTGTTTGGAGCCATTTCCCTCATTGCCCGGTTTCAAAGATGGCAGTTTTAATTTTCGTGAACAAGACGCGCTCATGACTCGTCAAGTGACGCTACTGACCAGCCAATCTGTCGACGACACATTTTAGTACCTGCTCGGATCGCATAACGGCATTTAGAGCAGGCTAGCAGCAACACATCCGCATTGCTGCCCACGACAGGTCAGGAGTGCAAATTAAACGTAGTTTTTTCTGTTCAAACTTAAATCCGCCATGGTGGCTTCTGCATTGTTCAAATTTACCACGACTTCATAAACTTACCCGTATTTGGCCAGTGGCGGGTGCTAATTTCCACCACTGGTCACAGATCATAATAACAAATGTCCAAGAATATACTTGGACATTCTTTAATATTACAGTCCTAGGTTTTCAAGAACAAATCAAAAAATTCTATCACTGCTTCGATTAATAAGGTTTATTAACCTCATCACACCACAGACGCCACTGGGAAGCATGGAAAACCGCATGTATATGAAAGTTCAGAAACATAACTGTATCTAATACACAAAACCTTTCAAAGTCAGGATATTGTTCTGAACAGTCATGTCTCTCTACAGACCGTTACTGAGACATGTACCACAGCCTTTTATTAAACTAGTACCACTTCCAGACTCATCAGTACCAAAGTATTGTTAAGTGTCTGGACAAACTGTTATTTAAGCAATGTTAATGTATTCTTACAGAGCTCATGTTTCCTTCTTTTCAGCTGAAACAAAGGAGCTTTAAACCTGCTGGTCTTCAGCGCAGCCTTCTGACTCCAATGCTGATGGTATTTGTAAAATAGTTACTTACCTGGGAAAAAACAAGTCTATCTTATTGGATTGCCTCAAGTTTTTTTTTTTTTTTATATCATAACTGCTTAAAGAAGTATTAAGTGGAAATTGAATGATTTCTGCCTCATATAGAATCATTTATAGGGTGGATAAATGCTCACTTTATAACTAACCATTACTGACCAGTTTCAAATGAACACAATAACCAAGTTTTTTTAAGCACCACTCACTTTTCCATCAACTATTTTTTAAACCACTGTCCTCGACTTTTACTGCAAGGTTGGCATCAAATTTAAAATGTGCAACATTTCTTAGTTTCGACATTTCAAATGCTTTCTTTGTTCCATTTTTAGTTGAGACAATACATTACTTACAAACCATCACATTGTTTTTGTTTACTTTTTCCACACTGTCACACCTTTCTAAAAATCAAGGAGGTACACTACTACAAAAATGTAAAAAGCTTTCAGAGCAGTCATGACACTGTGGCAGCTAGGATGTGTATCCTGCTATGGCTGCCAAGAGATTCAAGAAAAAGGACGAGTAAAAAACTCCACAGCTGAGATTACACTACTACTCAACAGCAGGGACTTTTCATTCATACAACCCCACAATCACCAAGTGTGTGGAAGGGTGAATGTTTTAGGTCTGGAAACGTTTTCCTAAAAATCAAAGGCTCGGGCGTTGCTTTAATGCCACACTGTGTCACAAATTTGTCATAAAGAAGAGAAAAGTGACAAAACAATAAGAGCTCCTGCAGTAGACCTTTTATTCCCACAGTTTTCCTGTGGCAAAGATCTGAGTTGTACAGTCAATCCTGTATGAAGATGGAAGTTAAAATGGCTAGCTCCTGTTGACAAAATCTCTTATAGGAGAGGAAGGCACAGATATCCGTTTTCATTTCACCTCAAAGATAACTGTACTGTATTATCCTGTGTAACGCAACTGAAAGAAGTCAATGTAAATATCAGCATGTGACTGCCTGAAATCCCGAGGAAGAAGCAGCAGCAGCACAGAGGCTGAAGAGGCACCAATTTGTCTGAAATGAGCTTGTGTGCACCAAAGAATAATAGCAGCACACATTAAATATTGATTCCAGTTTGGTGTCTAACGTCATCTCGACATCCACCTCCGCTAATCCGCCGATCAGGAAACAATCAACCGTCTGGCCCGAGTAAAGCCTTGCCCTTACAGTAAAATGTTGGTTATGCTGACAGGCGCCAGGCAGCCATTTAGGTGCATATGGAGTCAGTTGAGTCTCTACGTAAATGGCTGATGCATTTCGAATTTTTCTTCCTAATTGCTGAGAGCCATCAGCACCCCCGGCCTCCTCCTAGCGCGTTTTAATCCGCCACTTTATATAGCCTTGCTTCAATAAAACCGTTTCACGACCTCGTCTCATTCCACTGTTCTCTCAAGAAGCTTTTACTAGTACCTGAAAGACCGTGGTTCTTTATCGAGTCTAAGTTAACCCCTAGAGACTCTGGATGAAACAATGAAACGGATTGGAGGCACTCCGACCAACGTTTCCATCAGAATGTAATTACAACACGTCCGTTAGCAGCTCGGCGCTTATCAAAACAAAAAAGCCACACACGATAAAAAAAAAAAAAAGATCCATAAGTGTTTGTGTTGCGACTAGAGGCCTTTAAATGTAAAGTAACAGTTGCAGGCGGCATTGCTGGTCGCCAACATGTCAGCATGCATCAATAAATAGCGAAGCAAAGGCGCTCCATTGTCTGACAGCGTATCAGCGTATCCGCTAACAGGAAAACGACACAATAACCGTCCGGCTGCGACGTCAAATCCACAGTTGCCGTTTCAAAACATCCCTGACCAGAACCAGGCCCCGTACACATCCTCGGACTCACCTGTATCTCCTTTCGCCTCAGTGTGTAGCGTCTCCGGGTTCACGGTCCGGTCCTGACGCGTTGCAGCAGCCCCTCACCACCAGTCCCCGGCACCGGCAGGCAGCACTGAGATGCTGATTGGGCCTCGGTAGACACTCACCCTTTCGGTGCAGCCAGACAGACAGCTAATTGGTCAGACGCTCTCTCCGTGAAGTCCAGACAGCGCAATGAATGGCTGTTCGTTTCCACAGAAGACCCAGACAGACAGCTGATTGGTCGTTTATTTCCGCGGCGGAGACAGAGTGCGACTTGATTGGATGGTAGTAGTGTTGTTGTCTGTGTCTATATGGAGAGCCATGTTACCTCAAACGAGGCGAAAAAAACAGTGTTTGGTTGTATTCACTTAACTAAACCGGATCATTTATGGTGTTCTAAATTATTTTTACCCAACGATGTCTGAACGACCAAAAACAACAGCTACATTTTCCGAGGAGAATTTTAGTGACTTCTTGTTACACCCGTTTCCTAACGGGTATTCTGTCCTTACATGCATGACAAAGACCCAAGGGAGGACAAATGTAGCTAGGACAGCATTGGATGGTTCAATGATAGGAAACGTCATTACTTCTATCCCAACTACTGCGCTGCAGAGCGGGTCTTTGTAGGCAGTAGTAGCAGGTTTATAGTGGTAGGCTGGTCAGGGGACGCTGCCCGCATGCCTTTAGGACTTGCAGAACATGAAATAATATACATGCTAAATAAAGTGATTTTGTATAGCACTTATCTAGTATTATCAACTACTCAAAGCGCTTTACACATACTCTGAAAATTCTGAAGCATCTAGCACTAGCCCACAAGATCAGGAAAATCATTTTATCATCCTTTACTGGATGATTTTGTCAATATCAATGGCTTAAAAATGTCATTTTTTGAGTGGAAATAACTTTGGTCACATCTTCATGTACAGTACATTTGTGCATAACTACCTACAACGGTAAAATACACACATCAGCCACAACATTAAACAGTTAAAGTGAAAAACACTGATAATCTCATTCCTCATTTTTCCTGGGAAACCTTCAGGTCTCAGCATCATGTAGATATTGCCTTAACATGAACACTCAACTAAACACTGTTGTAATCCTCCATGGCAACCTTACGGAAGAGGATTAGGGCCACCGAAAGAAAAAAAAGTGGGCAAAAGTCAGAATTCAGACTTTTTCCTCAGAATTCTGACTTTAATGTCAGAATTCTGAGGAAAAAGTCTGAATTCTCAGATCAAAGTCAGAATTCTAAGAGAAAATAATTCTGATGCAAAAAGTCAAAATTCTGACTTTAATCTCAGAATTCTGAGGGACCTGCGTTTCCGCAGGTCCTTCCTCCCTGCAGCTGTCAGACTGTACAATCAGAACTGCTCCCAACAAACATAGATGTTTACATCAGCGCTGTAACTTGGCACTATTTTGTCAACCGATTCACACTATAACCACGGTTTGCCTCTTATCTGTATTTATTTTTATTTAATAACGGTACAGTACTCTGTTTTTGGTAACCATTGTCCTTGATGTAAATATGTAAAAATTGTGTATGTTTCTGTTCTGTGTCTTGTGTACTGTTTGTTTGTATATGAGTCTTTCTTGCTGCTGTTACACCCAAATTTCCCCTTGTGGGACAATTAAAGGATAATTCTATTCTATTCTATTCTATTCTATTCTAATTTTGAGAAAAAAGTCAGAATTCCAACTTTAATCTCAGGATTCTGAGAAAAGTCAGATTTCTCAGATCAAACTCAGAATTCTGAGAGAAAATAATTCTGATGAAAAAGTCAGAATTTTGAGAAAAAATTCTGACTTTCTCAGAATCCTGAGGAAAAAGTCAGAATTCTGACTTTAATCTCAGAATTCTGGAAAAGAAGAAAAAAAAAGAAGAAGACCTGCCCACTTTTTTTCCCCTGTGGCCCTAATCCTCTTCCATACAACCTTCCTCAAGTAGGACAACGCACCCATTTACTCATTAATAACTATCTAGGAGCGGCTCGAGGAACACATTGTCAGGAACACATTGTCAGGGTCCATGCAGGTCGTGAAAAAGTATTACTACTATAGTTAAGTAAATATCTACTGTATTAACACAAATTATTTATTATTAGTTGAAAACTATTCCTTGCATATAATATGCACACAATAAGGAAATAAGGAATAAAACACATCTCAACCCACATAAAACTAATACTAATACTAGTACTAATTACTAATGTGAAAGGGCTGCTGAGCCTGCACCTCCTCAGCCTGTCTGTTTTATTAGACCGGACATGGTCAGAGCTGCCGTCCACTCCCATCATGGTTACAGCTTTCATTGCTAAATTAATAAAAAGAGTTGCCTCCCACTACTCTCTCATCAGTTTATTGTCAAAGTCTAGTTTATACGCAAAGCCCCTTCACAAATCACCAGAACAAAGCAGTAGGCATCTCAGGTTGCCCAGCTCCAGTCATTGTAAACAAGAGACGGACATGTCCTCAAAACACAGAGAGCTGCAGTTTTCTATGAGATTAAAAGAAGTGCAGCTTTCAGCAACAATATCTGACTGTGGCCACAAGATGGCAGTAATGTAAAGGATTGATGCACATGTTGACTGACAGGCCAGAAGCTTTTTGACAGTGTTGTCTGAGGTGAAAGGAGAGTGATCACTTTACTTTGGTAGTTTTAATTTCCTTGCTTTTCCCGATGGAATGGCACTGGAGCGTTGGTCTGACCTGCAAACTACCCAGATCAGAATAACTAACAATACTGTCAGTGCAGTAAGGCGGGTTGTTTCAATGTTGCCTTTAATCTTAGCTACTTTTTTAAAACTATTACTTGGAATGGTAAGGTTGTTTTTGTCATTATCTGTTCATCTATAGTGCATTCCTTCTCTTGCTATATCAATCACCTTTGTAATGTTGCTTTCAAAATAAAGGTTTTACTTCTTTGACTTTTGACAGTGTTGTGATTCAGCAAAAGCAGAAAAGACAGAAGACATGAATCAGTGACTTTGGTGTAGTTTAGCCTGTAGCTACTTTTGGCTGCACTCTTGTCACACTGAGTCACCACAGCAGGTAACTCTGCATGTTTGATTGGCAGTTTTATTCCAATGCCCTTCCAGACATAACCCCAAAGGTGATGTGTATCTCCAGCTATTACTGACTAAGTGACCTTTGCTGGACTTTGTGGACTTTCCACTAATTAATGTGCCTACACATTAACCACATTAGTGTAGTGGGTAGCACTACAATAATTAATGATTCTGATTAAATTATAATTTGCATAAGAGGTAACCCAGATAATTTTTTATGATCAATGATGGCAATAGAAGGGTTTTCATATTAAATGAATGCACTGGTCATCATTTTCAAATCTGTTTGTGGATTGATTATAAGATTAAATTATTTGCATGAATTGGATAATTCTTCTTTTTTAAAATCATGTGTGAAAGCCATAGTTACACTCTTTTGTCCATCCGGTATAGTGAAAATAACAAATAACAAAGTTTGAAGTTTTTTACAGTTTACAGTAAAATTTGAATCATATATATTTAATCTCTGTAATATTCTGAATATTTCTAATTGAGTTATTTGCATATATTAGAGCTATTGCTTATATTTTGTAGCTGTGTAATATATTATATTATTTAATCGAGTTCAGTCTGTTACTGTTCACTGTAACCACATAATTTCCTTTCAAGATTAATAATGTATTGTTTTTCTGATTCTGATACACACACAGATGGATAGATAGATGGAAAGGTATTTTATCCTTCAAGCTCAGGTTCTCTACCAGAGGCCTGAGATCTTGAGGTAATGTATTATACTTGATATCATGTTAGGATTTTTTTCCCCATCTTTACAAGTGTCAAATTTCTTCAGTATAATAATGTAACTGTTCACATGAAACAGAAGGAATCTGTTGGTTTTCAATGTGATTTTATTTTTGAATTGGCCAAACACTGCATCTTTAAAATCTGCATGAACTTTTGGTGGTACAAATTGTACAGTCTTCAAGGCACTTTTGATGGAGTGCTGATGATGTGGGGTGGATGACTCTGTATTTACAAGGAGAGGGACATGTGTCACAGCCAGCGGGCCGAGCCGTGTGGAGTTTAATAAGGACCCAAAACGCAGGCACTGAACTTGAGGGGAAGGAAAGCGGAGGTAACATGGAAAATGACCAGCAGGGAGAACAGCATGGAGGAACAAGTCCACAGAAAACACTGGAGCTCACAAATACAGTCCAAACACAGTTCAGGGGGTCGGCCTGGGGGCCGACAGCAAAGAAGTCCATACGGTTCTGCGGGCCGACCGGGAGGTCAGTAGCACAGGAGCCAAGGGGAAAACAGTTCAGGGGGCCGACCACGCGGAAGGCAGTGGTGGCAACACAGGCGAAGTAAATCTGGAGACCGGCTGCGTGGAAGGCAGCGGCGGTGACTCAGGAGAAGTAGATCCCTGGAGAGAGTTACTGTCTCTAAAGCAGCCAGTTCTTGAGAAACACCTAAGGATAGAGTGAGCTACTCGCAACACAGGAGACTGAGCTGAACTTAAACAGAAAACACTGGGAAACACCCAGGACCATGACAACATGCCCCTTATTTCACTTTACAAACAGCAACATGATAAAACCAGTGGACTGCTGCTTTTCCTTGCCACATACAATGTATCACTTCAACAATGCACCAGAAGAAACAATGTAGAAGGGCAGGGTAGATGGATAGGTATTTGGATATATGGATAGGTTGATGAGCCAGGCGGGCGGTTGGGGGTAGGAGGGCACGGTGAGGTTAGTCTTGATGGGAAGCGTGAAGGCAGGTACCCTACAGATGCTTCAAGTTTTGTGTGCGTTCTATCCAGGAGAGCTGTGTAGACCAGGAGGATGGGTTCTGGGAGGTGACACAATGGAGAGTCATCTCCAGTTCATGATTGTAATAGATCCACAGCAGACCGGTCCACATTTGAATGCTTTTCAGCATACTTTATTGACACTCTTCTTCCGCACACGGTTGCTGTATACACACTACTCAGTTGGCTGCAGCTTTCCAGCTCACAGCCCGACTCACATTAACAACAACAACAATAACAGAGAGAGCACAGACTTTAAGCCAGTGAGGCGTGATTTCCGATGCCGTGCAGGGGCGTCCATTGCCCCTGCAGCGGCACCGCAGACCACGCCCCGCCACACTGATTTAGCCTTTCTGTTTGACCATTGGTTTGTGAATGAAAACTCGAGCTGAGACATGCTTTGGCTCTACGTGCTGTGCAGAAAGTTTTCCATACTTGAGAGATGAATTGGAGACTCCAATCAGACACTCTTTCTGTAGCAATGGCAGCTTGAAAACATGATTGATTAAGAGTTTAGCGTTCTCCATGGCATTGGGCAATTTCTCTAGGGGAATAAAGTGAGTGGACTTGGAAAACCTGTCAACTATTGAAAGAATGTTACCCATTACCAACAGCAAAACAGCCAAAGTCTAGGGATATATGTGAGCATAGTCTATGTAGTGTTGACAAGGTTTGTAGCAGACCAGAGGGGCACTCTGAGTTACTTTTAGTCTGGACACAGATTGAACATGCTGCCACATAGTCTTTCACATCCCTTTCTACTGACCCCTTCTACTGTTATTTCACTCAGCAGGGGTTAGCCAATGGGAGCAAAAGGTGCATGGCTACAGTTTACCTTGCGGACTAGAGACAGTACTGCATCAATCCCAGAGTCAAATCCGTCCACCTATGCACCTGAGAAGTAAGTAAGTAAGTAAAATTTTATTTATATAGCACATTTCTAGATAAAAGATCACAAAGTGCTTCACAAGGTATAAAACAAAAACAGTCCAAAGTTAACAAAATGCAATTCTAAAAGATGTGTTTTTAGCTGTTTTTTTTAAAAGTAATCAATGAGTCTGCAGATCTTAAGTTCTGAGGAAGAGAGTTCCACAGTCTGGCGGCCACAGTGGCAAGAGCTCTATCACCCTTGGTTTTCAGCCTAGTATGCTGAATAACAAGTAGGCCCTGATCACAAGACCTCAGGGACCCTGAGGGCTGTAAAAGTTCAATGATGTAGGCTGGTGCTTGTTCTTGAAGAGCTTTAAATGTCAGAACCAGTATTCAAAATGGACTCTGAATTCAACGGGGAGCCAGTGCAGCTGTATAAGCAAAGGTGTCACATGAGAGTACTTAGATGTTGTTGTCAGAAGCCTTGCTGCAGCATTTTGGACAATCTGCAGACGCTCCAGGGAGTTTTTGTTTAGACATGTAAACAGTGAATTACAGTAGTCCAATCGTGATGAAATGAATGCATGAATAACAATCTCCAGTTCAGTGTGAGATACTATAGGGCTCAGTTTAGAAATGTTTCTTAAATGATAGAAGCAGGACCGAACCAGAGATTTGATGTGGACATCCAGGGTAAGAGCAGAATCAAAGGTTACCCCTAGGTTCCTGATAGAAGATTTCACAAATGTTGAAAGAGGACCAAGAGCATTCATTATGTTAGGTACATGTCTGTCTGGAGCACATACAAGGACTTCAGTCTTTTCTTCATTAAGTTGGAGGAAGTTGTCAGCCATCCAACCTTTGATGGTTTCTAAGCACACATTTAGAATCTGCAGCTTAGAAACATCTTCAGGTTTAAAAGACATATATAGCTGGATGTCGTCTGCATAGCAGTGGTAGCGAATGTCCTCAACGGGGCTCAAAACATGCTGGAGAGGAAGTAGCTATATTAAAAACAATAAGGGCCCCAACACAGAACCTTGTGGCACACCATAGGACAGGGACGTGGAAGATGACCTGTACTTAGAGACCGCCACAGAAAAGTATCATTCATAGAGATACGAGGAGAACCAGTCTAAGGCAGACCCAGATACACCAACCCAGTATTTCAGCCTTTCAAGCAAAATGTAATGGTCAACGGTGTCAAAGGCTGACGTGAGGTCCAACATTAGGAGCACAGAACACTTTCCCGCATCATTTTGCATCAGAATGTCACTGGAAACTCTAAGAAGGGCTGTTTCTGTAGAATGAGCTCTACGAAAGCCAGACTGAAATTTGTCAAAGAGACTATGTTTGTCTAAAACTGCTGTAAGCTGCTTAGCCACAACCTTCTCTAATATCTTAGCAACAAGTGCAGACACGAACAGTTCCTTGAGTTTAGCAAAGGCAGCGTTGGCCTTGGGGGGACCAGAAAAATAGTTGCTGGGCTGAGTAAAGTGGAGTAAAGTGGGGGGCCAGGATGGATGGACTTAGTCCAGAACGAAAAGAAAAGTCCATCAGGAGCACTGGAGCTCATGAAATGGTCCAAACCAGAGTAGTAAACACTGGAGCTCAGGGGACAGTCCTCACAGAGTTCAGCGGCCGCCCCAGAGGCTGACGGCACAATAGTCCGTCACAGAGCAGAGCGAGGCAGATTCGGAGGCCGACCGCACGGAAAGCAGCGGTGGAAAGACAGTTCTGAAGGCACCCATGACAGCTAAGGTGCTCAGCCGATGGCCTGGAAAGTGTGGACCAGTGTGGCCTGGTCCACACCAGTGTGGCCTGGTGTTGAGCTGTACGTTTACGTGCAGGCTGAACCGAACATGGATGGGAGACTCACGGGCAGCTCAGCCGAAGACTGGCCTGCAGGACCAGATGGCGCTGTGGTGGTTGTAGAAGGTGGCACTGATTGTGGAACTGATGGCTGGACGGGTTCCTTGGAGCCTTCAATAGAGACAGATGGCTGGAGTTTGTCCTTGGACCCTCCAGCGGGGACAGATGGCTGAGGCGACCCCTCAGGATCTCCAGTGGAGACAGAAGATGGCTGGAGCGGCTCCCCAGATCCTCCAGCGGAGACAGACGGCTGAAGTGACCCCTCGGGACCTCCTGCGGAGACCAAAGATGGCTCTAGCTGCTCTCCGGACCCTCCAGCAGAGACAGACAGCTGGACAGGCCCCTCGGACCCTCCAGCAGGAACAGAAGACGGCTGGTGCAGCTCCTTGGACCCTCCAGCAGAAACAGACGGCTGGACGGGCACCTGAGACCTTCCAGTGAAGACAGACGGCTGGACTGGCCCCTCGGACCTTCCAGTGGAGACAGACAGGTGGGCGGGCCATCTGCCTCTCTGTGGTAATTGTCCTAGTTTCAGGAACTGCAGCAGAAAAACAGTTTTCATTGTTCCCCACATCAAACACAGCCCCAGAGCACACAGGAAAAATGTCATTGTCACTCACCACAGTCGGCTACGCAGCAATCCTGGAATCCGGCTGTGGCACAGCGTGCTGTAGCGTCCTGATGACACCCAGGACGCTACAACACGCTGCACCAAAAACTGGTCCACCACAAGGATCGGGTCCCCCGCCACAAACAGAGTAACATAGTGTACGCTGTTAAGTGCCAGGAGGATTGCCAGGATTTATACATCGGGGAAACCAAACAACCTCTGGCAAGGCGGATGGCACAACACAGAAGAGCTACCTCGTCAGGCCAGGACTCTGCAGTCTATTTACACCTACAGGCCAGTGGACACTCTTTCAATGATGAGGATGTACACATCCTGGACAGGGAGGAACGCTGGTTTGAGCGCAGAGTCAAGGAGGCCATTTACGTGAAAAGGGAAAGACCATCTCTGAATCGAGGAGGGGGCCTAAGGGTACATCTTTCACCATCTTACAATGCTGTGATTGCAGCCATTCCCCAACTCTCTGTGAATGGGACTCATGGCCATTGATCAGTGGGCTTTGATCAGTGAGCTTTGATCAGTGGTTGTCAGTGTTGGGGAGTAACGGAATACATGTACCGCCGTTACGTATTTAGAATACAAAATATGAGTAACTGTATTCCGTTACAGTTACCGTTTAAAATGGTGGTATTCAGAATACAGTTACTTTGTTGAAATAAATGGATTACACGGCGGTACTTTCCTGTTTCATATTGTCGCGGGTCAGGACTGTTTGGGTTTTGTTTGACAGCTATGTTCTGTTGTTCCAGGCGGCAGCGTTACGGTTGCCATGGTTACAGGGTGACGCGCTCTCTCTCTGCGTGTTTCCTGGGTGAGAGAGCGCTTTTTTGCTGTTGTTGTTGTGCTAAGCTAATAGGCAGAATGCTACAGGTATGGCCCTAAAGAATGTAGCCTCATGGGCAGTGTAGTCCGTGCTGCAGCGAGAATGGACTGCCATACCCGTTATGTGTCTGTGAGCGAGAGAGGGAGAGAAGGGAAAAGTCCGAGCTGTCACGGAGCAAAAACGGGAGCTGGAAGCATGTAAATATAATAATAACCACTGAAGCCAAAAAGAGTGCCTGATGAGCCCATTTGTAAGTAAGCTATTAAGACTCGACTGTACACTGTGTTCGTGTTTTCCTCCGGAAAAAATAAGTTCCGTTGGAGCAGCCTTTCAACGCCTCTCTCTGTCTCTGCTAGCAAAGTTGACCCAGACAACAAAGTAAAGCTAGTTTTCAGCTACGAGCCCGACACGGACCCGACGTATTAGCCAGATGTCCCTTTACTACGGTTCGGAGCCGCGGACCTTCAGTAACAGTAATAAATCACAGCAATAGTACATTCACGTAGTTGTAAACAGCATGATAATATATTAAGTAATCCAAAGTATTCAGAATACGTTACTCTCATTGAGTAACGTAACGGAATACGTTACAGAATACATTTTGGGGCATGTATTCAGTATTCTGTGATGGAATACATTTTAAAAGTAACCTTCCCAACACTGGTGGTTGTTGATCAATGGTCATGAGAATTTGCATATTAATGATCAAGGAACTGACCTCCCAGCCCATTGTTCCTTCAGTGGTGCTAGTTTCAGTCATTATGCAAATGTACTGTTTATAAGATTGGAAACCTGCAGTCAGCTGAGACTGAAGAAGTCACCTGGATGAGTGACGAAACGTGGAGATAGTGTCAGACATCACAGAGGACCTGTCCTGGGGTGTGAACACAGCGGAGCTGGGAAAGGCTACGTCTACATTAATCCGGATAAATTTGAAAACGGCGTTTTCATCTGAAAATGCACCACGTCCATACTATTGTTTTCAATCATTTCTGAAGAGTTGTTCATCCACACTGAAACGACTGAAAACGCTTACATTCCCGTACTGTGCACGATTTGACCTGTGACATTTCAGTCTGCCATTTATTTACTTTCCAGCTCTTTGAAACGTCGCAGCAAAATGTTGAAGAAAAGCAGAGTTTTTTAAATGGACTGACTATGAGGTGGAGTTGTTGCTGTGAGAAACACAAGAGTACAAAGTTGCAAAGGTGAGGAAAATATAGTCTGGGAGACGTACCAAAACAAATACACCGAAATTAACATTTGGTCTTCTTTGAAGAAAAGCTTTGTGGAGCATGTAAAAACTGATATTAATCTTTAATAGGGCTGTGAAAAATGGGAAAAAACAAAACAACTGCTGTACAATGCTGTCCGCCATCTTAGTTGAATTGGTCACATGACTGCATCATATGACTAAAACGCGCCATCGTTTTTGAAAGCCTCCATTGTCGCGATCCACACTGCAACGCAAAAACGGCGTTTTCAAATGTATCCACTTTGAAGAGCATTTTCAAAAAGCTCAGTTTTCCTTGACCAAAAACGCCGTCTCAGTGTGGACGAAAGGCCAAAACGGAGAGAAAAAGATGCGTTTTCAAACGAAGATAAATTAGTGTGGACATGACCAAAGAAGGCTCGGCAGAAACTTTATTTCCTGAGAGTCCTCAGGAAAAATAACATCCCTCAAAAGCTGCTGGTGCCCTTCTATCGATGTTCTATTGAGCGCATCCTGTGCTTCTTCCTCTGTATGTGGTTTTCCAGCTGCACAACAGTGCAAAGGAAATCTGCTGGTCTTTAGCCTCTCTGGACGAACTGCTTAGTCTCACTGTCTCAGGAAAGCAGGAAATATCATAAAAGACTCCTCACACTCTGCTCATCATCTGTTCCACCTGCTGCCATCAGGAATAAAAGGAGCATCAGAACAAAGACAAATAGACTGAATATCAGTTTCTACCCTGGAGCTTTTAGGGCATTGAATTACACGTAATCACCTCCAATTCAACCTGACAGGTACAGTGCAATGGATGGCATCCTGTGCAATAGTATTTTATGTGCAGTAAGGTTTTATTTATTATACTGAATGACTGTGTTCTACTTCTTTTTTATTTTATTCTTTTGTAATTATATTTAAACTTTTTCTCTTGACACCACAGGAACTGCACTTAATTTCATTGTCCTTGTTACAATGATTCTGATATTGCAAATGAAGAGGGAAGAATCAAAGTGGAAACTGGAAATAGCGAAGAAGGTGACTGATGGGATTTATAGTTCTTTTCTCTCAGGTGATGGTAAAGGAAAACTAAACCTTAAAATGACTTGGGTTAATCACATGACGCTAAGTGGTCCTTCATTTGGTCATTTAGTGCTTGAAGAAAAAACTCCCTATAAGGTGTTATCCAGCCAGCCAGACTCGGTGGCTACCTTGCGAAAATCAACAGTGAACTCCCTGCCATAAATGTAATAATCCAGGGAAAAGCCTGGGTGGCTGCCTGTGGCACAGCAACAGAGATTTGTACTATAACTGGTGGTGTCTGAGTGGGAGAGGTTGTGACGTTGAAGCGGAACTGCTGAGAGAATTTCTTACTGTTCGTCACAGGCTGATTGACATTGTTTATCTAAAATTTCAGCACCTCCAATTACAGCACCATATATGAAAATTGCTATACAAATTGGGTCTGCTGGGTCCAGATTGATTTTGGCCAGGTCGCTCTGTCACAAGGCCAGAAGGCCGGTAACTGTGGTAGACAACAGGGTAGGCCAAAAAGGGGGCAACTGTCATGGTCCCCGTGCCTCGCTGGTCGACTCTCTGTTAGGCAACATGTTTGTTTTTGTTTTCGCTCTCTCCCTCTCCCCCTCTCGCTCTCTCTCTTTCGCCGCGGCGATGCTCATTGCGGGCTCCCGCTGCTGGCCCACACACCTGCTCTCATCACCACAGGTCGTTGATCCCAGCTGACTGCAGCACTATTTAAGATGGCGGATCTACGCTAGTCTTCGCTGGATCATTGAGCTATCAGCGTCAGTCAACCTGCGAACCTGCAACTCTGAATCTGAATCCGTGAGGTTTGTGACTATTCCTCTAATCAGACCTTTTTGTGTGTGTAGATTTTTCCTGAACCTGGTTAACGGACTACAAGAGGAGCGGCAGTGGAGAGGAGTTGGATTTTGTACAGTAAGTGTGGAGCACTTCTTTCCGACCCCTGTTTCCCCACGGACCCTGGAGACCCGGACCCCTCTTTTCCCCTGTACATTGTATATATTCACTTGGTGTTTTGTTCACTGTAAATAAACGCACTGTCTTTTGCCTAAGGAAAACCTGGCCTGCGCCTGAGTCCCTTTAGGAAATCTTATCAGCAATGGCAGCAATCTTCACTTCAAGGCTATTCATTTATTTGAAAGCCTAATGCTTAACCTTGTCCACTTTAACAGATTTATTTCTTATACATCATCCAACTGGCCCTTATTTAAAGTCCCTGTGATTTTTCAGATGTTTTATCTGATTTAGTGCTCAGATCAACTAATTATTGTGGGCGATTTTAACATCCCTGTAGATAATGAAATGACAGCCTCAGCATGACATTTAACCTATTATTAGCTTTTCTCAAAAGTGTAAAAGAACCCACCCACCACTTTAAACACATTCTACTTCTTGTTCTGACATATGACATACAACCTGAAATGGCATCTCACTAATTTAGAAGATCTTAATTTAGCCTGGAAAAATATTTTGTTGCTCTATTAAAAAACAAAAAAGCCCTCTGTGAAGCTAGAACATCTTACTATTCCTCACTGATTGAAAAAAAAAAAAAGAACAACCCTAGGTTTCTCTGCAGCACTGTAGCCAGGCTGACAAACAGTCAGAGCTCAGTGAAACTTAAGTTTATTGTTACATGCTTAAATTACACAAAATGTCAGAAATCTGCACTGTCATGAACAAAAATTTAAACCTATATTTTCATGATTTGTTGGATTAACC
Organism: Pelmatolapia mariae; assembly: GCF_036321145.2. Taxonomy (NCBI): domain Eukaryota; kingdom Metazoa; phylum Chordata; class Actinopteri; order Cichliformes; family Cichlidae; genus Pelmatolapia; species Pelmatolapia mariae. The sequence continues at coordinate 34,031,239 of NC_086245.2, read as the reverse complement.
CTCCGAGGTCCAAAATATAACTGGGCATTTTTGACTCCTTTTGAGTTTACGTTTGTATTTCACCCTCAAATTGTTTCATTTTATTTTTTTCCTGCCTTGCTTGGTTTCATTCTTTTCAGCTCAGCCTCACGTGTCTGAATTTAGATGTTTTTTCATTGACATACTGTATTAATATTACTGACCTGAAATCACACAAAAAAACTTAAAATCCTAGTAGTATTTTTTTTTACAGTAAAAAAAACACAGACATGTTGAGTAAATTATTTTTATAACTTGAAATGCAAATATAAATTGTACATTTTGTAAACACATAGAACTATTTATCCAAAAATGCAGCCAATACACCTGCCGTTTTCTTTTATTTTGTACAACCATTTAAAAATATTGCTAAAACTAAAATGAGAAAACAATCAGGTGTCACAAATGATGTGTGCCAGTAAAAAAATGTTTTTCCACCAAAAGACAGAGGAGAACAGCACAGGGAGAAACCTGCAGGCCTGACAACAGGAGGTGTATCACTCCGCTGGTTTTCTACTTAGTGACAGTGTTTACATTGCACTGTGCCTTTGTGACATTCATTAGTGCCCTCACTGACACACAAAACAAAGCAATGACTACACAACACACTAACTATACAATCCACACTAAATGTCACAAATCTCCCACATCTAAAAACTCTCTCTCTCTCTTTCTCGCTCTGTCTCGCTGCTGTTACCGTCACTGCCCAAACTTTCCCCTCTCCCAAAACAACCAAATCCCACGTGTTGAGTTTTTTTTAAAATTGGTTGACATGGTACATTTTTCCACCGATAGGAAAGAGGTGCCTTTTTTTTTCTTTACTGTTTTCGCGCTGTCCTTAGAAAACGCTTAAAAAAAAAAAAAAAAAAAAAAAAAAAAAAAATATATATATATATATATATATATGTATATAACAACACCCAGCACGCCCCTACGGGCGGTTTATCCTTCAAGCTCGGGTCCTCTACCAGAGGCCTGGGAGCTTGAGGGTCCTGCGCAGTATCTTAGCTGTTCCCAGGACTGCGCTCTTCTGGACGGAGATCTCCGATGTTGTTCCCGGGATCTGCTGGAGCCACTCGCCTAGCTTGGGAGTCACCGCACCTAGTGCTCCGATTACCACTGGGACCACCGTTACCTTCACCCTCCACATCCTCTCGAGCTCTTCTCTGAGCCCTTGGTATTTCTCCAGCTTCTCGTGTTCCTTCTTCCTGATATTGCTGTCATTCGGAACCGCTACATCGATCACTACGGCCGTCTTCTCCTGTTTGTCTACCACCACTATGTCCGGTTGGTTAGCCACCACCATTTTGTCCGTCTGTATCTGGAAGTCCCACAGGATCTTAGCTCGGTCATTCTCCACCACCCTTGGGGGGATCTCCCATTTTGACCTCGGGACTTCCAGGTTATACTCGGCACAGATGTTCCTGTACACTATGCCGGCCACTTGGTTATGGCGTTCCATGTATGCCTTGCCTGCTAGCATCTTGCACCCTGCTGTTATGTGCTGGATTGTCTCTGGGGCATCTTTACACAGCCTGCACCTGGGGTCTTGCCTGGTGTGATAGACCACAGCCTCTATGGATCTTGTACTCAGAGCTTGTTCTTGTGCTGCCATGATTAGTGCCTCTGTGCTGTCTTTCAGTCCAGCTTTGTCCAGCCACTGGTAGGATTTCTGGATATCAGCCACCTCCTCTATCTGCCGGTGGTACGTACCGTGCAGGGGCCTGTCCTTCCATGATGGTTCCTCGTCTGCCTCCTCTTTCTTGGGTTTCTGCTGCCTGAGGTATTCACTGAGCGCTCGGTCAGTTGGGGCCATCTTCCCAATGTATTCTTGGATGTTCGTTGTCTCATCCTGGACTGTGGTGCTGACACTCACCAGTCCTCGGCCCCCTTCCTTCCGCTTAGCGTACAGCCTCAGGGTGCTGGACTTGGGGTGAAACCCTCCATGCATGGTAAGGAGCTTTCTTGTCTTTATGTCAGTGGCTTCTATCTCCTCCTTTGGCCAGCCTATTACCCCAGCAGGGTACCTGATCACGGGCAGGGCGTAGGTGTTGATAGCCCGGATCTTGTTCTTACCGTTCAGCTGACTCCTCAGGACTTGCCTGACCCTTTGCAGGTACTTGGTGGTTGCAGCTTTTCTAGCGGCCTCTTCATGGTTCCCATTTGCCTGCGGGATCCCCAGGTACTTGTAACTGTCCTCTATGTCTGCAATGTTGCCTTCTGGTAGTTCGATCCCCTCAGTTCTGACTACCTTCCCTCTCTTTGTTACCATCCAACTACACTTCTCCAGCCCGAATGACATCCCGATGTCATTGCTGTATAGCCTGGTAGTGTGGATCAGTGAATCGATGTCTCGTTCACTCTTGGCATACAGCTTGATGTCATCCATGTACAGGAGGTGGCTGACAACCGCTCCGTTTCGTAGTCGGTATCCGTAGCCAGTCTTGTTAATGATCTCACTGAGGGGGTTCAGGCCTATGCAGAACAGCAGTGGGGACAGAGCATCTCCTTGGTAGATCCCGCACTTGATGGTGACTTGTGCTATGGGCTTGGAGTTGGCCTCTAGTGTTGTACGCCACATCCCCATTGAGTTCCTGATGAAGGCTCTTAGGGTCCTGTTGATCTTGTACAATTCTAGGCATTCCAGTATCCAGCTGTGGGGCATTGAGTCATAGGCCTTCTTGTAATCAATCCAGGCTGTGCACAGGTTGGTCAGTCTGGTCTTGCAGTCTCGGCTGACTGTTCTGTCTACCAGTAGCTGGTGTTTTGCACCTCTGGTATTCTTGCCAATCCCTTTCTGTGCCCCGCTCATGTATTGACCCATGTGCCTGTTCATCTTAGCCGATATGATGCCTGACAGGAGCTTCCATGTAGTACTGAGGCAGGTTATTGGTCGGTAGTTGGATGGGACCGGTCCCTTCTTGGGGTCCTTGGGGATCAGGACCGTCCGACCTTCGGTTAGCCATTCCGGGTGTCTCTCGTTAACTAGCAGCTGGTTCATTTGTGCTGCCAGATGCTCATGGAGTGCAGTCAGCTTCTTCAGCCAGTAGGCGTGAACCATGTCAGGGCCTGGTGCTGTCCAACTCTTCATACTGGAGACCCTTTCTTGGATATCTGCCACTGTGATGGTTACTGGACCCTGTTCAGGGAGGTCGCTATGGTCTGCCCTCAGATCCACTAGCCACTGAGCATTGCCGTTATGGGTTGCGTCCTTCTCCCATATGCTCTTCCAGTATTGCTCCGTCTCCAGCCTTGGTGGTGCTGTTCTCTTATTGTTCCCTTGCCACTGAGAGTACACCTTTGCTGGTTCTGTGGAGAACAGCTGGTTTATTCTCCTACCTTCTATCTCTCTGGTGTACCTCCTCAAGCGGCTGGCCAAGGCTGTGAGTCTTTGCTTGGCAGTTTCCAAGGCCTCAGGTATGGACAGGTATTTCAGGTATTTCTTATGCACCTTCTTTGTCGCACCTTTCTGCAACTCCGTTAGTTGGCTAACCTCCCTCCGTGCTACTTTGATCTTGCCCTCTAGCCTCCTTCTCCATGGAGGGTACTGCCCCTTGTGGCTGTTCAACTTGTAGCCAAGCATCTATATATATATATATATATATATATACATATATATATATATATATTATCATAACTCTGGATTTAGAGGCCTGTCAGTATACTGGTGTATACTTTGAAGTCCGAACTTTCAATACGGGCTGAAAGATTCAGCGTGGTTGCCGCTTGTTGCTGTGTCAGCTTAAATCAGTCATGTGATTTGGAGGTGCAGTGTGTCCGTGGACCCTAGAGGGCTAATAACACTCACCTTCATAATTTTTGTGATAAAGTTATAATAATTCATAACTTATGACTTATAATTATAGTAATATTACTATAAATGATGAATAATAAGTCATTCGAGATTATTATGAATTCTGACCAATACTTATGTGCTCATGCCACGTATGTGTATAAATCATATTAAAAAAGTTATTCCAAATGGAAACGGTGCTTTGTGATGACAGAGGGGAGTATTGATGGTGAAAGCTGCAGGATGTATTGCTCGTCGGAAATCTAGAATTAATCGTGTCTGTATTTGTTCAATACAAAAAGGAAAAACAAAACAAAGTCACAATCAAAGTGAAGTTTGTTAAGTTTGTCTATTGTTCTAATGACATTTTGCACATGGATTGCTGTAGTTGGGATGGAGTGTGGTCTGTGGCTCAGCTATGGGAGAACAGTGGGGGTGCAGTGCTACAGGAAGCTGTGTGGAACATCTATTAAATAATGTCTCCCCTATTTATGTAGTAACATCCTGGCATCGGGGGGAGAAGTGTGGTGTGTTAGCTGCTGGTGAGAGTTGGTGGAATACGCTGGGCAGATGACGGTAAGATTGACTGTAATTGTGTCTTTGTGTGGTTACGGTACCACACACCTGTTATAGCCACATAAGAGCCTCAGTGTCCTGAGTGGACAGTTGGATGTGCATAAACCAGTAAGCACAGAGGACAGTGCCCTCAATTCCATGGGACAGGTAACCATGAACCTAAGGAATAGGATGTGACATTATTTAGGGTGGTAACATGCCAGTGCATCACAGAGAAGGACACCTTGAATACCATCTTGTTAACTGTGGAACATTTTCCACAGACTCACACAGACGACTATTTCACTCACACAGAGGATAAAATAGTGGGAGATCAAGGATAAGGTGAAGCGCTTGGCTACTGATGCTGAACCTAACATACCCTGTGCAAGGGCACCACAGGCCAGGCACAGCATCTGTGTTGAACATTCCCTCAGTTTAATAGTGCACAAGTCAATTTAATAGGTCCTCATGCTTGCAGATGTATGGGCAAAATAAAGGAAGATGATAGCAGATCAGATTGTTTATGCCAGACGCAAGAGTCAGTGCGCTGATCAAAACATAAATTACTAATAGAAGTAGAGACCAGATGAAATATCACCCTATTAATATTACACTGCCTCTTCGAACAGCGTGAAGCTAACCAGCTGGTTGTCTGGTGTTTGAATGCTGTTTCTTATGGCAGGACTAAATATAATTCATTTCTACTAAAAATCCCGACTTCCCAGGGGGTTCTGGAGTTCTTGAGCAGCTTCCATGGGAACTTAACATAAAGGAATAATTTGGATGGTCGTCAGCCTGCCTTCAGTATAAACACACTTTCTGCCCTCTGTCGATGTATCTCAATTCAAATCATATTCTGACTGTCAGCTGAAGCTTATTTTACAGTAACTGTATTGCTGGAAAACAGCTTGTACTGGTTAATTTCCTGTGTACTGCTAACCAGTAAAATCCCAGCAATGAATCTAAGTTCAATGAAGAAACAAACTTCTTTTAAAACAAGCCAATTTACTGATCAGATCTAAAATAGTGTCTAATCAATCTCTGTGTCCAGATGTAGTCACATTCCAGTTTTCCAAAGAGACATTTGAGTGATTTTTCGACTGTATGTAGCCTTGAGTTTGTCTTTCTTACTGACTTGTTCACACAAAAGCTGGACTCTGTGGACTTACTCTTTTGTGCAGTACAAAGCACAAACACTGCTGCCACACCACTGCCTTAGCACTGCTTTGGGCTCTGATTGGCCAGTCTTCCCTTTGACTTAAGCAGGTGAAGACAATCTCATCATTTCTCCAAAAGAAATGTTGACACAAACATCACCCTACATGACATGTTGGTGTAGTTTTCATTGTGTTACAGGCAGTGTTGGGTAAGTTACTTTAAATTAGTAACTTAGTTACATTACTAGTTACTTCTCTAAAAAAGTAACTCAGTTACTTCAAGTTACTCGTTACTTTCAAAGTAACTAGTTACTAGGGAAAGTAACTTTGGTTTTACTCAGAATTCTCTTGTTAATGTGTTGCTTCCGTAACTGGATACCCAGCAAGATTGCCAGTCTTCTAGCTTGCTTACTTGCCACAAGTGCACTGTGCCACCTACCAATAGAAAGGAAAAAATAATGTGCACATTTCCACGAGAGAAATCCCACACCTGGACCGTCATTGACCGCCGCCATGATTCTAGCCTGCTTTTTACATCCAACACAAAAACTGCAGTCGTGGTGCTTTTGATTGTACTCAGAACTTGGAAATTCTGCCTTCTGAATAGGAAGATGTAGGTAACACCAGACTGCAGATGAGCTGCATACAGAGCTGGACTGGGACAAAAAAATTGTCCCGGGCATTTTGACTAGAGACCGACCCACCATTATAGGAAAAATCATAAAGCCTTTGAATGAAAACAAACACTGTTGTGACAGTGATGTACACTGTTCTGATGGTATACAGTATATGTATGTAATGCCCTACCTGGCCCCCTGGCAAAACTTTGCTAGACCCGCCCCTGCACAGTTACCAGCTGTCAGCTATGTAGAAAAGGATCCTGGTGTTATTTGTCTCTCAGAAACAGTTCATAACTTCCCTTCAACTCATTCATGTCACCTAAAAGGTAAACCTGTTCCTCCATCACCTGTTCAGCTCTGATGATTCAGTAAGGACATCTCCTGGTTTCATCTTCATGTTTCCCTCTCACCAGATAACCAAACTGATATCATGACCAGCAGCTTTACAGCTGTGGCTCCAGCAAACATCAGCTGATACTAGAAATTAATATTAAATAAATTCTAACAACAGCTGATCAAGCTTAAACGTGCTGCTGTTGTTTAACGCGACATCCGCTGGTTTCCTCTTTCTGGCGCAAAGTGGGCGATAAATAAACAAGAGAGAAAAGCCGATCAGCTGATCATTGATCAGTTTCGTGATTGAAGTAGAAACGGGAGAGGATGAGAGAAGAAGAGGCAGCTGTGCAGCTCCAGCTTTGTGTCTTTTTCATTGTAGCTGAAGTCCGGGACAAACTGTGTTCCTTTTCACCTCAGTACGAAACGCGTAATATTTTCTCTGAATACGAGACGATTCTGTTTTTTAGGGGACGGTTGGCAACTCTAATAATTAACCGTATGAACAAAATAAAGTTCAACATCAGTAACATAGCACCCACCCAGCTGTATAGAAACTCCGTCATGCTAGCTAGCACGCAGTACGAAAATGTCAGCATAACGAAAATAAACTCCACCTAAACTTGGTTTATATCTGACCCAGATAGACTGCAGGTCATAACTTCTTACCTGAAGTTCAGTTCACCTGACACGCGGACCGGTGGCCGCTTCGGGTCTCTCCTCTTGCCTCCCTTTTCCTTCATCCACCTGCTGGCTTCCACCACTTGCTAATGTTACTGAATCTGTGGAAGCTCCGCGATATCCACCACACGAAGTAACGAATAACGAGCCTATCTAAATCCCAGTAACGAGTAACGCGTTCCTGGTTTTGGCATAATAACTAGTTACCGTGCTCGTTACCACAATAATAACGTAGTTACTGTAACGCGTTACTTAATAACGCGTTAGTCCCAACACTGGTTACAGGCCATGTAAAGATTCCTTTGATCCTCTTGTTCTGGATCTAAAATATTGCTGCCGGATTCTTCTAATGACGATGTGAAATGGTTTGTTCCATTCGGTTTGTTCTATTTAGCTCCAGTTCATGACAAAAATTGTCTCAAGGTGCTTGTTAGGTGTGACAGGAAAGAGAGTGGGAAACAGTAGCATAGAGAGGGTATGACAACAAACGGGACAAACTACAAGAAAAACAAAGAAATGCAATGGTGGCATATAAATGCATGTGGAGTCTCCCACTAGCCTGAGTCTACAGTAGCACAACTATGCAATGTATGAGGTAGCCTGAACTATAAGCCTTATCAGAAAGGGAAGCTTGTGGTTTTATCCCAAGAGTCTGTTCACGTTTGGTTATTTGCTGTTGTGACACTGACCTGGGCCCAGAGGGCTGTAGTGTTTCTGAATGTTTCAGCTATGAGAACATCTTTAGATTAAAATGAAACACGCAGTTGTACGGATGATATTCAGATGTGCAGCACTTGTTTCAGAAGTAAAGTTCATTATGTTAGTTTCAGTCAGGTTTTGTGTGTTTTACCCCTTTTTGTGTTTTTGTGGGCTGATCAGCCACTATTTAAGTTTCCCCTTTGTCTCGTTAAGTGAGGTCAGTTTGTTTGAGTTATCAGTATTGTTTGTTAACTTTGAATAGAGTTCTGTTTTGACCTCTTTTATGGACCCAAGATTTTGATTCTTTTTGCACGATTTAACCAATTATGTTTTTGGGTTAAATAAAAAATCCATTTTTTTTTGCCTAAGTTTCCTTTGCTGCTCGGTCCATCACATTTATATTCAAAAGGGTTTTTTTTTTTTGTTCCCCAAGTGTGTGGATGTAAATGTTTAAAGGCAACAGTGAGGTACTGAGCTCAATGTCACCTTTTAAAGGATTTCATTAAATATTTAACTCTTAATTCTGATGATCATGTGTGAAAAGTCATTATGGCTGAATTTGGACACATTATTTTAGCAGAAGTCTTTGGGTTCATATACGTTTACTTAGGATGATGGATAATAACAGACTTGTGTGTTTTGCTATTTTCATTCTGTTTTATGATGTGTGATTTTGGTTTTGCTTTGTTTTTAGACTGTAGTCCAAACAGCAAAATTAACTGTTTATCTTGGACGGTAAAACAGAAGGAATCTTTCCTTAAATCAGCTTTCACAGGTTTAACAGTCGGTCTGTGTCTGTGGGAAAAGGTGACCATGACATTTGTGGGATGCACGTTTATGAAAATGTCATTTCTCAGCTATCCCTCCCTGTGTGGCACCTCTGCTCATTCATGTTAGGTCGGTCAGCGGCTCCTGTTTTTGGTTTGTTATTTGGTTTTGTTATTTTGTGGATGTTTGGATGTTTAGAGACAACAGACTTGATTCATTTGCTACTGTTGGAGGTGCTGCAAGTTTTCAGTAAGCTAAATCAGATTAAAACCTATTTGAGTTCCAATAGGTCTCAGGATAGAGAGATACTTAAGTCGGCTATACTTTGTTTGAAAATTCATAACCAAAGGATTACTTAGGTATATGTTTCTCCCACTGAAAACGCTACGTCCAGATGAACAGAATCAACTTTTTGGGATCTGTATCCATAATTTCTGGACATACTGATTTGTTTTTGATGTAGCACCTCTTTTATTTAACCTGCATTATAAACTGCAGATAATGAAATCCGCTTTATTTGAAAAAATTTCCGTAAACTATTTTTGTTTTCTTTATTTAGTGAATAAACCGTTTGAACAAGAGCGGTATCGTGGCATTGGCAAATCATAATTAAAACAACTGTGATGAATTTTATTTGACTGTTCATATATAATCCAAGGGAAAGATTCTATGTATTAATGAGCTCTCTCTGTCTGTCTGTGTGTTCCTGTGGCTGGCAGACGGGAGGTCATGGCAGGAGCTGACATCTCCCAATAAACTGACTATACAGTCAGTTTGGACACAGGCCTACCCCAGATGTTGGCAAACATACAGTCAGTCGTGACAGAAGCGCTCTGTGATCGACCACAGTTATAAACACCATGTTATAATTGTGTTCAGATTTTGAATGCATTTCAAATCAGCTTATTCACAAGAGGTTTTTATACATTTGAATAAATATTTTGTTTTTAATACACTTTATATTATGTGGAGTTTTTATTGTAAAGATTCTGATGTGAAGCATCAGCCGTACATTAAAGTTCTCAAGTCAGTAATGCTGCTGGGAGAAGTGTTGATAGTTTTTAATAGAAGGCCTACAACACAAAAATGTTTACTTCTCACTGTCCGTGTTATGTTGTAGTATCCATTTAATCACGAATGTACGCTGCGTTGTCCTGTCGACTGTAAGGTTTTTTTAAATTTATGAAACAAACTATAATTTAGGGCTCATCAACTGTCAGTTAAATGAAAAAGAGGTTCCAAAAGTCATTGATGAAAAAACATTGGGCACTGAAGTGGCATTCCTCTCTGCGATGGGGTGTGGTTTGCAGCTCAGCTGCAGGGGAGGGGTGGAGAAGGAAGTTCAGAGTGTGGTGTCAGGGGAGGCTGACCAACACAGCAGATCTCCATCACCTAATAATGCCTCATCTGTTTGAGTAGGATGCCGGAACCTGACAAGAGCACTGTGCTGTGCTGGAGAGGAGGCAAATGGAAAGTTGTTTCACCACTGAGCTAATTGATCTGGTACAAGGATTGCATCTCTGTGCAGCGCTGGAAGCGATACATGCCACAACTTAACTAGAATAATAAAGATTTTAGCCAAGCATAACATACACTACGATTGCTTGTAAGAATCCTACCATTACTATTATTATGATGATTATTAAGTCCTACATACAGAAGGGTGTTGCATTGTAACTGCCTCACCAATAACTTCAAAAACTAGTGATTTGGTCAAATTTTGGAGGTTACATCATTTTTCTAAGGAGAACAAGAGAGAGAGGAGACCATGAGTCGAGCCCTCTGGAGATCTGGTACGTGACAAGCAGCTTGAATGTATCCAGCATAAGTTAGCACAGGAGGTTAAAATAGTAATATTGTGACACAAATTATCTTGAAAACTTTCTGCTTCATATCACACCTCTCAGAATCGTTTTGTATAAAACAGCATTTAATATTCATTTCACTTTGGAATAACTTAAAAATAATACAATTATCAAGTCTAGAAAAAATCCTGCACTGAGCTGCAAAAGCAACATTTCTGTACTGTGTTTAGAAAAGCAGAGCTCGACGGTGATAAATAAATTATTAATCTTAAATAAAACCAAATCTACGTTTGGCTACAGCCCTTAAAACAATTTACATGTATGTATATTATCAGATCCTCTTCCTCAGTGACAGAAAACATTTGGATATCGCATAGAAAGACACGCCCCCTACTGTTAACGGTTGAAACAACAAACCAGACATTTCAAAATAAACGCCAAACGCCAGGTAAAACCTCCAGGCTTCAAACTACAAAACAATATTTCTAAATGTAATGAGTGTTATGATAACATAGCTGAGTTATTCCTATGTTTTGTAGAAATGATTGACGTAAGTTACACAGTGTAAAAGTAAAACTACAAGTAAATAGTTTTATTTCATCGGTCCAAATCCTGATTAGACAAAATCGATAAATGTATATGGTACCCACAGTATTACATGAATAATGATCTGTAAATGAACAATAGGCTACCAGATTACTTTGATGCATAAGATGAGTAAATATAAATTGTTAAATGTGAAAGAAAATCATTATTAAGCCGCGTTAATGTATCTGTTGGTTATTCCTACACTGTGTATTTATGTGTTCACTTGTCATTGGAGCTGATGATTGATTTGAACCAGTGACGCTGATGGCTTGCTTTTATTTTGAAGTCTGACAAGTACTCCGGTCTGCGCCGGCGTGGAGCTGGGCACTTGACAGACTTCTCCAGCAACGATTTGTATTGATGTGACCAAAGGCGAGTGAGGTGGAGGCTGACCCGTGGGCGGTCACACTGCGCAATACCGTAGGGCAAAGTTTGCCTGCTCTGATCTGCCGCTTGTGACTCGGAGGACTGCTGTGTGCGGCATGAACCAGGGCTGAGCGCAGGGCTCGGGTGGTGCGTATGTCCAATATTATCTTTAATGAATGCTGCCGTGTAACCGCCGTGTTTCAGAACGTACTCTCTGGCGTGGGCCTCTGCCTGTCCACTGCACTGATCCTAGCCATGGGTGGGAGTCTGGGTTGCCACCGCTCCATCCCCAAAGACCCCACTGATTTCAGCTGCGGCAAGCGCAAATTCAGCGCCGCCTGCAACTTCAGCCACATTCTGGTGAATCAGGAGCGGCTGAACATTAACACCGCCACCGAGGAGGAGCTCATGACTCTGCCGGGAGTCAATCGCATAGTTGCGCGGAATATCGTGCAGTACCGGGACTGTATCGGTGGCTTTAAAAAGGTGGAGGACCTAGCGCTGGTAAGCGGGGTCGGGGCCACCAAGCTGGAGGTGATCAAACTGGAAATCTGCGTTTCTAGCAGGACCAGTTCTTCCCAACACTCTCCGTCGTCACTGCGCAAAGACTTGGACTCTCAGTTCTACACCGGGATGAACATCAACACCGCCACCCCGGCGCAGCTCATGAGCATTCGAGGTATCACGGAAAAGATTGCAAAGAACGTGGTTTCGTATCGCGCGGAGCACGGCCCGTTTAAAAGCATCGAGGACCTGGTAAAGGTGAAGCACATCAACAGCTCGCTGCTCGACAAAATCCGGTTCCAAGTTTTCGTGGAGCGCTCCCGGGCACCCTCCACCAACACGAACGCAGGGCTCCCCGGCACCACCAAGTGTCACCCAAGCCCCTCTTCCTTTAGTCTGGGCAGCGACGACTTGGACCTCCCACCTGGAGGCCCGACCCAGATCGTCTCTGTGCGGCCGAAGGTGGATCGCCCGCTGGGGCTCCGGGACGGGAAGTCCGTGGTGCGTGTGGCCACCTGGAGCCTGCAGGGCTGCTCGTGCGACAAGGCTAACAACCCGGGGGTCAGGGAGGTGGTGTGCATGACCCTGCTCGAGAATGAGTGAGTACCTGCACACACACTCATCACACCTGAAGGCCGCGTGGTTACTGAAGCGTGGGCAGATGAGGAAAGCAGCTTATTGGTTAAGTGGTCTCGGACGTGTGCCTGATTTCTGTGCGGAGATCCGGCAAAGGTCAAAATATTTTAAAGCTACATGAAACCCCCAAACTAAATAACTCACTTTATTCAATCACTTTTATTTATATCGTGCTAAATCATAATAACAGTCTTAATGAATGAAAGTTTGTAAGATAATAAACAAAACAACTCGAGTTTCATTTTTCCCATCACACTAAATGCACACAATATACAGTCAGCCAGCTGTATATGTGCTGATAGTCATTATGTCAGGGTATGCCAGCTGTGCCATCCACAAACCAAAGGAGACCTACAGCCACTCACTGCCATACCAGTCAGCTGAAGCTCTTTGAGGTTTAATTATGCTGTGACCTCATCATATTTTCAGATTTATGACTCTTTCAATCCTAAACGGGAGCCTTAACAGGACTAACCCCTCCCACAATATTACTGCACTCAGGCCTAAGCTTACTTCTGCAAAAACCTAAATAGTGATTTGATTTGAATGATAATCTTGCAGGAATGATGGCCCTTTGTTTCGGTTTTCCTTATAAAGACGTGTGTGTTTGTCTGATGTTGTGCATATTTCAGACTTCAGAAAAACAAAACCCAGACTGTGAAAAGACTACAGCACACCAAAGTAGCTCTTTGCTTTGTGTTATTTGTCTGTTATGGGTTCAAAAATGTGGAAACAACATTAAAACTACTGCAGAAAGAAAATAAGAGAACACTGTTTAAAAAGAAAAGTTCAGAGTCATCACCTTATTTTACAAAAGCAAAAGCATAAATCTGAAAATCTGGGATTTAACAGACCAAACTTAATCCTGACCTGACGACTTTTTTGTAGCGTTAAATTTGGTTTTATGTCCAGAATAAAACTTGTATCATGCATCTTTTTTATAAAGCCATCAGATGCATATGTTAGGGAAAATGTATCATACAAAATATATGAAAATTCTACCCCGAGACAGCAGACGAAAAACGTTATCAGGGCTTCGTGACTGAGGTCAAGCCAGTTTTGTGTTGCAGGGCGACACATTCTCAGATTCCCTGTCAGACTTGTGAAATGAATAAAGAGCACAGTAGACCGTGGTTCATATTCCACCAGTGAAAATGTTCTTTTAAGTAGAAAACGAACTAAAATAAAATAAAAATCCATCCATGCATTTTGTTTGGCTTATCTTGGGCTGGATCGTGGGGGCAGCAGCCTAAGCCAGCATGCCCAGACCTCCCTCTGCCCAGCCACCTCCTCCAGCTTATCCAGGGGAATACCGATGCGTTCCCAGGCCAGCTGAGAGATATAATCTCTCCAGCGTGTCCTGTGTCTGCCCCGGGGCCTCCTCCCGGTGGGATATTCAGCTCTTGAATGACTGAGCTCTTCATCCCATCTTGTCCCTGACCCAGAGTGGCCACTACAACCTTCTCCATCTGAGGACCATGGCCTCAGACTTGGAGGTGCAGGTTTTCTTTCCAGGCATCGGTCTGCATTGTGATACAGTGAAAACATAAGACTCTGTGGAAAAACTTTGGGTGTATATACATGTGAAGGCCATGAGTGGCTGTGAAAAATGAGAGTATAGGCAGCAGCAACGCAAATCAGGCATTAGGGTTTAAATCTCCTTAGTGGCTAGGTTCTTTCTTTTGTTCTCTCATGGATAAATGAGAAGCTAAAGTTTGGTAAGGTGTTTAATTGATATACCCCCCCCCCCTTTTTTTTTATATTACAAAAAAAGTTCTTTAAGCCATCTATAGAGCTTCACCGTGGTTTCCAGAGCAAACTGTGTCAAGTACAGCCTAAAGTCAGTAATGGTGCTGTGATCATTGTTATTGAGGAGCAGGAACAGCAGCAGGAGGAGGGCACTGAGAAGGAGACTCAGTATGTTTGCACAGTGACAGTACTGTACTGCTGTGTTAGTAATCATAAGACCCAGTCTAAGTTTACACACTTCATGACTTTCCTCCAGGCAAAAGCAGACAGCTACTAGAGTTCAATGAACTCTATTTTTTTTTTTCACTAAAGTTTGCACAAACTGCTCTCGGCCAAAACAGCCTATCAGGGATGTGGTGTTAGAATCAGCTGGCTGCAGTCATCCTGACTATAGGGAAGTGAAAAGAGCTGACTTAAGCTCCTAATAGCAAGGTTTATATGGATCAAAGCATGCAAGCTGATAATGTGCCTGCAGATGTTAAAAATGTTTCTTACTGTTGAATTCTTCTTTCCCTGTTTTTGAAGCATTTATAAAATATGGACCGTGTCTCTCAGCGTCTGCCCAAACAAGATGGGCAGTTCTGTTCTATCGTGACAGCTGGGATGCATCTACTGCGTCGACACGTCACCTCACACAAAATGCGAAAAATCAAATCCTAACATTAGAGGAGAGTACTGACGACGGTGCACTGGATGAGCAGAGGCATGCCATGATTTTTGTTATATGAAAAGTAATTGAATTAATTAATAATGCGTAAAGTGAAGTAGTGTGCCATTATTATAAATGCTGCCTGATGTCCTGGACCTAAAGCTCTCTCACACTCTCACTTTAGGTTTGTTGTGGTTGCTGCACCTCAGTTGTGTATTTGACAGATTGTTGGCTATCTGATAATGTGCACTAGCACAAACATACAGCTAACCAACAAAGAGGGATGAAGAGAATCATCTTTCACTCTCACTTCATGATACAAAGGAGTTCATGGTTGATTAGAAGGTGTCCAAGTCTCAACATGAGCCCAGATCATCACACCTCCACCACCATGCCTGGCAGTTGGTATGAGGTGCTTCTGCTGATATACTGTAATATACGGGGGGGAGGGACTTTGGCTTCACACTGCCAAACAGGCCCAGCTTTGTTAGCAAGCTAACCTAACTAACTAACCAACCAAAGCATATGGGACTGAATTAAAATGTCGAAATTTAATGTTTAAAGATTTTTTGTTATTTTTGTATTTTGGACATTTGAGTGAGATAAAAACCCAGTACTTACGTTTATTAGTTTATATCTGGAAACTGGACCAGTTTCTTGGACCGGCTCCTATTTTTTTTCTCCAAAAATATCCTTCAATCACTGATGTGCAGTGAATATTGGGACAGGGTGGACCTGGTGCATCCTGTAAATCTCGGGAAAAGAACGCATTTGTGGGCTGCTTTTGGACGAGCCCATGAATGTGGACAGCCTTCGTCTCCTGGTTGTGACTTAATCAGCCTTCAAATGTGACGTTCAAAGGATGCAGCCACTGATGCTTCATCGTGTCTTACTTGTGTCTGCATTGAAGCAGCTAATATGAAGTCCTGTTTGACATTATCAGTGGTTGCTACTGTCAGAGTGACACTGACAAGTCTTTGTGCAACATTTACTCTTATGCTTATGTGTATTTTTCTTGC
Organism: Pelmatolapia mariae; assembly: GCF_036321145.2. Taxonomy (NCBI): domain Eukaryota; kingdom Metazoa; phylum Chordata; class Actinopteri; order Cichliformes; family Cichlidae; genus Pelmatolapia; species Pelmatolapia mariae. Next base: position 34,015,296 of record NC_086245.2, on the reverse strand, counting down.
TGTAAACCCAACTAATTTTGTCTACCTCTATAGACTTGACCAAAGAGTCGTGGCTTACAGTTACCAGTGTTGTCCTGATGAGATGGCTAATAGTCAGCTCAGACTGTGGGGGTTTGAATCCTTGCCAGTGGAAATGGGAGGATCAGGATCTTAAGCAGCAGGAGCGTTGCATGCTCTCAGAGCGATCAGACCTGCAGGGGAGGAAGGAGGTATTGTCTGTGGGACTGCAGGCTGTTTATTCTGAAAACAGGATCTGTGGACAAAGTTTCTGCCTATAATCCCATCAACACGAGGCTGTTCAGCGTCTCAGGTGGGCCAGTATGGCAGAGCAGTAAAAACATGCAGGTGCTAGAAAAGTGAAATGGAGTCCAGCAAAATTTGGTCTTTTTTTTAATTTATTTTTTTTATACTCGTTATTTATAAGCACTTTTTAAAACAACAGCCACTGATCAAAGCGGTACAGCTAAAAGAATAATGAAAAGCATGATACAAAACAAAGAACACAAGTAAAACTGTATAAGTTAAAAAAAAAAAAAAAATAGCCATAATTAGTTTGGGGCAGCTGTCGCTCAGGAGGTAGCGTAGGTCATTAACCAATCACGTGGTTTGATCCCTCTACTCTCGTCCTTTGGCAAGATACTGAACCCTGATTTGCCCTTGATGTATCCACTGAACTGTGTGAGTGTTAGTTTAAAAGCACTTTGAAACTAACAGGCAGAGAAAAAAGTGTGTGTGTGTCTGTGTGTGTGTGTGTCTCCCTGATGTGTTTGTCTCATTTTCAGTATTCAGGGTTATGTAGACTGAGACCTGCAGATTAACAGGATCAAACACCAATTAGTCTAATTGGGTAGAACCTGGAGTACCATTGAAAACCCACGCAGGCACAAGAGGAACATGAACCTCCACACATACCTACCCAGCTGGAGTTTAAATCATGAGACGCTCTGTTTTTATGCCATGTGTACTGAACAGGGAGCACGAGGGTTCATTTGCATTTTCAGAGACGCAAATTTAACTTAATAATGAATTAAAAACATTGCTATAGTTTTCAACACTTTAATAATTTTATCTTAACTGAGCATTCAAAAAACCTCTGTGCAATAAACAACATTTAACTAAACTTCTTGTGTTTTCCAGTGATGGTCTGAGAACATCTAAGGCTTTCTAATGAGTAACTCTGTCTGGATCTCTGGTTGATAAGCTAGCATGAAAGACTCCGGCCATTCCTCGACCTGTGTTAAAGATTCTGACCGTTCGTACGACTTTGAGGTGCTGATTCTTTTAAACATGGACTTCCTGCTGTGATGTTTCTAGGACAAAAGAAATCAATATTTTGATCAGCTGTTAAATAATAATTTACTAACAGGGACTCAGAGAGGCCTAGTGAGTCATTGCGTTATATTTAGTTGTTTTTGCTCTTTGGTGCTATTGAAATATTTCCATTCATTTAGTCATTGGGGTTTTTGCTGGTGGTGTTTATTATTCTTGGTGCTTTGGTAGTAGCTGCATAGTGTAGAAGTTTACACCTGAGCAAAATGTAATTCCCAGGAGTAAACACAAATCATTTGGAGTTCAATTCAATTCAATTCAATTCAATTTTATTTATACAGCGCCAAATCACAACAAAAGTCGCCTCAAGGCGCTTTATATTGTACAGTAGATCGCACAATAATAAATACAGAGAAAAACCCAACAACCCAACAACAAACGAGTTGCATCAGGAAGGACATCCGGTGTAACAAATCAAAACAATCTGAGCAACCTGTTGTGGCAACCGCACTGTAAATAACAGAGGAGCTCAAAACAGCTTTTATTCTTGGTGGTCTGAGGACAGACTGACTATAGGCATGGAGTTTTAGGGAGCTATTGCATGAAGACTATAAGACTGCAGTGCCATATATGCATGTGATCAGTAGAGTCCAAAAGTGTGGAACCAGACTTGCACATTATTCAATGTTTATTTTTAGTCTTCAGTTGATGCAGATGAGTGTTGTTATTGTCATCGTCCTACAAAGTCTGTTTAGCCGTAGCCAGTAGCTTTCAGATCGCTGTCTCAAATGCATTTGCCTATGTTTGTGGAGTCTAGCTTCAAATTGGCAATCACACGTAGAATTATGAAGGACTAAAGTTTATTTTTTCCTTTTCTTTCTTTTTTTTTTTTCCTTTTCCACAAGGAAAAAAAAAATAAAATGAGGGAAGTCGATGTAAAAATGTGGACGGGCTGGTGGTGTGTTTGAGCTAGCATTTTGGACTAAGTTTCATCCTCACCCAGGTAGTTTGAGTTCTCTAGAAGACCTGCTGGGGATGGTTATAAGGACCTCAGCTACTTTACACCTTTAATACTTTGAAGGGCCACATTTAAACCACTGCCAGTAAAGGAGGGTGAAAACTGGAACTACTGATGTGTAGTCATGGATGGATAGATGGAACTGGCACACTGAGCATGAGAGTGCTGAAGAAACAGCTGTGACGTTTATTTATAGTAGCAAAAGTACAAATGGCTAAGATGGTAGCTTCAGCTCAGCTTTTCTTTCTTTTGTTTTGGTATGGTATGTACTGACAGCGTGTAGAAAATCTTCGCTATAACAGTCACAGTTTATGTTGATTCTTTGAAAACATCACTAGTTGTTGCAGAAATGTCTGGAAACTGCTCCATTTGAGCAGATACCAGGTGTTGCACACACATCTCTTTTCCACGTTACCCACAGTTGTCAAATGACTTTGTTGCCGATGAGAATCGGTCCCCATCTTTAAAGGAGAAAGAACTCTGCTCTTTTTTTTCTGTCTGACATGAATCCTGTATAACTGAATCAACGTGGCGGTCTGACCATGGCTGAATTGTGCCGTGTCATGTGACATGTAGAGGATTTGTGTTGTAACTCAATTCTGACTCCTGACTGACTGCATTACTTATGATGCTTGTGCATCCCTGGTTTCAGTGAGGATCAGCTGACAGGAAGCAGCCAGCAGCTGTAATGTTGAGTTCCTCACCTGTGTTGCAAAATGCAATGCAAAGCAGCTCATCTTCAGAGTAAAAGTGCTGGTGCCTGTTAGAAATGTATAGCATTTTATTATGCTGACTGTTGATCTGGGAAGTCATTTGAAAAGTAAACAGTTCAATATTTATTGGGCTGTAAAGGCCCCTCCTTCATGCAGTGTTGGCACATTGAATTTCAAACAGCAGTCCAAAGTGTGTCTATAAAGAGTCTTATTTTCTCAGCTGTCTGCCAGTTTGTTAAAAGAAATTGTAAATTTGGCCTAAGTTTGCTCTGTGTTTACTATGCTGAGAGTCTGCCATAATACATGACGATCTCCTAGAAAAACTATGTGATCTCAGCTTTGCTTGGTACCAGTAAGTCATAAATGCTGTGCAGATACAGTGCGAGGGTAGAAAGAAGAAATGAAATGCTCAGAACTTTTAATTAAGGCTAAAAGTTTTCTTCCATTAATATTAGAAGATTTCTATAAAACAGAGTCATCTGTCACATTACTTCATAGCTAGTAATAATTTTAATTTTTCAATGTTCTGATAAAATTTATTTTTCCCACACGTTGTATGAATTAAACACGTTTTTCTTCAAAGTTTATAAATTTTAATTTACAAATACAAAATGGGTGTTCTGATGATTAACTCTAACCAGTACGGTTGAGTTTCAAAGTAACCTGAAAAAATGAACATGGTCCACCCAGTATTATATACAGTGGTGTGAAAAAGTGTTTGCACCCTTCCTGATTTCCTTTTTTTCTTTTTTTTTGTGTATGTTTGTCACACGTAAATGTTTCAGGGTCATCAAATAAACCTAAATATTAGGCAAAGATAAGAAGTAAACACAAAATGCAGTTTCAAAATGAGGGTGTTTATTAGTCTATTAGGGGGGAAAAAATCCAAACCCAAAGGCCCTCGTGAGCCATTATCCACAAATGGAATCGAAAACATGGAAGGGTAGTGAACCTTCCAAAGAGTGTCTGATCAAAATTACCCCAGGAGGTCACAACAGATCCTAGATCAACATCCAAGGAGCTGCAGGCCTCAGTCGTGTCAGTTAAGGTCAGTGTTCATGACTCCACCATAAGAAAGAGGCTGGGCAACAATGGCCTACATGGCAGACTTCCAAGACGAAAACCACTGCTGAGCAAAAGGAACATAAAGGCTCATCCCAGTTTTGCCAGAAAACATTGTGATGATGTCCAAGACTTTTGGGAAAACACTCTGTGGACTGATGAGACGAACGTTGAACTGTTTGGAAATGTCACATTACATCTGGTGTAAAAGTAACACAACATTTTTGAAATGGAGCATCATACCAACAGTAAAATATGGCGGCGGTGGTAGAGTGATGGTCTGGGGCTGTTTTCCTGCCTCAGGACTCAGAAGACTTTCTGTGGTAAATGGAACCATGAATTCTGCTGTCTACCAAAACAATGTCTGTCCATCTATTGTGACCTGAAGCTGAAGTGCAGTTGGGTTCTTTAGCAGGACAATGATCCAACACACATCAGCAAGTCCACCTCTGAGTGGCTTAAGAAAAACAAAATGAAGACTTTGGAGTGGCCCAGTCAAAGTCCTGACATGAATGTGATTGAGATGCTGTGGCATGACCTTAAAAGTGCAGCTCCTGCTTGAAAACCCTCCAGATCAGTGTGACACACTCACTGCCAGTTAACACAAACACTTGATTGCAGTTGTTGCTGCTAAGGGTGGCCCAACCAGGTATTAGGTTTAGGGGGCAATCACTTTTTCAGACCACTGTAAAACCATGTAGTAATGACAGGAGGAATGCCCAAAGTGTCCTTTTGTTGTCAGTGGGTTTCATTATCATGCCTTTCTATCAGGTTTTTCAAGTAATTATTTATTTTAAGAGGATTTGGGTAAATAATGGATATGTATGTATATGATGGTAAATTTAAAAAAAATGCATTCTCTCTCTTATTACAGTATCAAGTTACTGGCAGTGCAAGACCTGCTGGAGCACGAGGCTATTGATAAGGTAAAGTGGAATATGGATTACACTTATCCCAACTTCTATTGTAAATGAGATGACTTGCGTGCACGGGCAGCAAGAATCAGAAATGTGACAGCAGCTTCTCTTTGTGTATACTCTGCAGGGTTTCGTCCTGCAGAGGTTCAGTGATGGAGAGGATCGTTAAGTTGATTGGGTTACAGCCATGTAGGGCCTTCCATGTGGTTTAAGTACGCCTGAGTTAAAAATACTCTTGTGCTCTCGCTCCCAGGACTGACACCCTCAAATTTTAGTTTATTTTTTCCGTCACACTGCTGCCAACATTAGCACACATTTCATTCATTCATTCATGTCATTACTGATTTCTCGTAACTTATATTTGTCATATTTCCTTTTAGTGAATAACATAATGATTAGCAACACATCCTGTCTCGTCTCCCCCTCTTTGTCACTGGCTATGGGCCAACTTGTAACAAGTGGGGGCTCGTCTGGGATCTAATTCATTGTTGGAGACAGTTTGCGTTGTCATCTGACTTAAGCTCATTGTTCCGATGGAAACTGTTTTCACTCCTGTCTTGGGAGGAGTCTGTTGGCTTGGTCCGCTCTGTACATTTGGCTTGTGTTTAGTAGTCTTTTGTCATAGCTGACAGAGGAGAGATGTCACGTTTGTCTGGGCTGGTCACTGTAAGAGCTAGGGGGTAGATGTATTTAGTTGGGATGTTTCTGGCAACTATTTTCTTAGTTGACTAAACGAGGGAAATAAATTAGACCACATAACTGACTAAAACTAAGAAACACTCAGACGTCAACTTAAGTTTGAGAACCGTTTAATAAATAATATTTAAAAACTCTGAAACCATTAAGCACATTCTTCATGTCACTTAACTGGGCAGCACCTCACATCGTGTGTTATAAATATTACACATTAAACTCCAAACAGAAAAGGAAGAAAAAAACTTTAAAATAATAAACTAATGTTAAGTTTGATATGAAAACTATACTACAGCGTTACTATAGAGCAGTGGTTCCCAAACTTTTTTTGCTGGGCCCCCCTTTGTTTATAGGAAAAATGTTCGCGCCCCCCCCCTCGCGCGCGCGCACACGCACGCACGCGCACGCACATCCTCCAACCACACACACTCATATTTTGCTCCATTGCGGTTTATTTCACACCTCAAACATTTAGTAAACAATTAAGCAAATACAAGTAAACTGCAATAAATTACAGGTAGTAAGGAAATAAACTACTAACTCTTTTATGCTACGTCCGCACCTACATGGGTATTTTTGAAAACGCAGCTGTTTCGTCCACACGTAAACGACATTTCGAATCACCGAAAACGGAGATTTTTTTAAATCACGCAACGTCAAAGGTATGTGCCTTTTTTCACGTCACGCTGTGCGCACGTTATTGTTTACATGAAATGAATTGCAGAATGGCAGATAGAGACAAAATACTGTTAATCTGACTATCTGCAGGTTTTACACGCTTACATACACACGCAGTTACTGTCCCTCCATTTAGAAAGGCAGAGGCGTCACGGTGTGATTATTTTACATGTAGTTGTTTTTTTTTTCCTGTGTAATAATATTCAACATTGCTATCAATACATTTTTCAATCCCTCTGCAAAATGGGTTCAAAAACATAAACAACTGTGGGATACTGTTTGTGATTTGAACCGGGGGAACAAATCGTGGCAGGATCAGCCTGATATTATTTGTATCCCACTTTAACTTTACTGTATAAAGAGCTAACATCTCCAAAATGTCAGGAGTAGTTAGTCATTACAACAAGTGTTTGTGAACTAAAAATCAAGAATGTGGGATACTGTTTGTCCGTGATTTGAAGAACCCAGCGCGTGCTCCCGACGAAGGGAAAACCAATTCTGCAGGGGAGAGCTACCTTGGCACTTGTGCAGGTGAAACCAAGGGAAGATATGCGTCACCATATTTTCTAGTCTTTGGCTTAGAATGAAGTTGGTTTGGAAACATATTCAGCGATGCTTCATCTCCTGATTTGTGTTTGTGGAGGCGCCCCGTGCTAGCAGTGTCCAAGCATTTTGTTTTTTTTGTTTTGTTTTGTTTTTTCCTTTTCATGTCGTGCCCCCCCTGCAATGGCTTTGCGCCCCCCCTAGGGGGCGGGCCCCACACTTTGGGAAGGTCTGCTATAGAAGATGCTCATGTGCTATTAAAATATAACAGATTAACATCTGAATAATTAATAAATTGTTACTGAAAAGTCTGGCACATTGTGCCGGGTATCATTCAGAATGTAGTCACGTGACACACATGAATGACAATGACTTTAATAAATAAAGATTTTGAATAACAAATCAATAAATTATCTAGCGATTTTCTTCCGCTTATCTAAAGTCATATCTTAAAGATCTTATAGTACCTTATGACCACTGAGGTGAATTGGCACTTCATTTAAAAATGAATAAATTAACTAATTCTCACGTACAGTGTCATGAGTAATCAGACTCCATTTTATCTAAAAGACTTCGTAGTACCATGTCACTCCAATAGAGCACTTCACTCTAAGGATACTGGCTTCTGTGTAAATTATACTTCTTCAGGAAATCTACATCGCAACTCACGCTTTAACTGAAACCCCATCCTATGCCAAAACCTTCTATATAACAGATCGACACATATCACAAGGACTTGAATGCCATGGGAGGTTGTGGTATAGTGATAAAAGGAGCTTCTGGTTATTATGCAAGTTAGAATGTGGCTTTCCAACAGAGGTCTAAATCAAGCTTTGGTTGCGAGGATATTTAAAAGTAGAATGGGAAGCTGAGCCTTCAGCTTTCAGGTTCCTGGTCTTTGGAACCAGCTCCCAGTTTGGATTTCGGAGACAGAAAACGTCTTTGCTTCTAAGATTAGGCTTAAAACGTTCCTATTTGATAAGACACATAGTTGAACTCCAGCGATCCAGCAATGAATCCTCCCCTAGCTACTCTACAGAAGGCCTAGGGTGCTAGGGGGCTTCCCATGATGCACTGATTGTTGCTTCTTTACTCACATATTTCACTCACTATGTGCTTACATACCACTCTGCATTTCATCATTTGTTATTATTAATCTCTGGCTCCCTCCCATCACCTCAAACCAGCTGCGGCAGACGGCTGCCACTCCCTGAGCCTGGTTCTGGCAGAGTCTTCCTCTTGCTAATAGGGAGTTTTTCCTTCCCACTGTTGCCTTTGCTTGCTAAAGGGGGTCGTTTGAGGTTTTTGCTGCAGGGTCTTTTTCCTTAAACTATAAAGCACCTTGAGGCAATTTTTGTGACTTGGCACTACACATTACCAGTCAAAAGTTTGGACACAACCTCTTATTTAATGGTTTTTCTTTATTTTTACTACTTTCTACATCATAGATACAAACTGAAGACATCAAATATATGAAGAAAGATATATGGAATTATGTAGCAAAGACAAAAAAGATAAATAACTCTAAATATGTCTTATATTGTAGATTTGTCAAAGTAATGCTTTGACGAATCTGACAAATCTTGCTTTGTTGACAGCACTGCAAACCTTCGGCCTTCTCTCAATAAGCTTCATGATGTAGTCACCTGAAATGGTTTCACTTCACAGGTGTGCCTGTCAGGGTTCATTTGTGGAATTTCTCGCCCTCTCATGCATGAATTATGACAACCTCAATCAGGATTTTTTTCTTAAGTATTTTTATTCATCTTTAGGCATGAAAAAAAGATTTTTGAACTTCATTTCTTTTATACATGTACTTTAAAAAAAGTTTTTTACATGTTAACTTATGTGGACAACATCACCTTTCATCATACCATCAACACTGACGCAAATACAAGAAAACAGCCTTTGAATAGCTGTCCACTGTAGTGACCACTGTGTGTGAAAGAGTTAATGGGGTTGGGACCATCAGTTGTGTTGTGCAGCAGTCAGGTTGGTTCACAGCTCACAGCTCTGTTTGACAACTGTTAGAAATCATATCATGGCAAGAACCAATCAGCTAAGAGAAACAACAGCCCATCATTACTTTAAGGACTGAAGGTCAGTCAGTCTGCAACATTGCTAAAACTTTGTCCCCAAGTGCAGTCGCAAAAACCATCAAGCTCTACAATGAAACTGTCTCACATGAGGACGCCCCAGGAAAGGAAGACCAAGAGTCACCTCTGCTGCTGAGGATACATTCATCCGAGTCACCAGCCTCAGAATTCACAAGTTAACAGCAGCTCAGATTAGAGCCCAGATAAATGCCACACAGAGCTCCAGTAGCAGACACATCTCTACATGTTCAGAGCAGACTGTGTGAATCAGGCCTTTATGGTCAGATAGCTGCTAAGAAACCACGACTAAGGAAAAGCAACAAGCAGAAGAGATTTGTTTGGGCCAAGAAACATGAGGAATGGACATTAGACCATCTGTGCTTTGGTCTGTTGAGTCCAAATCTGAGATCTTTGGTTCCACCTGCCGTGTGTTTGTGCGACACAGAACGGTGAACGATGGTCTCTACATGGTTCCCACTGTGAAGCATGGAGGAGGAGGTGTGATGGTGTGGGGGGGCTTTGCTGCTGACACTGTTGGGGATTTATTCAAAATTGATGGCAGACTGAACCAGCATGGCTACCACAGCATCCTGCAGCAACATGCCATCCCATCATTTATTCTTCAACAGGACAATGAGCCCAAACACACCTCCAGGCTGTGCGAGGGCTCTGTGACCAAGAAGGAGAGATGGAGTGCTGCACCTGATGGCCTGGCCTCCACAGTCACCTGACCTAAACCCAGTGGAGATGGTTTGGGATGAGATGGAGGACCAACAAGTGCTCAGCATCTCTGGGAACTCCTTCAAGACTGTTGGAAACCATTTCAGGTGACGACCTCATTAAGCTCATGGAGAGAATGCTGAGAGTGAGCAAAGCAGGAATCAAAGCAAAGGGGGCTGTTAGGAAGGATCTAAAATATAAAACGTGTTTTGAATTATTTCACTCTTTTTTTTATTTACTACATAATTCCATATGTGTTCATTCATAGTTTTGATGCCTTCAGTGAGAATCTAAATAGTCATTAAAAAAAAACATTAAATGTGAACGTGTGTCCAAACTTTTGACTGGTAGTTTATATATAATTCAACTGAACATTTGCTTTAATAACTGTGTGCGTGCGCCTGTTTGAGTGGTTTAAAATAAGATTTCATATTGTTTGCTATTAACTGCTGCTCAAGCATTAAGTATAAGTTGACTTTAAATTGAATGTCCGGAAATCCGTATGTCTTACTTTGAGAAAATAATATAAAATGCTCATATTCAAATCTGAAATATTAATTTCATTTTTAAATTTCAAGTCCTGCAAGCTGGGTCCTTTTAATTTATATCGAAGCAGATTGGTAGAAGATGATACTTAATACTTCTAAAATGTTTTTTTTGTGTGTATTACCTGTTTGCCATGTTGGTATTTAAATAATTATCTATTTACAGTCTCTTTAGATAATAATTTGGGTTGGCTGTAGCTCAGGAGGTAGAGCAGATAATCTCTAATCGGAAGGCTGGTAGTTCAATCTCTGGCTGCTCCAGTGTCCTTGGACAAGATAACAAATCCCAAGTTGCTTTAGATACTTTGTGCCAGTTGCTTCCAGAGTTTTACAAAATGTTAATTTGCTTTTTAGTTAGTAATATAATAACAGGCAAACCTGTCTTTATGTGTTGCAGTTCTGTGCAGAATTAAATCAAGGAACACTTGCCAGTTTACAGAAGTGGAAATGGCCACGAGGGCTGTGGAAAAGTGTTGTGTCAGAAAAACCCACCGGACATTCCAGCAAGGTGGGTTTACCATGGGCAGCTGTTACAACGACACTTTAAATTGTATCCACAGGTGGACCACAAAAATAAATCAAAGTCTAAACTTTGCCGAAGATCAACCAGTTCAGTTTTCAGTTCCCAGAAATCGATTTGAATAATTGACCTGTCGAGAGTTTTTAACATTTTTTAACACTGTCTGCACTGATACAAAACATAGATTGTAGTGGTTAAGAAAAAAAAGTCACAGTTTCTTTTATTATCTAGAACTGTTGCAGATGCACTGCAGTAAAACTATAGTAGTACTACTGCACAGAGACTGATCTTTCATGCGGAATAAATATGAAATGATCTTTTGTAAAAATAGCAGTGACCCTCCAGCTCTATTACCAGCAGCTGATTACCTTCATGCTTACACTCTACTGTTAAAAAGAATCGGTCAGCATCAGGAAACTACATGATGTAAAATGTTTATGTAACTGACATATGAATAGCTGTGATTTACTAAATTATAAGTAGAGTAAGAAGATTGACTTGAAAGTTTATATTAATTAAATAAACTTTTGAAAATGTATCTAACACTAATACATCCCTCTGTTCACAGGGAGTGAGCTACTCTGGCTTTTTGTGGGATAGCTCATCAGGAATTGATCTGAAGGATGCCCTCGTCTTGGAGTCTCCTGCTGTCAATGGAAATGGGAGTCATGTACACCATCCACTCTATGTGGCTCACTTTTTAGTAAGGCTATAATTTATTGTCATTGAATTCATGTGTGTTTGGTTATAAAAAACAATTCAATTAATTTCATTTATATGGCACCAAACCCACCAACAGCTGTCTCAGAGTGCCTTATATATAAGACCCTGGAATAATGAAGAGAACACCCCAACAATCAGATAATATCCCTTTTGTAATTGTTTAGGATCTGAATACTTAAACCTCCAGAACTAACACATGGTTGATGCACTGCTGCATATTTCTTTGGTTTTATGTATTGTTCTTCTTTTTACTTGGCAGGATAAAATTTTAAGTGGTCAAAAAATTGACTTTTTCTATTAGATTGGTTCATTTGAGCTGACGGTGGTGAATGTCCATATGCAAGCCCCTGCTTCACCAGAGCAGTCCGGTGGCAAAAACCAAAACTCTGATGAAGCCAAGTGTCAACGCCTCCCTCCCAGCATCCAGGGAACACTAAAAGGTCAGTCTGCCAGGTCGATCCAGTCGAGACCGCATGTGTCAGACGCCGTAGACGGATCCGCAAAGTTTGACGTCATTTTTGACATCTTGTCATATTTTCCGTTTCTTTCTTTGCAGGTGAGAAGGATCTACTAGTGTTGGGCAATTTTGGTTGCTCTCCTCAGAGCTCAGAGCTGGAAACACTGAGAAAGGAGAAATTCTGTGCCCTGATACCATCCACTCAGTTCACCAACATCACCACCTGCTCACCACAGGGCACCCGCTGCTTGGACAACATCTGGGTCAGCCGTTCTCTACAGAAGATATATTCAGGTACATGTACAGTTGTGTTTGGACAGTTGCACAGATTAAGATTAAAAAGTTCTCTTAGGTTTGTTGTCTTGATAAGGTCAGGTTTCATATTAAGGAAAAATTATCTGTGAATTCATTCAGCATTCATCATATCTCAAGTTATTCAGTTCAGCTCAGTTTTATTCGTATTTCATTAATTCAGGGCAATAGTCGGCTAAGTTTACATTACAAGTGCATCTCAGGAAATTAGAATATCAAGGAATGGTTCGCTCAAATTATTATTATTATTATTATTATTATTATTAGTAGTAGTAGTAGTATTATAAGACTTTGAAGTTTGAGTAAATTACTTTTCAGACATTAGTCTAGCTGGTCTAGTTCAGTACACACAGTCACAGTGAAGGCTGCTGAATGGACAGCTGTCTGCTGACGAATATCGACACTCCATAAGGAGGGAAGGCCACAGAGGATCTGTGCTGAGAAGGCTGATTGATTTCAGAGAGCTATATCAAAGCTTTTTAATCAGAAACTAAACTAGAAACTAAAAGTATGGCAGGAACATCTGTATAAGCAAAAAACAAAAGTTGATTTTAGGAACTTGGCTAGGCTGAGGCTGGTCTTAGCAAATCACGAGCCACCATGCACAGATGTCTTCAGGAAAGAGGCTACAACTGTCACATTCCTAATATCAAGCCAATTCTGAAAAATAGAAATCTTTTAGTTTATTATCTGAGCTAAAATGAAAAAATGTTACCATCCTGTTGTTAGACTGTTGGTCCAAAGTCCTTTTTTCACCTGAAAGTAAGTATTGCATAGAATCTGGATGAAGAGTGCAGAGACACAGAAACCAAGATGTTTGAAGACCAGTGTGATGTTTCCAGTGTTTGTGAAGAGATTAGATGATAGTTGTAAGTTTGATAACTTTCTGACCATTACTGTAGGAGGAATAGCAACTCTATGAAGTCTGAGTGGGTGGACGAAGGATGCTTTTAAATTCAATTCATTGTTATTTTTCTGACGCCAAATCACAACAGCTCCCTCAAGGTGCTTTGAGACCATGCCATAACCACACCGGTTCTCAGAAAGGCCTAAAAATAGCCAGTTGTCCACCTAACTGGACATGTTTAAAGGGAAAAAAATCCTTGAAAAGAAAGTTTAAAAAAAAAAAAAAAAGTTTTTTCATGCCTAAAGATGAATAAAAATACTTAAGAAAAAAAAATCCTGATTGAAGTTGTCATAATTCATGCATGAAAGGATTAATGTATATTTGAAAGTTATTATATTAAAATGGTGAAAAATAATTTTTTTTCATAATGTAATTTTTAAAAATGGAAGATGGAGATCCTGCAGTGTTAAAAATTACCCCGAACAATCAGAGAATTCCCGTCTGATCCTCTGAATCGAGCTCAGTGAGAGGCAGCCACGGCCAGTTGTGGCATGATAGAAGAATCTAGGTTAAATAGTCTAGATACACTGATATGAAGTTTTAAAGATAAGTGGCAATGTCAAAGTTGACTCTCTGTCATATACAGTTATGTAAAAAAATCAAATAAAGTAAATAAGCCGAGTACACCTCCATGATTCAGTAGTTTGTAAAACCAGCTTTGATTTTTTGTTCTGTCTTGTTTATTTCTGTCTCTTTCTAACATGCGTACTATGAGACACAGCTCTGCACAAGAGTTCCAGTGTGCCTTGACTGCTGGTTTATGCACGAATGGCAAATAAAGAACTTTGAACCTTGTATTTTAGCCCACTCAGGGTTTTCATTATGCACAGCTCCAGTTTTTATGAGGTGCGTTTTAGAAAGATGGGGGTTTCTCTTGGTGACCCTTCCAAACAAGCCGTACTTGTTTAGTCTTTTTTTCTAACTATCAGGAACTCAAACATATAACATGCTAACTTACGCCTGTATAGTTTTAGATGTAGTTCTTGGGTTATTAGTTAGCACTGCGTGTTTTTGGGGTGTGAATAAATTGAATTTGTGTTAACGCACACCTGAACTAGAGCAACAAACTGCCAAACTTACAATAGAAATAAACTTCTGCGTTAAATCTATGCTACTGCAAACCCTTGTGAAAGTGTGTTGTGCAATAATGTGCACAAATGTAACCACACGTCCCCGTCAATACAGCCTGCACAGTGGCAACAGTGTCAGCTGCTCACATAGGCTACACTGTAGGCTCTACATAGAGTCATCACAGAAGTCCAAGTCGAGCGTTGCTTTTACACAGGTGGTCAGTTTAGTTCTTTATATTGTACATTTAAGACCCTACAATAACACCGAGAAAATCCTAACAATCAGATGAGCCTCTATGAACAGTGGGAAGGAAAAACTCCCCTTTAAGAGGAAGAATTGAAAGGAAAGAAAGAAGAAACAAAAGTCACACAAGCAACTAACGATTAAATGTATAGTAGTTTATAAACTAGTCATATAAAACAAGTAAAGTCAGGTTTTTCATTAACAGTCTTAAAACGAGGCTGACTTTAGTTTCAAGTCTGGTTAAAAACAGGTCAGGTTTTATGCCGATTTGTGAGACTTGAACACAAACTAAATGTTAAGTCAGTTCTCAGATCCTTTACATAAGACTAAGTGTGCTCTGGAGTTCACCAAACCAATTTAAAATTTGGTCTCCAGTTATGACAAGTCAAATCAGGTCTTCAAGTCTAAGTTTGGTCTAATCTGAGTGTTAAATCATCAACTTATCATGGTATTTAGGCCAAGTGTGCCAAGACAAGTCTAAGCCTAGTTAAAAGCAATTTGAGGCCACACTTGCACCTGAGTTATTTAGACTAGAAGTCACTCAATCAAAGTTTAAGTTGAGTCTCAAGATAAAAATAATTACAAAATAAATATAAAAATGTATTTTAAACTATGTGTAAAGTAGAGGATACATGGTTACTTTTCAAATGTATGACGAATGTGATCCTAGTTTTATAGAAGCTACTATTAGATCAAAGTTTGGTGCATTATTTGTGTTGCATGAAGTTCTAAGTATCTCCTGACTGTTCTTGTGTCCTTTGTTCTGACAGGCCACTGCATGGTAGTTCGGGAAGGCTTAACTAACCCCTGGATCCCAGATAACTGGTCATGGGGCGGTGTGGCCTCTGATCACTGCCCTGTGTTTGCAGAATTTTATGCAGACCTACCTCCTAAGGAGCTTAGCAGACCTGGTATGGCAGCGGTGGACAGGGGAGACATTCTGCCCAAACATGAGCGGTGACATCAGCTGCAGCAAAGACAGAACTGAGTGACATGAAAAAGATTTTAACCTATCAGGATTCTACTTTATCTCGGTTTGCTGTGGCGCAGTTTCCTACAGAATGTGAACAAGTGCCAAGATTGCCTTTTGGGTTTCAGGTTATCAATGTAAAATCGTAAATAAGAAATATTCAAGCCATAACAAATGTTTAGACAAAAATATGATGTATTTTAAAAGAAATGTGCCAAACATTTTATATATGTATAGAAAAATAAATTGATAGATATTCAAGGTCTGTACAAACTCTTATTGATACAGTTTGAGCACCATCTGAATGACCCTGCTCTCTTTATAGGCGCTGCTGTGTCCTTCATCTTTCATATTTCACTGGAGAGTAAGATTCAATCTCAGCTGCTGAGCTCATGAAAGCTGTGTGCTTAATTATATAAGTGAAGCTTGTGTGCATGTGAACTGCCATACTTCTCTGAGATGGCAATAACGTTGCCAGGCACAGTGACATCACAGGGCATTGCTGCTGCCCTTAAAACTGGTCATTAACCACCTTCACAATACTGCTTTTGAAATTAAACAGCCGAGTAACACACACTTGTGTTATACTGCTCAACACTGTGTTTTAAAAGCACTGTTTATGTGCACTGACGCCTTTCTGGGCTGCTGTTGCCGACTGGCTCACCTGGCTCTTTCTGTTTTGGTACACATAGCTGTTCTCTCTCAGCTCCTCGCTCCCTCCACGTCCTGTGTGCTGCTCAAATAGGGGAGGCATGATCTGATGATGATCCCTAACTGCATTGGCCAGCCTCCTCTGGCACTGCCCCCTGAACCCACTGCACCACTCCCCCCACTTTTTTCTTTTTTGCCCTGTAACACAGAAGACAAAGTGGGGGATATGGCATATTTTACCACATGAGCTTTGAGCTATTTTTCAAGTCTTACTGACCTTATTGACCTTACTGACAAAGCACTTTACACAGCAATCAGATCAGAAATTGACTCTAAGCAGTCACGTGATCCCATGACAGCAGAGATGACGCTAGTGATGGTTGGATGACTCCTCATGAAGTGATTAATGTGCTGCTCAATAGTGAGAGCTGCTGGATTAAAAAAGTTACTGCAGGCAACCTGGAGAAAGAATTTGTCCCATGATTCTGATACCAGGAGATCAAATCTGTGACAAATAATCCTGATTACATAACCAACTGATGAAATACAAAGTGAAGTGCATGTATTCCAATTAATTTGGTTATAACAAAATGAATATGGTTGACTAATACAGTATATCTAATATATCTGTTTGGTAATGGTCTAAGGAGCTTGGAAAGAAGAATATTTTGTAATGAAGTATAAGTGAAAAGCGTAAAATAAAAATGAAAGTTTTGTTAAGGAAATAGAAGTGCTTGTCCCAGTGGGAGTGATTGCACTTGTGTGTGAGGAGGAGAAGGTTAATTCATGTGAACATAAAGAAATGAGTCCATGAGTAAAGCATTGGGACGTAACTCAAATTACAACTGCGCAAAAGTGGAAACAGGAACGGGGAAAATAGGCACCGCACGATGATAGGGCACTGCTGCTGTATACGTCACATAATGTTTCTTAAAGCAATACGCGCACCGATAACGAGTGTGGCTAGCTGTGCTCAGTGGCTGTAGATTTCTACAGGTTGTGCTTGATACACTCACCGACGTTTTGATATTGTTTGACCAATCATTAGTAAATCCCCCCTGAGTTTCTTCATCTTCCAGAAGCTGTCACTACAAAAATGTCAAACTCACTAAACTTAATAAAGAATTCCCAAATCATAAATGTGTGTTCCTTTTAATCTAGCTTTTAAAATAACAATCCTCCATAAACTTAATGGAATGGAACCTCTGGGACCAGTAGTGACCTGTAATGGAAATGGGTGTGACGTTTAAACCCAACATAACTCCATGTCATATATTCTCCTCCATGTCTATTTTAACATTTATTTCTTTAATTTTTATATCTCAATATCATTACATTTTTTCTTGTTTTAAAAAAACAGAAACACACGTTGACTAAATCCAAAGTGTTGAACCTCCTCATGACATTGTTAAATAATCAAGATTAAAATATCTGTCCAAAATAATAGAGATCATTCACACGAGTCCCCCTGTAAGATCCTTTCCAGAGTTTCATGACTTTTGGTGTTCTTTAGATCAGTCACTGCAGACACAGCCCAGACAAACTGGAAGCTTCATGTTGCTTAACGTTGAGTAAGAATAATTATCTGTACGTTTCCCTGTGATGGGCTGGTTACCTGACTGAAGAGTAATACCCAAGTCTTTTGACCTCACACGGTTCCAAGTGGAAGAAAAGGTGAATTAAATGTACTGTACAAATAAACAACTTGATGTCCAAAACTATACTATGTGCTGTATTTTTGATTATTAATGTATTTTATGTATTTCTGTTTTTATATTACTGTGAAGCACTTTGTGGTTTTTATCCTGTGAAAAGTGCTATATAAATAAATTGATTTGATTTGATTTATTATGGTGGCTTTTTAGTTTGCATTGAATCATCTTATTTGTATGCAACAGGCTTTTATATAATCCCAGTTTGCACCACAGGATGGTAGCGAGGTGGTGCCCTGTCTGCTCTCAGTCCAATAGGAGAAGATCAAGAAATGCTGATGGAAAGGCAGATGTGAAAGAACAGGCACGCTAGTAACTAACTCACAATAACATCACAATCACTGGATGTGATCAGCACATTATGTACCAGACTGGGGAAATTCAGACCATCTATGGTTCGTTATTCAGCTTTGGGTCACAAGTTTGGAGTCGGTCCTAGCTGACTCCACAGCTCCACAAAAAGGTTCCAGCTGACCAACCAGAGGCCTTTTTCTGTAAGGTAACACCTCACCGCCCGAATCAGGGTCTAATGCTGCATTTTGTTTTTCACATTTACAGTCCGTCTAACTTTTTCAAAAACTAAAACTAAAAAATGAGGGAAAGGGGAGGCAGGAGGAGGAGAGACCCGAGGCGGCCGCCGGTCCGAGTGTCGGGTGAACTGAGCTTCAGGTAAGAAGTTATGACCTGCAGTCTGTCTGGGTCAGATATAAACCAAGTTTAGGTGCAGTTTATTTTCATTGTGCTGACTTTTTACAGTCAGTTACAATAACTCGTACTGCGTACTAGCTAGCATGACGGAGCTGGGTGGGTGCTATGATGTTACTGATAGTGAACTTTATTTTATTCATAAGGTTAGTTAGTAGAGTTGCCAACCGTCCCGTAAAAAGACGGAATCGTCCCGCATTCAGAGAAAATATTATGCGTTTCGTGTTGAGCTGAAAAGGAACACAGTTTGTCCCGGACTTCAGCTATAATGAAAAAAAGACACAAAGCTGGAGTTATTCTGTCTTTACGCTGCAGCTGCCTCTTCTCCCCTCATTCTCTCCCCTCCCTCTCCTGTTGCTACTTCAATCATGAAACTGATCAATGATCAGCTGATCGGCTTTTCTCTCTTGTTTATTTATCGCCCACTTTGCTCCAGAAAGAGGAAACCAGCGGATGTCGCGCTAAACAACAGCAGCACGTTTAAGCTTGATCAGCTGTTGTTAGAATTTATTTAATATTAATTTCTAGTATCAGCTGATATTTGCTGGAGCCACAGCTGTAAAGCTGCTGGTCATGATATCGGTTTGGTTATCTGGTGAGAGGGAAACATGAAGATGAAACCAGGAGATGTCCTTACTGAATCATCAGAGCTGAACAGGTGATGTAGAAACAGGTTTACCTTTTAGGTGACATGAATGAGTTGAAGGGAAGTTATGAACTGTTTCTGAGAGACAAATAACACCAGGATCCTTTTCTACGTAGCTGACAGCTGGTAACTGTGCAGGGGCGGGTCTAGCAAAGTTTTGCCAGGGGGCCAGGTAGGGCATTAACAAGGAAAGGGGGCACAAAGAAATACTTTTCTTTCTTATTCTCATTTAAAATGTTTCGCTTTTAATAAATAATTATCTGAATCTTACAACCAAAGTTTTTATCTGACGTAAAATGTATAGAAATCATACATATACCAACAAGACAGTGTACATCACTGTCACAACAGCATTTGTTTTCATTCAAAGGCTTTATGGCTTTTCCTATAATACCTGGTGGGCTGGTCTCTAGTCAAAATGCCCGGGCCCATTTTATGTCTCAGTCCAGCGCTGGCCGCAGCCAAAGCACTGAGCAGGCTCTGTCCATGAATGTGCTGCAGCGGGTTTTCAATCCAACAACGAAGCTGTGCTGCTGGTGATACATGGTACAAGAATGCATGACTCTGTAGTGCCGACTTCCAATGTACCGGGAACTTGGCATGAATTATGTTTTTGTTTTTTCCTCTTGCGAAAACTTAGACAGGATTGTAATTCCTGCCAAAAAAGCAATTTCCGACATTTTCCAAAATTTTTATTGGCGACATTTAAACGATCGTAAATTACAAATGTTTAAAGCCAGAAACAATATTTTTGTCACAAGGTAGAAACTGCAATCAGTTGTTTTTTTTTTGCAAAGCAACTTTTATGTTATTAATGAATGTATATATTTACATTCAACTCATTGACATGAAAAGATTTCTTTTGCAAAAGAGATCGGACCAAGAGGGCAGCAAAAAGTGCAAAAAAAAAAAAAAAATTAACATAACGATAATTTCAGACTATTTTAAGTGGTCAAAAAGGGCTGAATCAAATATAATGTAGAACACAGTATGTACAGTAACGCTGAGTCGTAAAGATACCCGCAAAACAGGCCATTTCTTTATTTTATATGTAACACCTTCGTAAACCCTGTTGACTGCAGATTATTTTGTAATCTGAGCAAACATAAAAAACACACAGAAACACCGGAAGTCATTCTTTGGCACAACACCGGTCACGAACCCCTCTCGGTGATTTTGATTGGCTCTAAGTGATCCGTTGAAGATGTGGAGTCTGCGCAGTAGTCACAGCGCCGAAATTCAAATTTGAACAGAAGCTGTTTGGTACAAAGAGAGAAGCTGGAGTTGCGTAGTTCTCTGTACACGCAGTTGTAGTAGTATTACTTTAAAACTGCAGTCGAGTTGTTAGAAAGTAACCAGAATGGATCCGTTTACTGAGGTGAGTCACAGAAAAACTTTACTAATCAGCCAACAACGGAAGAAGCTGCGTTAAAGTGACTGGATAGTGCACAGCTAGCGTAAAAACCAAATGTTATAATGGTAGTGCTTAGAGACAGCACGGGTGATTAGCTTGTTTGTTATTAGCTTTAGACGTTGACATTTTTAACACGGCTGAAGAAAACATGTCACGTGTTTCTTTCGTCAAAACGACTACATGAGCCATAAAAAAGTATCTCATTTTAATGTCAGTATATATGTGGTTGGAACAATTTAACAAGTATTTCGCCGGACTCCTGAATGATCGTTATATTTAAGCGCTCCTTAAACAACGCCCCAGTCATTAGACTCGCTGAGTGTCCGTATGCTGTGTCCAGCAGTCGGACTTGTTGGGCGTAAGTTTCTTTCTTTTCTGTTTTTTCCACTCATGTCGGTGTTGCCAGCTAACTAACCGAAATGAATCAGGTCTGATGTCATTAGAGTTTAAACAGGAGGCGTGCGTCATTCTTCAGCAATGCTTTTCGTCAGCGCCTGCAGAGCTGATGTAGGGTGTGTTATGTGTTGGGACTTGCACAGCAGAATAGAATAGAATTAGGCCTTTAGTGGAATTGTTCATGGACAACGAGATTATGGGTGCATTCCCGTTAAATATGCAGCAATTAAAATATAAATAGTAAGACAGCAGAACGAAATAACAAACAGGAGAAATGTAAACGCAGTGTTAGAACCACGAGGGAAAGCAAACACATTCTTATTATCTTTGGTTACTTTGTGTTTCAGGAGCTCTGACAGCTAAAACTAAGAAACATTAGAATCTGACAGTGAGGGAAATCCCAGCTTCCAGTGTGAAAGTGATAGGTTGAGTTTTGCACTCACTTATTTGTATGATTCCCGTAAAAGCACGTGTTAAATGTGCTCAGAGTGGCGTTTTTTGTTGATGAAACAGTATTTATTTACAGTTTCCATTTGTGTGCAGATGAAATGAGCAACATAGACCAAAGTCATGTGTGTTGGGAAATGCTGCCCTGCCTGCTCCCATGCTTGTATTTATTTGTAATAGTAGTCAAAAAGAACAGTGAGAGCCCAAAGCTATAGGACACTATTACTGCACTAAACCATTTATATGAGGTGTAAACACTTGTAAATTATCTTTGATACAGAAACTGTATCTGGGAGCGGCGTCATCCCTTTAGATGCAGCAGTGTTGCCATAAATCCCTTTGTGCACCTGGCTTTAGTTTGTAATTTAGCTTAACTCTGTTTCACTAAAGCAGTTGAACACTACAGAGGTGATGTTTTATTAACAACCCAACTCTACCAAACTAGAAACTGTTGGAGCGAACTCGAGCTCGCAGAGAGAACCTCCAGAAGAAACTCGCAGAAAGAACCAATGCAGCGAACAGACAGGTGGTGAAAAGGCCTCGAGAGCCACTGACTGACACAAACATTGTGATCAGCGAGTCTCTTATTGATAAAGGTATGAGCCCCTTTAGTGTTTTGGCACTTTAACCTCTGAGCTGCAGCTGTCTTGTGTTTGCTTAAATGTCTTTATTGTTTTCAGTGCCCCAGACGTCCACAAAGCCATCTCCCTCGAAGCGCAAGTGCTCTGGAGAAAATGTCCAACCTGCAGCTGATGAAGAGAACCAGGAGCCGGCGATGCCACAAGCTCCTCTTCTCTCAGATCCTCCCACAGACAAAAAGCCTCCGGTGGGTCCAGCCAGCATCCGGCCTTTCTCCTCCTCCTCGGAGAAGACTTCAGGAAAGCCTGTTCTGCAGTCTCAGTCAGTGCAGCTGAAAACAGAACGCCCAGAACCCGACAAGATGGCTGTCTGCACTGCTCTTGTTCCTCCAAGCAGAACAGAAGCACAGATAGGAGCCGCCAATCCAGCCCCTCAGAGTAACAAAGAGGATCCAGCTCCATCTGCTGCTGGCATGAAATCACGCTTACAAAACCTGGCAGAGCAGAGGAAGTGCTGGGACACTGACGGTAACAGTTTCCTGCTGTTTAATTTACATAAAATTAGTTTAAATTTACAGGAAGTTATTAACAGGACTTCAGGAGGGGGGGGGGGACGGGGGACAGAATTATCAGAAATAAAAATTAATCTGAGACAAAAGAGCACCATCCTGAGATAACAACAGCTGAGGGAATCTACATGAAATCGGCTCAACCAAAAAAACCTCAACTCTGGACACACTGAGGTTCATAAAGCTAGTTCCTAATTCAGATCAAGCGAACGGCTCAGTCACAAGACAGAAAAAAGCACAGCAGCCTCCTCCCATCTACAAAAACAAAGAAACTAAAAAAATCCATGTTTGAATCCAGCTGACTGGATGTTTTTTCCACAGTCTGCAACCAGTTGTAGCTTGTGGTGACTAAGTGCTTGTCCACAGCTTGAGGGCGATGTGCGCACACCAAAGGTGACTGCACAGGTCGCCTGACAGTTAGTCAGCATGTTATCAATAATCTGAACAAGTCAGTGACAACTCGGGGGACTGAACTGGCTGCCAGCTGGTTGTTTTCTGGTTATTTTCTTATGGAACAGGAAGGTGCTGAGCGCAAATGTTAAAGTTAAATGTGAATTTCTGTCTATGTAGAAAGTCACAGATGTGGGATTTTTGATCATTTCTCACAGTTGCTGTAGTTTCAGAAACAGATTGCATGTAACTGCTGACTTGATCGTGCTGAATGTCAGACTGATGGTACAGTGAGTCGGTCTTATGGCAGGTTTTAGTGACTGTGTGTAATTTACAGTTTTAAAATGTGATAATGGCAATAATATCGTATCATAGGTCAGGTGTTGTGTTGTCTGGTGATTCCCACTTCTACAAGCAGACAACAGGAGGTTGAAATGTTTTCTGATGCTGTCTATTTTAAAGAAATCTCTCTTACTTGTATGTAATGTAGAACTATATAACACGATTCTTTTTTGTAACCAAAAAATAAGTTTGAGTGAGGTTACAGTTTATGACACCAAGAAGGATTCAGAAAAACAGATGTTCCATCTTCCTCCTCAGATGAGCTCTAATCCTGAAATTCCAGATACCGTCTGTGCTTTTTATGTGTGAATAAACGTGTAAAAGTGAAATTGTTTCTCCCTTTTCAGATGCTTGTGATGTACCTTCAGACTGTATTCCTGTATCCACGATAAAGAGACCATTTGATGCCCAACCAGCTGCCAGTCCCTCTGTCTCCTCAGAAATTTCCCTTGGGAGGAGAGGCAGACTGGCCAACCTGGCTGAAACCATTGGTTCCTGGGAGGATGATCTCAGCCATGCTAAAATCCCCAAAGAGAAAGCAAAGGAGACGCTCGCTACTTCGTCTAGTCCCAGATTTACAGTCAGAGATGCTGCGGCTTCCAGCACTAAACCCAGCGTTTCGGTGACCAGTTCAACCGTGAGGAGCAAGTGCACGGGCATCTCCAAACAGGTATTAATTTTTTATCTTCTGCATAATCGCTTCACTATTCAAATTTTAGTTTTTCCTGCAAGGTTTCCTGGGTCACCAGGAAAATCCAACATAATCTCCTGTATAAATAAACTGGCTTTCCATCTGTTTATTTTTCAGCAGGCTGCGTTTTCTCCAAGCCTTCAAAAAGCCGACTTGGTATCCAGTCCTCAGAAGTGCTCCAACCAGGGCACTGCAGTTTCCTCTATTCATCAGAAGACCTCGATTGAGGAACCGGCCCTCTTATCTAGTCAGCAGAAGGCCAGCTCCTCCTCCATGTCAGCGCTTCAAAGTCCCCTAAAACATCAGGCCCTGTCCGAAGGCCCAAATGTCTCCTGCAGTCCCCAGAAGCCAGAGCTTTGTGCCAAGCCCAGCTCATCTGACCTTCCAGTCTCGAAGGAAAAGGTTACTACAGGAGCTTTTGGTGAGTTGGACTGGAAAGCTGGTTATGATGAAAATTGCTCAGTGGTAGTCTCTGCATGTTTTAATATGGCCAGTTTCTTAGCACATCAGCTGGTTCTATTCACTTGTGTACCAGGGGCACCTTCCTACATTGTCATTTAATTGTCTGCTCAAATCAGTGTTGACACAGACCCATTAGTTGATTCTATCCTCCACAAGTTAGAAAGTGGTTTTTACCATCTCAAATAGGAGTGAAATCTTTGCGGGAGCGCATCAACCAGAGCTCACCTGCTCGAGTCGGAGTACAGACCAGCACTGCCTCTGTGAGTCCAAACACCAGGTCGGTACAGGAGAGACTCAGAGCTGCCCAGGCTACAAACACAACCACCGCTGACATCACTATGAGACAGAAACTGGTAGGTTGATGTCATTCTTGGTGCTGCAGTTATGTTTTCCCCCTCATCCAAATAGCAGAATGGCACATTCTAATAACAAGCTTGCTTGTTTCAGGAGCGTGAGAGTGAGCTGGCTCAACTTTGCAGTCGCTTCCAGCAGAGGAGCAAAATGTGGAAGGACAAAGAAGGAGGAGCGGACACTAAGGTTGGACAGGAAGCATCAGGCACACACAGAGTAAATAAAGTCTCCCAGCATTTACCCGGTTGGATTTTTCAAATGATGTACTTTTCAGGAAGAGGTCGTAAAGCCTGTTGAGAGAGAAGTGATCTCATCTGAGCCACCGGATGAATTCCCTGCACCATATAAGAAATCTGACGCACACGGCGAGTGCACTCCTTCAGGTATTGCATGACAGTCCCGAACAGAGACCGAGTACTCTGACCACTGGTAAAATGAAGCTATCAGTTATCTGGTGTCGGGCAGATTTTAATATGGCATATTCTTTTTAGTTACAGTGCTATGACTGGTGTGTGTTTTGAGTGATTGCACACACCTTCAAATGTCATCATCGGTGATTCTGTTTGACCCTCAGCAGTGATTCAGTTTAACTTCAGACTTTGAGTTTAGGGTGTTGGTACAGCTCTACACAACAAAACAAACCATACTTCCTGATGACAATTTCAAGATTTCTAACATGGGTTTAAATAAACAGCAGGTCGTCAGCTGATGAACTCCCCTCCAGTGTTGACCTCCAGCCCCCTGAAAGTGGCTGTTCACACTACAGAGAAGTTGACTGAAGAGACCCCAGAGGAGAAGCAGGAGAAAAGAGAAGAAAACGTGGACCAGTCTATCAATTCTACTGTCATCAACGAGCTGTTTGGAGATCTAGAACAGAGTGAAGATCACAGCTGTGATGAGGAAGATGCTTTAAATATCTCCTCGATGTCCCTCCTCACTCCACTGGCAGAGACTGTGGCCGCTGTGGTAAACAGTCCAGAAAAGAGAATGATGGTAAGCACCGACGAGTCCTCATCCATGGAAATGCAGCGGTAATTGTTCAGTGATAATATTTTCTTCATGACTTGTGCAGACATCCACTCCAGCCAACTCTTTCATTATGAAGAGCACAACTCCAGACGATGTCGCCAAAGCCAAAAGCTTCCAGACCTCCTCAGATGGAGATGGTGCAAGTGTCTCAAGTGAGGACCACAAGCTTCCCTACAGGTAAGTGTTTCCTCCGTGCAGTGCTGAGATGCTTCAAAGCTGTCTGTTTTCACCGTCTCACTGAATGTTTGTTGCTGTATGCAAGTATCGATGCATACAGGTCAACCAGGGTGAAGAACACCGAGAGGCCCAGTGTGAAGCAGGTTATTGTGAGAAAAGAAGATGTTTCTAAGAGAGCCGAGGAGCCCCGAGCATCCAGCCTGTTCAGTATCAAACAGAAGATAAAGGTTTACATTAAACTTGTACCATATAGGATTTCAATTGGTAATAAACTACAGTCTTATCTTACACAAAAATCTACCTTTTGTGTAGATTCTGACAAATGAAATCAACCTGCAGCAGACGGTTATCTATCAAGCTAGCCAGGCACTAAACTGCTGCACAGATGAAGAGCACGGGAAAGGCTCGCAGGTGGAGGCTGAGGCAGAGAGGCTGCTGCTGGTGGCAAGTAAGCACATCTCTAATATTTCCTTAGTCAGCTCAAGGTTATTCACATAGCACAATCACAAAGTCTTGAGTAAAGGAACACAAATAAAAATTCACTTTACATAGTGCTAATATTTTGTTTCCTGTATAAAATGTAAAAGCATTACACAGACCTACCCTGTGTCGATGTTAGAGTTCCACATAGTCGGTATATAGAAGATTAATGAGGGACATGGTTTGGCCCCAAAGACATGACTTTGTTTACGTTTGATGGCCTCAGGCGAAAAGAGAGAGGCACTGAAGGTGGAGCTGGACCAGCTGAAAGGAAATCCAGGAGGAAGGAAAGAGGGGCCTGCAGCCCCACAGCCGAGCACGATGGCCTCCAAAGGCTGCATCACCCTGCAGGAGCTACGCCTGCCTCTCAAGGCAGACTTTGTCTGTTCCACTGCCAATAAACCAGGTACACGATCCATAACACTACATTTCTACATGTTCTCCATTAGGCAATAACCAAATCTGAAATGAGTGCTTTTATTAAACTGTTATTTGTGAGTTTTAAGAATCTTCACAGTAAAAGTGAAATTCCACAATTTCATACTAATGTGTACCATGCTGTTTGTGTTTTCATTATTTCAGAGTCTACCAAACATTCATTTTTCATCATGATCAGGGCGGGAGCAGAGAACATTGTGGCCACGCCTTTAGCCACGACACACCGTGGCCTGAGTGGGGACACCCTCACCTTCCCCACCAAGTTCACTATGTGAGTCAGACTAAGCCAGACAGACGCACTGTTGGACTTTAGTCAGACCGCTGTGGTCCACTCATCATTTCAGCACGTCGCCTCTGTTATTAAATACTATTAACTAAACATAATCAATTTATTTACTCATTGCTGAGGAGAATCTTTGACTTTCAGATCTGACGTTGACAGTGACTTTGACATCAGTCTAGAAGTATACTGTCTGGTACGTGTCCTCATTCTGCAAGTACTAACACGCTGTATTTCTGTGACACCGTCTGTTCATAGTCTTCTATAAGTTTCTGTTTTGTAGTGTTACTGATGGTGCACAGTGCTGTTCCCTTTCAGGTGCAGAAACGTGAAATCTGCAGTGACAAGAAGAAGAAAACCAACAAGTCGAAAGTAATTCCTGTTTTATTTTACTTTTGTTGTTTGCTGTTGGGATATGCTTTTAGAGTGTATGTGGCTGTTCTCACTTTACTCTTTAAAACAAATGTAATATTTTTTCTTCATCTTACTAGGCTATCACTCCAAAGAAGTTCCTTGCCATCACTGTAAGTATTAAAAAAAACTAAAACTCTAAAGGAAAAATGAGAAAAAAGCTCCTTTTTTCCACATGTTAATTAATTTATTCTTCTCCTGCAGAAGACGACACAGACACCAGGTATGTGACACTAAGGTTTATACAAACTGTGTGCTGTGAAGAC
Source organism: Pelmatolapia mariae (assembly GCF_036321145.2). Classification (NCBI taxonomy): domain Eukaryota; kingdom Metazoa; phylum Chordata; class Actinopteri; order Cichliformes; family Cichlidae; genus Pelmatolapia; species Pelmatolapia mariae. Next base: position 33,987,404 of record NC_086245.2, on the reverse strand, counting down.
TGTTATATAACAAAGTGTAAAAGATACAGAGTGATGGTCTCAATATAAGCTTCAAGGAGAAAGGAGCTTTATTAGGTCAAATAAACGTATCGGATGAATCAGTGATCTGGTATTCTCACACAGTGGATTCTGTTCATTTGGGCCGTTCCATTTTAAACAGGAGAAACATTTCAATACTCTTCCAAGTGACTTCTTTAGTCACAGTGTGACTGCTTTTGTTTGGAAAGTTGTATCTGAGCAAACTACAAAACTTCTGAAAAGTTCTGAAAACCAAAATACAGATGTTTAGCTATGTCTGGAAAAAAAAATGAGACAGATGGACCCAGAGTGGGTACACATCACCAATTTTTTAAGTAAATATATTTCTAAAGATTCTTTTGACATGAAATTCTCACTAGATGTCAGTAATGAGGCACCTTTTTATAGGCCATCAGTTGGGACTGAACCAGCTGATATGAATTTGCACCCAGTAGCAGGATTTCTAATTACTGACAGATATCTGAGGGGTCTGTCCATGCCTTTTTACACCTTCCTTTTTTCATGTGTTCATTACTTTTCCCCTGTGTCACTTGTCATTATTAAACATAATGTATGTTGTTGTAGTTGTGGCCAGTCCTGGAGGCCCCAATGCTGTTCGCACCAGTAACTTTGCTCTGATTGGAGCATACAAGCTCACCCTGTCTTCAATTGGGAAGACCCAGTTTCCTTTGGAGAAGGTATGAAAGCCCTGAGTTCATATTCCATGTATATCTTTCTACATTCACACTGTTACATCCATGGCAGTAACATCCTCATGCATCTGTAAACTCAGTAATTATGTCAGCCTATGTATGTAATTAAGTATTAACCATGACAGACAGGCAGAGTTTCCATGTCCATATTCACCTGTAGACTGCACCACTGTTTTTCTCCCACATGTACTGAAATCAAATGATTGTCATTTTTATTTTCCTAGTAAAATATAAAGAAATATGGAGTGGCTCATGACTTTTGCATAGTAATGTATGAAGTGTTAGCCTTCCATTCAGTCTGACTACTTTGGGTCATAGGTGCCATTCTTGTGCCCTTTGGAGGGCCACATCTACCTTAAGATGCACTGTGAAGTGGGCTCAAAGGTGGAGGAAAGGGGCTTCCTGGTGAGTATGGCTCATATGAGGCTGATACTGGCCTTAATGTGCTGCTGCTACAACTATTCTTGAAGTCTAATCATCTGTTTTTGTTTTTTCTTACCACAGACAATGTTTGAAGATGTTAGTGGATTTGGAGCTTGGCACAGACGATGGTGTGTCCTGTCAGGATACTGCATCTCCTACTGGACTTACCCAGACGATGAAAAGAGAAAGGTAACAATGCTACGAGCCACGCAAGCAAGTTTGTCTGACACCCATGTTACTCTACATTCACGTGCTGCAAACAATGACTGTGCTGACTAATATGTGACTGCTCTAAACCTGCAGTAACAACTAAAATTCATTAAATAGACGGTGCCAAAGTTTAAAGCCTTAAGAATAAAATATGTCTAAAGACCTCTGACTGAACAGGGTTGTTCTACATCTCTTAGAATCCCATTGGTCGCATCAATCTGTCCAACTGTACAAGTAAGGCAGTGGAACCAGCCAGCAGAGAGTTCTGTGCCCGACCCAACACGTTTGAGCTCGTCACCGTCAGACCACGGAGAGATGATGACAGAGAAACTCTTGTCAGCCAGTGCCAGAGCACCATGTGTGTCACTAGGTAAGTTTCCACCATGTGGACAGGTACTTACTCCTGAAGAGTGGGTTGATGACAGTGAACATACTCTGCTTGTTTTCCTGTGCAGAAATTGGCTGAGTGCTGACACCAAGGAGGAGAGAAATCTGTGGATGAAGAAGCTGAACCAGATTCTGGTGGACCTGCGGATGTGGCAGCCAGATGCCTGTAACAGACCGCTGCCGAACTAATCCCTTTGTATTCTTTGGACTGCTGATGATGCATGGCTTACTAAGTGCAATATACTATGATACCAGTTGGATATTTGAGTAGAATAGGATCATTGATCAGAGGAGGTGAAATAAACATCCGACATATGCTAGAACAGTTTTTTTTCTGCATTTACATAGGTGTTGGGTTTTTATATCTGATACATATGCCTGGTTTGATGTGCTTTGGCTAATGTTGCCACGTTTTTACGTTAATGCTAATATTTAATATGCACATGCTGCATGGCTTTAAAACATTTGGTTTCAGTATTGAAATTTGAATGTGCGTGGTGTTCAAATTCCTCTGTCTCTAAATATATGCGTGTGTGCGCGAGTGAGTGTGTGTGTATATGCGTGCATGCTTTATAACCCCCCCTCCCCCAAAAAAGTATTATGTTCAATGGAGATAACTGGGGATCCGATCTGTTACATATCCTGCTCTGAAGCCTGAGTCTGCATAACCAGCATGCTGACCTATAATCACTTCAGGGATGTTGGACCATGTCCCAGCTGTCTGTCTTAACCTACTATGCTTGTCTGTGGAAGAGAAAACCGCACAGGTAGAACATGTCAGCTCTACAAAGAAGAGCTCCAGCTGCCGTTTGATTTGAACCCAGACAAAAGTGTGATGCAGCAGTGCTTAACCACTGTGCTTCCATGTTTCACAGTTTTTTCGGTTGTTTATTTGTTCTTATTTTAATTAAAATGTAAAGGTTCTGTCAGATATAACACATGGCTCATCTACACAAAGAAATTGAGGGAGAGGGGGGGGGGTAAAAGAATTTTTTTTTTTTTTTCCAAGGTGACAGTTTTTACCCCTCAGCTGTAAAAGGCTGATGAGATATTGTCACCCTGGCAGGTGGGCAGGCAGCATGGACATGCATATGAACACAATAACTCGAGAAGGTGACGTAGGAGTTTATATGATCGGTATAACTAGTATAGTTTGAATCGCAGCGACATCGAGGTGGGAGGTTGAGGTCACTTTACTTGTGATAGTAACTTGATGATTTTAAAATTGATGCCACCCGTGTATCTACCAGGAGGCTGGGGGTAGCATCAGCAGCCACCGCCTTTTTCAAATGATGTAATTTTATTTACATGTTAATGAGTCTCAGGTGTAACAGCAAACTACAGAGTGCATGTTTACCTCTTAGGTACCCTGTTAGACAATGCAGAGTAAATAAAATAGTCTAGTGACCTGCAAATAAATAACATTTTCAATAAAAGCACTTTTTTAAAAGCAAATGTTGATGATAAATGCAACCTGAAAATGGTCTACATGCATCATTATCTCTAGTTATCTCTTGTTTCATCCTTTTACACTGATTTGGTAAACTTGGCTGTTTAACAATTTACGCTAGAAGCTTTATTAAAAAAAATAATGGATGGGCTGTTTTAAAGTGTTGCTGTGTAATTATATTGAATGAAAACGGTGTTTTTTACCTTTTTGCAATTTGGTGCATTAAAAAAAGTATTTGCCCCTTTCTGATTTCTTAGGGTTTTCCACAGTTGTCACGCTTGTTTCAGATTATCAAACTAAGTTTAATACAAAAATAACTCCAGTAAATACAAAATGCAGATTTTAAATGATGATTTCCTTTATTAGAGAAGAAAAGGTATCCAAACCTTATTGGATAAAGTCATTTCCTAAACTGAATTACTGGTTGTGCCTTCTTAGCAGCAAGAAGTGCAATCATGTGTTTGTGATAACTGGCAAAGAGGTTACACAGCGATGATGCAGGGAACAAGGAGGAAACAAGTGACCTCACTAAGTGAGATAAACAGTACTGTCATGAAAAATAAAGTTTCCACAGGACTCTGTGCAACCACATAAATACCTAAGTACATCTTTAATGGCTTACATAAGATTTAAGAGTAACACCCAGGTAGGGCTGGGCGATATGGCCTAAAATTCATATCGCGATATAATTTGAAGCATGTGCGATCACGATATATTCTTTTCTTCTGTATAACGTATTTTCCACACTATAAGGCACACTTAAAATGCTTTAATTTTCTCAAAAATCGAGAGTGTGCCTTATGTATGAATTCTGGTTGTGCTCACTGACCTTGAACCGATTTTGGCGTGTAGAAATCTGTTAAAAAATGTTTTAGTACAACTTTGGTAAGCCTGCTGATGGACTGCTTGATGGATTGTCAGAGCATTACGGCTGCCGTAGTGAGGAGTAATCTGGGTCCAAAACTCCGTCCGCTTCGGGTCCCAAAGTCAAACGAACACTGAGAGTTAAAAACAGTCTAAATTCTTTCATCTTTAATTAAATCATCAGCGTTGCTGCTTTATCGGGTGTAACAATTAAGTTTAACATCCATGCATCCATGAAAACAGAATTTATTAAATTTAACGGAGTTAGAAGTTAACAGGAAGTTAGCTCGCTAGTTTATACCTAAACATTTCATACCATGTTCTGACTGAGAGATTTTTGAAACTAATTAAAACGTACAGCTCTGCTATCACTCCCAACATAAATGAAGACAGAAAACTAAACAGCAGTGGCGTTTGTAGGGTTACTGAAGTTGGACTACCTGGTATATAATGTTGTGCTACGCGATTGCTAGCGACACAGCTATGTTAGCATAACATTAGCACAGTGAAGCTGGTGGATGAACGGCAACTTTTTTTCCACTCGATAAAAGTTAACATGAGGGATTCTGGTGGTTAGGGACAAATGCAATCGCATAGCAGGATGCTATACACGGGCCAAACTTCAGTCAGGAGAACATAATTTACTGATGATAATGGTTGTAGCCGCTGTGATACTTTCTACCAAAACAGGCGCAGCTTGATGACATCATCAACATGCGCTATCGCGATAGAGCGATATAGTCAAAATCTCTATCGTTGGCCAAATCTATATCGTTTCTATCGTATATCGTTTATATCGCCCACCCCTACACCCAGGTGTTGCTAACAAAATGCACTTGATTACCTGATCATCAGCAAGTGTGATCTATAAAGACAGCTTTGGCAGTTGGCTGGTCTAGATCATGCACCTCTCTGCTTTTGTAACCTGACACGAGACACAGCTGCCGCAGCTGGAACGTCATTAAATCTACCATCGTAGATTTAATGACGTTCCAGCTCAGAAGCCCCGGGTGTTCAAATACCTTAGAATGTTTCCTAAGGTATTTAAAAGTAGAGTCATTCAGCCCAACAACAGGGGCAGGATGTGTTCCTTTGTGCAAGGAGGAACAGGATGAGCACTGCCCGAGCCCCACTGACCACCAACAGGGCCTGGTGTGTATGTCTCTGACCAATCAAAGAAACAGATTCATCAGGCTAAATTTGAGCAGTCTATATAAAATGTGCATTCAGGCTGAACAATATTAGTTTTCTTAGCCTTTTCCATAGATGCATATTATGGAAAAGGCTAAGTAGAAAAGCATCAATATAAATACCACCCAGAAATATAAGTAGCTCACATTCACATTTAGTTTCTATTTTAGCACGATAGACTATTTTAGCATGACCCAACCCTCGCCCCCTATCTCTGCTGCACTGGTACGGTCTGTTTACCTCAGAGGTGGTGCTTATTGTGCTTAGGTTATGTTCTATGTGTAATAGTTACTAAATCCATCCATCCATTCGCTTCTGCTTGTCCTTTTCAGGGGCGCGGGGGGCGCTGGAGCCTAGCCCAGCTGTCAGATTTAGTTACTAAATCGCTCTGTTCAAAACTACAGTTTTAAGTGTTTTATTAAACATGTCTTTAAAGGCTAGACATTTTTAATCAAGCTTTGCCTTTGTTTGTTTGTAATAGAAGCTAATATGGGACAATATGGATTTCTAGTCCGTTGCTCACTGCAGAACTCTGGTTTAACTAAAGGCTTTGAGGGAGTTATTAGCTTTAAGGCATGCAGCTGAGTTATATCTGGGAGTATAACTTCCTCTGATATGTCACTTTTTTCTTCAGAGAACCCACAGCATTATATGCACTATATACTATTACCTAAATAATCGTGATGTATCATAATCGTAATGTAAATAGTGCAGATATTAATTGACACAATAAGCAATCAAACTGCTGGCCTAACAGCATGCTGTCATTGTCCAAAAGGTGCAGATATTCCTCTATAATAATCAACATAGTTTTAGACTATTCTCCCATTCACCACCAACATGTGTCTGTTTTTCCCCACTCTGAGACACACCTGCTGGGAATCAAACTCTGGTACTTGGTGATTCTGTTCTTAGACATTCAAGCTAGAGACACCAGCAGCCACAGTCAACTGTCTTCCAGGAGCCAGAGCAGGCGACACTGAGGGAAATTTATGACCCTATGGACAATATCCTGCCTTGTGGGTCAGCAGTCGAGGACAGGGGGAGTCAAACCTCTTATTTAATGGGACATATCTCTGTGTGACTTCAAGTGGGCTAGACTAGTAAAACAGTTACTAGCACTGAATATCCAGTCTAGCACGTCATTCCTGTACAGTGCCTGATTCAAACCAGGAACCTACTCTGTGGGAGTAAAGAAGGGAGCATGAAAGCTAAGTCTCACATGTTAGTGGTGAGCCATGTAGGTTAGAATGATGGAGCACATTTTCTAAATTGTGTGATGTTGGAATATATGGTTGAAGTAGCTCCAAAAGGAGGAAGGCAAGCTGCTATCCACAAAGATTTCTGGAACACTGTGAAGTTGAACTGAAAACAGTTTTGCCCCCCTTTATACTGTCTAGAAAAAAACGTTTCCTCTGCCTGAGCTGCACTATAAGGCTGTAAGTACGAAGTGTGTCAGCCACAGAGTGAAATGAAATGACCATCTGCCCCAGTTGCTTCACTGTTGCTGAGCTGAACTGGCTGGAGGCAGCTTGGTGGCACATGAAAAATGGGACAAGTCAGTTTTGTGTGTCACAAAAGTGGCTCTTTTTTTACCTGTTAAATCACCATAGTAAGTAATGCTGAACATACAACTTGGATGCCAGTAAGTTAAATTCAGAGTTCTGGTTTAAAACTAGCTGGAAGCATCACATTTTCTCACTGATCCTTTGATTTCGTGAGTATCCACTCGGCGTGCTGCTGTGAGTTGGGTTTTTACCAGTGGATGGTCATCTTGTTTGCAGATCACTGAACCAGCTCTTTATTCTATATTCGAGTGTCGTGACAGTTTGACCCTCCAGTCTACATCTGTTTTGTGGACTTGGAGAAGGCATTTGACCATGTCCCTATGACGGGGTCCTTCAAGAATTTGGGGTGTCTGACCTGTTGCAACATTGGGAGAGATTGTTCTGGATCACCGGTAATAAGTCGAACTTGTCTGTTGATTGATTCTAAGAATAGAATAAGGTATTTTTTACTGGTGTAAATGCAGTTAAAAAAATGCAGTCTTTTTGTTGCCTGTTCTTTAGCCGTCAGAATTGATGTCTGAAGGCCAACAAAGATACCCAGTGGATTTACTTTACCAAGTGGATCATCACGGCCTTGCCGTATTGGTCCATTTGATCAACTTTTTTTGTTATTATTAATTTAATTTAATTTTCAGTTGTTACAGACAGGACAGACATGGCTGGGGGATAGGAAAGGGAGAAAGAAAGATGAAGGAAAAGAAAAACAGAGTGGAAGAGGGACAGTGAGAAAGGACACAAATGTCCTGGATCACCTGTTGAGAAAAAAAAAAGAGAAAACAAGCAAAAAACAGAGCAACATAATAAACACAACACCATTGCATTAATCTAGCTAAGTGTAAATAACAGTATTCAATTCAATTCAATTCAATTTTATTTATATAGCGCCAAATCACAACAAATGTCGCCTCAAGGCGCTTTATATTGTACAATAGATCGCACAATAATAAATACAGAGAAAAACCCAACAATCATATGACCCCCTATGAGCAAGCACTTTGGCAACAGTGGGAAGGAAAAACTCCCTTTTAACAGGAAGAAACCTCCGGCAGAACCAGGCTCAGGGAGGGGCGGGGCCATCTGCTGCAACCAGTTGGGGTGAAAGAAGGAAAACAGGATAAAGACATGCTGTGGAAGAGAGACAGAGGTTAATAACAGACATGATTCGATGCAGAGAGGTCTATTAACACATAGTGAGTGAGAAAGGTGACTGGAAAGGAAAAACTCAATGCATCATGGGAATCCCCGGCAGCCTACGTCTATTGCAGCATAACTAAGGGAGGATTCAGGGTCACCTGGTCCAGCCCTAACTATATGCTTTAGCAAAAAGGAAAGTTTGAAGCCTAATCTTGAAAGTAGAGATAGTGTCTGTCTCCCGAATCCAAACTGGAAGCTGGTTCCACAGAAGAGGGGCCTGAAAACTGAAGGCTCTGCCTCCCATTCTACTTTTAAATACTCTAGGAACAACAAGTAAGCCTGCAGTGCGAGAGCGAAGTGCTCTAATAGGGTGATATGGTACTACAAGGTCATTAAGATAAGATGGGGCCTGGTTATTTAAGACCTTGTATGTGAGGAGCAGAATTTTGAATTCAATTCTGGATTTAACAGGAAGCCAATGAAGGGAAGCCAATACAGGAGAAATCTGCTCTCTCTTTCTACACCCTGTCAGGACTCTTGCTGCAGCATTTTGGATTAACTGAAGGCTTTTCAGCGAGTTTTTAGGACATCCTGATAATAATGAATTACAGTAGTCCAGCCTGGAAGTAATAAATGCATGAACTAGTTTTTCAGCGTCACTCTGAGACAGGATATTTCTAATTTTAGAGATGTTGCGCAAATGGAAATTAGCGGTCTTACATATTTGTTTAATATATGCCTTGAAGGACATGTCCTGGTCAAAAATGACTCCAAGGTTCCTCACAGCATTACTGGAGGCCAAGGTAATGCCATCCAGAGTAAGGATCTGCTTAGATACCATAATTCTAAGATTTTCAGGGCCGAGTACAATAACCTCAGTTTTATCTGAATTAAGAAGCAGAAAGTTAGCGGCCATCCAGGTCTTTATGTCTTTAAGACATTCCTGCAGTTTAACTAATTGGTCTGTGATACCTGGCTTCATGGATAGATAGAGCTGCGTATCATCTGCATAGCAGTGAAAATTTATGCTATGTCTTCTAATGATGCTGCCTAAGGGAAGCATGTATAATGTAAATAGAATTGGTCCTAGCACTGAACCCTGTGGAACTCCATAATTAACCTCAGTGTGTGAAGAGGACTCTCCATTTACTTGAACAAATTGGAGACTATTAGATAGATATGATACAAACCACTGCAGTACAGTACCTGTAATACCTACAGCATGTTCTAATCGCTCTAATAGGATATTATGATCAACAGTATCGAACGCTGCACTAAGGTCTAGCAGGACAAGCACAGAGATGAGTCCACTGTCAGAGGCCATAAGAAGATCATTTGTAACCTTCACTAAAGCTGTTTCTGTGCTGTGATGAGCTCTGAAACCTGACTGAAACTCTTCAAATAAGCCATTCCTCTGCAGATGATCTGTTAGCTGTTTGACAGCTACTCTTTCAAGGATGTTTGATATGAAAGGAAGGTTGGAGATTGGCCTGTAATTAGCTAAGACAGCTGGGTCTAGAGATGGATTTTTAAGTAAGGGTTTAACTACAGCCAGCTTGAAGGCCTGTGGTACATAGCTGATTATTAGAGATAGGTTGATCATATTTAAGATCGAAGAATTAATTAATGGCAGGACTTCTTTAAGCAGTGTTGTAGGAATGGGGTCTAAAAGACACGTTGATGGTTTGGAGGAATTAATTATTGAAGTTAACTCAGAAAGATCAATTGGAGAAAAAGAGTCTAACTTAACATCAATGGTACTAAAAGTAGCTGTAGATAATATTACATCTGTGGGATGATTATTGGTAATTTTTTCTCTAATGATAAGAATTTTATTAGTGAAGAAGTTCATGAAGTCATTACTAGTTAACGTTAAAGGGATGGTTGGCTCAGTAGAGCTCTGACTGTTTGTCAGCCTGGCTACAGTGCTGAAGAGAAACCTGGGGTTGTTCTTATTTTCTTCAATCAGTGACGAATAGTAAGATGTTCTGGCTTTGCGGAGGGCTTTCTTATAAAGCAGCAAACTGTTTCTCCAGGCTAAATGATGATCCTCTAAATTTGTGACACGCCATTTCCTCTCCAGCTTACGAGTTATCTGCTTTAGGCTACGTGTTTGAGAATTATACCACGGAGTCAGGTACTTCGGATTTGAGGCCTTAGTTTTCACAGGAGCTACAGTATCCAGAGTCGTACGTAGTGAGGAGGTAAAATTATTAACAAGATAATCGACCTCTGTTGGAGTAGCGTTCAGATAGCTGCTCTGCTCTATGTTGGTACAGGGCATTGTCTTCAATGCCCTGTAACAGTGGGTGGATTATATTCTTAAACTTCTTAAACTTAGTTACCGCACTTTCAGAAAGACATCTACTGTGATAAAGTCTACTCTCCACTGCTGTGTAATCAATTATTGTAAATGTAAATGTTATCAGGAAATGATCAGACAGCAGAGGGTTTTCAGGAAACACTGTTAAATGTTCAGTTTCTATGCCATATGTTAAAACAAGATCTAGAGTGTGATTAAAGTGGTGGGTGGGTTCTTTTACATTTTGAGAGAAGCCAATTGAGTCTAATAACAGATTAAATGCAATGTTGAGGCTGTCATTTTTAGCATCTACATGGATGTTAAAATCACCCACAATAATTATTTTATCTGAGTTGAGCACTAAATCAGATAAAAAGTCTGAGAAATCAGAGAGAAACTCTGTGTAAGGCCCAGGTGGACGATAGATGATAACAAGTAAGACTGGTTTCTGAGTTTTACAGCTGGGTTGGACAAGGCTAAGCATCAGGCTTTCAAATGAATTAAAAGTCTGTCTTGGTCTTTCGTTAATTAATAGGCTGGTGTGAAAAATTGCTGCCACACCGCCCCCTCGGCCTGTGCTTCGAGATTTCTGGTAGTTAGAATGACTCGGGGGTGTTGATTCATTTAAACTAACATACTCATCCTGCTGCAACCAGGTTTCTGTAAGGCAGAGTAAATCGATTGATCAATTATTAAGTCATGTACTAACAGAGACTTGGAGGAGAGAGACCTAATATTTAATAATCCACATTTCACTGTTTTACTCTTTGGTTCAGATGTGGATTCTGTATTGTTCTTTCTTTGTGATTTTTTATGTTTAAGTTTTTTATTGCTGGTTTTTAGTTTGTTTTTTGTCTTTTTGGGAGCTGACACCGTCTCAATGGAGATGGGTTTTTGGGGGGGTAGCAGGAGGAGAGAAGCTGCAGAGAGGCGTGTAAGACTGCAACTCTGCTTCCTGGTCCCAACTCTGGATAGTCATATTTTGGGGGGTTTAATAAATTGGTCCATATTTCTAGAAATGAGAGCTGCTCCATCCAAAGTGGGATGGATGCCGTCTCTCCTAACAAGACCAGGTTTCCTCCAGAAGGTTTGCCAATTATCTATGAAGCCCACATCGTTTCTGGGACACCACTCAGACAGCCAGCAATTTAAGGAGAACATGCGGCTAAACATGTCACTCCTGGTCTGATTGGGGAGGGGACCAGAGAAAACTACAGAGTCCGACATTGTTTTGGCAAAGTTACACACCGATTCAATATTGATTTTAGTGACCTCCGATTGGCGTAACCGGGTGTCATTACTGCCGACGTGAATTATGATCTTACTGTATTTACGTTTACCCTTAGCCAGCAGTTTTAAATTTCCTTCAATGTCGCCTGCTCTGGCCCCTGGAAGACAATTGACTATGGTTGCCGGTGTCTCTAGCTTCACATGTCTGAGAACAGAATCACCAATTACCAGAGTTTGACCCCCGGCGGGTGTGTCGCCGAGTGGGGAAAAACGGTTAGACACATGAACAGGTTGGTGGTGTACCTGGGGCTTCTGTTTAGGACTATGCTTCCTCCTCACCGTCACCCAGCCGCCCTCTTTCCCCAGCTGCTTGGGGTCTGCCGGGGAACAGCTAGCGGGGCCTGCGCTATCTTCGGCTGCACCAGCTACAGGGGCCTGGCTAGCTACGGGTGAATGAAGGGTGCGAAGCCGAGTCTCCAATTCAGTAATCCTGGCCTCCAGAGCTGCAAATATGCTACATTTGTTACAGGTATCATTACTGCTAAAGGAGGCCGAGGAGTAACTAAACATCTGACACAATGAGCAGGAAAGTGCAGGAGGGACAGGTGAAGTAGCCATGGTGCTAACGAGTCGGCTACGAGCTAAGCTAAGCTAGCGAAACAGTAAAGAGACAGTGAGTGAATACTTTGGCTATAAATTAGGTAGTGAGTACACAGAAAGGGTGATTCAGATGAAGCACGTTAAGATTATACTATGAAAAAGGGATGTATCAAAAGATTTAAATTAAATTGCTAAGCAGAAAAGCTACTCAGAAACACCACTGTGTTTGAGCAGGAACAGGAAGTGATACTCTACCACAAAGTGAGCGAACACCAAGTGACAGCGCCACCAGTAAATACTAAATATTGAATGTTGTTGTGCAGCACGCAGGACCGACAGCGCATAATGTGCTTTGAGGTAGCAACAGTCTTCTTTATTAAGATTACTTATTGAAAAGCACTGAATAAGTATTCTTGGTGTGTGTTCTTTGTTCTACTACATTTCAGCAAATGGTGAATGCAGCTGAGTACAGTCAGATATCACGCAGTACCATCTGGAAGTCATTTGATTGGAAACAGCGTTATTATTCAGCATGCCAATGATCCCGAACACACTGGCAGTGGAGTAAAATCATACCTAAAGCCCTTATCTACAAATAGAGGAAACTGGAGACATTGTTAAACCTACCAAAGTTTCTCGAAGAGTGCACTGACGACTTATCTAGGAGGTCACAAAAGGACCCTGAACAACAGCTAAAGACCTCCCGGCCTCACTTGCTTCAGTTAAGGCCAGTGTTTATGATTTCACAATATGACAGAAACTGGGTAAAAATGGCATGTATGATAGAGTTCTGAGGCAAAAACCACTACTGACCGAAAAGAACACAAATACTTAAGGTATGTAAACTAGGAGAATAGATGAGCTTTTAAAACTCTTGTGATCCATGGTGGGCTGTGTAAACTTAAATCTACATGAAGAGTGACTGCATTAATGTATTAATACCATAATCTTTGGGTATATAAGACACATATCATGTCATGTCATGTTCTTCTTCTGGCACATGGTGGTGCTAAACATGTTCTAAATACTTCTTTCTTAACTCCAGCTTCACAGTGTTGAGTCTATGACAGTTTTTTAGAGCAGGGCTCCATGGTGCAAATGAGCCTTTTTACATGTAGTGTTTCATGTCCACTTTAAACACAGTCGGTAGGCTGTCATTCATGCATCTGCAGTTTCCTTCCTCCACAGCAGTATGGCTATCTGCCCAGCACCCCCGTGTATTTTCCATTACACAAAGTAGAGCGGCGTGCCGGGTCAAGACTGCCTTTTCCCTTTGGCTGGAGGGTGACCTGCTGGCAGTAAAACACTACTGAAGGGGTTTTAGGTGTTATTTTTTTCTACATAATCATACCAGTCCTGGGCTTCTTGATCCTAGAGTTTCATTAATGATGGATTAATGAAGACACACTGTTGGCTGCAGCTTCTCTATCAGGTTCTATGTGTGTGTTTAGACATCAGGTCAAAATGAGGTTGAGAGAGACTCCACCACTTTTCTACTTGTATCTACTCCAGTCGGCTGCCTACTAAGGACACTGGAGGATGACTGTTACTGAGGGCATACTGGTCTCCGACTATATACAAACCATTACAGTGTTTTGAATCACTTCAGGTCAGCTAATGTGAATTTGAGCTAACTCAGGGGTCAGATTACCAGACCACACAGCACAGTAACAACACCAGTGGCTAGCAGCATATATTTCATAGCCATTCCTCCAGTCTTCTAAACAGCTGAGAAAAAAAAGACTTTAAAAGCATGGCCATCCATGTTAGGGTGTATATTCAGCAGCAGAGAGGGGTGCAGGGTTGAGGTGGGACGTTTGAAAGCTGTGTGGACTTCTAATCTGATTCCCAGTCAGCTCCAACTGTGAACGGTGTAAACTGCAGTTTTCAGAGCTGAGAACAGGATATGGTGATAATGTAAGAGGAACCACTCCCTTCCTTGCTTCGGTTTCCTGAGAAGAGTCTGGCTGCCTGCCGACAAGACCCCACCCAACCAACCATTTAGCACTGAGTGAAGAGATAGCAGGACCATTTCTGCAAACGGCCAACTAACGATTACTAAATGGCCAATTTTGTGTTCATCCAGCACGTAGTTCAGATAAAAACACTTTCAGATTATCATGACAGATATTTAGGACTTTCGTGTGCTTCAGAGAGTAACTTTCTATTTTACTTATACTTTTATTTAAAAGTATTTGCCCCCTTCCTGACTTCTTATTTATTTTACATATTTGTCACACTTACATATATATTATACTCATAATATTAGGCAAAGATATCCAAAGTTAATACAATATTAGTTTTTTTTTAATTATTTCATTTATTAAGGCAAAAAAGCTATCTGAACCCTGTGCGCAAAAAGTAATTACCGCCCCTTATTAAATCATGAATGAACTGTGATTAACCAGAGTTTTTGAAAAGCTGAGTCTAAATTCACTAGCTATACTCAGACCTGATGACTGCCAGACCCGTTGAACCAAGAAATCACAAAGTCTGATAAAATGAAGTAGCTAAAAGATCCCATAAAGCAAAAGACAGCATGTCCTCGAGCTAAAGACACTCAGGAACAGTTTAGAAACAGAGTCGCTGACATCAGTCAGTCTGGAAAGTAGAGTTTTTGGGACTTCATTGAACCATGGTGAAAGCCATTATCCACAAAGGAGTGGATGACAAAGTTAAAAGTCAGATGTTGTAGTGGTGGTGTGATGATCTAGGGGTGCTTTGCTGTTTCAGGACCTGGCCAACTTACTGTAATTGATGGAACCATGAATTTTGCTCTACAAGAAAATCCAGCTCCATTCATGCCCTGAAGCTTAAGTGCACTCGGGTTATCCAGCAGGACAGTGACCCAAGACAAACCAACAAGTCCACCTCGAAATGGTACAAAGAAAACCAACATTAAGGTTTTGGATGTTTTGAAATGGCCTTGTCAAAGTTCGACCTTAAAACTGATCCAGATGCTCTGGAATGACCATGAAAAGCAGTTCATGCTTGACAATCCTCAAACACGGCTCAACTGAAAAATTCTGTAAAGACAAGTGGGCCAAAATTCCTTCACAGTAGTTTCAAAGACTCATTACATTACTTCAAATGCTTGATCGCAGTTCCTGCTCTCAAAGCTGGCACAACCAGTTATTAGGTTTAGGAGGCTAATATTTTTTCACACAGTGCATGTTGGCTTTGGTAGCTTTTCCCTTAGTAACAAATAAAAGCAAGTAAGCCCACCAGCCTCAATAAATTAAATAATCACTTAACACTACATTTTGTATTTACTTGGGGCATCTTTGTGTGAAAAATTTGTATGACAAACATGCCAAAAAAATAAAAATTAGGAAGGGAGAAAACACTTTTTAACGGCCCTGTTTAACCAACAGATTTACAAATGTACTTTTATTAGTATAACTGAACACATGATGTACAATTCCCTTCCTTTGAAGAAGTGGAATCAAAGTTGTGTTTTATAGCAAATAATTTTCCATCATGGTCATCCATGGGCACCCCGACTTTGGATGCAGTATGCAGTCCTGTAGTTTGGTGCTACACAACCCATTTGCTTACACACAAGGACACACGATAACACTTTTACCTTCAACAGCACATGTGGTGCAGCTGGAACCAATGACACTCAGTTTGCTTCTTTTTTCCCCACAAAGTTACCAAATTGTAAATTTGTAAAGCCTCATTAGGCTACCTTTGAATAACCGAACAAGCTCACATTCATAGCACTGAGACATATGCAAAAGCCGGTGGGTGCGAATCCTTAACTTAATCAGTAAGAACTGCTCAGCCTTTTATCTCGTTGCACTGTGAACAGCAGTTTGACAGTTACATACACCCAAAAGCTTCGAAGCTTCCACTCTGATCATGTTAATTGATGTCCAAAAAAGTACTTGAGCATTACTTTTTAAAAATGTATTATTAATGCCTTACAACAAAAATTCCAAACATGAAAGGAAGTAAAAAAACAAAACAAAAAACAATCACTACTCACTGAACATGAAAATAAATTCTCAGATGACGTTTAACATCACAGTTTTTATCCAATGTTAGCAGCACTGACAGTGGCACAGTAATCACAGGACGGGCTTAGACATTACAACAATGCAAGTAAAGCATGTGGGTCCAGTCTATGTTCTGCAATAAAAGGAGACATGACCCTGAAGAACTTAATAAATGAAGAAATGTGGCTGGTGACCTGAAAACTAACATCTTAGCAGCAATGCAGATGACACTTGCATATCAAAAAGTATAATGCTGATTGATTGTCATCTCACTCCAAGTGTGACTCTGACTTCTCACTGTGGTTTTGAACTCCAAAAATATTTGTTTTTATGACAGTAGTTATAGTTGTTAGCTTTAAATATTTGAGCACTGAAGCTATCGTCAATTATTGACTACATTTTGTAATATAAACTAATATCAGAGAGTATATAAAGCCCTTTTTTGGTGCAGTTGATTGAAAAGCAAGGAAGCCTAGCAGCCTCATGCTAAGAAAACAACTCACGTGAGTCACATTTTGGTCTTTTGACACTACTGTCAAGTGAAGAAACTGGTTACTGTTATGTTTAAACAGTAACCAGATGATGAAAATCAATTAGTGTAACTGTACTCTTGGCTTGTCATGTCATCGAGACATGTCAGCAGGAACACAAAGGGGCACCCTTGAAAAACAGCTTCTATTCAACTGTAGCGATTTTGACACGACGCTGTTTCTAGGAGTCAGTAGTGATTCTGTACTTAGTGAGTCATTATCAACTTCATGTTAACTTTTAGAGCTTTGGTGGAATATACATGATCGAGACTTATTTGATTGTTTTTAAGTTGGTACAGCATATGTTTCAACTAATAAACACAACAAAAGCTTTTTGTCCTTCTTTGAGTTCGGCGTGGCGTATTGCTGCACTAACTTTAGAATGACTGTTTGCATTCAGAATACATTGCACTGTCCTCAGTGGGAGCACTGGCTAACTTTAAGCCATTTCAGTTGAAGGAACAGACCCAGCCAAAAAGGGGCAACTGACAGAATGGGTATCACTGTGTCTTGTTCCAGCTAAACCCAGTGTTGTATTCAGCTCACAATAGTACTTGTGCAGCTTTAGATTCTGCTCATACTTTATAGTTCCTCTACTAGCACATCATCTCTTCCTCTTTTGCTGCCGCAGCACCTTTCTCCTCTTCATGATCATGGCATGGAGCTTCTCCAGTCCCTCCTGCAGCCCCTCGCCGATAATGGCACAAGCAGGCTGAAGGTGCCAGGGTGTGGCAGTGTTGAGCTCACCTAGAGACAACATGCTCTCCATCTCAGGCAAACTAAGAGAATTCCGCAGGTCCTGCTTGTTAGCCACCACAAGGACCGGCACACCCTGGTTCTCTGCCAGCCGTGTGATTTTGTGCAACTCTGCCTTGGCTTCTTCGATGCGCTCGGCATCCACCGAGTCCACCACAAACACAATGCCATCAGCACAGCGTGTGTACGAGCGCCACAGAGGCCGCAGCTTCTCCTGGCCACCTACATCCCAGAAGTGGAAAGACGCAGTCCGACGGCTGCCTCCAAGAGACACTTTGATCTTCTCTGTGTTAAATCCCTTGGTCGGGACAGTGTTCACAAACTCATTGAAACGCAGGCGATACAGTACAGTGGTCTTGCCTGCACAGTCCAGTCCTAGAATGACAATGTGAAGAGCCTGAAAGCAGGGGAGGCAGGGGAGCAGGGAGCGATGATCCGACAGTCCGTTTCCCATCTTGGCACACAGACCGAAAGAAGTTGCCACTAAATATTCCCAAGGTTGATCTTGTTGTGAAAGAACTGCAGCAAAAGCTAGAGTGTAGAGGAGAAATGCATGAGTCAAGGCATGCGAACACACAGCACGCTGTTGCTTTACAATGGCACAAACACCCGAGAAGTGAATAAACCCACACACCCGTACATTATCCTGACACTGAGGACTGAGCTCGGAATAAAACAGCAGGGTGGATCGCACTTCAACGTGTGACTCGGTAAACAACGGGGGCAAGAGATCTTTTAAATTCCCCCCAAATCCATCCGTCACCTCCATGGACCGATCAAAACCGGGCTTTGTGATTTTTAAACAACCGAGCGACTGACATGTAGCTTTAAAAAAATGTGTTGCTTGGCAACCGACTTCTTTATGCTGAAAGGACCGTTTCTAATCTATAAATTAAAATAAATCTTACGTTACTAACAAATCGACATGTCCTGAAGAATTGGGCTCCCGTGAGGTGACTGATGAACACGTTTCCGACGACAAGAAAACTGCGTTTTTATGACTTTATGCCTGGTTTGCAGCGGCCGCTCCCGCCCTGCTCACTGAAGGTAGACACACGGAGACGGTGATAAGTGATGTGCCACCAAGTAAGCGTTTCATTAAAACCTACTACTAAGAGTTAGCCCGAACTGAAATATGGCAAATAAAGATTGATGTAACATCTCTATTTATATCAAATACTGTGAATACCTTTAGCTTGTTATCCGAGGAGCGGCGTCAGTTTGTGAGATATCCAAATGGAGTCTGGCGTGCAGTGCTGTAGGTCCTGTGTTACAGCAGACCTGACTCGACTCCAGCTTGTAAAGCCAACAAGTGTTGGAAAAAGCAGTCTTAGCGCTTTGGGCCTTTTATGCACGTTTACATGTAAAGCAGCGTTAGGTTAGCGTTACATGACAAAGCAGGCGGACATCAACGTAATTTGCTTCATTGAGGGGAAATTAATTTGAGCTGTCTCTGGGGTTAGATATGATTTTCCGGCTGTTATCGCTGTTTTCTACAGAACAATGGATCCGTCACAGTAGCAGCGTAAGAAACGTACCTCGACAAACGATGTTAACCCATCACAGCTGGCAGTGCGTCCACAGGTTCGGTAACCCACCGCTTTCACCTCCTCAGACGCCTACAACTACTACTACCTCTCCATTCCGCAGCGGCGCTAAGCCCACTAGAATAAACACAACTATTTCCGCTTTCGCTTTTCGAAATAAAAGCATAGCCGGCATATTTGGTTTGGCTGACTTCCACAGGCTTCGAATCAAATCACGTAAAAGCGAAGGGCTCATTAAACGTACCGATACAAAAGGGTGCTGTTCTTTGGAAGGTTTTGAAATAGGAAATTATATAGCTTTAGGTTTCCCCATAATGCATTATCCTCGTGTATAATCTTGTAATCATACAAGAGCTGAGAGTTCAGCGTCAGTGGCCTATTTATACGATTTCCCTCGTGTTGTACGCCCACCACTGGAAAATTCGTCAAAACAGGATTATAGTAATACTTGTAATAGTAATGGATACTAGTGATATTAAATGTTTATACTATTTCAGAGTTACTCGGGATTCATTCCATGCACTTTATAGTCTAATTATTATGAACCTCAATTTTTCCAAAATTATGTAACACTGTTAATTTAAAGTCATTTATTTATTTATTTATTTATTTATTTAGCCACTCACTTCGTGGTTACACTCAAACCCGGGACTGTGCAATTAAACCCGTTATCAAAGAGCACGTCTCGGTCGAAAGGTATTTCTTTATGTATCTATTTATTTATTTATTTGGAAGAAGGCCAGTTTTTCAGGTTAGTATTCCACACACAGTGGCCTAAATTATGTTGAAGGGTTTAAAATAAATACATTATAGATGGGATACACATGGACAGGTCGCCAGTCTGCCGCAGGGCTAGACGCAGGGAGGCAGACGACCATTCATGCTCACATTCACACCTCCGGGCAATTACGAATTAACATAATCCTTCTAACCGCATGTCTTTGGATTGTGGGAGGAAGCGGGAGTACCCGGAGAGAAGTCACCCGGCCCGGCTGAAAACATGAAAACTCCACACAGAAAGGACTCAGACAGATGGTGGATTCGTGCAGTAGGACCTTCTTGCTGTGAAGCAGCAGTGCTAACCCCCACGTATACAATTTAAAAAATAAAGAAACTACTACATTGCTTATTTTAATTTTTATCATACTGACTCCAGCCCATAATGAATTAAATGAGCAACTCTGCTCTGTGGATGAGGTTGAGATTGTACGTGCTTTTGGATCAATATGAATGCCGTGGCCAAATATTGTTTATTACATATTTTTAATTATATTATTATAGGAATAGTTGGTGCTTGGAAATGTAAAATTCATCTGAGGGCATACAAACATCTACACCAGGCCTCGTGTTCACCCTCTGGTGGTGGAATTGTATCATTCAGACTATGACTGGCATACTTGCATACATGGATGGAGAAAGACTAAATACACTGAGTCTGCCACTCTTTTGTTTCAACTGTTGTAAGAAGTGGTAACAATTCACAGGAAATGAATGACTCTCATTCACACAGTAAATATAAAGCTACCCAGTACGCATCTTGCAAGCACAGAGCAGCCAATACACATATTCAGAGCAATGCATTTGCATTTTTTAAAACTGCTGTTTTTGTAAGTTTAAGGGATTCAGAAGGACCAATACAAAAAACAAATGGCAAAGAAAACTTTCCAGTTTCCTGGCAGATGATGATGCGTCAGGAGGTGTAAACCATTATGTATTACTGCCTGCACCGTGGATGTGTTAAAACAGACCAAAGAAGAACAGAATGCAGGAACTTCCAACATTTGATTGTCTACTTTATTATATAGCTCTGAAGTTTACATGCTTTATTTCAGCTGCACAATATTGTCAAAATCAGGAACATCCTACCATAGAATAATGCCTAGAAGATGACACAGTAGCCTTCAGTTAATCCAATATGCTGCAATAAGAGTACTAACAGGGACGAGCAGAGCTAGTATCGCTTCATTTGAAACCCTACTCCTCAGCTGGCAAAGACTTCATAAACACTCATAACATTATGCACGCCATAAAAACCTTTAATTACTGATTACTATCAAAGCAAGCTGAGTTGTTTCAGCTGGTATGAGAAAGCAGCTTATCGCGCAGTGAATACAGGACTGTTCTCATTAAAGGATTTTAATACAGACTGCTTTGAACACAACAAGCCTCTAAAGGATGCAGTATCCTTTAGAGGCTTGTTGTGTTCAAACTTTAGGGAAGAAATCTACCACTGATAGTACACATGTAGATATAT
Source organism: Pelmatolapia mariae (assembly GCF_036321145.2). NCBI lineage: Eukaryota > Metazoa > Chordata > Actinopteri > Cichliformes > Cichlidae > Pelmatolapia > Pelmatolapia mariae. The sequence continues at coordinate 33,966,226 of NC_086245.2, read as the reverse complement.
ATTTAAATTGTGCTGATTATAAAGATGATAATATTTCTGTGTTCTGTTGATTTATCATGTGAATGTTTTAAACATTCAGAGACTTCACGCTCCTGGTGATAGAGTCCCAGTAGGAAGGGTCCCAGGCCAGGAACCAGCCTGTGAAGTTGGGAGGTTCATGGCCTTGTTTCACCACCACCACAGGAGTCAACTTGTCACGCCCCCCTGGGTCAGTCTCAATGTACTGTTTGGCTGCAGAGGAGACAGTGAGTCACAGACAGGAACCTCAAACAAAAGTTTGTTGTAGGATGAATTTTGTAGATAAAAATCTAAAAACCAATATAATTAAGGGTTCCCATTAGCTGTTAGCTATTGTATTTCAGAATGGGTTCATATAGTCTCTTTATTAATCAAAGATCTTTGAATTGTTTGGGTTCATCCTATGGATTGCTATAGTATAGTTTGTCTCATGCTACCTAATAAAATTCTGACTAAAGTCAAAATTGTAAAAGCTCACCAGATTTGAGAGATTCAGCCCTCTCCACCTCGTTTGCATCATTTCCAATCCAGACAAACACCTACAACAGAAGAGTGTGTGTGAGGGGTTGTTCACTTTGTCCTAAGATGTCTGTTGTGTCCTACAGTTGAGTACCTGGTCCCAAACATCCAGCAGCATCACGTCATCTTCAGCTAAGTCATCCTGTGCGAAATCTCCTGGAACCTCTTCAATCTGCATACAATAACATTTAAACTCAGCTACACTTCAGTGATCAGTGTTTAGCACAATGTGACAAAAGTTGAATGAGGATTACCATAGAAGCTCAGAATGTACGTTTTAATGACACGGGACTGTGTTATAGCCAGTGTTGGGCAAGTTACTTTGAAAAAGTAATTCAATTATAGTTACTAGTTACTTCTTCAAAAAAGTAACTGAGTTAGTAACTGAGTTACAATATTCTAAAAGTAATTAATTACTTGAAAAGTAACTATTGCGTTACTTAAAAAAAAACGTTTAACCCTCTGGGGTCCAGGGTATAATTGGCCATTTTTTACTACTTTTGATTTTCCCTCCACATTTTACCTTTAAAAACTATTTGCTTTGCCTTGTTTGGTATCATTCTTTTCAGCACAACCTCACGTGTCTGAATTTACAGTCATGTTTTCATTTTGACATACTGTATTAACACAATTGATCTAAAATCAGACAAAAACCATAAAATCAGAGTAGAAAAAGTTATATTTTTACTGTAACAACCATAAACATGTTTAATGAATCATATTTCATAACTTAAAATGCAAATATTAATTGTCAATTTTAAAATCCTATGCACAAGTTTTGCAAACAACAAATTTATTTGCATCCATTTACCTTGATTTTTTAAATAACCATTTCAAACTATTTACAGAACAATCAGCTGTTCATCAATAAGATGCCACACAAATTATTTGTGCCACTCCAAAAAAATTATTTCTGTCCACTATAAAGGAGAAGATCACAGCCTGATACCTGCAGGTCTGACAGCAGCAGGTGTATCACTCCTGTTTCTACCTGGAGACAGCAGTCGCCTCATTGTTCTGACACACAACACAAAACTATCCACAACACTACACACTAACTACACAAGACAACACATGAACTACACACTCCAAACACGCTAAACGTCACAAATCTCTCACATCTCAAAACTCGCTCTCTCTCTCTCTTTCTGCTCTCTCTCTCTCTCTCTCTCTCGCTGTCACTCCTAAAACTTCCCTTGTGCTTTGTGTTTTTTTTTTTTTTGCTCATAAGCAGAGAGTGCTTGCTAGCGCTAACGTGACGAAACTATTGAGGAAAAAACGCTGCATATATATTGTTTATCATGACTCTGGTTTTACGTGGCCTATCAACATAATTTATAAACTGGTATATGTCACCTTGTTGCTTTGTCTTAAAGTGGTCATGTGATTGGCTTACCACGACTACTTTATTCTTCCTCAGTCAAACAGCAGCACTCATGTGATTGTTTTGCCCCCTGAGCTCCAGCTGTTGTGCTAGACAGTGATCGTGATTACCGTCCGCGGGAGCGCGCAGCTGCTTAAAGCTGTACTTACATAGTCAGCTACTTCCGTGCAACTGATATAAGAAGCGGTAAGCTGAACACAGCTTCAACCGTATGTTTGTTGAAAAATAGTAACGGACCGCGTTTCCTTGTTAGTAACTGTAACGGCATTGTAACGACAGGAATAGTAATTAGTTAGATTACTCGTTACTGAAAAAAGTAACGCCGTTAGTAACGCCGTTACTTGTAACGCCGTTATTCCCATCACTGGTTATAGCACAATTGTTCCACCTGACCACACTGCAGAGGTGTAACTGAAGTGCTGTGAATAACTGTAACCTGTGTTATAAAGGCTGCATTTATTATTTAGAGGAGTGTTTAATGATATCCGGGTCTTACAATTTGTTTAAATGCACTACACCAAATGTGCTGATTGTCTGACTGGAAAATATAACAGCACATAATTACTGGTGAAGCAGCTATACATGATTTGGGTCTTATGCTGTCAAGGGCCTATTTAACACAAGTGACTGACATCCAGAAGTCCTACCAGTGGCTGGGCAAAGCTGGACTGAAAGACAGCACAGAGGCATTAATCATGACCCATAAATAGTTCAAATGTGAGCCTCCAACTAAAAATGATTGGATTGCCATAGTAAGCAAAGAAAACTGTCCCTCCAACTTAGTTTGTTACATCTGTGGGAAACTGTGGCAAAATTAATACAAACAAAACAAAACAAAATGTCATTAGTCTGATAAATAATATAAATTCAGGTTTTTGTTTTCTCATTTTTTTGATGAGTGGTCTAATAGATTTGTTAACACATAATTTGGGGGCGACCGTGGTTCGGTTATATAAATGCAATCGATTATTATTATTATTAACTAATACAACAAAAACAGAATAAATAATATGCTGGAAAGAAAGTAACAAACAGATTCCTTCATGAGGGGAAAATGACACATGTCAAAAACTTACCGTGAACCTGCCAGTCTTGTTGGAACATCCAAAGAGTCGAGGAGGATGAGTCATAGACTGACTCTCCAGCCTCTCTGATGTCTGGTACTCCTTCTTCCCTCCTAATTCAGCCCAGAAATTAGCTGCAAGACAAAATACAAAGTGACACCTCAGAAGCTCGTATAATCACATTCAAGTATAAGTATGAAGCCATTCAAACATTCATATAGGGGATGCTTGGCTGGCTGTAGCTCAGGAGGGAGGTCCAAAAGTTACCACACTAATCACAACTTTTCCAAAATTAAAAATGTATAATGTACTTTTTTCTATGTAAGTGCCTTCTATGTAACATTCACACACACATTCATACTTCGCTGGACGCATCAGAGAGCAACTTGGGGTTAGTATCTTGCCCAAGGATATGTGGCATGTAGACTGGAACAGCCAGGAATCAAACCTCTACCTGTTGTACCATTTTTGTTGAATTCTTGTGAATCAAAATTTTTATCCATTATTGTTTTTTCTTTAAAACAGTAAGAATATACTTCAGCTAGTTTGCGATAACCCCCCCCCCCCCCACCCCCAATTTTACAGAATTTGCAGCACTAAGGGGAGTTACGCTACTTTGAGCTGCAACAGCTACAGGGGCCTGGCTATTTACTAGCTAGCTTTTTTAAGGGCGTTAAGCCGAGTCTCCCATTCAGTGATCCCGGCCTCCAGAGCTGCAAAAAGGCTACATTTATTACAAGTATCGTTATTACTAAAGGAGGCCAAAGAGTAACTGTAGATAACAGTAATGTTATATTTGTCCATACTGCCTGCCGTTGCTGCTGTTACGGAGGTTTCCAGCAGGGGTCGCTGTGGTTCTGAGTCAGCTATGTGTACTTCCTGTTACGAGTGTACGAACGTTCATGTTGGCTGCTAATAAACGCCTGGCATACAGTTACAGCGGACTGATTATTATAAGCAAACCTACAGTAACTAAACATCTGACACACTGAGCAGGAAAGTGCAGGAGGGACAGGTGAAGAGGCCATGCTGCTAGAGAGCTAAGCTAAGCTAGGTGAATCCCTAAAGACGCAGTGAGTGCATACTGTGAATATAATTAGCGGGCGAATCAACAGAGAGTGTGCTTTGGATAAAGCATGTGAAGATTACACTATGAAATTGGATGTTATCTATGTTTTATCAGTTTTTTTTAAAAATTCGTTGTACAAAGATAATCTACACAAAAACACCACTGTGCACTGTGACAGGAAGTTACAGTGCACAGTGAATGTGGTATCATTCCAGAGAATGATACCACAGAGAGAGCCAACACCAAGTGAGCAATGTGAAATATCCCAGCGTACCAGTTAATATTAAGTATAAGGTCAAAAAGCATAAATTCAAGGCTGTGATATTTTGGAAACTGATTGGCCAGGTTTTAATGACTTGTGCTCACAACAGATGACGTGAGTCATCGCCTGATGTTGACTCTGGGGAGGACGAGCTGGTGAAACTAGGGCTACTGGTAGATATCCTTGTCTCCAGAGTCTAAGGAAAACACGGCTTTTGACTTCATATGGGTTGTACCAATTTGTCACAGTTCCATCTGACTTGCTATAGGAACCCCAGGCACACTTCAGCGTCTCATGGACCAGGTGCTGCAGGCCCATGCTGTATGTAGCGTCAGCAGTGACTCTTTGGCGGTGCATTTGCACCGGGTGGCCACAGTGCTGGAGTCAATGAAACAGGTGGGGCTCGCAGCCAGTCTTAAGAAGTGTGCGGTTGGATGGAGGGAGTTACAGTATTTGGGGAGGCATCCCAAGACCAAAAAACAGGTAGTAAGGCAGTAAGGTTCTTGGGACTTGCTGGTTATTACTGCTGGTTCATGCCAGTCTTTGCAGAGCTGACCGACTCTTGACCAACTTCACCCGAAAGTGTGCCTCAGATCTGGTCCCCTGCAAGACACCTCTAACTTTACCCTCACCTTCATCCTAAAGCTTCGAGCTGAGGGCCGTTTTCTCCCAGCAGGTAAGACGGCTCCCCAGCCTAAGTGGGAGAGGGAGTGTATGTGGCAGTGGGGTGTGGTTTGTAGTGGTGCAACGGATCACGGTTGATCCGTAATCCGAACCGATCCCACTCCACGATTCGGTACGCACGTGATCCGAAGATTCGAAAAAGAAGAAAAAAAAGTATGTGTATGGTGTGCGTGGTGGGTCTGTCAAGCGATAGTTATGGCCAGCGCTAGCGGTCCAAGTGGAGGAGCAGAGGAGTTTGCGGTATTTAAGCTACCCAAAGCGTAACATTTTACGCTAGGTGACAAATTGTCAACATATTACGTTTTCGGGCACTCAACACGTTCCTAAATGACAACATTGGAAAACTGAGGACATATGAGAACCGTTTGGACTCAATCTACACCTGTTTGCTCTTTTTCTTAAAATCACTTGGGAAAACACTACTTAACGTCATTAAAGTGCTGGTTAACGTTAGGGATAAGGTTAGGTTTAGGGCTGGAATACAGGGCTGGAACGTCTATTACCGCGGACTGTCATTCCACTGGATTTCATCCATAACCCGGCGCGTACCATAAGAACGCCGACGGTCACCTTTTGCGTTCCTCAGGAACGCCGGGGGACGTGACAAAACGTTGGGATGTTACGCCTCGGGAGTGAGAACAGGCTGCCCTTTGCTGCCCAATCCGACCGGGCTAAAGCTATTACAAAAGCTATTGGGGTGTTTAGCTGCAGACGGGAGGCCATATTCCGTTGTGCAAAACAAGGGGTTTAAACTGTGATGAACGGCTTGAGCCCTGCTATGATATCCCGTTGTGCGTCCACTTTGGTGGCAAGATCGTTCCAAGCATGTATGAGCAGGAAAAGTTTAAAGTTATGGCTGAACTGTCCCAGGCATCTTCTGTTGCCCTAACTACAAATGGGTGGACCTCCAAGGACACGGAAAGCTACGTGACCTTGACAGCTCATTATATCACAGCAGAGTGCGATATAATGAGCAGTGTGTATTATTGTAAGGTCTACTTTACAATATAAAGCGCCTTGAGCCCACTGTTGTTGTGATTTGACGCTTTATAAATAAAATTGAATTGAGTGGTAGATACAAAGCCCTATACTGCCCTATGTTGTACCATACTTTGTTTTTATATAATTGCGTGGAATTAGTCTTGAGTTGAATGTTTTTAACAGGCAAAAAATACTTCAATAAGTAAATGTTAAATTTTTGTCTTTTTTCTTTTTTTGCTGATCCGAAAATTGATCCGATCCGTGACTTAAAACCGTGATCCGATCCGAACCGTGAGATTTTTGATCCGTGGCACCACTAGTGGTTTGTGGCTCAGCTGCAGGGGAGGAGTAGTCCAGTGAGTTCACAGGCAGGTGTGAGCAAGGAACACGTTCATCTATTTAGTACGCTTGGACCAGAGCTGGAGGACTGAGCTAGTTGTGGAGAAAAAAGCACTGACAAAAGGAGTGTCTGTGGTGTTTTGAGTACACTGAGTACAAATCCCAGAATCAGAGAAACCCATTGATACGGCCCTGGCCATAATGTGTCTTGGTGGCTGTTTTTTTGTTCTGCCTGTCTGTGTCTTTAAGAGTCTCTGCAGGTCCCTGATTGGAGAAGCTGACGGCTGCTGATTGGTCCCCTGATCATGTGGTTGCTTTGAAAATCTGTCACCAGCAGTTGTCCCTGGGCAGCAACTGACAGCAGCGTCAGAACCATCCTTGGCCTCCAAACCCTGTTTTACTCGCGTGTGTGTTCCTGAGGATTGCTGAGCTTCTGTATATAGTGTGTAGTTTAGAGTCACGTGTAAATAGTTACTGAAGCCGAAGGGTGAGCTGCCTTGTTACTTTCTGTCTTATTTTCTCCTGTTTATTCAGTTAGGGGTAGCATTTGTCTTTTGTTTGTTCTTTTTATCATGTAGGGTTTAGGTAGCACCTCCTTGACTGATTAAGCTGGTTTTGTTTGCTATTTTGGCCTTTGTTCACCCTGGAGTCACGCTTCACTTTAGGCACAATACAGTGGCTTGCAAAAGTATTCGGCCCCCTTGAACTTTCCCACATTTTGTCACATTACAGCCACAAACATGAATCAATTTTATTGGAATTCCACATGAAAGACCAATACAAAGTGGTGTACACGTGAGAAGTGGAACGAAAATCATACATGATTCCAAACATTTTTTACAAATAAATAACTGAAAAGTGGGGTGTGTGTAATTATTCAGCCCCCTGAGTCAATACTTTGTAGAACCACCTTTTGCTGCAATTACAGCTGCCAGTCTTTTAGGGTATGTCTCTACCAGCTTTGCACATCTAGAGACTGAAATCCTTGCCCATTCTTCTTTGCAAAACAGCTTCAGCTCAGTCAGATTAGATGGACAGCGTTTGTGAACAGCAGTTTTCAGATCTTGCCACAGATTCTCGATTGGATTTAGATCTGGACTTTGACTGGGCCATTCTAACACATGGATATGTTTTGTTTTAAACCATTCCATTGTTGCCCTGGCTTTATGTTTAGGGTCGTTGTCCTGCTGGAAGGTGAAGCTCCGCCCCAGTCTCAAGTCTTTTGCAGACTCCAAGAGGTTTTCTTCCAAGATTGCCCTGTATGTGGCTCCATCCATCTTCCCATCAACTCTGACCAGCTTCCCTGTCCCTGCTGAAGAGAAGCACCCCCAGAGCATGATGCTGCCACCACCATATTTGACAGTGGGGATGGTGTGTTCAGAGTGATGTGCAGTGTTAGTTTTCCGCCACACATAGCGTTTTGCATTTTGGCCAAAAAGTTCCATTTTGGTCTCATCTGACCAGAGCACCTTCTTCCACGTTTGCTGTGTCCCCCACATGGCTTGTAGCAAACTGCAAACGGGACTTCTTATGGTTTTCTGTTAACAATGGCTTTCTTCTTGCCACTCTTCCATAAAGGCCAACTTTGTGCAGTGCACAACTAATAGTTGTCCTATGGACAGATTCCCCCACCTGAGCTGTAGATCTCTGCAGCTCGTCCAGAGTCACCATGGGCCTCTTGGCTGCATTTCTGATCAGCGCTCTCCTTGTTCAGCCTGTGAGTTTAGGTGGACGGCCTTGTCTTGGTAGGTTTACAGTTGTGCCATACTCCTTCTATTTCTGAATGATCGCTTGAACAGTGCTCCGTGGGATGTTCAAGGCTTGGGAAATCTTTTTGTAGCCTAAGCCTGCTTTAAATTTCTCAATAACTTTATCCCTGACCTGTCTGGTGTGTTCTTTGGACTTCATGGTGTTGTTGCTCCCAATATTCTCTTAGACAACCTCTGAGGCCGTCACAGAGCAGCTGTATTTGTACTGACATTAGATTACACACAGGTGCACTCTATTTAGTCATTAGCACTCATCAGGCAATGTCTATGGGCAACTGACTGCACTCAGACCAAAGGGGGCTGAATAATTACACACACCCCACTTTTCAGTTATTCATTTGTAAAAAATGTTTGGAATCATGTATGATTTTCGTTCCACTTCTCACGTGTACACCACTTTGTATTGGTCTTTCACGTGGAATTCCAATAAAATTGATTCATGTTTGTGGCTGTAATGTGACAAAATGTGGGAAAGTTCAAGGGGGTCGAATACTTTTGCAAGCCACTGTAAACCAGTTTCACATCTAAATCGGCTGTGGTATGGTTTTGGGGACCAGGGCGGGGTCACTCTTCTTTTAACATATGCTATGTTCCTGTACCCCTAGACAGGGGCGTAACACCCATAAAACCATTTTATTCAACATGTGTTGTGTGATATGGTTTCTGTGTAGGATTTTGTATTGAATGAGTTTAAAATGGTTTTTTTTTTTTTGTCATTGAGAATTTGTCCAAAAATCAGGTTTCAAAGATAGTGGAAGGTCTTTCTCCCATTCGGGGATGAGTACAGATATTGAATTTGTGACTGAAAGTAATGAATATAATTTTGAGAGAATAGTACATTTTAGTATCTGACATGAGTTTATTATCTTAAAAGAGGTGTGTGATTCCTTCTTGCGCCCATGCTATAAAGTAAAGAAATGCTCTGTTGATCTGAAAGTCCGAGTTGTGCCATTTTGGAGAAAACCTGCTGGATTCTATTTGGGAGTTTGTGATTTCAAGGATTTTTCATCAGGCTGGCAAGGTGGAGAAGATTAATGGGTTTTTTAAGCAGCAGTGGCATTTAATTAAAGCTGTAATCAAGGGAAGTTCTGAAAGTTTATCGTTACTGTCTGCTTGTTCTAATTCTATCCAAGAGTTTTGTGCTACCTTTGGGTAAATCCAACTGATAATATGCTGTATCTAAATATTCTTTTTAATAATATTTTTTGATTCCAATGAGCTCTATTCAGAAGAGCCACATGGTTGATTTCATTGGGAAACAGTTCATTCATGATGTTCTTTTTAATTCATGGCCCTTGCTTTTAACCGGGCCCAGGATCCACCAGCAGCCGCCAGGCCCAGGATCCTCCAGCAGCCACTAGGCCCAGGATCCTCCAGCAGCTGCTAGGCCCAGGGCCCTCCTGCTCCACCAGGCCCAGGATCCACCAGCAGCCACCAGCCACCAGGCACAGGATCCACCAGCAGCTGCTAGGCCCAGGACCCTCCTGCTCCACCAGGCCCAGGATCCACCAGCAGCCACCAGGCCCAGGATCCTCCAGCAGCCACCAGGCCCAGGATCCACCAGCAGCTGCTAGGCCCAGGACCCTCCTGCTCCACCAGGCCCAGGATCCACCAGCAGCCACCAGGCCCAGGATCCTCCAGCAGCCACCAGGCCCAGGATCCACCAGCAGCCACCAGGCCCAGGATCCACCAGCAGCCGCTAGGCCCAGGATCCACCAGCAGCCACCAGGCCCAGGATCCACCAGCAGCCACCAGGCCCAGGATCCTCCAGCAGCCACCAGGCCCAGGATCCTCCAGCAGCTGCTAGGCCCAGGATTCTCCTGCTCCACCAGGCCCGGGATCCTCCAGCAACCGCTGGGCCCAGGCTCCTCTAGCAAGGCACCAACAAGTAAATCGACAGTGACTTCAACGGGCCATCACAAGGTAATACCAATCTCACCATTTTCAAAATGCCGCCTAAAAAAGCAAACCCAGGAGTTGAAGAGGAGTTGGAGGAGATTAGGAAATCGCTTAATTTCATGTCTGATGAACTGAGCAAAGTGGCTAAACAACAAGGTATGCTACATGACCTAATGGATGAAATAAAACAACTAAAAAACTTGATAAAGGAGAAGGACAAGAAAATAGACGACTTGGAACGGCGGCTCGAGGACCTTGAACAGTACACAAGAATGGATGACTTAGTCATAAGTGGACTGGAGACACAACACCGAACCTACGCCAGAGTAACAGCTGGCGGAGGTAAAGACGGTGAAGATGCCCCGGTAGAGGAGCTGCAAACGCTTGAACAGCAAGTGATAAAATTCCTTCAAACGAAGAATGTAAGTATTCAGAGCCATCATATCGCAGCATGCCACACGCTCCCCAGAAAAGACAGTAAAACAAAGCCAGCAATTATTCTTTGGTTTGTGAGTCGCAAAACAAAGATTGAGTTACTGAAACAGGGAAAGAAACTAAAAGGGACCGGTGTGTATATAAATGAACATTTAACGAAAAAGACTGCTGAAATTGCAAGACAGGCACGCAGCCTGAGAAAACAAAATAAGATACAAGCGACATGGACGAGGAACTGCAAAGTAATGATAAGACTAAATGGCAATCCAGAAGAAGCAAAAGTTGTGATGATAAGAGAACTCAAAGACTTAGAGCAATATAAATAAACAGGAATCTGCTATGGAATCTATTGGAAAAGTGACGATTGGATAATGAACAATGGGTATGGAAAGTGTTTCTGGCCTTATGGCTCAAAAAACAATGGAAAAAACAACAACAAAAACACATAAATGACAAGTTTGGACACAGATTATAGGTTTCCATTCAGAGATATTGAAGAGGAAGACTTTGATTATGAGAAGGACTGTCAAGGAGGTTATTTTGCCACACACGCTGAGAAGATGAACTTCAAAACGTTTAACTATGCAGAGCACAACATGCATGACCCTGAAACTAACATTGACCCAGATAATCACTTCTACAATAACAATAATAGTACTTGTGAGTACTATACAGATGACCAATTTAATATGAATATTAAAATGGCAAATGCATTGTCGGTCATACATTTCAATAGTAGAAGCCTGTATAAAAATATTTCTAAAATTACGGAATGTTTAAGTAAGTTAAAAAAGTTTAATATAATTGCAATATCAGAAACATGGCTCGATAATGAGAAAGTTAGTGAAATGGGACTGGAAGGATACGAATTATTTACAATGAACAGGGTGAATAAAAAAGGAGGCGGTGTTGCTTTATATGTAGATAAAGTTTTGAAATGTAGTCTGATTGAATGTATGTCAAGCATCATAGATGACGTAATGGAATGTGTTACTATTGAAATCCATGTTGAAAAAGCTAGCAATATAATTATAAGTTGCATCTATAGGACGCCAGGATCATGCCTTGAGACATTCAATGAAAAACTTGCTGCTATGTTTAGCAACCTAAATGATAAAAAAGTGCAAATAATTTGTGGTGATTTTAATATAGATTTGCTAAACCCAAACGGACATCAGAAAACAACAGATTTCATCAATACAATGTATAGTAACTGCCTTTTCCCTGTAATTATAAAACCAAGTAGAATAACAATTGATACAGCTACATTGATAGATAATATATTCACAAATAAAATTGACCATGAAATAGTAGGTGGACTTCTTATAACTGATATAAGCGATCATCTTCCTGTTTTTGCAATTTTTCAAAATTATTTTGGGATTAAAACTAAAAAAAAGAATCAAACATTTGATATGATACGACATAGAACAACAAGAGCCATTGCTGCCCTCCAGGTGGACTTAAAGGAACACAATTGGAATGAGGTTTTTGCATATGAAGATTCAAGTAGTGCATATGATGCATTCCTATCAACTGTAATTTTACTATATGAAAAACATTGTCCTTTAATGAAAATCACTAGAAAGCATCACAGATCAAATAAGCCATGGATCACAAAGGGGATAGAAGATGCATGTAAAATGAAAAATAATCTATATAAGAGATTCATAAAACTGAGGACAAAAGATGCTGAAATAAAGTACAAGTTATATAAAAATAGATTAGTAAATATTATAAGAACAAGCAAGAAAGAATATTACCACACATTATTGGAGCAAAATAGAAGTAACACACAAGAAACATGGAGGATATTAAATAGCATAATCAAAAAGGGCTCAAAAAATAAGAATTATCCAGACTATTTTAAAAAAGATAAAGATATTGTGCTTGATAAAACTAAAGACATTGTAAATGAATTTAATGATTTCTTTGTAAATGTTGGCTTTAATTTAGCAAAAGAAATTCCAGAGTCAAGAAATAATAATGACCTAAATAAACATATTACTCAGAATGTGTCCTCCATGTTTATTGGTGCTGTAACTCATAGAGAAATAATTAACATTGTGAAGACATTTAAAAATAAAAAGTCCACCGACTGTTTTGGTATTGACATGAAATTAGTTAAGAGTATTATAGAATATATAGTGCAACCTTTCGCATACATTTGTAATCTGTCCTTTCGAACTGGTGTGTTTCCCTCACAAATGAAAATAGCAAAAGTTATTCCAATCCATAAAAACGGAGAGAGATGTCAGTTTACCAATTACAGGCCAATATCACTACTCCCACAGTTCTCAAAAATTTTAGAAAAGTTATTTGTTAATAGACTTGATAAATATATAGAGAAGCATAATCTCCTAAGTGATAACCAATATGGCTTTAGAGTGAAAAGGTCCACTTCGATGGCAGTGATGGAACTTGTAGAAGGGATATCTAATGCAATAGATAATAAGGAATATACTGTTGGTGTTTTTATAGACTTACAAAAGGCGTTTGATACAATTGATCATTCTATATTAATGAATAAACTAGAGAGATATGGCATAAGAGGGATTGCATATAAGTGGATGAAAAGTTACCTGGATGACAGATATCAATATGTTGAAATCAATAATGTAAAATCTAATCAGTTGAAGGTAACTTGTGGTGTTCCTCAGGGCTCTGTGCTGGGCCCTAAATTATTCATATTATATATAAATGACATATGTAGTGTTTCCAAACTGTTAAAATGTGTATTGTTCGCTGATGATACCACTCTGTATTGCTCAGGTAAAGACCTAGAACAGCTTCTGACTACAGCGGAAAAGGAGTTAAATATATTAAAAAACTGGTTTGATGTAAATAAGTTATTAAATATAAAGAAAACAAAATTGATTATTTTTGGCACTAGACAAATGAAAAATGTATCTAAAATCAGGGTTAATGGAATTGAAATTGAAATAGTGTATGAAAATAAATTTCTTGGAGTGATAATTGACGATAAGCTGAGCTGGAAGTCTCATATAAATTATCTGACAACAAAAATGTCAAAAACAATTGCTATTCTCTACAAAACAAAGCATGTCCTGAACAAAAAATCATTATACACACTTTATTGTTCTCTGTTGCTTCCATATATGACTTATTGTCTGGAGATATGGGGTAATGCATATAAAACAAATTGATCTTCCTATTTTCAAGTTACAAAAAAGAGCTATAAGAATTATAAATCAATCAAACTATATAGAACCAACTAACATTTTGTTTATTAATCTGAATACCCTAAAATTTTATGATTTAGTCGAATATAAAATGGCACAGATGATGTATAAAGCACAAAATAACTTGCTTTGCCGCAGTATTCAGAAGCTGTTTAAAGTCAGAGAGAGTCAATATGACTTAAGGGGAACAGATGTCTTTAAAAAAAACAAGATAAGGACAAACATAAAGCAAAGATGTGTTTCTGTTAGAGGAGTTAACCTGTGGAATAGTTATGACAGTGATTTAAAAAGGTGTAGTTCATTTTCCTTGTTTAAAAACATGTTTAAAAATAGAGTATTAGAAAAATATATTAATCAAGAATGAAAAGAGCAAAAATAATAATTCTGAAACTCTTGATTCTTTTGCTTTGATGTAGTTATCTAAGGTGGAAAGTTTTTTTGTTTGTTTGTTTGTTTGTTTGTTTGTTTGTTTTTGCTTTGTTTTATTCTTTGCTTCGAGCCCTGTGTACAGGAGCTGCATGCAAAAGATTTTTTGTTAAAAGGGTTGGCGTAATAAGCAAATGCTTCAGCCAATACCTTTTGATTAGCCTTGTCTCATGATTTTTTGCTTTGTGGTAATCTTTATTTTGTATTCTGTATTCACTGAGATATTTAAATGCTAATCAATAAAATCAATCAATCAATCAATCAAAAAAAACCAGTTCTTTTTGCTGGAAATGTTCAAATGTAGCGATGATGGGACGTGAGACCGTGAGACAGTGTAAACAGTAGAATGACATGTTATTAACAGTTTTCAGGATAATCTGGTGCATTTTGGGGATTCCTGAGAAAATCAAGGTGTCTCAGTCTCAGTGCTTTTGTTTGTATGTGGAGGACAGTTTTATTCTCAGTTTACAGATTTGCCCTCTGAGCTATTATTGCTGACACAGATGATCTGAGCTTCCAGTTGCCCTTTGGGAGTTTCTAAAAACATGCAAATAGAAGATTAACTAGTTTAATTTTGGGAAACACTGGATGACACCCTATCTTGTGGAGCCACGACACATATTTCACATTAGAAAAATCACACGGCACACCACCAGACAAAAATGTCACAAAAAGCATATTGATCATTTTTCCCTGCACACCAGGTATAGTGGAATTAGCTCGGTTTGTCCCCAGTATAACTTTTTTGCTTTCTTCTGACCCCTACTCATGCTAGGGCCTTCATCTGGGTCAGAGTTTTCTCCAGGACCAGGTCAGACTGACTACTTTTTCTTTTCAAATATTTATCTACTGCTGTTAAACACTGCGTTCTCTCACTCACAGCATGATTATTATGAAATTCCTTCGTCTTCTTCTGTTTTACTGGCAGTTGGCAACCCATTTAATTAGAGCAGGTAGATGCACTGCCCTCTGGTGGAAGAGAATGTAATTGTTCTGCCCGTGTTAAGTATTTCACTATAAGCAAAGTCATGTCCAAGTGACGAGATGACGTCAGAGAGGTGCGTGCCTGCGTGCACGAGATTGTTATTGTTTTCTCTTGTGAGCATGCGCAATAAAAACGGTTAGTGTGGTTCCCAGGCCAAAAAGGAAGATGGCTATCGTTATTTTCTCTCCGTGAATATTAAGCCACTAAAGAGTGCAAGCTAGCCACTTTGGAGAAGGTTTACACGCAAGACTGCTGTAGTAATGTCTACCGCTACAGGTTATGGGCCCAGTCATACCAGCCAAAGGTGGTTTAAGCTTTTATTCGACGGCGATGAGAAAAACTATGAGCTCTGGGAAACGCGGTTCCTCGCGCACATGGAGTTGCGCGGCCTCGGTGCTGTCCTGCAGCAGGAAGCAGAGGACGACGAGGATGCCCGCGCCGAAGACGAAGCGAAGAACGGGGAAGCATACGCAGAGCTGGTACAGTGCTTGGATGACAAGAGTCTGTCACTGGTCATGAGAGATGCAAGAAATAACGGAAGAAAAGCGCTGGAGATTCTCCGCGAGCACTATGCAGGAAAAGACAAACCACGTGTCGTAAGTTTATACTGTGAACTGTCCTCCCTCCAGATGACTAGTAAAGAAACAGTGACTGACTATATTATCAGAGCAGAGACTATATTCACGTCATTAAGAAGAGCTGATGAAAATATAAGTGATGGACTCCAGATAGCCATGGTAGTAAAAGGGCTACCTGATTCATATAAACCCTTTGTCGTGCACATCACTCAGACAAATGACACGGTAACGTTCAGCGAGTTTAAAACAAAACTGCGGAGTTACGAGAGTACCGAAAGATACGGGAGGAGTGACGTGAGTGTAGAGGAGGACAACGTGATGAAGACCATCGGCGGGACAAGGTCGCGGGGAAGACAGAGAGGAAAGAAAGTGGACATGGCTACTATCGAGTGCTACACCTGTGGTAAAAAGGGACACATGGCCAGGACTTGTCTTGCAGATCCCCAGTTAAAGAGAGAGGAGCAAAACTGGGGCACACCACAACGAGGAAGAGGACGCGGTCGTGGACGAGGACGTGACTACATGAATAAAGCAGAGGAAGAGGCTACATCCTTTTGTTTCTTTAAAATGAGTGACTGTCCTATGCAACAAGAAAAGAAAAGTCTTTTAGTAGACTGCGGTGCCACCACACACATGATTAACGACGCCACAAAGTTCAAGACAGTGGACAAGAACTTCAAACCAGAGAACCACGTGATCGAACTTGCAGATGGAACCAAGGTGAAAGGAATGGCGAAGATGAGGGGCGACGCAGAGATCTACATCCTGGACAGCGAGGGACGGCAGGTGAAAACAAGGCTGAAGCAAGCACTCTTCGTCCCATCGTTTCCTCAGAACATTTTCTCAGTTAAAGCAGCAACAGCCAACGGAGCCGAACTCCATTTCAAGAATGGGGATAACTGGTTATTCCACAAAAATGGAACCAAATTTGAGGTGAAGGTGTACGGTAGGCTGTATTACCTGAACACTGTAGAAAAAGAAAATGTTGATGAGATATATGGTTGTCATGATATTCAGACCTGGCACAGAATACTTGGTCATTGTAACCTAGATGATGTTGCAAAACTTGAAAAGGTGGTTAAAGGCATGACCATAAAAGGAAAACAGGAAGGGTCCAACCAAAACTGTGAAGTTTGCATACAGGGAAAATTCACACAAAACAGAAACAGACAGGCAGATGCTAAAGCTAAAACTATACTGGAGCTAGTACACACAGATTTATGTGGCCCTATAGAGCCAGTAGGCAAAGATGGGTACAAGTATGCGATAACATTTACTGATGATTACAGTGGAATGATTTTTCCGTACTTTATAAAAGCAAAGAGTGGCACAACAAAAGCTACAGAAAAGTTCATTGCAGATGTAGCTCCATATGGAAAGATAAAATGTATAAGATCCGACAATGGTACAGAGTTTACCGGGCAACCGTTCCAAACTTTACTCAGGAGTAATGGGATAAGGCACGAGACTAGTGCACCCTACTCACCACACCAGAACGGAACTGCAGAAAGAGGTTGGAGAACCTTATTTGAGATGTCACGATGCATGCTGTTGGAGAGCAAACTCCCAAAGCATTTATGGACGTATGCTGTGCAAACAGCTGCCCAAATCCGCAACAGATGTTACAGTAGGCGACTGGAACAGACTCCTTACTGTGTATTCACTGGAAAAACACCTGACCTATCAAACATGAAGGTATTCGGTTCTGAGTGCTACGTGTACAAACAGGATAAAAAGAAACTGGACTCTAGATGTGAAAAGGGAATTTTCCTAGGCTATGACAAATATAGCCCAGCCTACAATGTCTACTATCCTGAAGTAGGAAAGATCCAAAAACACAGGCTGATAAAATGTCTTACTAAAAGTAGTGCAGACAGTCAGACACAAACAGATTTTGACGTCAGAAATGTTTCTGAGATCCACAAAAATACACCACCAAACATGGTTGACCAAAATGACGTAGAACCAAAGGCGAGTGTAGAACCAAACCTAGATGAGTTTACAGGGACAGATTCAACAGAAAGTACTCAGGAAGGAGAAGAAGTGAGGTATCCTACAAGACAGAGAAAAGCTCCAGAGTATTTAAAGGATTATCAATGCAAAACTGAGTGTGACAATGATGATGATGAAGGTGTAGACTATTTCTATAAAGTGGCTTATGGGGTGCCAATAACATTCAAAGAAGCCATGGACTCTAAAAAATCAAAAATGTGGAAAAATGCCATGAGAGAGGAAATGAACTCTTTAAAGGAAAATGAGACTTTTATTTTGATGCCACTGCCAGAAGGTAAACAAGCAGTGGGAGGCCGTTGGGTGTATGCAGTAAAGGAAAGCCCAGATGGATCTGAGACTTACAAAGCAAGGTATGTTGCAAAAGGATATGGACAAAAAGAAGGGATTGACTATAAAGAGACTTTTTCACCAACAGCGAGTATGACGTCTGTTCGAGCTTTGATGCAGGTGGCGGTGCAGGAAGACCTCACACTGCACCAAATGGACGTAAAGACTGCTTATCTCCACGCTCCGATGGACTGTGAAGTTTATGTGGAGCAACCAGAAGGTTTTGAGGTAAAATCCAAGACAGGAGAACACTTAGTGTGTAAACTGAACAAGTCACTGTATGGTTTAAAACAGTCGGGACGTAACTGGAACTTGTTACTGCACGAGTACCTTGAAGAGAATGGTTTTGTCCAAAATGATGCTGATCATTGTGTCTACAACAGAGGTTCTGAGAGTGGGAAGGTCATTCTATTAGTGTGGGTAGATGACTTGATCATAGCAGCAAGTGACAACACCTTACTCAGGGATGTGAAAGAGATGTTAAAGAAAAGGTTCAAGATGAAAGACATGGGTCCACTTAAACATTTTCTAGGCATCGATTTTTCACAGGATGAGGGAGAGATTAAAATGACTCAAAAAAGACATATTGAAAAGGTGCTGACAAAATTGGGGATGTCCGATTGTAAACCGAGATTCACGCCAGGCGAGCAAAAGTTAAGTTTTGACAGTGAAGGAGAGATCATTGATCCTACAGGGTACAGAGAGATGGTGGGAAGCTTGATTTACATTATGACATGCACCAGACCCGATCTAAGCTGGATCGTTAGTAAATTATCACAACATCTTGCGGAACCAAAACAACAGCACTGGTCTGCAGCAAAACATCTATTGAGATATTTGAAGGGTACTAGAGACCAAGAGCTTCACTATCACAAAAGTGAGAAAGGTCTAAAGCTTGAAGGGTACAGTGATGCTGACTGGGCGTCAGATAAAGATGACAGGAGGAGCACAACTGGATACTGTTTTAGTCTAACTGAAAATGGTCCAGTTATATCCTGGAAAAGCAGAAAACAGTCAACAGTAGCTCTATCTACGTGTGAGGCAGAGTATATGGCGCTGGCTGCTGCTACTCAAGAAAGTATGTATCTTGTACAACTACTTAGAGGAGTAGATAGTAGAGAGCATGTACCTGTTAAGATATATGAAGACAACCAGGGGGCGATAGCTTTATCAAAGAACCCGGTATGCACACAGAGGAGCAAACACATAGATATAAAGTTTCACTTTGTTCGATCTGCGCACACTGAGGGAAAGATATCTATTGAGTACTGCCCTACTGAAAATATGATAGCTGATGTTCTTACTAAGTCAGTGACAAAGGTCAAGTTCGAGAGTTTCAAGGAGTATCTATTTGGAAAATAAAATGGATCAGCACAGAGAATCCTAAAAAATGAACAAAGGAGCGATGCAAAAGTTTTTTTTTTGGTATGGCCAGTATTGAAAAATATATCTGTATATTTTTTTTGTTTGTTCTATTTTCTATTACAGAGAACAACGAACATGTCTTTGAGTGGGAGTGTTAAGTATTTCACTATAAGCAAAGTCATGTCCAAGTGACGAGATGACGTCAGAGAGGTGCGTGCCTGCGTGCACGAGATTGTTATTGTTTTCTCTTGTGAGCATGCGCAATAAAAACGGTTAGTGTGGTTCCCAGGCCAAAAAGGAAGATGGCTATCGTTATTTTCTCTCCGTGAATATTAAGCCACTAAAGAGTGCAAGCTAGCCACTTTGGAGAAGGTTTACACGCAAGACTGCTGTAGTAATGTCTACCGCTACAGCCCGTTACTCATGCTGATTGCTTGGAGTACTAATCAGGTGGAACTAGATAATCTTACACGGCACACCTGATCATTTATCACAGCACACCTGTGTGCTGCATCACAGTGCTCTGATCTAACAGCCCTGTGCTGCAATTTGGAATCTCTGGCACTGAGAATCTCACATTCTCACAGTGTATTGTGTGATCTCAGCCTAAGACCAATCAAATAACTGTTTTCAAGTTATAAGGCTTTGTTGTCAATTTGCAATCAATAAATCATGAAGTTAACCTTGAAGAGCTTGGTGGATGTAAGCCAGATTTAATGAATTGTTAACATTACCCAATCTACTACCGCTCTAAACATTTTGAGCTATCATGTTTGTAGACAGAATGCCATGCACGCACGAACACACACAAACACTTCCAAATACAGTAGGGGTGGTACCCACAGCTGATGAACTGATCAAACTTAGCAACAGCTGACAAACAAACTACGACTACTGCTACTGTGAGATGGTAAACCAAATCAATAAGTTGGACACTAACTGGAAGGTTGGTTGTAAAAACATAACCTCCTTGGCAGAGGTGAAAAGTCCAAGCCCTCATGTTGCAAACTGAGACATGAGCGCTGGTAAAAATCTTCACTTTCTATCATATTTGTATTTGGTTTCTTTTGAATGGGGATTTTCCTTTTTGCAACAAGTTGTTTGTCTGTCATGGTTCCTGTGTCTGCCCGGCCAGCCCTGCAAGACTACATGTGTTTTTGTTTTGTTCTCCTCCCTCCTGCTCCTGCATCACTCGGCCGGGGCGGAGCTCACCTCAGGCTCCTGCCTTTGGCGTACTCACCTGTTGCTAATCACTCACCTGTTGCTCATCACTGCTTCTGGACACTAATAAAGGAAGCAGCTCAGAGCCTCTCGTCGCTGGAATATTGAATTACCATGTTATAGATTCGTGTCTGATATCGTGTACCTTAGTGATTGCTTCCCTTCCTGTGTTCAGATCCCTGGACCCTTCCTGTTCCCCACTGTTTGGAAGACTGAGCGTGAGCTGAGAGCGAGAGGAGCGGCTGAGACCCCGCGAGTGTGGAACACCTGTCCCTTTCCCCGTCGACCCGTGGAGCCCTTCCCAAAATCCCTCACTTTGTAAATAGCACTTGGTGTTCAATAAAGTTAAGAACTGTGAACGTGACCCGCTGCTGCTAGCCCTGACAATGTCTATACTGTGTGAAAACATGCAGACCTATGCGAGCTTGTGTCTGCGTGTGCATATCATATGGATACACACATTTGGTATATGTATGCCAAGTGTTGATCATGACCTGGTTCTTGTCCTTCAGTGATGCGTTTGCAGCTGCAGTTCAGCTCTTTGCTCATGTACTCAGCTCCTTTTTCCTCTTCCTCACTGGCCCCTTTGCCTATCCACAGAAATCCCTGCCCATCAGGGGTCCTCAGAAAGAAGGCATCATTAGAGTTTAGGCTGGCGGCACTGGCATCAACCTAAAACAGACAAGAAGTTCAGCATCTTTGCATAAACAGATCATTACTTTACTAACGACAATCAGGAAATGGCTTACCTCAGCAATCCTGGTGATGGTGCCCAGGTTCCGTCTGACTTGGAAGAGTCGCGTAGGAGGTGGAGGAGGATGATTGCCCAGGCGGGATGTGCCGCTCTTATACACAATGAGGGGTTTAGATTTAAAAAGACTGAGCAGATGTGGGGGTTCTTTACCCTGAGGCACTCTGACCTGAAACCATATGAAGCAAACTGGTTTTTAACATACCAGTTAAAGAAAGTTCAAGACAATTATTTTTCACAGGACAATTTAAAGTGTTTCTGGTCGACTCGCCCGTTTTCTGTCTGTGTGTGTGTCCATGTGTAGGTCTGCTTATATGCTTCAGGGGCAGAGCTTGCCTGGCTTCCTGCTCCTTTGGTATCACATCTGTGATCCATTGCTGATTATGGACTCCAGTTGGATTCCAGTTGGGCTCATTATGATTTCTTAATCCAGAGGGTTTAATATGACCCACCCAACTCTTCTGGGAAGGCTTTCAACAAGCTTTCCACAAGTGTGCATAAAAGAAGTGCCATATAGAAGGGCCATTATGTTAGCGCCTGTCTGTATAGGGTTGGGGTCAGGTACATAGTGTACACTCTTAGCATGTTTCAATGAATCACTGCACCAACTTCCTATTTTCTAGCAAAATATAAAGAAATGAGGAGTGGCTCAAGATTTTGCACAGTACTGTGCACTTAGAACAATTAACAAAGCATTCAGTACAAGTGCTTCTCATATGTATTTGACACTGGTGTTGTACCTGAACTGCATTCCCTCCCAGTGAGCGATCCAGCTCTACAGTCAGGAATGCTGAGGCAGTTAGCTCATCCACAGAGCAGCTGGCTCCCTGCCTGCAGGAGACAGTAATAGTAATCAATATTCAGTTTGTCAAGTTACAGTAAATCTAGAAAGTGAACCAATCTATATTCTTAAAATAAAAATGCATCAAATAACTTTGTCACCAGCTCATTGTTATGGATTTCCAGTGGGAAACTTTTTACTTTGGTTCACTCGGTCCATTCTCCCACTTTGATTCAGTAAAATGTGAAAAAAGTGAAAATAATCAGAAAAAACTACCAAACAAATAGACAAACACATGCAGTTCATATAGCTGTGATTCACTGTGATTCACTGTATTAGGAGTCTTAGCTGTCCATAGGGTGTTCTGTGATGGGAGCTTCCTCAGCTCTATGAGAAAAACTTTCAATTACTCTCATTTTGTAATAAAGATTCTGTATTATGGATGATGCATTATCATCCACGCTTAGGACTAGTCATTTGAATTTAAAATTTGAGCCCTGTTTAATCCAGAATTGAATTCAAAATCCTGCTCCTCACATACAAGGTCTTAAATAATTGTCATGGTTAGCAGGGCAAACCGTGTGGAATTATTAAAGGACCCAAGATGCAGGCACTACTGATGTGAAGGAGGATGTGAGGGAGCTTTATTTATGGTGAGTGAACATACAACAAAGGCGAGGGTGGCGAAAGCAGAACTGAGAAAACCTAAACTGGGAAAACAAGCAAAAACCAAACATGAAACGGAGAAGCAGGGAGACGCAGAAAGACACCGGGAGACCATACAGGATGACGGAGGGAGATTTGCAGCTGGGAGAGATTAGGGCTAACGAGACAGGAGGCAAGTAAAACTGAACACGCTGACATCAGACACGAACCTTCAAAGTAAAACAGGAAACTCAAAACACACACGAAGACAGAGAGTCTGTCTTTGTGCTTTACACAGAGACCTCACTACACTAGAGGGGATACACAGGTAGGGTTGACACAGAACAGAGGGAGCACAGAATTAACACTGGAAACCAAATGACAAAGCCTAAAAACTAGAGCTCAGGAAGTACTACAAAACTAGGGAGCCAGAAATACTAGGACAGAAACCAAAACACAAACAGTCATAATTCATAATAAAATCAAAGGTAAAAGTACAAAAACCAAAAACACTGGGTCACCGACCCAGGACCGTGACAATAATCAGGCCCCATCTTATCTTAATGACCTTGTAGTACCATATCACCCTATTAGAGCACTTCGCTCTCGCACTGCAGGCTTACTTGTTGTTCCTAGAGTATTTAAAAGTAGAATGGGAGGCAGAGCCTTCAGTTTTCAGGCCCCTCTTCTGTGGAACCAGCTTCCAGTTTGGATTCAGGAGACAGACACTATCTCTACTTTTAAGATTAGGCTTCAAACTTTCCTTTTTGACAAACCATTTCTGGTGACCCTGAATCCTCCCTTAGTTATGCTGCAATAGGCCTACGCTGCTGCGGGTTTCCCATCATGCACTGGGTGTTTCTTCTTCTCTGACCTCTTATCGTTCACTGTTTGTGTTTATACACTACTTTGCATTTGATCAGTAGTTATTATTAATCTCTGTCTCTCTTCCACAGCACGTCTTTATCCTGTCTTCCTTCTCTCACCAACCAATCACAGCAGATGGCCCCGCCCCTCCCTGAGCCTGGTTCTGCCAGAGGTTTCTTCCTGTTAAAAGGGAGTTTTTCCTTCCCACTGTCGCCAAAGTGCTTGCTCATAGGGGGTCATATGATGGTTGGGTTTCTCTCTGTATGTATTATTGTAGGGTCTACCTTTCAGTATAAAGCACCTTGAGGTGACTGTTGTTGGGTTTTGGCGCTGTATAAATAAAATTGAATTGAATTAAATTGAATACCAGATTTTTGTAATTTTTTAAAAGTCTACTAACAATATTTACATAGATACCACTCTCCTTTTTAAGAAAAACAACAAAAAACCTGCATTCTGTTTAAAAAGACAGAAATCACATAGAGAATCTCATATTTCAAAATTTTACTTAGTATCAGACAAAGGTTTCTCAGAAGAACATTCTCCAAGCTACTGGAACCGCCGACATGGCTCCAATAGCTTGAAGAATGTTCTTCTGATATGCAAAATAAAATGAACAATTTTTTCCCAAACAAACATACTCCACTTCTTTGACCTTCTGGATGAGGTTTCCTCACTTAACACTGAACGCCTGTCCTATTGCAATATGCCAGTGTTGAGTTCTTTTTCCCATGTTGCCTTCCTGTATCACCCTGTATGAATCCGTTATTCATTATATTTTGATCCATCAGCCTATGATCTGTTTTACAAATCATTCTTGTAGTATTCTTCTTGTAGGCATAACTCAGGATGTCAATTAGTATGTTAACCTACCTTAATTCTCCCGTTTCATTTGTTTTTTGATACAGTAATCCCTTACTTGTAATTACCTTGTTAATTCCCTTTGTAATTCTGCAAACCTTCTAAAAGGTCCCCTATTAGTCAGTGTACAAACTGTTGTGATACCCTTGTCTCACAATTTTTCATGCTCAATCATCCAAGTATGGAAATCCCAAAAAGTTGATTCTGTTCACCTGGACGTAGCTTTTTCAGTGGGAGAAACGTTTTGTCACTCATCCAGGTGACTTCTATAGTCTCAGCTGACTGCAGATTACAGATGCAAGTTTCAGTCATTATGCAAATGTACCGTTTATACGGTTGGGGGAACCTGCAGTCACCGAAGACCAAAGAAGACACTTGAATGAGTGACTGAACGCTACGTCCAGATGAACAGATTCAACTTTAGGGGGCAGTCAGATTGGTATTTTAATGTCTCCCTCCAAAATATGCTCCCCCAAATTTTATTCCATTGATTGATTTCATTATCACTTTCCTGAAAATGTTTTATTCCCTTGGTCTACTAATGATGTTGGAATTGTGATAGTTTCAATTTTGGATTCTTTGTCCTTTCATCTTGCTTGGTAATGAGAATAGCATACAGAGACTGTTCTCATTCCCGACGCGTAACATACCGCCATGTCCCGAGGTGCTCCATAGGAATGCGAAAGGTAACCTTCCACGTCCCTGTGATACACATTGTGGATGGAATCCAATAGGATGATGCTCCCTAACCTTAACCACCTTAATCGTGTCAGATAGTGTTTTCCAAACACAATAAATGTACATGTGTAGATTCAGTACAAAAGGTTCTCATGTTTCCTCCTGTTTCCGAAAGTAGAGCATAATATCAAGTCCGTTAAACTTGATCTGGTCAGTTAGTGGACGGGGCTGTTCAGTTTCAGCTGCTTCAGTGTTAAATACAGAGATAACAATGAGACTCCACCCCCCCTCATATTTTCTGCAGGCAGGGAAATAGCATGGTGTCAAAAGGGCCAATGGTCATTTGGAGTGTGCCCTAAAAGTCAACTAGTCCTGGGGGTACACCACTTTTTACCAGCATCAGCAGTGACAGGACATTTGGTGGTGAGAATTAGAGTATGTGTACTGGATGCAAACTAGCTCAGTTTCTGAACTCATACCAGGTGTAGATTATCTGCCCCTTCCTGTAAGTGTACAGGATGATGTAGCAGTCTCCACCGTAGAACTGACCATAGTTCTTAGGATCAACAGGGACCCTACCACTGCTCTCCACCCTCCAGATCTATAAAATGAGAAAAATAAGAATAGTTATTTCTCTAGTAATACCATAATAATTTTCAACAAAAACTGATTTGCTGTTGCAATAGGTCAACTGATCTTCCCTCAAAGCAGTGTTCCTCGTATCATGTGCCAACATGAATCATGATAAAAGGTCACCTACAGCCAAATAGCTCCAGAATCAAATCAAATTAATTTGACTTTTAAAAAGTACTGTACAATAGAATAATCAGATACAATTTAAAAAGAAAGTAAAATTAAGGATAAGAAAATAATAAGAATAAAATAATGACAGACTTGACTGGCCTTAAAAGCCAAGGAGTAAAAATGGGTCTTTAGACGAGTTATAAAGTATCCAGTGTTGGAGAGGTCCTGATATGTAAAGGCAGTTTAGTCCACAGTTTCGGAGCAGTCACAGCAAAAGTCCGATCTCCTCTGTGTTTTAATCTAGACCTAGGGACAACTAGAAGCATTTGGTCCGCAGACCTCAAAGATCTCACTGGAGTGTACCAATTTAGAAGGTAAGACAAGTGCTGAGAAGCCATCTCAATGATAAGAGTAAGACCCATGCTATCAATACATACGGATTACTAGTCATCAGATACTCAGGTGGAATAATAAACTGGCCACACAAGGACATCAATGCCACCAATGTCAAGACATGAAAGCTCCTTATAGTACATGGAGGTCTCCACCTAAAGTTCAATACACTGAGGCTCAAAGAGCAACATAAAGCAGCTTCAGAGCCACAATCTAGGATGAAGCACACCTATCGCCCCTTGTACTTCTGTTTTGTTTTGTTTTTGCTCCTTCTTTCTGATGATTGCCACATCTACCACAACTGCTGTCTTCTTCTCCTTGTTAACTAGTTGGGTGCCCAGCAGCTGCTTGTCAATTTTCAGTGTAATTTCATTTTATTTACAATGCTGCTCAAAAGTTTTAGAAAACCCCAATTTTTCCTGTTATTTATTGCAATTCATGTCGTTCAAGTCCAATGAATAGTTGGAAATGGTACAAAGGTAAGTGGTGAACTGCCAGAGGTTAAAACAAAAGGTAAGGTTACCCAAACCTGAAAAAAAAGTACATTTCAGGATTACATTAAAAGGTCTTTTTCAGGGAACACAACATGGGCTAACAGTTCAAAGCTGTTCTGCAGCAATGGAGGTTGATCAAGCTTTGAAAGCTGGTGCTGCTAATTCCTACAGATGTTCCAACTTTTCTGGATTACTTCCAACCCGCTCTGTCTGCATGAAAGCAGTGTTGGAGCACACTGTGGTATCATACCCTCGTGAGTATCAGTCGAACAGTATTGTACTGCAGAAAGTAGTGTGTTGCTACAAAAATAGTGAGAAAAAGGCAATTAACATTGGAAGAGAGACAGACCATCACTTATAAATGTCGGCCTGTCCTACAGAGAAACTGCAAAGAAAGTCAAGGTGTCAGTGAGCACAGTTTCCTTCACCATCAAAAGGCTCAGAAACTGGAGCAAACTGCAGGTTTGACAGGATGAGTTGCAGCAAGAAAGCCATCCCTAAGATGTCAGAATAAGACAAAGAGGCTTGTCTGGGCCATGAAACACCGCGACTGGGCTATTGAAGACTGGAAGAAGGTATTATGGACTGATGAATCAAAATTTGAAATCTTCGATTCATCACGCAGGATCTTTGTACGCCGTCGAGTAGATGAAAGGATGGGTCCACAGTGTGTGGCATCAACTGTCAAACATGGAGGAGGAAGTGTGATGGTCTAGGGCTGTTTGCTGGATTGGTGACTTGACCAGAGTGAGAGGCAGCCTGAACAAAAACAGCTACCACAGCATCCATGCAGTACCCTCTGGTATGCACCTAGTTGGTCAGACGTTCATCCTACAGCAAGATAATGACCCCAAACATAAGTCCAAGCTGTGCCAGAACTACCTCAGGAACAAAGAACAAGATGGTGAGCTTGAAAACATGGAGTGTGCAGCACAGTCTCCAGACTTAAACCCCATCGAGCTGGTTTGCGATGAACTGGACAGAAGAGTGAAAGCAAAGCAGCTACAAGGTCCACATTTATGGGAACTTCTGCTACAGATATGGGAGAAGATTTGATTTCTGTTGTAGCCAGAATGCCACGGCTGTGTTCAGCTGTTATATCTGCAAAGATGGCTACTCTGATGAGTCAAAGGTTAGAATATATTTTGGTCTATAAACTGATTCCATGATTTATTTGATTCCAATTGCTTATTTGTACTATGCTTTCATTTCAGAGTGCAATGAGACATTAAACTGCATCATTTTCAATAAAAATCTGGAAAAATGGGGGTGTTCTAAAACTTTCGACCGGTAGTGTAAGTCGTCTCACCATTTGAACGCTGTCTTATCCCCAATGTCGTCAGTAGTCTTTAAGCACAAATGAATCAGGATTCTGATGCATGCTGAGGTACTTGATTTCATACACCTGTGGCCATGAAAGCTATTGGAACAGCTGAATTCAATGGTTTAGATGGACGAGTGAATATTTTTAGTAGTAAAGTGTGTATTTATCTAGTGCCTTGAGGCAATTGTTGTTTGGTGCTATATGAATAAAATTGAATTGAACTGAATTTTTTTTCACAGGTCCACAACACAGAAATGAAGGATTTATTTTTTTTATTCTTTTATTTTTGGGGGGAAATTGTTACTGTGTCTCCACAGTATTCCTGGTAAAACATGAAAAAACGGTTTGATTAACCACATTACCCCAAAGATTGTGAACTCTAAAGAGAAAATGATAAAGGTAACAAGTGAAACACCAGCATAGTTTCACATGGACACTACTTTTAGAGTTCTAAGGAGCTTGGAAAGAAAGAGACAGGACTTCTTTCAGTTTCTTGAAGATGTTTCAAATCTCCTCCGACAAGCTTCTTCAGTTCTAAAAACAAATGGTGGAGAGTCTCAGGTATTTAAACCCTAGTGGGAGTTGTGCCTTAAGAGGGTCGTTGACCCACTATTGATCATGTGCATCATCACATGAGCCAAGGTGTGGAAAGGGTGTGGGTCATTATCAGCAGAGGTTTCGGGTGAAATCACTGTGAGACCTTGCCTCACCCTATCGGGATCAAATCACACAAGATGTGAGTGGGCGTTAAGGCACCTGGGAAGGGATCTGAAAACTGGATTGAAGGTCATAGCCACTTCGACAGGACAAGAGTCACCTGTACATCTGCATTTAAAGGTAAGGATCACTCTTTCTTTCTTTTCTTCAAGAAACTTTAAAAAGTCCAGTCGCTTTTCTTTCCAAGCTCTTTAGATTACCATGACCTCGATGACTGAGAACCTACACAGACATACTTGTACAGTTCATTCACCTGTGTTTCTCCACTCCCATCATCCACCATGTTATATTGAGCTGCCATGTGGTGGGACTCATGAAGTTTTGAGGCATCAAACTCAACTTGCTGAATCTTGGCAACCTTCTCAGTGGTGAACACCTTCCCAAAACCCTCACTCTGATCTCTCTCCTTCCAATCCAGGAAGAACTGCTTGAACATGGGAGTCTCTCCTCCTTCTGGAAGCACCTGAATCTGCAGGACCATCAGGAGGAACATCACTGGAACTATTTCCATTTCCAATACAGGACAGTTTTCCAACAGTCCTGTACTTTTACTTACAGGGAGCTTACAAAGAATAATATGAAAATATATCCAGTTTCCATGAAGTGAAACTGAAAGTAAACCTGTGTGTTTGCTGGGTAGCCCATCTGCTTGATGAAGTTCTCAGCTGTTTTCATGGCCTCTTTTCTTTCATTGGGATTAGCATTATGTCCTGCAGGAAAAAAAATAGATGAAATCAATGCTGATATGAAACTGGGTAGCTTGTTGCACTTATAACAAGCCATTCAAAGCAGGTCCCAAAATCACTTAGCTAACACTGTTTGAGCACCTTTCCATACAAATATAATTTTGTTTTTGCCGTGATCCAGGATGAAGCATTCATCTGATAGTAGGTCATTCTGCAGGAAGGGGTTTTCATCCTTCACAACAGTCACTGTCATGGATCCTGATGCATCAGACACCTGGTAATAACAATAATAATAAAAAGTTACATGATGGTTCTTGATTTCATTTAAGAATGTGTGCAAATGTTAGATAGAAAACATTTAAGCACAGAAAAAGTTCTTATATGAATGTGTTTAAATGTGTGAATGATGCAGAGGTGGAGTACAAATACTGTGTTACTGTACTTAAGTAGAATTTTCTGGTATCTGTACTTTACTTGAGTAGTTACTTTTCTGACGACTTTTTACTTTTACTCCCTACATCTTTAAGCAAATCTCTGTACTTTCTACTTTGTACATTTTCAAAACAGGCTCGTTATTTTTGGTTTAAGGGATTTGAGGGGAGTTATTATTTCATGTCATTGCGGGCCATCATTAAGGCAGTCGTGTTTGCATATTAACCACCAGGGAATGTTGTACAAAAAAAAGGAAGTGAAAGATGCAAAACTGTGTGTCAAAGTCAGGCGATGAAGTGGGCCGTCTTGTTGTTTTGTTTGGGGGGTTTTTGCACACCAGAACGACTGCAGGTGTCCATAAGTTGCGGTTGGGACACTTCAGCATCTAGCTAGATTTAGAGACAAGCAAGCATAAAGGGAGTAATACTTTTTTAAGTGGGAGGTAATTTCAAATATAATGTTTCTATCAGCTCAACAAACACAAACTGTTTGTGTGCAGTTTGCCTCACAGGGTGTTGCAGCTAAAGGTCCAGCTGCTGTATCTGCTGTGTAGCTGTGTATCATCAGCAACAGCTAGCAGGATTCAGAGTTATTGAATTTTAACTTTATAGTTATAAAGAAGCTAAAGGTCCAGCTGCTGTATTTCACAGGGGTAGAAAAGAAGTAGAACTAACTTCACTCAGAGATGGAGAAAGATAGGAAAGACAGGAGGTGTGCTTGTAGCACCATGTTATGTACATGTTATAGTTTTGTTTTTTATTTTTAATACATTTAAAGGATTTCAAAGAAATATTTTTTCCTTTGTCATTTTGGGGTATTGACTGTTGAATTTTGGTGAAAAACAATTTAATGAGGGTGTAACATGAAAAAATGTGGAACAAGAAAAGCACTGTGAATACTTTCTGCTCTGTAAGAGGAGATAAAGGGAAAGGCTGACTAATGTCATAAAGTCTCAATCCTTCTGCTAAGTAGGCAAGAGCCTGGCCATGTAAAGCTTTATACGAATACAATTTTTAAAGAGGATTCTTAGATCAAGAAAACAAGACTGGATGAGCGAAGACATGTGAAAATCAAAATTTAGATGATAATCAGAGATGATTCCTGTGTTCTTAATAGATTATCTATTGCTGGAGAGGAGGCTGATTAGATGAATGACCTCCCTAGAGAAGTTCTCAGGACTAAACATAAGAACAGTTTTAAAAGCAATTAGGCATTCAGGTGATGTTGTTGAGGCTGTTAGACTAGACAGAAAAGTACAGCTGTGTATCATCAGCAATCAGCAAATGTCTTTGAAGTTACTAAGTAAATGACCCAGTAACATACATAAATAAAAGAACTGGTACAACGACTGAGCTGCGTGTTTGTCCTGATCAGTCCTTTTCACAGCTAGCAGGATTCAAAGTTATAACAGTGTTTGGAGAAACGTTCTA
This sequence comes from Pelmatolapia mariae, assembly GCF_036321145.2. Classification (NCBI taxonomy): domain Eukaryota; kingdom Metazoa; phylum Chordata; class Actinopteri; order Cichliformes; family Cichlidae; genus Pelmatolapia; species Pelmatolapia mariae. Next base: position 33,934,882 of record NC_086245.2, on the reverse strand, counting down.
ACTATTAGACAACAAAGATCTTTGTTGATTTTTTTTCAGTGTTTGTTGATGTTAATACTGTACCATATATAGTTTAGCCATCTTTCTGTTAGACATGTCTGCCTCTGTATCATCATCATCACCTCCCTCTGACAGTGGTGGCTTGTCTCCAAGAACCTGTCCATGTGATAACACCAGAAAAAAGCAAAAAAAAAAAGAAGAAGAAGTGAAACAATTAATGCTTCCAGTAAATCCAAAAATAAACAATTCAACCAAAGCATAAATATAACAAACTATAAACAAACATAAAAGAAATAAAAATGAGTTGAAAACATGAATTGAATGCACATGTGAAAAAACTAGTGAATGTTTTCCACTATTGTATTTATATGTAGATTTATCAACTTATGTTTTCTGAAGCAACACACAAAAAATGAATAAAACACAAATATCTGTCAGCATTAGGTATTTAGTCTATCTCAGGCCTGTAGTCATTTAGCCCTGTGATGGTGGACTTCTTTGGTGGAGTGTTTGAAGCAGGAGGGAGCACAGTTCCAGAGATCTGTTAATAATCCAGGTGAAGATTGGGGGCCAGTTGGTTGCACAGATTTTCAGGCTCAAGGGGGACATGTCGTCAGGTCCTGGAGCCTTTCTGGTCTTCTGTCTCTGCAAGTGTAGGCCCACGTCCTCCTCACAGATCTTTAGTGCAGGTGGGGTGGGGGGTGGGGTGGGGGGGTGGGGGTGAGACCGCAGGTAGTCTTTTTGTGTAGGTGTGAGTTGAGGGTGAGCAGATGGGATTTTTTGAGTGGTTGTCTTTAAAATCTGCAGTAGAAGGTGTTAAGGTCATGAGCAACCAGGGCCAGGGGAGGGACTCTTGTATTTGGTGATATGCTGCAGGCCTCTCCAAACGGATTCTGGGTCACTGGCTGAGAAGCTGTTCGTTTTCTTTAGCTTTCTTTAGCTCCTCTTAGCTACCCTGATCTCCTTGCTCAGCTTGTTGGGAAACAGCCCAATGAGGTCCATGCACTCAAATGGTCATGAAAATAAAGAAAAACCATTAAATGAGAAGTTGCCTTCCCTTTGTGCTCCATCTCATCCCAAACCATCTCCACTGGGTTTAGGTCAGGTGACTGTGGAGGCCAGACCATCTGGTGCAGCACTCCATCTTGCCTTCAGTTTGGAATAAACCCCCAACAGTGTCACCAGCAAAGCCCCACACACCATCACACCTCCCCATCGCTCACCTTTTCTGTGTCGCACAAACACACGGCAGGTGGAACCAAAGATCTCAGATTTTGGACTCATCATCAGGTATCCTCAGCAGCAGAGAGTCTTGGTCTTCCTTTCCTTCCTTCCTTTCCTCATGTGAGCCAGTTTCATTGTAGCACTTGATGGCTTTTGTCCCTGCACTTGGTCAAATAGCCCTCACACAGCCTGGAGGTTGCTTTTTCCGGACTGACTGACCTTCAGTTCTTAAAGTAATGATGGGCTGTTGTTTCTCTTTACTTAGCTGATTGGTTCTTGCCATAATATGATTTCTAACAGTTGTCAAACAGAGCTGTCAGCTGTGAACCAACCCGACTTCTGCACAACAAAACTGATGGTCCCAACTCCATTAAGAAGGCAAGAAACTCCACAAATGAACCCTGACAGGCACAGCTGTGAGATGAAACCATTTCAGGTGATGACATCATGAAGGCCAAGAGTTTGCAGCACTGTCAACAAAGTAGTCTTCAGTATGTAACTACAATGTACAAAGCAGTTAAAACAATAATTAAAAAAACAAACGAAAAAACTTTGAATGACAAGGTGTGTCCAAACTTTGGACTGGTAGTGTATATGTTTAGAACAGGAAACCCAAATGCAAAATAACTTAACACCCATAAAATAGGACTTACATCTGTTAACTTTGATGGTTCACTTCCTTCTTCTACGACTATCACTTCTGCACGAGCATTCCTCTCGTTGTCACGGATACCCCTGGCCACTTGTGTTGCCTTCAGTCGCTCATACTTGTTACACTTGGATCCACACCACTGGTAGATCTTCTGCTGACACAACAACAGTTAGACAAGGCAATATAAACTTGGCTTTGGGCCCTATTTAATTTACACCAGGGGTCTCGAACTCCAGGCCTCGAGGGCCGGTGTCCTGCAGGTTTTAGATGTGTCCTTGGTCCAACACAGCTGATTCAAATGGCTAAATGACCTTCTCAGCATTTCTTGAAGTTCTCCAGAGGCCTGGTAATGAACTAATCATTTGATTTAGGTGTGTTGACCCAGGGTGAGATCTAAAACCTGCAGGACACTGGCCCTCGAGGCCTGGAGTTCGAGACCCCTGATTTACACTCTTCCTGCAGATATACATAGAGTCTATATATACTATATTGCCGAAAAATATTTGCTTGTCTGCCTTCACACACATATGAACTTGAGTAACATCCCATTCTTTATCTTTAGAGTTTAATATAGCTCCACAGGTTTTAAGAATGTTTTTATATTTTTGACCTTTCATCCAGAAGCACATTTGTGAGGTCAAATACTGATGTTGGACGAGAAAGGCTTGGCTCACAGTCTCCCCTCTAATTTATTAGAGGGGAGACTACACCATAAGCCTTCCTGCACCAAACGTTGCATTTGGCAAAATGCAGTCAGTTCCATGTTCCTGGCAATGCCAAACCCAGACTTGCCAGTGAGATTACCAGATTGAGAAATGGGATTCATCAATCCAGAGAACATATCTTCCCTGCTCTAGAGTCCAGTGGCAGCATGCTTGGTAGCATGCTTTACATCACTGCATCCAAAGCTTTGCATTGGACTTTGTGATGTAACGCTTGAAAGTGGCTGACCCAGCTCTATGATTTTAGGTGGCCTTCCACTTTGTGGCTGAGTACACCACTAATAGCTAACTTGGGAATATCTAGTAGTGAAGAAATTTCATGACGGGACTTGTTGCATAAGTGGCATCCTGTACCATAATACAATGTCCCGAGTTCCTGAAATTGACCCTTTTTTACAATTTTTAAAAAAGTAGAGAGGGTGCCTTTGTCCCAAATCCAGATTTGGGTGCTCGTTCTACAGAAGTGGGACCTGGAAGCTGAAGGCTCTGGTTCCCATTCTGTTTTTAGATACACTAGGAATTACAAGTAAACCAGCAGTGTTAGAACAAAGTGCTCTGATGGGGTGATAGTACTATTAGGTACAATGAGTGATAATGAAATACTTCTGGCAGTATAGTGTATAACAGTTTGTCCTTACATCTCCAAGGTCAATGATGAAGCAGTCTCCACTGTTGAAGCTGGACCAACTGAAGGGGACTTGGGTGGCTCTGACAACACGCCGACCCTTGACATGTAGAAGTCTCTGTGCTGTAAGGTCATTGGTGACCACATGGTTGAAACCTGAGGCCACACCTCCTGTCTGTGGACAGAGAACATATTATGCTGTCAACCTTCTTCCTCTTCTGTTTACACTACACTGTCACTTCTCTTTCTTACTCTCTCTTACTCTTTCTTTCCAGTCACTGTTCCCAAATATAATGTAGCAGGGTTTGCAGAGTACAATGTTATGGTATAAAGTCAACGTAAAAAAATATCTGACTAGTTAATAAAGGACGAAAAAAATCAAGTGGTCTGTAAAGTCATATTTTTGAGCCTACAGTAACAATAAACTTTAAATTGCAAAAGCCAGCTAGTGACAATTTCTAAATGGTATGCATGGTATAAGTTGTATACTACTTTGGTTACCTAAGGCAAGGTGTAAGTGGGGGTTGAAGTGTCCTTTGTTCTTTAAATGCACTCAAAGCACAAATGACACTCTTTTGAGGATGCCACATCTTGGACTAAGAAAACAGATGGTTTAAAAAGGAAAAAGCCATTTTCCCCTTTCGAAGTCCAAAGTCAAAAAACCTTCACTATACAGAGGTAGTGGCTGACAACACTATCAGCCACCACCCACACAGTCTTGAGAGCCAGGGGCTTCAATGCCCACTCACACATGCCCTTAGGTGACTTCTTTTTTTTTTTTTTTTTTAAACCTGTCCCGTTTGGTTCTTTTGCCATCAGAATTATTGTCTAAAGGCGAAGAAAGATGCCCAACGGATTTACTTTACCAAATGGACCATCCCAGCCTTGCCGTAATGGTCCATTTGATTTACCTTTTATTGTTTATTTAATTTTATTTTTTTATTTTTATTTTTACTTGCTAGATACGGGACAGGGGAAAAGAAAAGGGAGAAAGAAAGAGGGGGAAAAAAAAAAACAGCGGAGAAGAGGGACGGGGAAAAAGGGCAAAAAACAAAAACCAACAAAATAAGCAGACAAAAAATACATATATCGATCACCTGGATCACCTGTTGAGAAAGAAAAAAGAAAACAAGCAGAAGAAAACGAGAGTAATAGAATAAACAACATCACAATGATATATGGGAATATAACACTAAATACTTAATATTAAACATTATTGTGCAGCACGTAAGATCGACAGCGCACAGTGTGCTTTGAGGTAGGAGCCAAAAAGGGTGTAGCTTGTGTGTGTGATCACCTGTGTGTACACCTGTGAGCATGAGCACGCTTGTATTTAAAAGGTTCCTTAATGTAATGATCTGCTAGAGGGTGTGGGGGGCCACAGTCCCATCCTCCAGGGCATGAAGCAGGTATGGAGGAGATCAAAACTCCAGACATCCAGAGGCCCCCAGAACACAAGAGACCAAGGAAGACCAACAGAGGGGCAGCCGCGCCACTGTCCCAGAAAGAGCTGAGGAGAGTCCCAGATGAGGGATCACTCAGCAGCCGCGGAGCAGAAGGCAGGGGGGGTTGCAGTGACGTGCCCGTGAGCTCCGCCGGCAGCCAGCTGTGCCTGAGTGACCGAGCCCCAGGCCGAGAGGCCGAGGGCACCCCACCCCCGAAGTGGCCCGAGCGAGCCCCAGGTTCCAGGCCCCGATAAGCAGCCACCAAGGAGTGAGCCGGTGTGTACCCTGACGCCCACCCCCGGACACAAAGAACCACCAACGCACCGATGTCTGAGGGCGTCTGCCACCGGCAGGGGAAGTGGTGGGGGGAGATAGGCCTCCAAACCTTGGAGGGCCTGAGATGTCCCCAGAGAGGTGGCGTCTGATACCCAACCTGACATATAGACACAGACATACAGGCACACTCAAATACAAACATCCATTCCCACCCTCATGCTCTCATAGGCAATTACTCCACACTCAACCAACGTGGAGACAGACATAAAGAGACGCTGTACACACAATCACACTCCCCAAGCGTACTCTAAGAACCGGGTCTAGGTACCCTTGCCCCTGGAGGGGGAAACTGCACCCAGACCCAGGTGGTGTTACCCTTTTCCCTGCAGTGGGGAGAAGCAGACTGCCCCGACTCCGCAGCAGCAGGGAGGCCCCACACACCAGACCCCAGTCGGACGGCCAACTCCTCCTCCTAGCCCCCCCGCTCCAGCAGGCCGCAGAGCGGGGGGGTGTGAGAAGACTCCAAACCTCCCTGTACCCGCTCATATGTAGTGTTGATGTATGTGTGTTCTAAGGTGCAATTAAAACCCAGGAGGGCATGAAGCTACCTGCCAGAGAGCAGCAGGTAAGCGCATAGCCCCTCCTGATAGCCCTCAATGTCTAATGTGTATTTAAAATTGAGAGGTGGGCAACGACGCCAGGGGTGAGGTTGTACACCCTGATGGTAATTTGGAGTCCGTGTTGTGAGCCCACCCCTAAGATCCTATATGTATGTGTTATGAGAGTGTGAGTAATGTGAATGTCTAAGTTGTGAGATAAAATTGAGGCAGAGGCAGCCAGAAGGGGACAGAGGGGGGGGATGCCTCCTCTGCACCCTGGTGACACACCCCTACCCCAAGGCCCTGCATGTGTGGGTGACTGTGGTGGAGCGGGAAGAGGGAGGCAGCTGGAGATGGGGAGGGAAGAAAGGGAGGGGCAAGTGACCCCTCCCTGGGGCCAGCTCCCCCACTGACCCCAGTAGGCACCCCCATACTCTGCAACCCGCCAGGGAAAGGGGGCCCAGGCCCATCCGGAGCAGGGCCCAGTGCAGCAGCGCCGCCCGGCCCCACAGAGCCCGGGACAGCCCACCCGACCCCACTACAGAGAAAACTGCACCCACCCCATCATCCACTCATCTTCCAGACTACACAAGACAATAGACACCCAGGCTGAGATCTTCCTCCACCTCTCCTATATCTCCCCCTCCTGCAGAGAGAATTCCTGAGGAGAGGAAAGCTCCTGCAAGATGTGACAACCTCCCCCACCAGTTGAAGAGTCCCCCAGGTGGCTCGATGCACTGGCGGCGCCCTGCGCCAGGGCTGGGCCCCCATATACCCACCCGCCCACAACCCCAGCAACACACCAACCAGGACCCGAGCCCCCGAGGCCCGGCCAGGGTCCCAGCCCAGAGACGGAGCGCCCCCAGAACCTCACGCCCGTCCCGGACCCACCCAGGGGCAGCCAGGCTACCAGGTCAGTAACCCACGTCCGTCAGCACAGACCCTCCCCTAGCCCCGCTGCACGCAGCCACGAGGAAACCGTCACCTAAGAGCCAACAGAGCCCTTAATTGGCCATGACCGCTACCCCGGGTTGAGCCCCCCAAGGAAGATGCTCCTGGGGAACCCCCCGACGCCCTAAGCCTGTCCCTACCCCCACACCAATCACAACAGTGAAGGTGGGACCAAACTATGACCCCCCACCCCCACTAGGTGATGGAGCTGATCAAAGGAGCCCAGAGCAATTGATCTGATGTGGTGGCAGAGGCTGTATCAAGACTAATGTAATCTAATAGATAATTTCTATACTGGTTAGAATTAAGATTATTTTTATTTTTCCAGTTCATGAGGACTGTTTTCTTGGGTATGCATAGGGCAGTGAAAACCATATGGGCTATATTCTTTTCTGAAGTGACATTATCTAAGCTGCCCAACAAACACACTAAAGGAGAAGTTGGAATGTTACATTTCAGACACTTCGATAAGTCTTCACATATCTCACGCCAAAACTTCTGAACTGGTGGACAGAACCAAAGAGCGTGGATATAATTGTCCGGTGAATTGGTTTGGCAGTGTGAGCAGTTGTTGGTAGACGTAAAGCCCATCTTGAACATCCGATGACCTGTATAGTGCACTCTATGTAGTATTTTGTATTGAATTAATTGAAGACTGGGATTTCTAATTAGATGAAAGGTTTTTAAGCAAATCTGAGACCAGAAGTTTTGGTCTAAGTTAACTGATAAATCCGCTTCCCATTTTGCAATAGGAAGTGATATTGATTCATCTATTTTAGAAAGCATTCTGTATATTTTGGATAGTAATTTGGGGGTTTTAAGAGTAAGAAATTGAACCACACTTGGTGGTGTTTGTAGTTCAACTTGACCCGGTTTAAATTTCTTTTTTACTATGGATTTAATTTGTTGATATTCTAAAAATCTTTTCTTGTTGATCCCATATTGTGTAACTAGTCTGTCAAATGAAATAAATTCTGTTCCTTCTAGTATATGTTCTAAATATTTGATTCCTTTACCACTCCAATCTGAAAAGTTTATCATATTATTGTTTTGTAATATGTCAGGGTTGTTCCAGATAGGTGTACGTTTGCATGGAATTAATGAAGACTCTGTCAACTTCAGAAACTCCCACCATGCTGTCAGAGAGGAGCTAATGTTGACGCTTTTGAAGCATTCATGTCGTTGAATGTTTGAGCTGATAAATGGTAGATCTGAAATCTCTAGATTATTGCAAAGTGCTTGTTCTACATCTAGCCAAGGTTCATCTAAGAGGGTATGTTTTAGCCATCCTGAGATAAATTGGAGCCTGTTGGCTAAGAAGTAGTGCTGAAAGTTAGGTAGTTCTAATCCTCCTTCATCCTTGGTCTTTTGTAGTGTTTTTAAGCTTATACGTGGGGGCTTGTTTTTCCAAAGGAATTTGGACATATATGAATCTAGAGATCTGAACCAATCTTGTGGCGGTTTAGTTGGGATCATTGAGAATAAATAATTTATTTTTGGTAAGACCATCATTTTTATAGCGGCAACCCTTCCCATGAGTGATATGGGTAGACATTTCCACCTAGCCAGATCGCCTTCTACTTTCTTTAAAAGTGGGATATAGTTTAATTTAGTTAGATCTGCAAGCTTGGGAGAAAGATTAATACCTAAATATTTTATATTTCGCGATTGCAGTGGAGTAGAAGAGGAATTATGGAAGGAGCAATTAATCGGAAGGACTGTAGATTTTGACCAGTTAATTGAGTAATCTGATATTCTTGCAAAAGAGTTTATCAATTCAATCACCCCAGAGATATTGGTTTGTGAATTTTGGAGAAAGAGTAGCACATCATCCGCATAAAGGCTGATTTTATGTTCCACGTTCTTGCATTTTATGCCCTTAATTACTGAATTCTGTCTAATTGCTGCTGCTAGTGGTTCAATAAAAATTGCAAACAGTGAAGGGGAGAGTGGGCATCCCTGCCTGGTGCCCCTCAGGAGACAGAAGCTGGAGGATGTCTGGTCATTTGTTCTGACACAAGCTGTTGGGGAATTATATAATATTTTTAACCAGTTGATGAAAGAAGATCCAAAACCAAATTTGTGTAAAGTTGCAAATAGAAATTTCCAGTTAACTCTGTCAAACGCTTTTTCTGCATCTAAAGAAAATATTGTAGTTTCAAGGTTTTTACTGTATGAGTAGTCTATCAAATTAAGTAATCTACGTGTATTTGTTGATGAGTGCCTACCTTTTATGAAACCAGTTTGGTCAGGATGAATTAAGAGGGGGGTTATTTTCTCTAGTCTCTTCGAGAGAGCTTTGCAGATTATTTTAAGGTCTACATTTATAAGGGATATTGGACGATAGCTTGAGGGATATACAGGGTCTTTTCCTGGTTTTAGCAGGAGATTAATGTTTGCAGAATTCATATTTGATGGGAGTCTGCCATTTTCTTTGATTTCCAACAGCGTTCTGTAAAAAATTGGGGCTAAAATCGTCCAGAATTCTTTGTAGAATTCTGCAGGAAAGCCGTCTGGACCTGGAGCCTTATTATTGGGCATACTTATCAGGGATTCCTGGAGTTCACCTGGTGTCAGTGGCGAATCCAATGCCATTGCTTGAGAGTCTAATAATTTTGGGAGAGTTATGTTGTCTAAAAACTGATCAATTTCCTTTTTAGATGGGTTTATTTGTGGTGAATACAACGTTTTATAGAAATCCCTGAAGATGTTGTTTATTTGTTTCGGGTCATATACTGTGTTCCCAGATGAGTCTTGAACAGCACATAGACTTGTTTTTTCTTTATTTATTTTTAGCTGGTTTGCTAGAAATTGACCGGATTTATTACCATGTTCATAATTTTGTAAGCGTAGTCTTTGTACTAAGAATTTTGTTTTTTTTATCAATTATCTCATTTAATTCTAGTTTTGTTTTGCGTATTTTGTTCAATGTTTCCTGATCTTGGTCGGACGCATAGGCTTCTTCTAGTGATTTGATGGTTTTTTCTAATTCCTGAATATTTTTGTTTTCTTTTTTCTTTTTATGTGATGAGAAAGAAATTATTTTACCTCTCATCACAGCTTTCCCTGCTTCCCATAGAACAGAAGCTGATGTTCCGGGAGTGTCATTAAAGTCTAAATATGAAGTCCACTCTTTTTTAAAATATTTAATAAAGTATTCATCTTTAAGCAGTGATGTATTAAATCTCCAGTTTTTACTAGGCGTAGTATTATTCTTGTGCATTAGTGTTAAAGATACAGGAGCATGATCGCTGACAGCTATAGGGTGAATCTCAGTGTCTGAAATGTCCCTCAGCAGTGAGCTGCTGACCAAAAAATAATCCAGACGAGAGTAGGAGTGATGGACACGTGAGAAAAAAGTATATTCCTTACTGGTGGGGTGAAGAGAGCGCCATGCATCGCAAAGACCAAAGTCGCTCATATACTGTTTGATTATATTTATGGACTGCCAATTACGCTGAGTGACTTAGGTGACTTCAATGGGCCACATGATGGGGTGGGGCAGGGTCTCACAGGGGTTTCATCTTTAACTTCCTTTGACGTACACCCTTGTTCCCATCGTGGCTCCTCACCGACGTCTCACATGATTAACAGGTCATGGACAACGACTGTCCGAACACTACACTATTATATTTTTAATTCTGTTTGAGAATATAGACTATATTTGTTTTTCTACTATGGGCACAGCAGAGAACAGTCTTCCTGCAAGATGATAGTTTAAATAACCATATGTTCCTCCATGAACTGAATGCAATGATGAAGTTGGCACTTGTGGTTCAGGAGCTTTAGACATCTAGAATTGTAATTAAAAGATCAGCATGTTACAGCAGTACATCATGTTCAGCAGAGCTCACGAATGAACATACTTTGTAAGTGAGCCCTCCTTTGAAGTAGCTGGTGAAGGCAGTTGACTCAACCCCCTGTAGTTCTCGGTACTGGACTGGCTTTCCACCCAAGTAATCATCCAACTGCACAGTAAAGATGGCTGCAGCAGTGCTCTCATCCTGGCTGCACTCTTTTCCTGTCAATAATAAATAAGGACAGTGAGAAAGTAGTTAAGCAATCCAACTGTATGTTGAAGTAAACTGCCGAATGTCATAAGGTGTTATTCCGGATGGACCAGAGCCTCCTGCCTCCATCTGGTCCATCAGGCATGGAGTGACTCAAAAAGTTGATTTCTGGGGTGGATGGTGTCAACAGTGATCTCTTGTGCCTGCCCTGGGGCCACGGAAACATTTAGGTTTTGGAAGAGAAAGCACATTGCTGCCAATCAACTTGTCAGCAGAGCAGGTGATGTGCTGTATTCTGCCATTGTCTCTGGCAGTGGCAGCAGCCGAGTTGTTATGGAGGAGGTGAGCATGGCTTCAGTAATGAAGAAGCAGAAGTGTACCATCACTGACAGGTTGAATTTCTTCGGCTGCTACAAGAAAAATATTCTTTAATGTGCTGTTTTGATGAGGGAGGTGATATTAGCTTCCCACTGCAGATCCTGGGAAGATGATGGTTTCCAGGAAGTGGAAAGACTTCACAGTGACCACAGGTCAGTCGAGCAGACTCATGGTGGCCTGGTTTCATTCTGAAATTCACAGTCACCTCCACTGTTCTGTCAGCATAGATCTCCACATTGTCACTGAATCATGGCTACCTGAAGGGCCTGATACGCATCACCATTATGGTAAAATGAAAACAGTTGAAACCTTTACTACATGGTGATACAACTCTTGACAGTTACCTGAAAAACACATTGTTGTTTGTTAAAAACTTGTGAACCTAAATGCCTGCCAATGCGGTGCAACCAGGGCCATCTTGAAATTCACAAGAGTGTGATCTAGGGTTTTTGATATTGTACATAACTGGACACTCATCCTGCAACTCTGCCTGTGTGTGCTTCGGGTCCTTGTTCACAGTGGTGCCAAAACCCAAGCAGGCATGGCGGAGCCACGGTCTGCACGGCCAGACCAGCTGCTGGCACAGATGGTGGTGGAGCTCACGGTGATGCACAGGGAGTAAGTGGTGGTGGATTGTGCACAGCTAAAGAAGCTGCAGGCCCAGACCAAGTGCCAGATGCAATTGCTAGAGAAGCTTCACAGGAGACTCTGCTGGCTTTAGTAATTGGAAGATTGGAACATGGAAGATTTTCCATTAACAGTCTTGTGACGACACTCTAAGATCAGCCTTTGTGATACCAATTGATGGTCACATGATGCGCCCTGACTTATCACTGACATTTCCATTTGTGATGGTTAGGAACAGATTATATCTAGTTCATTTCAATTCAATTTCAATTCAATTCAATTCAATTCAATTTTATTTATATAGCGCCAAATCACAACAAAAAGACGCCTCAAGGCGCTTCATAGGTACCGAGAAAAACCCAACAATCATATGACCCCCTATGAGCAAGAACTTTGGCGACAGTGGGAAGGAAAAACTCCCTTTTAACAGGAAGAAACCTCCGACAGAACCAGGCTCAGGGAGGGGCGGGGCCATCTGCTGTGACCGGTTGGGGTGAGAGAAGGAAGACAGGATGAAAGACATGCTGTGGAAGAGAGACAGAGATTAATAACAGATATGATTCAATGCAGAGAGGCCTATTAACACATATATTAACACAACCCAAACTGGAAGCTGGTTCCACAGAAGAGGGGCCTGAAAACTGAAGGCTCTGCCTCCCATTCTACCTTTAAATACTCTAGGAACAACAAGTAAGCCTGCAGTGTGAGAGCAAAGTGCTCTAATAGGGTGATATGGTACTACAAGGTCATTAGAGACACAGTGACTAAAAAGTCGAAGTATCACAAGAGTGTGATTTATTGTTGTTGATATTGTAAATAAATGGACACTCACCCTGCAGCTCGGGTTCTTGTCTCAATGGACAAGCCCCCAAACTAACACTGCGTGCTATCTGCCCCTGGTGGGTTAGGGAGACTTCATGTTGACATTATGAACGTGGTAAAGTTTTGAATAATGCTGACATCCTCTCCAGACTGGTGCTGATAAGATTTTGACTGCCTTAAGTTTCTCCCTAATCATTTTTGCCCGGATAGAAAAGAAACATCCCAGACAAAGCTGAGACAACATAGCTGAATCAACATAAGAAGGAAATGTCAACAAAGAGTGAACTGTCAGAATAAGACAAGCATGACAAGTTGCTGGTTAAAGCTGCACACTACCAATACAAACTTTGTCAAAGAGAAAAGCTACTGGAGATTTCTTTGTGTCTAAGTCAAAAGAATAATGCTGTTAGCCCAGTGCTAGAAAATAACATGGAACCATTAGAGGAAGAACTACTTGTAGAGCGTAAACAGAAGTCTTACCATAATAGTGGTAAAACTTGATTCTAGAAAAACTGATGTTAAGCTAGGCTAACAAAGTCACCAGTAAAATACAAACATCCACCCAGCAGCAGCTTTAATACTCACTGTTGGCACACTGTATCGAATTTGTTTAATGTACAATTAGAATTCTTAAGCATTGTGATAATTGTACAAGAACAATTTATTGAAAAATAGCAGTCTGTTCTGATTTTGGTTTGGCCTTTACAAAAAGCGGTGACTGTAGCTAAAGAGTAGCTAAAGAGGCAGAGCAGGTCATCTACTGATGACTGGCTGCTCCAGTCTTGTCATGCTAAGTATCCTTGGGCATTATATTAACCCAAGCTGCTCTCTGACGCATCCATCAGAGTGTCAATGTGTGTGTTAATGTTAGATGCAAACCACTCAAGTAGATAAAGCACAGCAAAAAAGTAAATGTGGCAAGTTACATGAAGTGATTTGAATGCTCAGGGTAGAATAGAAAATTGCTATATGTCCTGTCCATTTACAGTTCAGCTTGTTTGTTTTCTTTAAGTCACAAAAAAGAAGCTTAGAAAACCTGAGCAGCATTTAGTGCCATCTAGATATAACAACTTGCTTTGTTTAAATGTAACTTTTTAGGAAATTGGGTGAAGTGAACCCCTAAGCACAATTAATGTATTTCACTTGATTTTTATGTTTTATTCAATCAGAAAATCAAAGCACACAAATATCCCTCACTTTTATAAACACCCCAGGTATTACAAATATATATATATATATATATATATATATATATATATATATATACTCAAGCAAGTCAAGTCATGTTTACATGCTGCCAAACATACACACGGCTCATCTAAATATCAGCACAGAAAAAAGAAAATGTGTCCATACTATATAGTTTTGTAGGTATATATCCATCGTTCTTAATGGACAAGCACCAGAAAGAATGTTGAGAGTAGAATAGAGTAGAGTAGAGTCACTCAGTACACATTTGGTGTTTACTTTCAGCATACTACTTTCACATTTTGAATTGTTGTTAAAATGGTTCCAGTCAAAAACTGTAGGTTGGTGTGGGTTAGCTAGCTCAACATACGCTTTTGTGCGATGCCTACTTTTTGCAAAGTTGTTGCAAGTGAAGTGTGCAAAAGACACAAAAGGAGGCATGAAGAGATACGGCACAAAAACTTAAACTAGAGTGCTAAGTGTTAAAGTGTGACATGATGTGAACTCATGTACTGTTTGTTACACCCATTACAGATTTCTTATATCTATGACATGCTGCTACTGATAACTTATGTGGTGCAGAATGACAAGCCAAAACCAAGAGTGTTTTAGGCTTTTTTTCTTCTCTGCTGCAAATAAATAAAAGCAGTAAGAGCAACGCCACAGCTCAATGTTAAAAAGATAATCAGCTGTTGTCAGTAAATGATTAGTTTGGATATGATCATTGTGTGATTATCAGGAGGATCAGGCAACGCCAGGTGTGAATAATGAGGTGTGGTAATGACGGAGCATGTCAGCTCGAGAAAGGCTTATTCAGGTTTTAGAAACTTTATGGCACACAGCATTAAAGTATATCAGTATATCAAGCTTCATACACACACTTATTGTTAGCATGATGTGTAGTAATTGTATGGAACAAGCGAGGACCGATTTTCTGGCTAAACTTTCCTGAGGCGTGAAGTAGTGGTGACATGTTGCTGAAGAAAGCAAACTGGCACCTTAGTCATTTATCCACAGCAAATTAACAACAAACTTCATATTTTACTGTTGCAATGTTTTATTAACTACAGTGGCTTGCAAAAGTATTCGGCCCCCTTGAACTTTTCCACATTTTGTCACATTACAGCCACAAACATGAATCAATTTTATTGGTATTCTACGTGAAAGACCAATACAAAGTGGTGTACACGTGAGAAGTGGAACGAAAATCATACATGATTCCAAACATTTTTTACAAATAAATAACTGCGAAGTGGGGTGTGCGTAATTATTCAGCCCCCTGAGTCAATACTTTGTAGAAGCACCTTTTGCTGCAATTACAGCTGCCAGTCTTTTAGGGTATGTCTCTACCAGCTTTGCACATCTACAGACTGAAATCCTTGCCCATTCTTCTTTGCAAAACAGCTCCAGCTCAGTCAGATTAGATGGACAGCGTTTGTGAACAGCAGTTTTCAGATCTTGCCACAGATTCTGGATTGGATTTAGATCTGGACTTTGACTGGGCCATTCTAACACATGGATATGTTTTGTTTTAAACCATTCCATTGTTGCCCTAGCTTTATGTTTAGGGTCGTTGTCCTGCTGGAAGGTGAACCTCCACCCCAGTCTCAAGTCTTTTGCAGACTCCAAGAGGTTTTCTTCCAAGATTGCCCTGTATTTGGCTCCATCCATCTTCCCATCAACTCTGACCAGCTTCCCTGTCCCTGCTGAAGAGAAGCACCCCCAGAGCATGATGCTGCCACCACCATATTTGACAGTGGGGATGGTGTGTTCAGAGTGATGTGCAGTGTTAGTTTTCTGCCACACATAGCGTTTTGCATTTTGGTCTCATCTGACCAGAGCACCTTCTTCCACATGTTTGCTGTGTCCCCCACATGGCTTGTGGCAAACTGCAAACGGGACTTCTTATGGTTTTCTGTTAACAATGGCTTTCTTCTTGCCACTCTTCCATAAAGGCCAACTTTGTGCAGTGCACGACTAATAGTTGTCCTATGGACAGATTCCCCCACCTGAGCTGTAGATCTCTGCAGCTCGTCCAGAGTCACCATGGGCCTCTTGGCTGCATTTCTGATCAGCGCTCTCCTTGTTCGGCCTGTGAGTTTAGTTGGACGGCCTTGTCTTGGTAGGTTTACAGTTGTGCCATACTCCTTCCATTTCTGAATGATGGCTTGAACAGTGCTCCGTGGGATGTTCAAGGTTTGGGAAATCTTTTTGTAGCCTAAGCCTGCTTTAAATTTCTCAATAACTTTATCCCTGACCTGTCTGGTGTGTTCTTTGGACTTCATGGTGTTGTTTCTCCCAATATTCTCTTAGACAACCTCTGAGGCCGTCACAGAGCAGCTGTATTTGTACTGACATTAGATTACACACAGGTGCACTCTATTTAGTCATTAGCACTCATCAGGTAATGTCTATGGGCAACTGACTGCACTCAGACCAAAGGGGGCTGAATAATTACACACACCCCACTTTGCAGTTATTTATTTGTAAACAATGTTTGGAATCATGTATGATTTTCGTTCCACTCCTCACGTGTACACCACTTTGTGTTGGTCTTTCACGTGGAATTCCAATAAAATTGATTCATGTTTGTGGCTGTAATGTGACAAAATGTGGGAAAGTTCAAGCGGGTTGAATACTTTTGCAAGCCACTGTATGCAAATCAAGCTTGATGGAGTTGGTCACTTTGCAGCACCTTCTCATTGTTTGTGATTTTACAACATTTCACTCATGGAGCTATTGAGTCACGTAGCCAATAAAGCGTCCTTGAAAAATGAAGCGAAGTAACAACAAAAACTAACAATAAGCTTCTACTTGGTCCAGAAGGCATCAGACCAGCATCATATGTCAGTGCAATCCGTTAAGTGGGTTGTGGATTACCAATTTATGATGACAGATACTATATATACTGTGTAGTATTCCATGTGTATATTTAATACATAGCACTTTTCATGAATTAGTCCCAACAAAGTTTGACAGTGAAGTAAATTGCAGGAGGAGGAGGAGCAGAGCAGGGGTATGCCAAGGGATGGTCTATATGACAAACCTGACAAAGACAGCATTGTTGGCAGGTATTCTGATAGGACACTACAATATTTTTATAAAGTTTAAGCATTTAGATAGAGTGAAGTGTGTGTTATAGCGGAATGTGGATCATTCAGAAAGCTGTGATGAAAATGATTTTCTCTGTAAATGCTTTTGCTATCTACATAGCTTGCTAATACAGCAACGCAGTTAGCTCTCCAACTAGACATAAGACATTTGTTTGAATAAAAATTAAGAAGGGTTCTTTAACCTCTTGCACATGATAAGAAAACATAAAAGTTATTAAAATTAAAGATGTAAAATGAAAAGTAACAAAAATTATGGTTTATGTTGTGAATAAAGTTTTAAAAAAATCTAAACAAAATCAGCTGGTCAGAGCAAAAACAATGTTAAAACTTATGTCTGACCTGTATATAAAGCAATATTGTATGATTTTGTATGATATTATATGATTTTGTGATTTCTCAAGGAATAGAGCAGAATCAACTTCACAGGTGTTAGAAGGATAGTGTCACATCCTTGCGTTGGTAACTTTGTACATTTGTGGACTTTGTGCGCTGCTGACAGTGACACAGTAAACTTTGTTTGCACATGTAACAAAGAGAATAGGAGCTGTCAGCAGCCACTGTGTTCATGTGGACAGCTTGGAGGAGGATTCTTAGTCTGACTGATTGCATGCCAACAATTCATACCTCTGTGAGCAGTCAGACTGGATAAACCTTAAAGCTTCCTGAAGTGATTAAATTACTTCTAGGTTTTAATACCGAAATGAAAATAAGAGCAGCAAACAAGCGATACTAAGATAAGAGATAGTCCATACCACTTTTCTGAAATGTGTTCTCAGTAATCAGTCTTTATTTCTTTCCTTAGAAGCTCTTGAGTGGTTCCTTGGAATTTAATTTGAGATTTATCTGTTACCCTGGAGGACCACTCTGAAATAGGACTTCTTCCAGTGATAGGTTATTACCTCCAATTATAACTCATTTCCCTTATTCTGAGTGGAACAATAAACTGACACAATGAATTAGGTCCAGAGCTTTAGTCACTTACCCAGCCAGTAGTGCAGATGGTAAAAAGAGCTCTCTTTCTTTTTGACAGTGTAGAGAATCACATAAGCATCCCCTGTGTAGAAGCTCCCATGTAAGTTGTCGGGCACAGGGACCAACTCCATATTCTCAATCCTCCAAATCTGCAAGCCAGCTTTCTTGCCTGCTTTGGTGAACTCCTCATGCTCGAGCATCATGTCAAGCTGTTGCAGAGAATCTGACTGAAGAGGTGATAAGGGTGGATCGTTGAGAGCAGAAACACACTGCCGGCCTGTTCCTGGCTGCTGACTGACTGATTATGTAGCAGCAGTGTTTCAGCTTCTGCTTTTCTCCCCTCTTAATACACACAAAGTGGGCGTGTCCTGTCAACATACACCAGCATTCTCAAACATACATGCCTGAGAAAAGTGGCTCAGTTCCAGATCACATACAAACTCATCTGGTTTTCTGTAACCACAGAAAAACTGTTAAGCTTGTTAGTAGTAAAACTAAAATCGTGACCTAAAACTGGAAGTTTATTTGTTTATTTATTTAACTTGCAGATTATTGTTTTTTCAATAGCAGTCTTTTAGGAAAAAAGTTTGTGGCATGAAATGTGGAGAATATGGGGAAAATTAATAGGGGTAGTATCTTTAAAAAATAACAGAAATACAAACACATCCTAAACAGAGTGCACCACAGAGCAAGCGCATTTCAAGCACACATGCTCTTCATCAGACTTTGGTTAGTATCATTACAGTAATGATTACCCCGTCTTCCTAAACAACCAAAAGCCATATGTTGCCATAGAATTTTTTGATTGGTCGACATGGTACATTTTTCCACCAATAAGAAAGGGTGGTTTTTCTTGTTTTTTTGTTTTGTGCAGTTTTTACCATTTCCTCCTACAGTAAACATGACGATAGCATTCAGGAAAAAAATGGGATTTCTTTGAAATGATAATAACTCTAGTTTAACGTGGCCTATCAACACATTCTAAAACCTGGTCAGTTGTTTGAAGTCCTCACTTTTAACACAAGTTGAAATGGAGACTTTGAGTGGTTGATTCTTGTTGCTATGTCATCTTAAACTGGTCATGTGATTTGGAAGCCCTGGTGCATCCATCGACCCCAGAGGGTTAAAACAGGGTCATGCAGTGGGACCAGTGATTAACCGTCAGCTGGTCCTCACAGACCTGTCCTCCATCAGTTGGGGCCATGAGGGCTGGAGGGTCAACGGCTGTTGACGTGGCCACTGTGCAACTCAGCACATAAATGTGGTGGAGCTGAGGGCTGTCCACCTTGTGCTCCAGCAGTATCTGTCAAGACTGAGAGGCTATTACATCATTGTCAGGACAGACAGCACCAGACTTGGACTGAGCCCTTCAGCATCCTCCCGTCGAGCCTCTTAAGGATGATGATTTGAAATGGCTTTCCCTCAAAACAGTTACATTGTAACCTTGGTTCTCAGAGTGAGACACTGAGATCTCTCCATCTTTAAGGTCGCTTGAAGACACATTGCTATCAAGTGATCAGTGACCTCACTCCAGCACAGCTGTTTTAGAGATAAGCTGTGGGGCGTGGCCGGGCAAGCTGGACTGACTTAAAGAAGTACCGACATGCCCTGACTAAAGGGGTGGAGAGATAGTGTCTCAATCAGAGAACCAAGGTTACAATGTAACTGCACTTTCTCAAGTTATCGTATTCACAAGGTCAGAGGTCGGTGAGCTTCCTACTTGAGTTACTGCATTCACAAGATTTTCAGAAAACTTGACCTCTGACCTTGAGGTTGAGGTCACTGAGATTCAACCTTGCCTGAGATTTTTATTAGATGCACCTACAGTATTATTTTGAAAATCCTACATCACATTGTTTTCCAGTAATTGCATTCACAACATAGACAGAAAATCTGACTTCTTGACATTAAGGTCACCAGGATTGAAACTCACCTGAGATTCTTATTGGATGCACTGATAGAGTCATTTTGAAAAAAATGTCACCTCATTCTCGAATTATTGGACTCACAAACCGGGGTGTCCAGGCTGCTCACCGGCCTGCCCAGTGGGGTGACGGCAATCAGCCTTTAAGCTTAGGGGTAAAAAGTATTTCACATCATTTATTGTACTTGTAAGATATATGTGAATACAACTTCATCAGAGTCCTCCTTTTCCCCCGTGTTGTTTTTGCATAAACTGTAGGTAGGTTGTCACTTGAGGAAACAATTGTGGAAGGGTATAATGTTCACCATTTTTCCAAAGCATTTATTACTTACTGTGTTTATTTAACACATTTCTTTGGCCACATGGAAAGCAACTTGCTGATGATTTCAGATCATCTTTGTAAGCTGGATGGATACAGTGCATACACCACAGAGGCTTACTTTTATAGATATCTGATTCCCCGAAGTCCAAAGTATTTCGCAGCAGGTGCTCCGAAGGTCAAGCTCTTCACCTTCTGCTGTGCCAGACATTTGAATTTTGTTGTGTATCTGTCTCTCAGTGTAGTTTTAGCTGTCCAGGAAACCTCAAGCTGTGCAGGGAACAGCTGTGATTGGTATTGATTTCCTTTTGCTTTTTGTTTTAATTGGTGGAGCAAGTATTTTAAATATTGCTTGATGATTCTCTTTTAATTGTGATAAAATAAATTCATGTTCAAAGATTAAAATACTCTTAATTGTGCAGCCCGAGGGTACAACATTTATACATGACAAAATTTTGTAACCACTTTCGCTCCTCTTAAATATAAGCCTGTCATGCAGAATTTCAAGCTTCAGTTCTGACCACACATCATGTTGTCATTTGAGGTCGGTCAGGGAGCTGGTCAGCTCTGTGAAGTTTGGGATGAACCTATGGTAGTAATCAGCCGGCCCTTGTTGTACTGCTGATGTTAGCATGTTGATTCTTCCGTGACAACCTTCCCAGTGAGTAAAGTTTTGCCTTCCTCCTAGTTTAGTTAAGTAAATCCAACATCCCACGTGGCTGTCCCTGGCTACAGCCACCTGGTTGCTGTGTTGGCAAAGGGCTGGACATCTTTAAAGCTCCCTTTAATCACCGCCTGTAGGCTGAGCGCCACCGTCTGGCGTTCTCTTAACAACAGGAGCAGCAGGTGCATGGCACAGTCCCACGTCGCCCACTTACAGGCTTCTGCCGTGGCTTCAAACATGTCCACAAATGACTAGGGATCATCCGTTTCATTTTATGCAGTGTGATCGTCGGAGCAATAGGAAGCAAGGATGAAACACCAGGCCAGCTGCGGGATCAAACCAGCACAGTAAGTTTTCCAATATCTGTGTGCATGTGGCACTTGGACTGAGCCTGCAGGGCCTGCAGTTGTTGCCGGTTAACTACTGCCTGTTCTTACTGTAGCACCCACATTGGCTGTGGGTCAGACACAAAAGTGCTGGAAAAGGTTGGGTGTCAACATAGCACAATGGGCCACAAGAATATCCCAAGATACACATGCTCTCACACCGTACCCATATGGAAAAGAAATAGAAAATAATAAAAGACTTGCATAAGATGTGGCCTACTTCACATAATGAATCATAGAAGGCTTATATGATTTACTCATGAAAGTGGCCACTTTCTCATTACTTTCATATATTGTTTTAGTAAGTATCCAAAACATACAAGTTTCATTTATATAATTTTTCTAGGGATCTTATATCTGTTTTCACTCTTGTATGCTTTTCATACAAGTTTCACACAAGACAGATACAAACTTTATAAGATTTATATATATCTTTTCCATATGGGCTGGCTTGCATGTTTCTTTTATTATTACTCACTGTATGTTGTAACTTTGCCATTGTTGCCCAGTGTTGGGCCAGCGGCATTCCCAGCTGCTCACTGTACTGCTTCCTCCTGGTCCCAGGATTAGGAATTGCATACCAGCTGCACTAGCTAGCCTTTTCTGGTACGAAAAGAGACTATTACTCGTCAATGATCAAAAGAGGTATAAATCTGGTAGTGATTAGTTCAATTCACTTTAATTCAATTCAGCTTTATTTACATAGCGCCAACAGTCGCCTCAAGGCGCTTTATATTGTAAGGTAGACCCAACAATAATACACACAGAGAAAAACCCAACAATCATATGACCCCCTGTGAGCAAGCACTTTGGTGACAGTGGGAAGGAAAAACTCCCTTTTAACAGGAAGAAACCTCCAGCAGAACCAGGCTCAGGGAGGGGCGGCCATCTGCTGCGACCAGTTGGGGTGAGAGAAGGAAGACAGGATAAAGACATGCTCTGGAAGAGAGACAGAGATTAATAACAGATATGATTCAATGCAGAGAGGTCTAATAACACATAGTGAGTGAAGAAGAAACACCCAGTGCATGATGGGAAACCCGCAGCAGCGTAGGCCTATTGCAGCATAACTAAGGGAGGATTCAGGGTCACCTGGTCCAGCCCTAACTATATGCTTTAGCAAAAAGGAAAGTTTGAAGCCTAATCTTAAAAGTAGAGATAGTGTCTGTCTCCTGAATCCAAACTGGAAGCTGGTTCCACAGAAGAGGGGCCTGAAAACTGAAGGCTCTGCCTCCCATTCTACTTTTAAATACTCTAGGAACAACAAGTAAGCCTGCAGTGTGAGAGCCAAGTGCTCTAATAGGGTGATATGGTACTACAAGGTCATTAAGATAAGATGGAGCCTGATTATTTAAGACCTTGTATGTGAGGAGCAGGATTTTGAATTCTGGATTTAACAGGAAGCCAATGAAAGGAAGCCAATACATGAGAAATCTGCTCTCTCTTTCTAGTCCCTGTCAGGACTCTTGCTGCAGCATTTTGGATTAACTGAAGGCTTTTCAGGGAGTTTTTAGGACTTCCTGATAATAATGAATTACAGTAGTCCAGCCTGGAAGTAATAAATGCATGAACTAGTTTTTCAGCGTCACTCTGAGACAGGATATTTCTAACTTTAGAGATGTTGCACAAATGGAAGAAAGCAGTCTTACATATTTGTTTAATATGTGCATTGAAGGACATGTCCTGGTCAAAAATGACTCCAAGGTTCCTCACAGTGTTACTGGAGGCCAAGGTAATGCCACCCAGAGTAAGAATCTGGTTAGATACCATAATCCTAACATCTAAGATTAGTGTGTGCAATATTCAAATCTAAAAATCTAAAGTCAAAGAATAACATAATTATATACATAAATAAAGTTAATAATGGTTCCCTGGAAGCCCCAAAATGTTTGGGAAATAAGGTTTCAGTAGTGATTCTTAGAATTTATCGCAAAATTGGAATAAATGAATGCGAGGCACTGTACTAGATTACCAAAGTAACAGACAACCAATTTGCTGTTCTGGAAAATAAATGACCAACATTTTGTTAAAACGTCCCTGAGAGACAAATGGCAATAATCTTATATAAGTTACACATTTTACAGACTTTAAAGGCTTCAACAAACAGACTGAGCTTAACATTTGTTAACAGCCTCTGCTCCAGGAAATCTAAACATCAGTATCATCTCTGAGTGGCCAGTACAGAATTGACGTGTCTTAAGCCTTAGCACAAATACTGAGGAAACTGCTGATAAACCACCACCTACCGTTACGATCAGTCTAATTCTGTGGCTTGTGCTGGCAGTTTCCTTTGGCTTCATCTCCAAATAATGTAAATTTTTAGTGTAACTGTTCCTTATTTTAAAGGGCTGATTAGTGTTGTTAATGTTGTAGTGTAGTGTAGTTCACAGTATTAGCTGTCAACTTATTTGCAACAGTGTTGCAGTTTATGATTATATTTTCTATGGTGTGATTACAATCATCTCATAATGTGAAAGTCACATAAAACGCCCCATTTCAATGCACAAAGTTGATAACTGCTGCTGTCATAGTTACTTCTGACTGAGAATTTAGGTTTTGTTAACCAGTTAATACAATAAAAACCTGAACTTCATTCGTAGTACATCGCTCTATTTAATTGATTTAATTGCTTGCTAACTAGGGTAAATGGTGTACTATAGATAATATGTATAGATAACTCTTTATTGTCTTTGCACAGTCATACACATTACAATAGCACAGTGAAATTGGAAAACTGTCCCACGTTGGCACTACGTACAACACAACACGACACGACACATCACAACACAGGTAGCCAGTCAGGTCAGCTGTTAGCACTGATTAGGCCTGCCCTGTTGCAATAGCTGTCCTTGTATCTGTTTGTGACCTCAGCAGCCTGAACCTCCTGCCAGACGGCAGCAGCTTAAACACCCGGTGTCCTGGGTGCGTGCAGTCCCGTAGGATGCTGCGTGCCCTCTTGAGACAGCGAGTGCTGTACAGGTCCTTCTGGGAGGGAAGAGGATGTCCAATGATTTTTTGGGCCATATTAATGACCATCTGAAATGCCTTTTTGTGTGCCATGGTGCAGCTGGAGAACCACACACAGATGCAGTATGTCGGCACACTTTCAGTGGCGCAGGCGGTAGAAGACAATCAGCAGCTCCCTCTTCAGGTTCATTTTTCTGAGGATTCTCACAAAATAGAGATACTGTTGGGCTCTCTTTACAACTGCTGAGGTGTTTGAGCTCCATTGGAGGTCTGTGTCTATGTGCACACCCAGGAACTTGAAACACCCTTTCCACATACTCCCCGTTGTGTTGACAGGTTGCAGCTCAGACTTCCTCCTTCTGAAGTCGACTACCAGCTCTTTTGTCTTGGTGGTATTGAGGTCCAGGTTGTTGTCTGCACACCAATGCAACAGCCTCTGAGCTAGGGCTGGGCGATATGACCCAAAATTCATATCTCGATATTCTTTAGCTGGATGGCGATATACGATATATATCTCGATTTTTTTTTTTAAGCCATAAGGTAAGAACAAAAAGAGAGTTCTTAGTCAAAGCTGTGTCCCAGATGTCACACAGGCACTTTTATTAACATACAGCGTAGATGTACATGAAGAAATTACTCAAAAATAAATTATCAGCATTTATTAAATAATAATGCTCCATAAATAAAAGAAAACAATGTTGTTTTTGTGCATAACAAAAAGCTCACAATTGTGCAGTAAAAATGTAAACTAACAGACGCTGAGCATAATAACACAGACAGATTTCACAGCTGCTCTGTTCCCAAGTTCTACTGCGTGACTGACAGCCTGGAGTTTGAAATCCTCTTTGTAACCGTGTCTCTTAACAGGTGCCATTTATGGTCCTTATACACACACAATACGGTAATATTACGTTGAAGCACAGTACGTATCACTCCACGAGGCTCCGGACTACGGTAGTCGTAATGCTCCGACAATCCATCAAGCAGTGCGGCTCCGTAGCTTACCAAAGTCGAACTAAAACATTTTTTGACAGATTGCTGAGCGCTGTGTACCACATAAAATCGGTTCGTGGTCAGTAAGCACAACCAGAATTCATACAAAAGGTGCACTGTTGATTTTTGAGAAAATGAAAGGATTTTAGGCCGTGCATGTCGTTAGTGTGGTTAGCTCGTTAGCGCAGTTAGCTCGCTAACACGTTGACGCCGTCCAGCCCCACGCACGGGGCGATCTGCGGTAACTCGTTAACGGAGATTTGCCGTGTCCATCTTGTCGCTGCCTGCAGGTGAAGCAATGGGGGAGGAGGGGGAGTTGTGTTCAGTGAAGGAGAGGCGAGGCCGAGTAACATTGCATAGAGACAAAAGTGGACGAAAGAGAGGCAAACTTGCGGCTCCACAAGTATAATTATAACGTAACATATACTATATCGATATAAACGATATTGTCACATCTTATATCTCGTATGGAAACATATCGATATTTTTTTAAAAACTCGATATATCGCCCAGTCCTACTCTGAACCTCAGCTCTTTATGCTGACTCGTCTCCCCCAGAGATGAGCCCCACCACGGTGGTATCATCTCCGAACTTAATGACTGCGTTGCCTGGGTGGGTGCTGACACAGTCATGTGTGTACATAGTGTACAGTAGGGGACTCAGTACACAGCCTTGTGCAGAGCCGGTGTTGAGGGTGAGGGCTGAGGAAAGATAAGGACCCATTCTAACTCTCTGTACAAGGTCTGAGAGAAAGTCTCTGATACAGCAGCAGGTGGTAGAAGGAAGTTCGATATCCAGCAGTTTTACTGTTACTCTGTCGAGTAGTATCGTATTGAAAGCAGAGCTAAAGTCAACAAAGAGCAGCCTGGCGTAACGCCCCTGTTGTTCCAGGTGAGAGATGGTGGTGTGGAGCGTTGTAACAATGGTGTCTTCAGTTGATCTGTTAGCTCTGTAAGCGAACTGGAGTGGGTCAAATGTAGGTGGCAGGCAGGACATGGTGTGACGTCGGACCAGTTTCTCGAAGCACTTCATTATAACAAGTGTTAGAGCAACTGGTCAGCAGTCATTGAGGCTGCTAATGTTGGTCTGTTTAGGCAGCAGGGCGATTGTGGCCGACTTTAGGCACAGCAGGATGCAGGACTGGGACAGCGAAGCGTTGAAGATCTTAGTGAAGACCCCAGCCAGCTGGTCTGCACATTCTTTTAGGACTCTCCCGGTCACCCCATCTGGACCAGCGGCCCTCTGTGTGCACCTCACCTCATATTCCTGCACCATGAGACTTAGGCTGCTGTTGCCTCTGGTCCCTTCACCTTGAAGTGTGCAAAGAAGTGGTTCAGCTCCTCTACAAGTGCTGCATTGCCCTCAGTCATCGTGGTATTGCCAGGCTTGTAGTTGGTTAAGTGCTGAACTCCCTGCCATAACCGTTGTGAATTGTTGTTGCTGAAGTGTTCTCCAATCTTCCGCTTGTGCGCTGCCTTGGACTCTCTGATACCACTTTTCAGATCAGATCTGGCTGCACTGTACTGCATACCGTCCCTGGATATGAAAGCGGCATCACGTTGCTTCAGCAGGACCTGGACCTCTTTAGTCATCCAGGGTTTCTAGTTGAAATACACCAAGAGGCGTTTGTCCACAGTGACACTGTTGACACAGAAGTTAATATATGAGAGCACTGATGCTGTGTGCTCTTCGAGGTCCTGGTGTTCAAACATACTCCACTGTGTGTTTTCTAAACAGTCCTGCAGCTGATGTGGTGCACCTTCTGGACAAGTTTTCACAGTCTTTATGGCTTGGGGGGGGGGGGGGGGGGGGGGGGGGTGTATGCTCTAACAGGAGTGTATGCAGGGATCAGCAGCATGGACATGTAGTCTGAGAAACCTAGATGTGGTAGAGGGGTTGCTCTGTAGTCTTTTTGGATGTTGCTGTAGGCTTTATCCACTGTATTCCCCCCCCCCCCCTTGTTGCACATTTAATATGCTGTTCAAATCTGGGGAATACTGACCTTAAGTCAGCATGGTTAAAGTTCCCAGCTATGATGTGCACTGTGTCAGTACTGCATCACTAGTGCTAACTGTGCCTTATGCTAGCTTTTAGGAAGCTTGGTCTCTGTCTTGTAACAAACTTTTTGTGGGCCCTACAATAGTGCAACAAATGTAAAAGGTTGTGACAGCTTCCTCTCCTGGGGAAACCCCAGACCTGTGATCCTTCAAAGATCAGCCTCGTATAAAGCTGTTTTTGCACCAGGTTTCTCAGTAGAAAACATAGATAAAGAACTTTCACTGGACAGTACAAAGTGACAGGGACAGATAATAATAGTGAAGCCAGAACATCTTACTATTCGTCACTGATTGAAGAAAATAAGAACAACCCCAGGTTTCTCTTCAGAACTGTAGCCAGGCTGACAAACAGTCAGAGCTCTACTGAGCCAACAATCCCTTTAACGTTAACTAGTAATGACTTCATGAACTTCTTCACAAATAAAATTGTTATCATTAGAGAAAAAATTACCAATAATCATCCCACAGATGTAATATTATCTACAGCTACTTTTAGTACCATCGATGTTAAGTTAGACTCTTTTTCTCCAATTGATCTTTCTGAGTTAACTTCAATAATTACTTCCTCCAAACCATCAACGTGTCTTTTAGACCCCATTCCTACAAAACTGCTCAAAGAAGTCCTGCCATTAATTAATTCTTCAATCTTAAATATGATCAACCTATCTCTAATAATAAGCTATGTACCACAGGCCTTCAAGCTGGCTGTAGTTAAACCTTTACTCAAAAAGCATCTCTAGACCCAGCAGTCTTAGCTAATTATAGGCCAATCTCCAGCCTTCCTTTCATATCAAACATCCTTGAAAGAGTAGTTGTCAAACAGCTAACAGATCATCTGCAGAGGAATGGCTTATTTGAAGAGTTTCAGTCAGGTTTCAGAGCTCATCACAGCACAGAAACAGCTTTAGTGAAGGTTACAAATGATCTTCTTATGGCCTCTGACAGTGGACTCATCTCTGTGCTTGTCCTGCTAGACCTCAGTGCAGCGTTCGATACTGTCGACCATAATATCCTATTAGAGCGATTAGAGCACGCTGTAGGTATTACAGGTACTGCACTGCAGTGGTTTGTATCATATCTATCTAATAGACTCCAATTTGTTCATGTAAATGGAGAGTCCTCTTCACACACTGAGGTTAATTATGGAGTTCCACAGGGTTCAGTGCTAGGACCAATTCTGTTTACATTATACATGCTTCCCTTAGGCAGTATCATTAGAAGACATAGCATACATTTTCACTGCTATGCAGATGACATGCAGCTCTATCTGTCCATGAAGCCAGGTAACACACACCAATGAGTTAAACTGCAGGAATGTCTTAAAGACATAAAGACCTGGATGGCCGCTAACTTTCTGCTTCTTAATTCAGATAAAACTGAGGTTATTGTACTCGGCCCTGAAAATCTTAGAAATATGGTATCTAAGCAGATTCTTACTCTGGATGGCATTACCTTGGCCTCCAGTAACACTGTGAGGAACCTTGGAGTCATTTTTGACCAGGATATATCCTTCAACGCACATATTAAACAAATATGTAAGACTGCTTTCTTCCATTTGCGCAACATCTCTAAAATTAGAAAAATCCTGTCTCAGAGTGACGCTGAAAAACTAGTTCATGCATTCATTACTTCCAGGCTGGACTACTGTAATTCATTATTATCAGGATGTCCTAAAAACTCGCTGAAAAGCCTTCAGCTAATCCAAAATGCTGCAGCAAGAGTACTAACAGGGACTAGAAAGAGAGAGCAGATTTCTCCTGTATTGGCTTCCCTTCATTGGCTTCCTGTTAAATCCAGAATTGAATTCAAAATCCTGCTCCTCACATACAAGGTCTTAAATAACCAGGCCCCATCTTATCTTAATGACCTTGTAGTACCATATCACCCTATTAGAGCACTTGGCTCTCACACTGCAGGCTTACTTGTTGTTCCTAGAGTATTTAAAAGTAGAATGGGAGGCAGAGCCTTCAGTTTTCAGGCCCCTCTTCTGTGGAACCAGCTTCCAGTTTGGATTCAGGAGACAGACACTATCTCTACTTTCAAGATTAGGCTTCAAACTTTCCTTTTTGCTAAAGCATATAGTTAGGGCTGGACCAGGTGACCCTGAATCCTCCCTTAGTTATGCTGCAATAGGCCTACGCTGCTGCAGGTTTCCCATCATGCACTGGGTGTTTCTTCTTCACTCACTATGTGTTATTAGACCTCTCTGCATCGAATCATACCTGTTATTAACCTCTGTCTCTCTTCCACAGCATGTCTTTATCCTGTCTTCCTTCTCTCACCCCAACTGGTCGCAGCAGATGGCCCCGCCCCTCCCTGAGCCTGGTTCTGCCAGAGGTTTCTTCCTGTTAAAAGGGAGTTTTTCCTTCCCACTGTCGCCAAAGTGCTTGCTCACAGGGGGTCATATGATTGTTGGGTTTTTCTCTGTATTTATTATTGTGCGATCTACTGTACAATATAAAGCGCCTTGAGGCGACTTTTGTTGTGATTTGGCGCTATATAAATAAAATTGAATTGAATTGAATTGAATTAGCATAAGAGAGTTTAATAAGTTTTAGCACCCAACAACTGAAAACTGTAAGGTGCAATCAAAAGGTCCTGAGACTGGTATGAGCAGTGACTGTCCTTAATCTGGATTCCATGTGATGATGTCAGTTGTCAGTAGGTTGAGGCCACATACATACACACTAAAAAATGCTGGGTTAAAAAAAACCCAATTTGTAACTCAGTGCTTGGTCAAATTTGGACCGAGTCAATGCTGGGTTGTTTCAGCTTAATAGGGTTGGGTTATTGGTTTGACCCAGCACACTGGGTTAGGATAATTATCCAAAAATTGGGCTAAATTGACCACTGTTTAAAGTTGACGTTACCAAAAATTGGGCTGAAACTCATATCCCACCACAAGGGTTATATTAAATTACCATTAACATTTAGTTTAAGATTCTATTTACTGGGCGCCGGTTTAGCTAAGTTGGATAGGCAGGCGACCATATGCTGCATGGCTGAGAGCAGTCGGCCTGGGCTCAAGTCTGACCTGTCTCCCCCTCTCACTTTCCTGTCAGTCTTCATTGTATCTGTCCAATAAGGCCAGAAAACAGGATTCCTACTCACAGATTGTCTCAAAAATACTTTTATTGCCATATGATACATAGAATAGACAGTATTGACAAATAGTTTGTCAAACAGAGCAACCTCAGCCTCATTTGAAATAATAACTTATTTTAAAGTAGAAATAACTATAGTTTTCTTCACCAGAAGCTAGCTGGTGTTATCTGTTAAAAGGCCTTTGAGTAGGTAAAGTTCTACAATAAACCAATAAATTGCATTATCAAAAAAGTAATAATATGATTTTCAAACTTTTAGAATTCACTTTTTACTTACCATGTTTGATTTCATAGTAGAGGAGAAGTCCAGTGATGTCTGATCAGGTCACAGTCTAGTTGACAATGGCAGTTTTTGAAGAATGATATGGCTTCTTCTGAGGTTTGTCTTCAACACAAACATTTGGGTAAAATTTTGACCCAATATTTGATCAAAGCTGCCCAACCTAATTATTTAAGCCAGAGAGTTGATTAAAGAACCCAGCACATTGCCAACAGAACTCCTGAGTCACGACTTTTGAACCAATATTCGGTCAAACTAACCCAACTTGGCTTTTATCCAGAGGTTGAGTTATGAAAGCAACCCAGCATTTTTCAGTGTGTATGCTTACTTCTGGGGTTTTCCTGTTCCTTTTCTTTTCAGCAAAAGCTAATAAAGCCAAAATGCCTGAACACACACACTGCATTTGTCAGTAGTCCAGGCTTTTCTCTCATGATTTATCCATGTGACTATGTAATACAGTACCATAATACCCAGCTAGTAGCTAGTTTGGCACGTTCTTTAACAAACAGTAGGTGCCTAAAATGAACGCAGATACTAAATGCAGATGCAGGCAGCGGCCTCACAGTCAGCCATTATTTTCACACTACAGCCACATCTGCTAACTCTCACTCTATAATGTCTAAGCTATGACTGAAGCATACCAAATTTCCTGTTTTTGAATGTCAATGCATATTTGAGGAACTGAAGACAAAGTAGATTACGTTTATTTTAAAGGCCTCACAGCAACATCTGGCAACAGTGTAGGATACCAATATGTGTAGTGTTTGCACAGTGCAGTGGTACCACTTACTTATACTCAATAAGATGCTCTTGTGTATCTTGTTTTTTTGTGATTTTTAACAGTCAATAACTCTTTCATCACGTCGACCAGTCAGAGCAGACTACAGTGCTTTTAATGCAAAGAAGAGAAGAGAGGTGTTTGAGAAAGAGGGTAAAAAATGTGCTGTAACCTTTTTAAACAGCAAAGCATGCAAACCCATTCTTTTTACGAGCCTGTAAATAAGGATAATATGGGCTCTTTCAGATTAAAATAAAAGATTCAGCATTAACTCAATGCACCACGGCCACAGTGGAAATGGAAAAATAATGATTATGTTTAATCCTGTCATTAGTTCTGTGATTGCTTTGCATTGAAGGGTAGGGGTAGGACTCAAGAACCAGTTTGTTTTAGGTTCTTGTGAAGAATCAGTAGTTCAATTCCTTGGAGTTGTTATTCTGCTTGTGTAGCAATTCTGCTTATCAGCTGTCTGCTTATCAACAATCAGCTCATTTCAGTTCGTGTGCCAGAGGAAGAAAAGAGTGGCCCAGTCTACAGCATAGATATAAACATTACTTTTATTTTTATTGCACAAAAGGATGAGCACGTGGTGGTAAAGTGCAAACAGGTCCGAAACAGCTGCATTCTGAACTTTGTGTTCACACATAAATACTAAGAGAAAGATCATATGAGCGTCCTCATTAGGACAGGGAGTTTGTGTTGGTGTGCGGGACTGTAGCCTAGAGGTTTATACTGATAAATGTGAAATGACACGCCACAACCCGAGTGTATGCTGCTTTTCGCACTTTAACATTTTTTCTCTACAGATGGTTTTCTACACATCCTGCTGTCACTGCCGCTGTTGCTATCACAATGTCCTGATCGCAGCCTCGTCGTCAGTTGCTCTGCCTCCTATTCTCCTTCTCTCTGGCCCCGGCAGCTACTGAAATAGGGGAGGTGTGATTAGAATGATGGCTCCCTGAACCGGAGAGCCTTCTTCACCTTCATTAATGTCACTGGCACTGCCAGATCTGATGCATCTTTCTGGGTGAGCTCAGTCAAGGGGCTGGTCGGTTCCGCAAAGTTTGGGACGAACCTGCTGCACATGCTCTGCCCAGGTGTCACTGTGGATGATAACATATTTATGCATGACTTGACAATTGCATGTCCACACATGCCTTCTGAACATGATCATTACAAGTGCAATTGTGATCTTCTACGGATTATTGCATCTATTTTGTAACCTTAAGGCCAGATAACCTTAAGATCACCTTAAGGCTATCTGACTGTCTGAGCACAGACAGCCAGTTCATTTCACCAGTGACCCATCCAAATGAACATAAGCAGCAAAAGGGCAGCCTGATGAGAGCAAACATAATCTAGGTTGTGGTGCAACAACTGACTGTGCTTGAAGCTGCATTTATTTGTTAGCACTTTGTGTTTTTCTACATCCTGTTTACGGATGGAAAGTGTGACCCAAGTGGTTTCTAAATTCTGTATTATCAGCTCTTTCTTATCTGCTACTGTGTCTCCACTTAACATTTCTCCACCATCTAAGACATTTCATCTACCAGTTAATCCACAAGTCAGTAATAGCATAATTACAAAGTGCTTTCCCCTTCTCTTATCAAGCAACTCACATAAAGTACAAAACTGATCTTGTGCAGCTTTGTAAAGCAGAGGAATTGCTCTCCTCGCCGCACAGAATGCAATTTCAGTACTTTCTGAGCTATGTGCAGACACTGTAAGCTATGCTATGTTCACTGAAAACAGCAAACTGTGACATACCACAAGCTTAGTCTATAGGTGCATTTTTATTTCCTCTTTAGTCATCTGGCTAAACTATCCAACATCACAATGCATCTTTCCATTCCTATGCAGAAGCATTTATATACCATGTGACTTAGCCTTGCTATTTTTTAATTGTTCTGCTTTTAGATGGCACAAGATTTTCTACCAATTTAATTACACTAATCAGAATTTATGTTCAATTTGTTCAGTCCAAAAAATTGTATCAGACTTATTCAAAGTGCCCTTTATGATCTGTCTGCCAGACATTATGACGAACCATTTGATTCAGATCTAAGCTCTCAACTACATGTTACTAAAAAAAATGTTCAGTTCTCCTTCCTTTGGTTAAAAAGTTCATCCATGACCACCATAACAGGCACCAGCCACCCTGCTGCTGCAGCTCTTCACAGCTGTCTCTGGCATGGAGTTGGAACTCAATGTCCCAGGCTCCCTTGCTCTCGGCATTCTGCTGGAGGCGAGAGTTGAAGATCTCCTAGATCGGGCACGCACCCTCACTATATGTTTTGTAAGGTCTACCCAGCATTCTCCTCTGTCACCTGATCTAACTCACCACCAGGTGGTGATCAGCTGACAGTTCAGCTCCTCTCTTTACCCTGATTCAATGATACGATTACAGCACTTATCATCTACCTGCGACCTAGGGTGTCCTGGTGCTTTGGGCTGTGCAATGTGATGAAATATATCAGATGACAACATTAACATTAATGTTTCATATTATACTCTATTGTTTATTTCGTGCTGTCGCAAAACACACTGTTTAATCCAGTATTTTTTCATTGGTTTAGATGATGGTTTGCAATAGTCATCACGGCACGACAGCCAAAGACCAGCCAAGACAAATCGGGGAGCTTGTTCCTAAACAAGGGGCTACCTCTGTAGCATGGGCATGGTTTGGTTATGAAAAGTCTGACATGGTGCAGAAAATTGTACAGTGCAAATTATGCAGCAAACCGGTCCCCACCAGAGACACAGACACAATGAACCTCTTCTGCCACTGATGCAACAATCACGTGAGAGAGTTTAAGAACTAAGAGAAGAGAAAAAAGAGCTGTCAGGTGCTCAAAATAAACAGCAGACTCAAATGTTAGCACAGGGTTTTCCCCGTGGCATGCCATTCAATAAAGACTTATGAAGATAATAGCAGTCATTACAAATTATATCTATAAATATAGCGTACTATGCTGCAACAAAAGATATGTGGATGAGCTGAACGGCGCACTTCATCAGAGACTGGACACTCTGCAGTCGATGTTTGCAGCCTCTCACCAAGGGCACCTCCAGACTGGAAGTCCAGTGCCTCTCTAGGTGACTGGTTCCAGCTGTGCGCTGAGGTGAACCCAACTATATTAAGCAGGTATCGCTCAACCTCACACAAATCCATTCCCACAAGAGAAATGTTATTTAGGGCCCAATTTACTGACATCTGCAGGAGCACAAATCCTTCTTTTAATGTTAAAAACCTGCTGGATTTACTAAAGAGGCACAGTGTTAACTTTGTGACTGAAAGTTGTGAACAGGAGTATTTTTGCTGCTGGCTTTATAGTGTATGCATGCAAGAGTTTCTTTTTCTGTGGCAAACGATTTCCTGCAAAAAGCATGAAATCTAACACGAAAAAAAAATCATGTCTTATGTCTGATGTGGTTGTGACAGTTGCTACTAGAACAGTAATCAGCACTTTGCACTGATAGCTCCAAATTGTGAGTGCAGTGCCAAAACTTTGACTCTGTTCTAAAACCATTCACTCAGTCCTCGTGCTGAGTATTTAGAGGCATCACTTATTGTTCCTCAGTAACACTGAAACAGCAGAAGTAAACTAAAATTAGCTTCTTTTCTTGGCACTGCGCACACAGAGAGCAACTTGTCTCTGCTGAATCTGAATCTGTAGATTAAAGTGTTATTGTGTTAGATTAATGTGTGAATGTTGCATAAAACTAAAAAGTCGCGTGTGCACTCACACTTGTGGCACAGTAACACGGTAACTGGGGTGGCTCATGACTAGAAGAGTTATTGAAAGCATACTGATTTTCCTTCAGCCTTATCTCAAATTGTAACGCTGTTTTCAGAGATAAACACATGCATGAAATCTGATCTTACATTTGGTTATTTTGGCATGTAGGCCCCAACGCTCTCCCTCACGCTCCCTCCTTGGGAGCTTTTGTACAAAATGTAAGTGACCGAGAGCGAAAACATCTGAAATAGACATAGACACAGTTTACCGATGGAGCTCTGATATAGCAACAGACTTCACAGTGAATCTGCCCTCAAGTCTGTCTGTTATTAAATAAAAAAAACTTGTTCCTCTTCATGACCATTTCATTTTTTTTGTGATTCCAATGATAATAATGACAACAACAATAACAATAATAATAATAAGAATTTCTGTGATTATTGGATAAAAATGCTTAAAGACAGAAAAACTTTAATGTTCCCCTTGTAAGCAATAATGTGATCAACCTTCACTGATAAATGATGGTTCCCTGACAGTCACTGTTTTGCATTTACTAAAATAAAGTATTTAATGAATATAAGGTTGTATCATCAAAGAGAAACATATTACAAATATCTCAGCTTTTGTAAAATGTAAAATAAGCCACTATGAACAGATCCAGGCATGATGAGCTCAAAAATAAAAGCAAAACCGGATCTGGGCCTGATCTGGTCTGACTCTGTGATCTAAAATGTGATCCGATTTGGATACGTCTTTCCGTGAAAGTGCACTCGGACACATTTGCCGGTCTGTTACGGAGCCTGACCAACTGGGACTGATTTAGGTGATTTTCAGTGGAAAATATGTTAAAGCTTAGACTCTGAATTTCAGACAACGTCCCTTTCAAAATGTACGACAGTAAATGATTAAAGCTCAATCTGTGAACACATTTCAACATGAAATATAGTAAGAATACAGACTGTCACTGCATTTAAAATGTTACTTTCAGATTTAACACTTAACTAAATGTATTGAAAGGAATTTCAGCCTCATATATTCACATCATCTCCAAGATTCAACTGTGACAAACATTTTCCAATCTGTGTGACAAATGATTTATCATTGATAAATGTGTAACTTGCAGTAAATGTTTGCAAAGCAAGGAAACTGACAGTTCACAGCATCGCTATAGTCAGAGTCAAGATGGAGACTACAGATTCTATTGTGAGTACATAAGTGTCCTGTCTCCGTTCTTATACACTGACAACTGAATGACTGTGAAAGTTAAGTGCACAGAACAGCAAATTACCATAAATCTGGGATTTCAGTGTTTGTAAAAGGTAAACTTCTGCAAACTAACTGGCTCCTTTGTGTGGTTTGACAGCGACTTTATGGAGGAAATGAATCGAAGTGTCAGTCAGCTGGTTCAGGTGCAGCAGGAGGGAACACATTAGGTTTACAGAGTGTGCTATCCCGGTAACTGGCTCAGCGTTCAAGTAAACTCTCTCTCTCTGGGAAAGAAAATCCGAGTTGCCTTCGTTTCAGGGTTAACAAACTCAGAGTCTTTAGCTTAACCTACTTCTCTCCAGAAAACAGCACCTTCTTCCTGTATTTAATTCTGTTCTCCCGCCCCAGACATATCTGACCAATAAGCGAACTGAACGTTCCCACGTGGTTTGTGTTGACGTAGTTTGGTTCGCTTTGAGTTCACTTTGAATTTTCTTTGTGTGAAAATAAAACAAATCAAAGGGAAAGTTAAAAGTTTACAAACCAATCAAGAGTAGGCGAAAGAGCCAAAAGTCATGCTGTTTTAAATGTCGTATTTAGCAATTTCACGAAACACAAAATTATCAAGACTGAGGCTGAAGTTACAGCTGTCAGGCGAAAGTTGCTTTCACGGCTGATTTAAGCTAAAAACAAAAAATTAGGCGAGCATGCAGCTCAAAGACAGCCAACCAGCAGGCTAGCAGCTAGCCTGTTGACTTTTTAGCACATCCAAACACTGTTGATTCATGAGACAGCATCATTATATCACATCACCATTACATCATTACACCAAGGCTGAATACGGGCAGACAAAATTACCTGTGTACGGATGGTAGTGGCACCCGTTCACCTCGTAAACATCCCCGAAAATAGGGCATGCGCTAAATCCCGTAACCATGGCAACCAGGAAATATGTTACAAGTGTAAAATAATAGATTCCAAAGGAAAATATTACAAAGTAGCGCAACCCCCCCCAACAAAGTTTAAGCTTATTAGAGGGGTACTTGAGGCATCACGTTTCTCTGCATGAAATGCATTATTTCATTTACTTTAAAGCGTTTTATGATGATGCATTTCAGGCTGTACAAAAAGTCATTCACTAAATAATTCCTGGGTACCTTATCCTCCCAGTACCGCTCTCTTTGTGCTATGAGAATTATTCCTGTAGATGGCGACATTTTTCCAAGTTTCAAAATGTGAGTGACCGACCCCATTGACGAGATAGCAGAAATGCAGGAACTTACAGCAAAGATCCATTACCTTTTATTTCAAACAGCACATGTCCACATTTGTCATTTTATGGAAAGCCAATTAAGTGCCCAGCCTATGTAGTGGATGTAGCGTTTTCAGTGGGAGAAACGTTTTATCACTCATCCAATGTGGGAGACATCAGGATCTCCTTCAGTTCGCTTGTTAGCCCCGCCTCGGAGCTGAGTGTGCCATCATCTACCTGCTCAATCGTGTCTACGCCCATTTGGACGAGGCAAGCACTTTGACAGTCATGTTTTTCAACTTTTCCAGCGCATTCAATACCAGCACGCCAACCCTCCTGGGTGATAAGCTGACAGCAATGCAGGTGGATGCCTCTCTTGTGTCCTGGATTGTTGATTACCTGACAGAATAACCACAATATGTGCGTCTTCAACATTGTGTGTCTGACAAGGTGATCAGCAACACCCTCTACACCACAGACTTCAGCCATCTTTTGAAGTTTTCAAGGTAGCTTTATGTTAATATATGTAAAAAAAAAACCTGAACAAAAGCAGTTAATGACAATTAATGTTTGTTTTAATCAATTTATTCATAAAACAAAACTCTCAAACTAACAGTTAACAATTATAACAAAGCAACAAATACATAAAAAAAATTAATAGACCATTTCTCATTTGGGAACTAATCTTTCAAGAACTGACCATAATCTGTCCGTTCTTTCCCTGCTCTCCTCCACTCTCGTCTCCTCAGCCTCTCTTCGCTGCCTCATGTCCTCTCTGATGAAGTCTAGCAGCTCATCATACCTTTCCACCATCCCTATCCATCCCTGCTCACTCGCTCTCTCGCTGCTGTCACTTCCAAAACTGTACCTTCTTCCTAAACAACCAAATGCCATCGGTTGCCCTATTTTAAAATTTAAACTCTGGTTTTACGTGGCCTATCAAGAACTGCGTCTTGTCGCTATGTCATCTTAAATGGTTGACCCCAAAGGGATAATATGATGAACATGTTGTTTACATATTCATGTATGATCATGTCATAACACCTAAACATTTTACGTCATAAACTTAAATTTCAATTTTAGCATGACATATCTTTTATTCAGTATTTTTTTTCATGTCCTTTTCTATTTTTAAAAGTGATGAATGTAGTTTTCTTGATATTGAATTTCCAACTCCTTTTCAATTCCATACAATACAGACTTTTGGACCAATCACAGATCCTTGAGTAACCCTCACACTGAAATATTCTAAATTCACACAATGTTGTTACTTTGTACACATTGTTGTCTATTTTTTATATACCTTGTCAACCAAGTATAGTTTGTAGCTCTTATTCCATGTGACTCTAACCTCTTTAATATCCGTCTATACCAAATGCTTTCTGTAGGTCAACATAAATACAAACAGAGCACTCATCATTTTCAATGACTTCTGTTATTTCTTTAAACTTCCTTATCACGGCAAAAGTAATAGTTCTGTTTCTCCAAAAACAATTCTGATGCTCATCCAATATTTTATATCAATAAAGAGATGCAATTGTTCCACAAATAATTTCTCTAATATCTTTGAAAAGGGAAATATGCCTGTAAATGCAATGCTTATGTCAATGTTTAAGATTGGAATTACCTTCACTAATTTTATATTATTAGGAAAAACTCATTTTTTTAAAGATTGATTGCTTGTATAAATCGAAGGTTTTACTATAATCTCAGGAACTTGTTTTATAACTAATGTATCAATGAAGTTTATATTAAATGCTGTTTAGACTGACTTCACCCATGTTCATCATGTCACTCTTGTTGATCATAACAACACCTAACTTTGGGATTTATCATCCACTGTCTGCATTCTTTCACCTCATTGGCTCCAT
This sequence comes from Pelmatolapia mariae, assembly GCF_036321145.2. Taxonomy (NCBI): domain Eukaryota; kingdom Metazoa; phylum Chordata; class Actinopteri; order Cichliformes; family Cichlidae; genus Pelmatolapia; species Pelmatolapia mariae. The sequence goes on along the minus strand of NC_086245.2, from coordinate 33,895,736 downwards.
AACTACTCATAAACATTTATAGTGCTGTATATTCTCCTTTACTATCCTTTATTAGGGCACTCTAGGATCTAGGTCAAAGAGGAAAATGTTGATGTACATGTACTGTCAGGATCTCTGAATCCATCCATCCCTTGTCTTCCACTCTTCCATTTATCCACATCACGGTTGTGGATGGATGCCTTTAGACTGTGGACTGAGGAAGCCAGAGTACCCATACAGACATAAGATGTACATGCAACACACACACACACACACACACACACACACACACACACACACACACACACACACACACACACACACACAAGGCTGCCCATCTGTCCAGTGTGATCAATCTTAATTTCTTTCCTCTTAACAAAGCTTAAATGAAAGCCCAAACAAGGTATCTTTCATTTGAAATGAAGGTTTTTTCTTTCCTGACAAATTATTAGTAACTCAATAAAACCTGCTGCCAGGAAACCCAGTTTTTGAGTTTTATTTTGGACTTGTTGATTTCTTTGAAAATGTAAGATAATTATGTTCCTGGGTATGTTATTTTTTAGTGCCTCTCAATTTGTTATTTATACTCCTTGATTTTTCTGCTTCATTTCCAGTGTTGGTCAAGTTACTTGAAAAAAAGTAATCAGTAACTAATTACTGATTACTTCCCCCAAAAGTAATCCTGTTACTTTACAGATTACTTATTTTCAAAAGTAATTAGTTACTTAGTTACTTAGTTACTTTTTAAAAAAATGATTTACAACCTGAATAGGTGATAAAACAATAGATCTTTCAGCCCAATTCTATTTTTTCTGCATAATGCATTATATAAAATGTAATCAAATGAAAAAGTCTCGTTTTGAAACTAGTTTTATTAGTTTTAATCTTTTAACTTTACGCATGAAGCAAAAATTAAATTATATGCAACATTCTCTGACTGGAAGAAATTTGTTTAACATTTAAACCTATTTCCAGCACATAAAATAAAATAGGTTTTTGTGTTTACACTCACTCTTTCAAATAGATGCAAGTAAAACACAGCAGAAAATAAATAAAATCAAAGACTCAGCGGTCCTGTTGCTCTATTTTCACCTGTATAGCAGGAGTGGGGCAGGCGGAGGTTTGCCCTGGTGCAGGTGTGCCGCGGCGGTCAGTGGAAGGATACGGCAGTTTCTCTGTGAATGTCACATTCCTGTGGCAGCGTACTCGGTGCTTGCTCAGAAGTTTAGGGGGTTTTTTTCGCTGTAAAAAGAAGTTTTCTTCCCACGCAGTGAACAGCGGACGCTAATTTTTTTGTCACTTTTTACGGAATCAAACTCAAAGTAAGGTCAGTACTTCCACGCTTTAAACGCTGCACTCTCATACTCTCTCCCGCACTCGATATATTATCCATTGTTGGTCTGCACACAGCTGTTGTCACGAACGTCGCACTCGCTTACGTCATTGTCATGAGACACTCTCACAAACGAAATCACGGTTTAGTAACGCAGTAACGCAGTAACACAGCGTGCTTACGGGAAAGTAACAGTAATCTAATTAACTTTTTTGCAATAGTAATCCCTTACATTACTCGTTTCTTGAAAAAGGTAATCAGATTACAGTAACGCGTTACTGCCCATCTCTGTTCGTTTCTGATTGTTCCCCTTTGTGTCCAGTCTGTCTCCGTTTCCTGTGATCAGTGTCCCCATGAAATGTGGAGTCTAAGAGTTTAAACACCATAACTGAAAATACTTTATTTATTCAGATATTTATTCATCTTAAATATTTGGGTAAAAGGTTCTATGTATTACACTGTCTTCTTTTTTGTCTCCTTACTTGTGAAAAAGAAGGTTTTCACATTACTCTATACAGTCCTGTGAAGAACTAATTACACCTGACGATTCAATAGCTTGTAGAACTTCCTCACAAAAGGGAACTAACAAACAGGTCTATAAACAAAAGCTAGACAAAGGTCTAAGGCACCTAATAATGAAACTCAGGAGCACACAGGAACAAATTATAAAACCACTATTGGAAAACTAAAGAGCTAAACATAAATCCTTTCTCAGATCATCTATGTAGGTTCTCAGTCATCCAGGTCATTGTAGTCTAAGGAGCATAAAAAAGAAAAGCATCTGGACTTCTTTAAGTTTCCTGAAGAGACTTTCATCCTCTCATACAAGAAGCTTCAGTTCTAAGACCAGTCTGTGGAGAGTCCCAGATTTTAAGCCCTATTCGGAGTTGTCCCATAAGAGGGTCTTCGACCCACTATTGATCATCTGCATAATCACATGAGCCAAGGTGTGAAAACGGGTGTGAGTCATTGTCAGCAGAGGTTTCGGGTCAAAACCATTGTGGGACCTTGCCTCACCCTATCATGTGACTTATTAGGGTGAATTAATAACTGAAAGATGTGAGTCAGCGATAAGGTGTCTGGGGAGGGATGTGAAAACTGGATTATAGATGGCAGACAGTTGGTGTCGTAAGACACCCCCTCTGCTCAAGGACGGTCATTCACAGTGGACATCGATGGGCTCTTTCAAACCATCTGTCTTCTTTGTCCAAAATGTGAACACTGGCATCCTTGAAAGAGTGACCTTTGACCTTTAGATGCAGATGGACAGCCGAGTCTTGTCCTGTCGTGGTGGCTCTTCCATGTTGTGGCATGCGTTTATGAGTGGTTGTTTGGTTTCTCCAATGTAGAGATCTGAGGACTCCTCACTGCACTGTACAGCTACACTACGTTTTTCAGTTTGTGTTTTGGATGAACCAGTTTTTGTCCGAGTGTGTGGCTGAGTCTGAAGTACACTGGGATTTCATGCTTGGAGAAAACTCTCCTAAGTTTCTCTGATAAACCTGCTTCATAAACTATGACAGCGCTGTTCCATTTGTTATTCTGTTTTGAGAGCTTGCTGTATATCTATGTGTTACTTTGCTATCCCATCTGCCTTGGAGGGAATGTTTTCTTCCAGGTGTTGTAGGGTCCTAATTACTCCAAGTTTGTGTTCCAGAGCGTGGTGGGAGTCAAAGAGGAGGTACTGGTCTGTGTGTGTGAGCTTCCGGTAAACTTCAGTGTTGAGGTTTACCATTTCTGGAACATGCATGTGCATTTTTGAGAATGGAAACCTCAATATTAAAGTTTACTGTTTACTTATTTAAGTTTACTTATTTAATCCAAAATGGATTAAACCAAGCTTATTAGACAGCCATTGGCTGGAGCTAGCTAACAAGCATTCTGTGGAAAGGTAAAAATCTCTAATCTGCCTTTCATCAGCTCCAGTATTAATAGCCAAGTGTTCACTTACTCCATGTAAACTCACACCCATTTGGAACAATCCAGATATTTATCAGAAAAAGAAAATACAAAGTTTTTCATTGTGGCATGTGAAAGGGATACAAATTCTAGAACATATTATACAAGATGGAAAGTTTATTTCATTTGAAGAACTACATTTCTTTTAATTTCATTTTCTGTCTGTCAAGGACCTGGGTCTGGCGACCCAGGGTCCATGAGTAGTTATGGACTTGTTTATATTTTGATGGGTTTGTCTTGGCTTGGCGGTCCTTGCAAGGTGACCTGCCATGTCCATGTATTGTGCTGTTGTCCCTTGTTTTCCCTTTTACTGGTGTGTGTGTGTGTGTGTGTGTGTGTGTGTGTGTGAGTCAGTCAGTGAGTGTGAGTCTGCCGCATTGGGAATGTACTAACGGCTGCCTCTGCGATTTCCCAGCAGGAGTGAAACGAGAGGGCAGCGAGCACGGGGTACACGGACACTAGGGAGCAGAGACACGGAGCACGGACACTGTGAGCACAGGGATTTATTGTTGTGTACTATTTACCTCACTGTAAATAAATGCACTGCATTCATCAGAGAGTCCTACGTTTGGGTCCTACTTTTCCCCGCAACCTCACGGTACCTCCTTGGGTAACAATTTAAAAAAAAAACAACCTGTACTCCCAAATGGTTATCAAAAATGTATAAGCTATTGTTCATGAATTGATGACTCAATTTCCTTCCCAACTGTAAAGTGGGGATGAGATGTTTTCATCAGTCCAGATCAAAACCTCTGGTTACAAATAAGCTTAAACACCTTCAAAATGTCTACAAGCCCTGACTTACAACCTATAAAATACAAAATTCTCTACAGAACACACCATACAGGACAAAGGTTGTTCCAAATGGGCCTTACATATTCAAACATATGCACCTATTGCAAAGACAACTCTTTTCTCTCTCTCTGGTCCCCACTGATTAATTCCATTCCTTAGTGGTTGGCTATAGTCTCGTTTCCCTGTTTGCCTTGTGGGTGGATGAGGATGGTTGCTGGGAAAACTGGTGTGTGGTGGCATCCTGGGGCCTGGAAAGCTGTGGTTGCTGTTCTGGAGTGTCTGTGTGTCTTCCTCAGTTGGTGGCGGTGGAGAGCTGGAGTGGGTGCTGCCTAATGGTCTTGGGATGTGGGTGCTTGTGGTGGCAGGTGCTGGCCCCCAGCCTGGAGCAGGAAACACACCATCAACACACATCCACCTGAAAATCAGGCTATTATTCACTCCAGAATTTTATCATATCCCACATGCCCTTTTTAATTTGTCGCAGCACTATAGGATATTTGTTTATGTCCCGATGAATGCACCTAACCTCCACCCACTTTGACTCCAACAATGCCCTATGCAGGCCGAACCAGGGTTTGGTCTGTGTGCAGTACGAATCCATCATAGCCTGGCATATGCACCATTGGCACCTTACCACTATACTTTACATCCCTCTAAGACAGGGCTCTAGAGTGCGACCAATTTGGTCGCAAATGCGACCAAATTTTCCTGTGGTGCAACTAAAAAAAAATATTTGGTCGCACCGGTGCGACCAAATATTTTCGGGTAAAAAAAAAAAAATCTCTGCAACTCTCCGTGTGGTCAACAACAGACACACATTATGCCCCTATCGTGGACTAAACCAATCAGAGATAGTCAGGTGCGGGACCTCTCTGATTGGCCGTGGTCCAGTTGAAAGTGCAGGTGGAAGAGAGAGGTGAGTAGCTTGAATAAAGCGATATCAATTCATTAACGGATTCCACACAAAGACATAAACACAGAGCGGACCCGACGCATCAGAATCAGCTTTCTCTTTCTCGGCTTTCTCACCCGACGGCCCGAACACGGACACGCTGTCGGAGCTTAGCGATTCTGATGCGTCGGTTCCGCGCTGTGTTTCCGTCTTTTTTGCGCTGATTCTGAGCTGCAGGTTTTGTCTCTCCAACCAAAATTCGCCGAGCCAGCAGCAAAAGAAGCAGCAAATTGCGCTTCACATTTGCTCAATGTCGTCATGAATTCCCTCTGAGTTTTGCTGTTTTGCTTCCACCACGATAAAAATCACACTTCATGCACAGCTCTCTCTCTCCCTCTCTCTCTCTGTACTTCAAGAACAGTTTCCCGTCTCAAATCTCTGTTTTCTGCATTATTCATTCGCTTATTACCCACCAGTCTACCGTTGTTTACAGCGCTGTTGGCCGCTGTCTTTTTCTTTTCTTTTTCTTTTTTCACTTAAATGACCTCGGACAAGAAAGCCTAATTTCTGCTGTTCAACACTGAAGAAATTTAAACTTCTTAAAATTATGCAAAATTGCAGAATATTGCAGAATATTTTTAAGGTTATCTGCTATAAAACGCCAGACCAGGAAAGTCTCCTTGTTTTTCTGTGTTTTATTCTCAGTTACTTTCACACAAAGGCATCTGCTGTGATGTTCACAATTCTGATGAAGTCTCACATGTATCACTACTGATAATTGATCAGAATTATAATATTTCTGACTGTCTGAGGCTAAACTGAATCGAATCAGGACTTTGAGAACCGGAATCGAATGGATTATAGAAATCAGTGATGATACCCAGCCCTAGTGAGCAGCCTAGGCCCAACAGAAGTGAATGTAGCTGTGGGTAATAAGAAAAGATGAAAAGAACTATTGATAACTTTTTTGTTAAGGCCTGATCCGTCTGAAATTCATAGCCAGTGCTCTGACACGGAGCCATCAATCTTTGAATGCTGTAAAAGCAGCAGTGTATCCAGAAAACACATTATATGCTGCAATAAATGCACTGCCCAAGTGTCCCCTCTCCCCACTGCCTTTCAGCAGCAGGCAGCAGCAAACAGGTCGTCAGGCCAAGATGATGATTAAGTTTAACATTTTCTACAATATTGACAAAGCACTTTAAGCACAAGTTTGTTAGTTAATAATTTAGAAATGAATATTGTCTGTATGGACTTCCCCCCAAAGAAAGTGCACATGTAAAACTGCGGTGTTAAGCGATGCGGTTGAAAAATTTGAGTGCGCCTAACTTTTGTGCTGGTGCGCCTAACTTTTTAAAGTTAGGCGCACCGGTGCGCCCATGGCAAAAAGTTAGTCTAGAGCCCTGCTCTAAGACCAAGGGAGGGTGTTTTAGGGCTGGCAACACGGAACACCTGCCCCACCTCCGACCACGGGCACTCCTGGTGGACGTATCCCGGTTGCCATCACCTCCAGCAGTCCCTCCCTGATATTGATCCGGCTCCCAGTAAGAGAGGTGCGGAATGTCAGAGGGAACAGGTGATTATGATGGGACTAATGACTCTCTCCCCTTTTACAGTGACAGAGGAGACTGGTGGGAGGAGTGTGTGTAGTGGGGGAAGCCACAGAGAGAGATGACTCTGGGCTACAAGATAGTGCCAAACATAACAGGAGTGCTTGTGGACAAAATATAACTGAAACCACAACAATTGTACACTGTGTAGGTCCGGTCTTTTCACACAGACAAATCTTCTGTGATATATTTTTTTAAACGACAAAACACATCAATGGCGTTCACTAAGAAAGGTTTAAAAAACAGCCAAAGATTGTGGTTGCTGTTAGTTTGTTGAAGGACGTCTCTTATATCATCATCAACAAGTGATGAAAGTTTCATTCTAATGTAAATGATACACAAGAACTGAACAACAAGTTTTATTGGAGACTTTTTGCTTTTGCAATTTGGCACCGTCTGTGAAAGATAAAAATTCTTAGACATTGAACAGCGGAAATGAGGATTTCTTATTGGAGGTTGTTTTACAAACCAAAAATTAAAAACAGCAGATGTGTACCCAATGGTAGAGTGGTGCAAAATGCATCTGTGCGTAAACAAGCAAATAATTATTGCGATTTATGATGGGTGAGGGATGGACCTGTGCGGGAAATACGGTTTTATCACGGTGGTTGTTTTGGAAGCAAGGTAAGACAGAATTCATGCTAATGTTTTTCAAATGTGAAATGTAACTTTGGTCTTCTTTCACTGCTGTTTCAGTGAATTCTGGGCCATGTCCACACTAATAAGTTTTCGTCTTTTTCTCTCCATTTTGGCCTTCCGTCCAGACTGAGACGTGTTTTTGTTCAAGGAAAACGCAGCATTTTGAAAACATTCTCCAAAGCGGATACATTTGAAAACGTGAAAATGGCGACAGCGAACCCGGAGCCTTTTCGAAAACAATGACACAGTTTAGTCATGTGATGCAGTCATGTGACCAATTAAACCAAGATAGCAGAGGGCATTATACAGCAGTTGTTTTGTTTGACAGCCTTATTAAAGATTAATCAGTCTGTACATGCTCCAGATAGCTTTTCTTCAAATTCTTTAATTCTTACTCGCTTTTGCAACTTTGTACTTTTGTGTTACTTGCAGCAACAACTCCACCTCATTGTTAGTCCATTTAAAAAAACTCGGTGCTTTTCCTCGACATTTTGCCGCGACGTTTCAAAAAGCCGGGAAGTAAGGATTTAATTTGTTTGTTAGAGCTGGGAAGTAGCGACGAAAATGCCATTTTCAAAATTATCCGGGCTAGTGTAGACGTAGCCTTGGTTGGAGCGTGGCATAACTTGCAGTTTTGGAATCTGAGAGCTGTACTTTCAATAGAGACACTATTTGTCATGTAAATGCCCTCAAGGAATCCACACTTTTCACAGACTCTGTTAACCTGCTCTTTAATTGTTTGTCATTTTACTTGCATTTGGTGGTCATGGAAATTATTTTTGTGAACTCTGAGCTGAGACTTTGACATTCCTGTGGATGCCATACATATCTATATTTAAATACCAGACCTGGCTCGTTTGGCTCTCAGCGAAGGCGGTCGCACTTTTCTCCTCTCCTCCTTTCCCCTATCTTCCCTGCTTAGCTGCTTATGTCCTTGTCTTGTCTCGTGTTTTTTGTCTTTCTCACCTCCCTGGAACACTCTCTCACAGTCTGTGTCTAAAACCTAAAGAGAACTATGGATTTGATCAACTGGTCTCTGAATGCTATTGACACCCTCTTCTCAACGAGAAGTCTGGGCTCGGGAGAGCCCGAGTGCCCTGGAGGGACTTTCCCTGCCGGATACACGATGGACGGGTGGCAGAAATGGAGGATCGTGTGCCTGGCGGGACTGTCGATCGAGGACGCTGAAGATATCTACCTATTCGGAACCATGACAACAGGGTTCTTGCTGATCGGAGCTGGCTTGGCCCTGGCTTATCGGAGAATTAAGAAAGCGGAACCGGCTGTTCAAACCCCCACAAAGCTGCCCGCTGAGATTGAAATGACGGGACGAGGTGCGGTTTCTCAGAAAGGGCTCACAGACGGGGACATGGTCAAGAGCTTGGAGGCTATTGCAGCTGCAGTGAATACTCAGAATAACATCTCTGAGCGGATACTGGGACACATCAGGGAAGAATCCGCTCAAATCAACACCTATGGGCGGAAGCTGGAATACATCACGGATCAGTTGGCTGCGGTCGTGAGGTCTCAGAATCTGCTCTGTGAGCAAAAGAGTGACAAGACCACGGAATTGAGGGTAAATAACATCATGGAAAAAACTCGCAGCTATCCAACGGGAGATGGAGAGACCAGTGTCGGAATGCTAAAAAACAGCTCGAAATTCTCATGAGTTGTTGGAAGAAAATCGCCATCATAATGCGGCTACCCCTCCGGCGCCAGCTGTGGGCTCAAGGCTGGAGCCGAACAAAACACTCCCTGATAACGACTATGTTGTGACTGTTCCTTCCCATTCTATGCAAGGCCACCTGGGTTGGCTGGTAGACTGTTTACTTAGCCTGGCAGGGCGAAGGACACTGTCTCCGCTGAACTATGGACACGCACACACATACACTTACACTGATAAGCACACACTCATCCCCCTCCCTTTCCAAACGCCTTCGACGCTTGTTTCCTGTGTGGGAACACAGGATGTCAATGTTTTTTTCTCCAACGCTACCAATCTCCGACTTGTATCCCCATGTAATGTCTGTGTTGTGTAGGGATGGGTATTGATAAGATTTTCACGATTCCGATTCCATTTTCGATTCTGTTTAACGATTCGATTCTTTATCGATTCTCTTATCGATTCTTTTTAAAAAAGGAGAACACTAAGGTCGATTAGCTTAGAACTTTGTTTTATATCTTCTCTTTGAACAAGATAATTTAGGAGTAACATGGCCTTGCAAACCCAACAGTGAGATCTTAAGAGATCCACAGCCTACGGCTCTTCAATGGGGTGTCACAGGGTCCCCAGAAAAAAAAATTGTAAATGTAAAATAATAAAATAAATATTCTTCTGTAGCAATAACAAAGTATAACATAAATTATTCTGTAGCAATTACACAAGAATATCCAGTAATGTCCCTGCCTACAATTAAACACATTCACTTACCGAAAATCGGGGGCATCTGCTGTGGCAAATGGGTGCAAGCCTTTTACCACAAACACTGCTTGGTGACATTCGTCTATCCTGGCCTGAAAGGAGACGCTAACGGTAGACTGCAGCGAGAACTGACAGCATCTGAGCCAGCCAGACTCTGTCTCTCTCATCATGGTCACCTAAATGCACAGTAATGGCAGGTTTTGTAATAAGGCAGATCGCGCTAACATAATATGCACTGTTAGTTGATTATTTACCTGCCGCATTAACGGGAGAGGACGTGCAAACGTTACCGCTGCTGCTGGGTTGAGATTCACGACTCCGGAGCGGAATTAAAAACACGACATTCATTTAAGGTTATCGCGTGTTTAGTGAGCAAATACTTTTGCATATTCGTAGTGTTTCCTCCCTTAAATGAAATATCTACTTTGCAAGTATTGCAAGTTGCCCTGTTGTCATCCGTTCTCGTAAAGTATGACCAAACTTTTGAGCGTTTGAGCCGCCATGTATCCTGCCAGGTAAATGACGCTCCGCAACGTGGTGACGTCATTCGGGGCGACTGGAATCGATAAGGGCAGGGGTGTCAAACTCAAGTACACAGTGGGCCAAAATTCAATCTGGAACAAAGTCGCGGGCTAACATTAATATTTATTGAAAAAAAAAATCTTCCTCCAGATATAAGAATTAATCTTTTCTTATGGACTAAAACAAGTTTTGCTGAAAAACTGAATATGGAACAAGCAAAGCTTAATACTAAACGATATATATATTAGCTGTATAATACCAGTAGGCCAGCTCTAATAGTAATTTGGTATGGCTTCGCGGGCCAAATGTAATTAGGCTGCGGGCCAAATTAGGCTGCGGGCCAAACTTGGCCCGCGGGCCAGAGTTTGACACCTATGGATAAGGGAATCGTTTGCAAAAATGCCAAACAATTCCAAGGAATTGAAACAGTGGGAACCGGTTCTCAACAAGAACCGGGTTTCAATACCCATCCCTAGTGTTGTGTATGTAAGGTCGGGGTGGGTCCCATTTCACTGCAGGGCAACCTGCATGTGACGAATAAAGCTTTGATTGATTGATTGATTGATTGGTTGCACAGCCTGTGAATGTTCCCCCTCCTAGCACAGGAAACACTCTCCTACATGACTGTCTCCACTGTCAGCAACACTAAAAGTGGCACGCAGTTCCCATACCCCTTGCTAATGCCTCAGCCCAAAACTTAGATTCTGGCCCTGATTCTGCACATGTCTCCTCTCTCTTCTCTCTTTTTTTATTGATCAGCGCTTTTTTGTCCCACCCCATACAGTGGACATAAATCTATCCAGTCTAACAAGATGAATCCAGTCTCCTCAGCCCAAAGTGCATACTCACCTCTCATCATCACAATACTTTCTGACAATGATTCTCCAAAGTGGGCTGTGTACATATGTTAAAATCACAGGCTTTGAGTGCCCCAGAAGAGTAGAAAAGTGCTATATGAGAATCAGTCCATTTACCACAGCTGGGCACAGACAGTGAGTTTTGGGCTGAGCTTTGGAAATGTGCAGTGTTAATATTTTTGTATTACTTTTTCGGAGTGCCCTTTCAGTGTAACAACAATTCAAGCAGGTCCCAGCAGGCAATTTACTGCATTTTTAAATTATTCAGTCCATACATAATTAGTAAAAGTGCTGTTTGAACATTTGTGTAACACCTTTTACTAATTAACTCTTCATATATTGATTTGTCATGAGTCTTAAGAAAGTCAGGAAGGGCTTCAGCTGGTTCCTGCATATTTTTTCTGAAAATTTTCTCGTGGTTTGTTTCCTACATTCAGATAGACGTGTCACATCACGATCATGTTGCTTTGACTGCACAGTCACAAGAAATGATATAGAAAATATACAAAATAGATCTTAGTTGCTAAAAATCTCTTGATTGGAGTCCATGGACGCTGCAAGCGCTGTTTGCATAGTCACTCATTAGGACTGGGTTGACACTAATAATGTGTTAATTGTCTCCTACCTTTCAGCACATTGAGGTTTTGCACCCATGACAGGCTAACTAACTAAGAAACAAACTAAATAAATAAAGACTGCAGCATAAGGTTGGGAACTTTTTGCGTGACATATATCTGTGATTGCATTTGGAGTGTCCCTCTCACAGCACAAAAATTTTGTGCAGAGTATTAAAATTAATCACACAGGTGCCATTTATCAAGTAATGACCAAAGTATGCTGACATGTATGTTATTGTTGCTGCTGTGACTGGTAATTTATTTATTTATTTGGAAAGCCACTCGTCAATGATGAGGATTACCAATAGCAGTCTTACATATTTGTTTAATATGTGCATTGAAGGACATATCCTGGTCAAAAATGACTCCAAGTTTCCTCACAGTGTTACTGGAGGCCAAGGTAATGCCATCCAGAGTAAGCATCTGGTTAGATACCATATTTCTAAGATTTTCAGGGCCGAGTACAATAACCTCAGTCTGATCTGAATTAAGGAGGTGCGGCAAACCATTTCTTGAGTTCCTGAAAAGCTGATTGAGCTGCATCGTCTGTAGAAGTTGGCAAATCCGAGAAAGCGCTGCAGCTGATGCCGATTTGGCGGTTCCGGCCACTCCACAACGGCTTTTACTTTCACCGGGTCCAGACAGAGGTCTCCCCGGTCGATTATGTAGCCCAGAAAAGCAATGGTAGGAATGTGAAACTCACACTTCTCTCCCTTGACGAATAGCCGGTTCTCGAGGAGACGTTGTAGAACCTGCCTGACGTGGTTTTTGTGTTCAGGCCGAGTTTTGGAAAAATCAGGATGTCATCTAGGTAGACAAAAACAAACCGGTTAATGAAGTCTCTGAGCACATCATTCACCAAGGCTTGGAAAACCGCTGGGTCATTAGTGAGACCGAACGGCATGACTAAGTACTCAATGTGCCCGAGGTGTGTGTTGAAGGCGGTCTTCCATTCATCCCCTTTGCGTATCCGAACCAGATGGTAGGCATTTCGCAGATCTAATTTGGTGAAAACAGTCGCCCCCTGGAGGAGCTCAAAGGCGGATGTGAGGAGAGGGAGTGGGTACTTGTTCTTGACCGTGATTTTATTCAGTCCGCGATAGTCTATGCACGGCCGGAGGATTTTATCTTTCTTTTCAATGAAAAAGAAGCCAGCTGCGACTGGTGAGGTGGAGGCGCGAATGAGGCCGGCGGCAAGGGATTCAGTGATGTATTTCTCCATAGCCTCTCGTTCAGGTAGCGAGAGACTATAGAGCTGATTGGTGGGTAACGGAGCTCCGGGAAGCAGATCTATGGCACAGTCATAAGGCCTATGCGAGGGTAAAGACTGGGCTCCAGCTTTTTGAAACACCTCAGCGAGGTTGTGATAAACGGAGGGAACACTGGATAAGTCAGCTGATTTCGGTTCCCCAGATGAGGGTGTTTCTGTGCTTGGAGGTGAGGCAGTCTTGAGGCATTTCTCCCCCACACCCAGTGATGCATCCCTTAAGCCAATTGATGTGAGGGTTGTGCTGTTGCAGTGGGGTCCGAGTAGCTTTAAACACCAAAAAACAGATCTCCTCTGAATGGTTGCCTGAGAGAGGGAGCACTACTGGTTCCATGACAAGTGTGATGTCTGGGAGACGTTGCCTCGATAGGCTGGTGACGCGCAGAGCATGAGGCAGGGGGTCCAATTGTGAACCGAGGAGATGAGCTAAGGGCAGGTGGCTACGACATGTCCCTTACGGCTGCAATAGAGGCACTCACCGGCCGAAAATCTGCGCTAGTGCTCCGCAGCCGTAAGGTGGGAGCCGCCTAACTGCATGGGTTCCTTCCCATCAGCGCCCTCGTGTGCCCGGGAGGAGCCTGATTCAGCCATGGCGCCGGTGCCCAAGAATCCCACAGACTTATGGGAGTTGTAGTTTCCCTGCGACCGGCAAGCCTGCAACCGTTCATCAACCTTAATGCACAGGGACATCAAATCATTAAAGGAGGCAGGTAGATCATGCATAATGAGTTCATCCTTTAATTCCTCATGGATGTTATTTAACAAAGTGCTCCTTAGCGTGCCTGGCTCCATCCCGTCTCCTCAGCCAAAATCCAAAAGTCAATAGTGTAGTCGGACATGGTCTGATTGTTTGAAGTTCAGGAGACGGAGAGCAGCGGCCTCAGCCCCAGTGCCTTGATTAAACACACTCTTAAACTTAGTGAGAAAGTCAGTATAGGAAATGGGTCAGAGTTTAACACAACCTGGGCCCATTTTAGCGCACGGCCTCTCAAAAGTTGAACAAAACAAGTGATTTTTGCCCCATCATTATTGTGAAAATGTTGTTGTTCACGGAAAATTAACCTCCTAGGACCTGGCGTCCATATATCTGGACATCACATTTTGGGTTATTTAGACCAAAATACTCAATTTTGCTCTATAAGGGCCTGATATCCACTTACAAGGACATTATACTGCTATTGTTTGATCGAAATTTTATACGAATATCCTCATATGTGGCTCTCATTTTTCTTAGAAACAAAAATCAGGTGAAAAAACATCTGGTAATTCTTTGTTTTTACATTCATCAGGTCCCAATATGCCCAAATATCAAAGAGAAATTAAAAGTGCATGCCATGAAAGAGTTCAGGTCTTAGGAGGTTAAAGAACACTGAGCCAGGAAACCGGTGCATTTTTCAGACTCACCCGAGAATGGTTCAGGCGTGGGCATGGGTCCGTCTGGGGATAGAGCGCCCTGAGGAGGGCTAACTGTCACTGGCGTCGCCTGGGGAGCGGGGGTTAGCTGGCTGAGGGCTTCCTGGCTACACATTTCTTTCCAGCGGTATTAACTGGGCAACGGCCCGAGTTTCTGCGGCGATGTCATTCCGTAGCTGGATGAGCATCTGTTCATGACGGGCAAGAGCGGCTTCCTGAGCGGCCAGAGCCTGGCCCACGGGGTCCTGACCTGCTGAGTCCATGTTGGCTGGATTGTTTTGACAAGGTTCTTTTAACGGACTCAAGCTCAGACCAGGTATTCCTTGGGCAAAAGACAGTACATTTATTTACAGTGAAAAAACACCAAGTGAATATATACAAAGTGCCAGGGAGAAAGGGGTCCGGGTATCCAGGGTCCGTGGGGAAACAGGGGTTGGGAAGAAGTGCCCCACTCTTTCTTTACAATAATCCAATTCCTCTCCACAGCCGCTCCTCTCGTTCGTCTGTCCAATACAAAGCCAAACAGGTTCAGGGATGATCTACGCACACAGAAAAATCAGGTTAGCAGAATGTCACAAAACTCTCAGATTCAGATTGCAGATTCACAGGTTGACTGACGCTGATAGCTCAACGATCCAGCGAAGACTAGCATAGGTCCGCCATCTTAAGTAGTGTGGCAATCCGCTGGAATCAGCAACAGGTGTGGTGATGAGAGCAGGTGCGTGGGGCAGCAGCAGGAGCCCGCGATGAGCACTGCCACGGCGAAAGGGAGAGAGAGAGCGAGAGAGAGCGGAGAGCGAGGGAGAGAGCCAAAAAACCCCAAAAACAAACATGTCGCGTGACACGGAGTCAGCCAGCGAGACACGGGGACCATGACAGGAGCAGAAAGTTAGCGGCCATCCAGGTCTTTATGTCTTTAAGACATTCCTGCAGTTTAACTAATTGGTGTGTGTTATCTGGCTTCATGGACAGATAGAGCTGGGTGTCATCTGCATAGCAGTGAAAATGTATGCTATGTCTTCTAATGATACTGCCTGAGGTAAATGGTAAAATGGACTGATTCTTATATAGCGCTTTTCTACTCTCCCAGAGTACTCAAAGCGCTCTATACAACATGCCACATTCACCCAATCACATAAGCACTTTCTACACTCAGGGCTTTCTAAGTACATTCATACTCCGATGGATACATTGGAGTGCAAGTTGGGGTTAGTATCTTGCCCAAGGATACTTGACATACAGACTAGAGGAGCCAGGGATTGAACCACCAACCTTCCGATCAGTAGGTGACCTGCTCTAACTCCTGAGCTACAGCCACCCCGAGGGAAGCATGTATAATGTAAACAGAATTGGTCCTAACACTGAACCCTGTGGAACTCCATAATTAACCTCAGTGTGTGAAGAGGACTCTCCATTTACATGCACAAATAGGAGTCTATTAGATAGATATGATACAAACCACTGCAGTGCAGTACCTGTAATACCTACAGCGTGCTCTAATCGCTCTAATAGGATATTATGGTCGACAGTATGGAACGCTGCACTGAGGTCTAGCAGGACAAGCACGGAGATGAGTCCACTGTCAGAGGCCATAAGAAGATCATTTGTAACCTTCACTAAAGCTTTTTCTGTGCTGTGTTGAGCTCTGAAACCTGACTGAAACTCTTCAAATAAGCCATTCCTCTGCAGATGATCTGTTAGCTGTTTGACAACTACTCTTTCAAGGATGTTTGATATGAAAGGAAGGTTGGAGATTGGCCTGTAATTAGCTAAGACAGCTGGGTCTAGAGATGCTTTTTAAGTAAAGGTTTAACTACAGCCAGCTTGAAGGCCTGTGGTACATAGCTGATTATTAGAGATAGGTTGATCATATTTAAGATTGAAGCATTAATTAATGGCAGGACTTCTTTGAGCAGTTTTGTAGGAATGGGGTCTAAAAGACACGTTGATGGTTTGGAGGAAGTAATTATTGAAGTTAACTCAGAAAGATCAATTGGAGAAAAAGTCTAAATGAATATCAATGGTACTGAAAGTAGCTGTAGATAATATTACATCTGTGGGATGATTATTGGTAATTTTTTTCTTTAATGGTTAAAATGTTATTTGTGAAGAAGTTCATGAAGTCATTACTAGTTAACGTTAAAGGGATGGTTGGCTCAGTAGAGCTCTGACTTTTTGTCAGCCTGGCTACAGTGCTGAAGAGAAACCTGGGGTTGTTCTTATTTTCTTCAATCAGTGACGAATAGTAAGATGTTCTGGCTTTGTGGAGGGCTTTCTTATAAAGCAGCAAACTATTTCTCCAAGCTAAATGATGATCCTCTAAATTTGTGACACGCCATTTCCTCTCCAGCTTACGAGTTATCTGCTTTGGCTACGTGTTTGAGAATTATACCACGGAGTCAGGTACTTCTGATTTGAGGCCTTAGTTTTCACTGGAGCTACAGTATCCAGAGTCGTACGTAGTGAGGAGGTAAAATTATTAACAAGATAATCGACCAATGTTGGAGTAGTGTTCAGGTAGCTGCTCTGCTCTGTGTTGGTACAGGGCATTGAAGATGATAACAGTGGGTGGATTATATTCTTAAACTTAGTTACAGCGCTTTCAGAAAGACATCTACTGTGATAAAGTTTACTCCCCACTGCTGTGTAATCAATTATTGTAAATGTAAATGTTATCAGGAAATGATCAGACAGGAGAGGGTTTTCAGGAAACACTGCTAAATGTTCAGTTTCTATGCAATATGTTAAAACAAGATCTAGAGTGTGATTAAAGTGGTGGGTGGGTTCTTTTACATTTTGACAGAAGCCAGTTAAGTCTAATAAGCAACAGTCTAACAAGCGACTCAGTTTGCGGTGTGAGTGCAGAAAGGGCTTTTTTTCCCCTCATCACTCTACTGTACAGATGTTCTCAGTGCAAATTGTGCTGCATTGTAGAACAATGTACAGATACACCATCATCAGCAAGCTGTTCTTGCAGGTCTGTGGAGGTGGTCTGTGGGTTGTCTGTAACCATTCTCATAATTCATCACATATGCAGCTCCTGTATGTTTCTTGGCTTGCCAGAGCTGGGTTTAACAGCAACGGTGCTTGTGGCCTTCTATTTCCTGATTACACTCCTTACAGTTTA
The DNA here is from genome assembly GCF_036321145.2 of Pelmatolapia mariae. Classification (NCBI taxonomy): domain Eukaryota; kingdom Metazoa; phylum Chordata; class Actinopteri; order Cichliformes; family Cichlidae; genus Pelmatolapia; species Pelmatolapia mariae. Next base: position 33,878,304 of record NC_086245.2, on the reverse strand, counting down.
AACCTCTGAGATAGCTTTTTGTAACCTTCCTCTGAACCATGATACTGAACATTCAGATCTTCAAATTCAAATTCAAATTTTATTTGTCACGCACAGAACCATACACAGTACGACATGTGGTGAAATGCTTATTGCTGTGCAATGCCCAACCATTAAATGGCAGTAAGATTTACAGATTACTACAAAATTTACAGATTTTAACTGCAAATAAGAGTTACACGTAAGAAATTATTAATAAAAAGAAAGAAGAAAGAAAGAAGAAATGATAAATTATGTGTGCAAAAAACCAGAGTGCGTGTGGTGATGTGATGTGTGTGGGAGAGTCCAGTCCTACCCCTGGTTCAGGACCTTAATAGCCTGAGGGAAGAAGCTCCTCCTCAGTCTCTCTGTTTTGGCCTCAAGGGAGCGGAAGCGCTTCCCAGACCTCAACAGTGAGAAGAGTCCATTGTTGGGATGGGAGAGTTCCATCCTAATCTTCCTAGCTTTGGTCTTGCACCGCTTGGTGTAGATGGACAGCAGATCAGGATGCTCTTGATGGTGCAGGAGTAGATCTTTTGAGAGTTACCTTGAGGATCCCATCCTGTCACTCTTCAGAGGAGGAGTCAAAGAGTCAAAGAGAAACATAACCTTGGCTTCCTGTTTTTCATGGTGGGACACACCTGTTTATGAAGATCAAGGCTTAAAGAGCTCATCCAACCAATTTGGTGTTGCAAGTAATTAGTAGTAAGCAGTTACATGCACTTAAATCAGCAAAATTACAAGGGTATCCAAATTTTTGCACAGTTTTTCACATTTAATTTAATTTTGTACAACTAAATACTACTTTGTAAAACATCCCAGCACTCAGATGTGACTAGGAAATGAAAGCCACACCACTATTATTTTTTTTGCCTGTCCCATTTGGATCTTTAGCCATCAGAATTGTTGTCTGAAGACCAAGAAAGATGCCAAGTGGATTTACTTTACCAAGTGGATCATCATGGCCTTGCCATATTGGTCCATTTGATTGACCTTTATTATAATTATGTATTTATTTGATTTGATTTTTCGGTTGACTGGGGGATAGGACAGGGAGAAAGAATGAAAGAAAGAGAGGGAGAGAAAGAAAAATAGAGGGGAGAAGAGATGGTGAGAAAGGGGGGAAGAAAAAAAAGAAAAACAAACAAAACACCTGGATCACCTGTATGGAAAAGAAAAAAACAGAAGAGAAAACAAACAAAAAAGAGCAACATAATAAATGCAACACCATCACAATATGTTTTTTTTTTTTTTAAAAGAAGAGTGAATTATTATGCACGCTGAAAGGGGTTCCCAAACTTTTTCATATGACTGTATTTCTGACATTGCCAGAAATGAACAACTTCTTCCTTTTATCACCTTGATTGTTCATCCTGTAAAGTCCAGTGGGTATTAAGAATGCTTATAGAGATTCTGTTGATTCTATTTCTTGAAGATTGCATGAACATGAACTGACTGCATAAAGACACACAGCTATTTTGTTTCTTTTGGGTTTTTTTTGAATGATGCTATATAAATATAATATGATCTCAGTTCCCAAAACTGACATGTTGTGACTGATACTGACATTATGCTGATTTGATTTAATCCAGAGCATGCTGTTCTGCATATCCAGCCCAACTCTATTCTGATGCAAAAGAAGGCTTCCAGCTGTAAAGCTGCAAATGTGAGACAGGACAATAGTGACCACAACTGTCCTTGACTTGACTTTTATTTAGAGTAAAACATCTAAGATGCAAGGACATTTCACTTCAGTAGAATGAGAAATCAAAATGATTTGTCTTTTGTTCTTTGCAAATGGCTTCATTAGGCGGGCAGATATCATGCTCAGGGGTAGTAACCATGAAATTCTACATATTATTTGCTTTTTTTATTTGGCAACTCTATGATGTGGAATCATTTGGTGTCAAGCATGTGATTGGTGTTGCGCATTATGACTGTCAGAGGGAAGGATTTCACCAGAGCTGGAGGTTCTTGTCTCTGGGAAGGAATACGGATGTAGAGTGCTCATTGGTAGAGCCTTGAAGATCCTGAGGGGTCGTGGGGAGTGCAGCAGGGGGTTCAGTTGTTGGGGGATGGGGAAAAAGGGGTAGGGGAAAGCATGATGGAAAGACAAAAACTCCCAAACCTCTGTGGTTCTTCCAACCACATTACAGCAAATAAACCATTAACTGTAATTAGCACTTCCACTTCTTTACAGTTTTTTCACTGGGCTCTGTACAGCCTCTGTCTCATTACTGTACCGCAGAAATGATTGTTAAATTCTGATCTCTGCTTAAAGCATGTAAATAGTCCCTCCCTCCCTCTATTTTCAATATACTGTCTGTCTCAGGCAGAGAAGGGTGCCCTAATAAATATAAATCTATGATTCACCTTTTTTAAAATCACCATTAGAAATAACACTGTACACTGGGATTGCAAAAATGCAACAATCATAACATAAGAAATATTTTATCTATCCCAAAGTTCAGCCAAAAACATGAAAAACCACTTTGCTCACTGAAAATCACTATATATTATAAAGTATTCACTCATCTGCCTTCGCACACATATGAACTTGAGTGACATTCAGTTCTTAATCCATAGGGTTTTTAATATGTCAGCCCACCCTTTGCAGCTATAACTGCTTCCACTGTTCTGGGAAGGTTTTCCACAAGCTTTAGCAGTTTGTGGTCATTTTGCATTTTTGCACTCTCTGCTCTAATTTATCCCAAAGGTTTTCTATCAGTTGAGGTCAGGCCAGACGAGTTCTGCTGCACCAAATTTGCTCATCCACGGTATGTTGAAGCATTAACCCTCTGGAGTCTACGGTCTGCAGCATAACTGGCCATTTTTGACTACTTTTGACTTCATATTTTGGTTTTACCTTGAAAAAGTGTTTACCTTGCCTTGGTATCTGGTATTTTCAGCACCATCTCACATCTCTGACTTTCATTTTGACATACTGTATTTACTGACCTTAACTCACACAAAAAAACAATTTGAGTTGGAAACGATCGATTTTTACTGTGAACATTTTTAACGACTCATTTTCTTATCTTTAAATGCATATTATATGTGGTAGTGGCCCCATTATTTTTATGCACAAAACAAACAAACAAAAAAAGACAACGACACTACAAACCAACTATAAACTCCAAACACTCTAAATCAGCGGTCCCCAACCTTTTTTGCGCCACGGACTGGTTTGTGCCCGACAATATTTTCACGGACCGGCCTTTAAGGTGTCGCGGATAAATACAACAAAATAAAACTAGTACCAGTACCGAAAAAAAGAAGATTTATTCATAACACACGTGAAAAGACCCAGGAAAACCGAGTTAACAAAAAAAAAAAAAAAACGATAACAAAATAACGCTAAAAAGCAATAAAAACCCTGAAAACCATACGTTTCACACCCGAGTCTCACTCTCGCGGCCCGGTACCAAATGGTGGTCCGGGGGTTGGGGACCGCTGCTCTAAATGTCACGAATCTCTCACACTTACTATTGATATCACTTTCTCTCTCTATGCTGTCACTCCCAAGCAACCCAATGCCAGGTGTTGCCATACAGTTTCCATGGTGCATTTTTCCACAGATAGGAAAGGAGATATCATGTCTTGTTTTTTGGGTTTTTTTGCTGCATCTTGGTGCTCCTTCATTTTAAATCAGTCATGTGATTAGGACACACCGCCGTGTTCATAAACTCCAGATAGGAGTTCCTTCCACTGAAAGTAAGAGGCCAAGCCTAACTTCTGAAAAACAACCCCATACCATAATCCCCCCTCCACCAAACTTTACACTTGGCACAGCACAGTCAGTTAACTACAGTTTTCCTGGCAACTCCCAAACCCAGACTTGTCCTTTAGATTGCTAAACTGAGAAGTGTCAGTTCAGAGAACACGCCCCTTCAATAATCTCACTGAGTCCGCAGTGTGCTTTAAACCACTGCACCCGACACGTTGCATTGTGCTTGGTGACGTGAGGCTCGGATGCAGCTGTTTGGCCATGGAAACCCATTTCATGAAGTATAGACTGGGTGAGTCTATACTTCTGGCAATGAAGTGTATGACCCCAGTCCCAATGAAGTTGAGACGTTGTGTAAAACATAAATAAAAGCAGAATATAATGATTTGCAATGATTTCCTCCCCGCCTCTCGCCCTATGACAGCTGGGATAGGCTCCAGCACCCCCCGCGACCCTGAAAAGGATAAGTGGAAGCGAATGGATGGATGGATGGCAATGATTTCCTTTTCAACCCATATTCAGTTGAATACACTGCAAGACAAGTTATCTAATGTTCAAACTGATAAAATTTATTTTGCAAATCTTCACTCATTTTGAACTTGATGCCTGCAACATGTTTAAAAAAAAGCTGGGACATGTTTACCACTGTGATATATCACCTTACCTTTTAACAGTACTCAATAATATACATATAATATCAATTTTCCCTGTTATGCCGATGACACCCAGCTCTACATTTCTTCTAAACCCAATTCATCCCTCCCACCTACCTCCCTCTCAAACTGTCTTATTGAGATTAGATCCTGGTTCTCTAATTTTCTTAAACTTAACAGTAATAAAACTGAAGTTTTACTTGTTGGTACACCATCTATCTTAACCAAATCCCACAGTTTTTCCATTAACATTGAAAATTCTCCTACCTTCCCTCCCCTCAGGTTAAGAGTTTGGGTGTCATACTTGATAATACTCTCTCATTCCAGTCTCACATTAATTACATAACCCGTTCTGCATACTTCCACTTACTCTGTCCCTTCCTTACTCCCCATGCTGCTGCCATCCTTGTCCATAGTCTTATTACGTCCCGTATTGATTACTGCAATTCCCTCTTATTTGGTCTCCCTAAAAGGGACCAAATAATAAACTTCATAAACTCCAACTTCTTCAAAACTCCGCAGCTCGGGTCATAACTCGTACTCTGTCAAGAGCTCATATTACCCCAGTTCTTCAGCAGCTTCACTGGTTGCCCGTAGAAACCAGGATAAACTTTAAAATCGTAATTCTCATGTACAAGTGTATCCATAAATCTGCTCCTTCCTATTTGTGTGACCTGCTCCATATCACCACTGTTTCCCGCTCTCTCAGATCCTCATCTGCTATTCATCTTACTGTTCCGTCTGCACGTCTCATCACTATGGGGCCTTCAGTCGCTCTGCTCCTCGCCGATTTTTCCTCCTCGTGCTGATTTTATCTGTTGTCAAGTTCTGTTTTGCAAATTTAACTTATTTTATGGATTTTATGACTATTGCTCCTTTTATTAATTTTTGTTCTTTTGTAAGGTGACCTTGGGTTTTTGAAAGGTGCCCTCAAATAAAATGTATTATTATTAATATTAATAAGTGTTTGTGAACTGAGGACACTAACTGTTGAAGCTGTGTGGGGGGAATTCTTTCCAATTCTTGCTTGATGTACAACAGCTGCTCAACAGCCCGGGGTCTCCGTTGTTGTACTTTGTGCTTCATAATGCATCACACATTGTCAATGGAAGACAGGTCTGGACTGCGGGCAGGCAACTATAGCACACGCACTCTTTTACTACGACGCCACGCTGTTGTAACACGTGCAGAATGTGGCTTTGCATTGTCCTGCTGAAATAAGCAGAGACGTCCCTGAAAAAGACGTCGCTTGGATGGCAGCATATGGCAGGTAAAATGGCTAAAGAGAGGTTGGAGAGCTCACCGGAAAAGATGAATAAAATCTGTGACAGGCAGGATGTGGAATGCCAGTTCAGTCTTGGGGACTGTGTCCTTGCACTTTTGGCCTTTTCTACCTCATCTTTCAGGTGAAATACAGTGGTCCCTTTCTAGTGGTCTGCAAGGTTTCTGATCTAAATTATTTGATAGAGACTCCTGGCTTCAGGAAATCTACAAAACTGTGCCATATAAATCTCTTAAACCCTCTCATTCTTGTGAACAAACAGGTTTAGGGTCTTCAGACTGCTCACTTGTGAAGTCAGGATTAGGTTGTATATAATACAAAACATATGGTTTATATTTTCCCCTGGAAGTGTTTAAGAAGAAATGTTAACCATGTTTTCTACAACTTCTAAATGAGATAAGGGCAGGCCGACAGTAGCAAACATTTAATTATATTAAGTCCTGTGTTGTTGTCTGTTCTCCCTCATTGGTACCATGTTTCTTGTTACCACTCCCTGTGATAACATTTGCATATTTAAATTGGATGTGCTTGGCTTGGCCCTGCAGTCCAACTCCCACACCTCCCCCCACAGCCTTGTAACCCACCCCCACTCACCACATACTGGAAATGTGCTAGAAACAGTACGGAGCAAAATGAAATAAAAATGCTTACAGCCTGATTGTTCTCATAACCATAATTCAGCTGGCTAAATACGCAAAGAGCAGTGAACAACAAAAATCTGTTGGAGCTCACTAAACAAATGATGAGACTCATGCCTGAGTGATCCTTCCCCCTATGCTGCACCACTACACCTGTGAGGGTTCCCCCACCTATACCTATACCTACATATATATATATATATATATATATATATATATATATATATATATATATATATATATCACCCACTTTAACCCACTGGTGCAACCACCATGAAAACAATAACAGTAAAATTTGCAGTGGCTCACGGTTATGTTCGGGGAATCTCTCCTCTAAACAAACCCAACAGAGAACAACTGGGGGTTAGTATCTTGCCCAAGGATATAAAGTGTGCAGACTGGAGCAGCTAGGGACCAAACCACCACCCTTCCAAAGTAACTGATAACACACGCTACTTCCTGAGCTAAAGTCACCCCACATTTTGCATCTTAAATTGTAATTTCTTTTCCATATCAAAATCAGATGCTGTTGTTCTGGGTCGATATCATTCTGTACCTGAAAAGGGGATAAATCAGTGAAGACGCTGGGACGCTACGCTTCTCCTTCAGCTTCATTGCAAAGGAGGCATCATGGCCGCAGCGCCCCCTTCCAGCAGCTGCAGGCATGAATAATCAAACACATGGATTATGTTTCAGCCCCATCAAGTACATCGTGGATTGAAATTAGCTAGTTTGTACAGGCAGTATTATTACATCCTTCTGAACAAAGTTAGTAACTCTTAGTTGTTTCAGCCTCTTTTGCATTACAATACTTTAAAAGGGACATTTTTACCTTTATTTATAAATTTACATTTTTTTAATGAATGGATTCACTTTTGACCACATGACTGTTTTACTTCCCACTGTTTCCCAAAGTAAAGTGAGAAATGTATCAGGAGAATCATTTGTTTGCATGAAGTTTGTTCACTCTTTCCTGATAAATCCATTAACAGGGAGATATTAAATTGTGGAAGATGATTAAAAAACGAGTCAGCAGTGAGGGGTGTGTGCTCACTTAGGATGTATTCTAAAAGTTGTTTTCAAAAACAGAATTACCTGTAAGAAAAAAAATCTTTTCAAGAAAATGATTGATGTACTGGAAAGAAAAGAGTATACTCCTTGTTTGTTACAGTTTTCAGTCATCAGACATGCTGAGACCAACATCCTCCAAATATATTCCTGTTATTATTTTGGCAGATTGTGAATGCCTTATATTTGCTGAATTACTGGAGCGATCTATTAAAGTGTTCAATACAGTATCAAAAGCTGTTGTAAGTTTGCAATAAGATCAGATATTTGAGAGAAAATGTATGACACAAAGCTGGATCATTATTATTAGGAGCATATAGACTGACAACTGTAAAAATATTATTTAAAATAGTTGCCTGAATTTGTCTACTATTATAACAAGCTGAGAAGGTTTGGGTAAAGTTACTACCTCTAAGAGATGGATTTCCTGTAGGAGGAGAGTTTTACTTTTAATTTTGCTATGACCATCAGAATTGTTGTTTTGTTGCCTGTGAACAAATACATGTACATTCCAAGCAACTAGAGTTGAAGGCAGCATGAGAAGAAAGCAATTATGTTTCATGTGTGTATACAGGATATGATCTGGAGCTGTGTTTGTGTAACCTATGGTTTAAGAACAAAGTATGCCTTGCATGTGGAGAGCTGTTATGCATGTGTAGTGGCTTTCATGGGGCTGCTAATGAGGGATAAGAAAACATTATCAAAGACATACAAGAAGACAAGGCAGATGTTAGAGTTTGTGTGTGTCTGTCAGTCCACTGTTTACTGCAGCTATCAAATGTGTACATGTTTATTGACTCTGGAGGATCCTTGAAAAGTTTGTGAAAGGAGTCTGATATGAGTCAGTGAAGCTCACTTCTGTCCAGTGACTGCAATATTGAGGGGACTTTCTTTGAAGTGGATATATTGTTCCAATCAGTTGTACGATGTGAGAATGTAGTAAAATTGTTTATCAGAGCGAAAGTGTAATTTTTAGGACACCGAAGCCTAAAATTGTTGACTGCTGTCCAGAGACGGGAGGGTGGTATATCTAATCTGCTAATAATAAGTGATTATAACAATATCTGGAATAAATAAGCAAGTTTAACTCTGTTCTTGTATGTTAGCTTGAGGTGAGGTGAGGAGGAGCAGGAGGACATATTATCCAGATGCCACATTGTCTCTTTCCTCTGTTTTCCCTTTTCAGTGAAGGGGACCACTTCTTAGGCGATCAAACACAGGTACAGTTCTTCATATCTTGAGTTTGAAGGTGCAGACACAAACACTAAGAGCTCTTTAGCTGAAACCGTCACTGTGCGAAATCTCTCCGTCCCACACCGTGGGTGCCGCAGCCACTGAAGGAGCTGCTCAGTGCTGTCAGAGTCTCCTGCATGGGGTGGGAGATGCTGTCCAACAGGGATGACAGCTTAGCCACCATTCTCCTGTCACTCACCACCTCCACTGGGTCCAGAGGGCATCCTAGAACAGAGCTGGCCCTCTGGATCATCCTTTTCAGTCTCTTCCTGTGCCCAGCAGAGATGCTGCCCTCCCAGCAGACCACACCGTAAAAGATGGCTGAGGCCACCACAGATTCATAGAAGGTCTTCAGGAGTGGGCCCTTCACTCCAAAAGACCTGAGTCTCCGCAGCAGGTACAGCCTGCTCTGCCCTTTCTTGTAGAGGGCGTCCCCTAGGCAGTATCATTAGAAGACATAGCATACATTTTCACTGCTATGCTGATGACACCTAGCTCTATCTGTCCATGAAGCCAGATAACACACACCAATTAGTTAAACTGCAGGAATGTCTTAAAGACATAAAGACCTGGATGGCCGCTAACTTTCTGCTTCTTAATTCAGATCAAACTGAGGTTATTGTACTCGGCCCTGAAAATCTTAGAAATATGGTATCTAACCAGATTCTTACTCTGGATGGCATTACCTTGGCCTCCAGTAACACTGTGAGGAACCTTGGAGTCATTTTTGACCAGGACATGTCCTTCAATGCACATATTACACAAATATGTAAGACTGCTTTCTTCCATTTGTGCAACATCTCTAAAGTTAGAAATATCCTGTCTGAGAGTGACGCTGAAAAACTAGTTCATGCATTTATTACTTCCAGGCTGGACTACTGTAATTCATTATTATCAGGAAGTCCTAAAAACTCACTGAAAAGCCTTCAGTTAATCCAAAATGCTGCAGCAAGAGTCCTGACAGGGACTAGAAAGAGAGCAGATTTAGAAAAGAAAAAGAAAGAGAGAATGTAGTAAAATTGTTTATCAGAGCGAAAGTGTAATTTTTAGGACACCGAAGCCTAAAATTGTTGACTGCTGTCCAGAGACGGGAGGGTGGTATATCTAATCTGCTAATAATAAGTGATTATAACAATATCTGGAATAAATAAGCAAGTTTAACTCTGTTCTTGTATGTTAGCTTAAGGTGAGGTGAGGAGGAGCAGGAGGACATATTATCCAGATGCCACATTGTCTCTTTCCTCTGTTTTCCCTTTTCAGTGAAGGGGACCACTTCTTAGGCGATCAAACACAGGTACAGTTCTTCATATCTTGAGTTTGAAGGTGCAGACACAAACACTAAGAGCTCTTTAGCTGAACTGTGTTCAACATGGAGGTTTCCACAAACCAGAACACACTGTTATGTAATTTTAATGGATGAATTTTTAATGGATTAACAGATTCAGAGTTTATGAGAATAACCATTTCTTTGGAAAACAAAATTACACGTTAATCAAGTATAGCTGTCAGTACAATATTGTTTTTATTAAATAAACTCAAATAATATTTTAAAATTTTAAATAATTAACTACAATTTAAATGCTTATCACTATGCTCTAAATTCCAAGATCAACAGTTTTCTGCAGCATTAAAGTTTTGACTTATTTACAGCAGTGTTGCATTTTATTGTTATATTTTAATCAAGATTTTGTTCATTCATCAAAGTGTGAAGTAAGATAAAGCGTAGAAAAAAGTGCTTGTGTGAATGAGGCATGTTGTATAAAGTACATTAAGTAGAATAGAAAGCACAATAAGAAGCATTTAGTACTGCACCCTTTAGATGGGTTAGTGCTTGAAAGCATCAACGCCAGTTGCATTATTTAGTTTGTTTACCAGTCGCTGTTGGTATTCTCCATTTGTTTTGTTCTTTTTTCTTTAATTTTCTTATGTGAATTATGAATTTGGAATGTGTTTCCATGAAAAATGATAAAATGTTGATCAAAATGTAAATTGAACATAAAAAATATAACAGTAAACTCTAACAATGGTACAACTAAAAGATTAATGCTGCAAGAAATCATTGTTTGTCTTCTGTCATTGCTGCATCAGATGCTTCTCTGAACTTTGGCCATATCTGTTGGTGTCATTGATTTTGTATACTTTGGTAAATGCTTGTTCCTTATGTGGCGTAGTTATTTATTAGGTGTTTGTATTGTTTTTTCAGCAACACAAGAAACTTAAGATTTTATTTGTGTCTTCTAATCTTGCTAGGATTCTTAGCAAGAATAGCAAGAAGAACTATCCTGCTAAGATAAAGGGAGGAAGAAAAGAGAGAGACAGTGTTAAGATGTTAGCGTAAGTAGAAACTACTCTACTGTCATTTAGAGCCTCATGTTACAGCAGCAGCTCTGAGTTATGATGATGCTTTGCTAATGGAGACTGTAATAACATTTGCTTCTGTGGGGCAGGGGGCTATTACATGGCATACTGTGATATGTTCAGTAATTGCACATAGATCGTAGGCTAAGCCTTTGAAACAATGAAGTTTAGGTGTTGTGCATTAGTTGCAGTAGTTGTGATACGCCTTTTGGTGCCTGATGGTCACAGGCTGTCAGAGCGTTGTGTGAAACCCGATATCACAGCAAAGCGGGTAATAGACAAACCGGTCCATCATGTCCATTTCATGCTTTGCATCTCCAAAACATGAAATCTACATGCATGCAGAAGTTGCATTAGTGCATGCAGTAGTTGCATTACCAGCAGGGAGAGATCGTGTATATAGCACCTTTTTAGGGTGGCCTCTCGGCCACCCTAAAAAAAAAGGTTAGTAGTTAACCTTTTTAATAGGCTAATAGTTAGGCTAACACACTTACCTCTCATCTTTTCTTTCCTCACAAAACCGATAGATCCTCCACTTTGTTTAACTGTCTCCCAGCGCAATTCCTTGCATATTTTGGTTCCTGCAACTGGTCCGTCGGGTTATTGTCTCCTCAGAAACACTTCCTTTGAGTTTTTGGAAATCAGTTTTTCCTGTTTTCATTGTGTTTTGTGTGCTTTTGCAGCGTTTTTCTTACTGCTGGTGTTTTCTAAAGTTGCAGTCCTTTGGCCTCTCAGGTCCACCGTACTTTTTGCAGTATACTTAAAATTGGCCTTATTTCATTTGAATTTGTTTTTATTGATATGGCGCCAAATAAAAACAACAGCTGCCTCAAGCCAGCTTCATATTGTAAGCTAAAGACCCTACAGTAATAAAAAACAACAGAGAAAACCTTAACAATCATATGACCCCCTATAAACGAGCACTTTGGCAACAGTGGGAAGGAAAAACTCCCTTTTAACAGAAAGAAACCTCCAGCAGAAGGTTTCCAGCAGCCATATTCCATATCAATCAGGTATCATACAAAAATAAAAATAGCTTCAAATACAGTCATGACAATAAAAGAATATGACTTTCAGAACTTAACAACATTACTTCAGTTATAGTACACCAACATCTCTGATACATTAGCACTAAGGGAACACTGAATGACCTGGTGGGTTTTGTCCATAAAACTACTCATCTAAGATGACCACAAAGTAAAAGATCTCACAGCAAAATTATGCAACATTTTAGGCACTATTGCCCCGATCCAATCAGTGAGCTGGGATGTTTTATTCTAAACATGAACTACTGTTACAGCAACAGACATGGACTACTGGTGCCCCACACAACAACTCAATGTCCACTATGTGAAGGAGCCAAACACATGCCTTCTCCTCTCGTTAACTGAGATAAACTGCTGGCATAATATTTTTACATCTATACTGTCCAGTCTCTCCTGGTGGACACGGTACAGCCTCTGTAAACTAATATCCTGGCTTGCTCGAGGCTGCCGTTTTCTCTGACAGTTTCAATCAAAATTAGAAATGCTACTCTGAGACTGAGATAACTAACAGTGCTTCCTGTTGTGCAGTTAGTTTCCAAAACACGTTATTTATGGTTACATACAATTTTAGACTGATGTGGGCCAAAGCCTAGCATAGCCTGTAACGTTATTATGACGGACACATTTTATGAGTGAACTTGGCTTTAAGTGACTTACAGGTTTCTTTGAAAAATACTTCCTTATATCCAGGTTCTTCCTTTTTGCTGCCATCCTCCTCTCCTCCTTGCAGGTCCTTGCAGCGCAGGCTTGCTGCTGCTAAAACTAAACAGAGCTCCCTGAAAGGCACAGCCAATCACATTGGCCATATTTGTCACATGAGGTAGGACTCCAGTAGAGAACGTAATCTAACTCTTTCTGCACGTGAATGAGACGTTGACAGATCTTTTTTTTTTCTTTCTATCGGGTTTGTTTTTCTTTACTCGCAGACATCAAATTATTGGTGGGGACAATTCAATAATCGCTGGATATTGGTGGGGACATGTCCCTTCCGTCCATGCCAAATCTACGCCCTTGGCTGAAGGAGCTGCTCAGGGCCTCCACAGTCTCATGCATTGGTTCAGAGGTGTTGTCCATAATGTACCGTAGCTTGTCTAACATCCTCTTCTCACCCACCTCCTCTGTAGAAGCTAGTGGACTGGCCAGGACAGAGCTGGCTCTCTGCACCAGTCTATTAAATTATTTTGTGTCAGTCTCCGTGGTGCCACCTCTCCAGCAGACAACCACATATAAAATTTGCTTAAGCCATTAATGTGTCATAAAAGGTCCTCAGTAATGCCCTGCACACCCCCAAGGACCTCAGCCTGCCCAGCAGATGAAACCAACTTTGGGTCTTCTTGTACAGAGTGTTTTCTCACCAGTCCAGTTTTCTTTTGAGGAGAAGACCAATTTGGAAAGGAAAATATGTTTTGAAAGAACCATGATGAGAAAAAAATATAGTCTTACTTGTGCTGGTAAGGTTATATTTTATACACTTAGCATCGACTGTGTTTAAGTACATAACCTCCTTAGCAGGGAAAAAGAAGAAAGACAATTCAGAATATGACATTTTTACTAAACCAGTTTAGCAGAAGTCCTGAAATCTCCTGATTCTCAGATGCCTCAACATTCAGCGGGTAAAATAGGTGTGAACAAGTCACCAATTTTCTAATTAAATATATTCCTACAGGCACTATTGACATGATATTCTCACCAGATGCTGGTAACAACCCATCGAACTCACACATGCAGAGAACTCAAACCACAGATATCCTTAAATAAAGATTGCCCCCACTCGCCCTCGTTATGTGTAATAATCAGTGTTGGTCAAGTTACTTGAAAAAAGTCATCAGTAACTAATTACTGATTACTTCCCCCCAAAAGTAATCCTGTTACTTTACTGATTACTTATTTTAAAAAGTAATTAGTTACTTAGTTACTTTTTAAAAACATAATTTACAACCTGAATAGGTAATAAAGCAATAGATCTTTCAGCAATGAATTAAATTATATGCAACATTCTCTGACTGGAAGAAATTTGTTTAACATTTAAACCTATTTTCTGCACATTCCAGCATATAAAATAATTTTTTTGTGTTTACACTCACTCTTTCAAATAGATGCACGTAAAACACGGCAGAAAATAAATCAAATCAAAGACTCAGCGGTCCTGTTGCTCTATTTTCACCTGTATAGCAGGAGTGGGGCAGGCGGAGGTTTGCCCTGGTGCAGGTGTGCCGCAGCGGTCATGTCAGTGGAAGAATCCGGGAGTTTCTCTGTGAACTTCACATTCCCGATGTAAAAAGAAGTTTTCTTCCCACGCAGTGAACAGCGGACGCTAATGTTTTTGTCACTTTTTACGGAATCAAACTCAAAGTAAGGTCAGTACTTCCACGCTTTAAACGCTGCTCATATGCTCTCCCGCACTCGATACATTATCCATTGTTGGTCTGCACACAGCTGTTGCCACGAACGTCGCACTCGCTTACGTCATTGTCATGAGACACTCTCGCAAACGAAATCCCGGTTTAGTAACGCAGTAACGCAGCGTGCTTACGGGAAAGTAACAGTAATCTAATTACCTTTTTTGGAATAGTAATCCCTTACTTTACTCGTTTCTTGAAAAAAGTAATCGGATTAAAGTAACACGTTACTTGCGTTACTTGTAACGCGTTACTGCCCATCTCTGGTAATAATGAGATATGACACAGAGGGTCGAACTCACAGGAGGCCACACTAGAGCTAAAACACCAGGAGATGAGATGATGTCAGAGTCCCAGATGCAGCAAAAGGCTGGTTTTTGTAGACTTGATCAAAAATGTTCTTTTCTTTTGTCAGAAAACGTTTTGCATGAAACAGGTTTGCATGATTAAACTCTCTTGTTGTTATAACAATGCTGTCAGGATCAGCTGATATATACTAGGTAACTAAGTGATATAGCTTGTTCATAGCTAACCTAGCTGCAGTTACCAAACTGATTCGTACTATCTGCTCTGAAGTCGGCAGAATATGGGCTGTTCTGATGACACAGTGCTTCAAACTGCGCTAAATAATGTGTGATTGAAGCTCATCTATTTTGTTATTATGTGACTGTGTGTTGGCAAGCAAAAGAACCGGGAATGCCAATTTGTAGGGGATAGCCTTTAGCTTAGATTGGAGTCCCCTTCCCTTCCCCCTTTTCTCTGTGTCTGCTGTCGACACAGACAGCCGGGACTCCTGGACTTTCTGCCGACTACATCAAATGATGCAACTATGGTGTTGAAGTGAGCCACTTTGCCTCTTTTATGACATTAGGCTTGAAGAACAAATCCCACTTATGGTTCAGCCTGGAGGAGGTTTGTTGCATTGGTGGAACAAAGTGTTGATCCACTTCTAAGAAAAAAAAATCTATACTACGGTAAATCTAAATTAAAGGAAATTTATACTGTAGTGTGCTTCATAGCATCTGCTTTCTCCTTGGTAGGAGAAACCTGTCAGCACCACAGGTCCAGTGAGGGCACTGAATATTTCTGAATAATCTTCCTGTAGCATCTTTGTATATAACTGTTGGATCAGACATGTGTGAATTAATATTTTCAAATGGGAATGCTAATGAAACAGGCAAAAATTAACATTCCCTTTTGGGAATGTTAAGTCCCAAATTAACATTGTTAATGTTGTTTTGGGAATTCCCAAAAGGGAATGTTAATTGTTCATGGAACTGTCCTTCAACTCCCTTATTTATGCACCTTTCAAATTCAGTAAACAGCAGAGTAAACTTCAGGCTCAGATCAGATTTATACAACAGAAAAACAAAGTGCTGTTTTTCATCAATATGAGCTTGTAAACTGTTATTAAGCAGGCATTGTGAAAACTAGAAACAGTTTGCTGAGCTTCTCAACTTAAATTATCATAGAAGGCAGGTAATCAATCATCTGTATGTAATACTCTGAAAAATATCAGTGGTATTTATTTTGTATTTTTTTCATGGGAATAAGCTAAAGAGAAAATTACAGTTCATGGTGAAGCTAAAATTTGCATAAATATTTGATATAAATAAATGTATGAAAATGCATTTATAGTTGTGTTTAAAATCAGTTACTTTGAAACATAATTTCATGGAATGTGAATGTCTTTAAAAAGAGAAGAGGTTTAAAAAATTATTTTCTTACGCTATGTTACGGGAGTTCATGACCTTGAGTTTTTTTTCACTTCCGGGAGAAGACTCGAAAACAAGAGAGGAGAAAAGGAGTAATGTGCAAAATGGCGTAGACAGAGCAAAGACTCCGGGACTGCGTATGTCGCCAATGCTGAGGTTGTTCAGTAACAACAAACCAACAGACTGTGGACTCTCTGGTAACTATTCGGAGTGTTTGAGTTGGATTTTCCGTATCCATTTGTGTTTGGTGAACACGAGGCAAGTTTGGTTACGTTAGCTAGCCGGAGCTAGGCTAACGCCCCGGTCCTTGCTGAAGGAGATACCTCCTGAACGGACGGAAGGAGTTTTTTTGAGAGTCGTCTCGGGAGAGAGTCGTTGACGGAGGACGATTCGCTACTACCGAGGGAACCGGAGATTCGTTGCTAGCTGCTGCGAGCGGAGACGGTTGCTACCGCAACGAGCGAGTGATTCATCAGATGCGGCCAAGACTTCATGGATACACGGAGGTATCGTTATTAAAAAGAGCTCCAACTAAAGCGCACCAGCAGAAATAGACTAAGAGTGCACTCAAAATAACATTAGACAGTTTGAAAAAGAAAGACTAAAACCTATCCCCCGGGGGTTCTATTTTATTTTCTATATTCGTTCTTCTTCATAAAAAAGGGTTTGAATGTGAGTTTCATGCAAATGTTTAATACATTTTTCTAAAACTGAGATCTCGTGTTGGTTTTATTGCATGGTGTTTTAACATTTAAGTATTCAGATACATAAGCGTTTACAGGTCAAGTGTATTTCCCATAGCCTCCAATTGATTATTTAGATGTGAGAATCATACGATACCCTAGACTGATATTTACTTTTCGAGATGTATCTTTTATCACAGAATGTTTAACCAGGGTTAAGACTTCACCCGAAGGCATAAGGTGGGTTTTATTACACGAGCCGGTGGTAAAAGTGTTACATTTTTGGGGGCTCGTCCGGGATTGATGTATTTTTGTTATGACTGACCTGGTTTTCGTTTATTCAACAAAGAGAGGGAATTAATTTTTAATTTTTTTTGAGATTGCTAAGGTAATTATT
Source organism: Pelmatolapia mariae (assembly GCF_036321145.2). Classification (NCBI taxonomy): domain Eukaryota; kingdom Metazoa; phylum Chordata; class Actinopteri; order Cichliformes; family Cichlidae; genus Pelmatolapia; species Pelmatolapia mariae. Next base: position 33,861,087 of record NC_086245.2, on the reverse strand, counting down.
TTCATTGCTAATAACAGGGAATTGTCAGGTGTGGTTGCGTTTATTGTGAGATCCTTTACTGTTTGAGCTAAAAAAGAAAAAGAAAAATGGAAGCCGTTGAAATTGAAGCTTGGTGCAAAAAGAAGCAGTTAGCTTATGAACATGCAGTTGTCTTGAGTGATGTGGACCCAGATGTCACAGATGCAGTTCTGCTATCAGCTTTGAGTCAGGTCAAAGTATTTGGGAAATCCGAGATAGTTGACCGTTGTCTTGACGTAGCTTCTAAGACACAGTTTGTACTGATAAAGACTTCAACTGACTTGACTAATCAAACCTCACCTGGTGTTGTTGGACTTCCTGGGGAGGCTGGTCCATGGCCAGCTCATGTGCTCACTGCTCCTGCAGATAATGACGGGTTTCAATCTAAGCTAATGTTATTCCTGAAGACTGAAGGTAAAACTCTTACTGATGTTAGTGGCTTACTTCAGCCCTCACCCCTTGACATGAACACTGCCCTGATACATGCCATCAGTTCCTTAGTGGATAAATGTAACACCACATCTGTTGATTCTCAGAGCTATCGTAAGCTGCGCATGTTCTCTGGTGTGAAACCTACGCCCAACGGGGAGGAAGAGTATGATGCCTGGGCAGAGCAAACAACACATCTGCTAGAAGAGTGGCAGTGCAGTGACAATATAAAGAAACAGAGGATAGTGGAAAGTCTGAAAGGTCCAGCTGCTGACATTGTAAGATTCCTAAGAGTGCACAAGCCCACTGCAACTTCATATGACTACATGCAAGTTTTGGAGACAGCGTTTGGAACAACTGAGAGTGCATCTGATCTTCTGGTGAAGTTTAGACATACATACCAAAATGTTGGCGAAAAACTGTCTACTTACCTGTTGAGGCTGGATAAACTGCTGCACTGTATTTTCAGAAAAGGAGGCGTGGCACTGTCTGACATGAATCGATTACGGATGGAGCAGGTTGTGAGAGGAGCACTGCAACAAGACATGATTGCACTTCGTCTTCGTATGACTCACAAGCTGCGAGAACCCCCCTCTTTCAGTGAGTTGCTAAAAGAAGTAAGGGAGGAAGAGGATATGCTCCAAAGCAGAAACGATATTACGAACCCAGTAATGTCACAGTCTGTAACTCCTGTTTCCAAGTCGGCACCCGAACAAGAAGTCGATCCTGAAGTAGCAAAGCTGAAAAAAGAGATAAGTGTCATGAAAGCTGAGATGCTTAGTCTTAAAGCTGCTACAGTTGCCTCCCATCCAGACACCCAGATCCCACAACTAGAAATCCCTGCCAAGACACCTTATAAAAAAAATGCTACCCCACAAAGGTCTGGCTATCAAGAGGATAAACCTGGAATATTTTGCTATAGATGTGGGGAGGATGGACATTTTAAGAGAGAATGTGAAGGTGAAGAAAACCTACTCAAAGTCAATAAGCGCCTCATTAAACTGACAAAGAAATCGGGAAACTACCGCGGGATCCAGTAGAGGAACGGCCTGGCATCCCGGTGGTTGTAAAGCGTTCCACCAAGTGCAGCAACGTAGATGGAAAAGTGAACGACACTGTACCTGCAGGCTTAGTGGGCCCTAGCTCTGTAGTGTCAGTACAGATCGAAGGCATCTACTCTAAAGCCATACTCGATTCTGGTTCTCAAGTAACCCTGCTGTACAGATCCTTCTACGACAGATATTTGACACACCTGCCATTGACGTCTATCGACACTTTGGCAATATGGGGTCTTAGTTCCGCCGAGTACCCTTATGATGGCTATTTGTCACTTAGGCTGGAGTTTTTGGAAGCAGACGTAGGCGTGCGTGAGACCATTGATGCACTTGTGTTGGTATGTCCCGACCCAGTTGTGAGAGGTGAAGCTTCCCTGCTTGTTGGCACAAACACACCCACTGTGAGGCGCTTGCTTAGCCACTGCAGGGAAAAGGGAGGAGAAAACTTTGTGAGATCCATGCACATTCACCCAGTCTTCAGAAAAGTTTTCAGTGAGATCTCAGTTCTACCACCTGATACTGACAATGACCAGAGAGGAACTGTGTGGTTCACTCAAACCAAACCTGTCACCATACGGCCTGGGGGAGTCGCCAAAGTGACTGGGGCACCAAAGTTTCAGGGAGTGCTGAGCACTCAGACAATCCTTGTAGACTCACCTGATGACCCTGCGAATGAGTCACGGTTTCCCGATGGACTTCTGGTGAGACCAGAGTTGCAGACCTCCACTGGTGTGACGGCTAAAAGAATCACTGTTCTAGTTAGAAACATGTCAGCACGGGAAATTACCTTGACCAGAGGGACGCCAATAGCTCATCTGTTTCCAGTCGACGTTGTGTCATCTCCACCTGGAAAGGAAGAGTCTGAAGTTGAGTCACCTGGAAAGTTGAGCTCCTCTTCTTTCAACTTTGGAGACTCACCAGTTCCTAAGGAGTGGAAAGAAAGATTGGTGACAAAAATGATGGAACGGAGTGAGGTTTTCTCTCTGCATGAGTTTGATGTAGGATGCAGTAAGAGCACCCAGCACACTATCCAAACCACAGAGGACAAACCATTTCGTGAGAGGTCTCGTCGGCTGCCGCCTGCAGACGTGGAGGCATTGAGACAGCATCTATCGCAGCTAAAAAACGCTGGTGTTGTTACAGAGTCACGCAGTCCTTATGCCTCACCCATTGTGGTCGTGAGAAAAAAGAATGGGAAAATAAGGATGTGTGTGGATTTCCGGACTCTAAACCGCCGCACTGTCCCAGACCAATACACGGTGCCAAGAATCGAAGATGCTTTGGCCTGTCTCAGTGGAAGCAAGTGGTTTAGTGTGCTTGATCTTCGGAGTGGATATTATGAAGTGCCTATGGCAGACTCCGACAAAGACAAGACAGCATTCATTTGCCCGGCTGGGTTCTTCCAATTTGAAAGAATGCCACAGGGAGTGACAGGGGCTCCTGCTACATTTCAGCGGGTAATGGAACAGACTGTTGGAGACATGAACCTGCTTGAGGTATTGGTTTATCTCGACGATCTCATTGTGTTTGGAGCAACGCTTGAGGAGCATGAGATCAGGTTGCTAAAGGTGCTTGACCGTTTAAGGGACGAAGGACTGAAGTTGTCACTGGATAAATGCCAGTTTTGTCAGCCATCAGTAACTTATGTTGGACACATTATATCTCAAGATGGGGTATCTACCGATCCAGAGAAGACTGAAGCTGTAACCACATGGCCGAGACCCAACACTGTGACTGCATTACGGTCATTTCTTGGATTCTGTGGGTACTACAGGCGCTTCGTGAAGGATTATTCCAAGGTAGCTCACCCATTGAACCAACTGTTGTCCGGTTACCCCCCAGCTGCAAAGAAGAAAGCACAGGAAAAGCGGGATAGCACTTACCTTAACCCCTCAGAGCCTTTTGGTAGTCGATGGAGTGAAGAATGTGAAGCAGCCTTCGAGGAGCTGAAGCGACGACTTACCCAAGCTCCTGTGTTGGCTTTTGCGAATCCTCAGCTACCTTATGTGCTACATGTAGACGCTAGCCGGGAGGGGCTAGGAGGAGTGTTGTACCAGGATCAAGGTGAAGGATTGAGACCTGTGGCTTTCGTCAGTCGGAGTTTGACTCCTTCAGAGAAGAATTACCCAGCCCATAAATTGGAATTTTTGGCGCTGAAGTGGGCGGTAGTGGACAAACTGCATGACTATCTGTATGGGACCAAGTTTGAGGTGAGGACAGACAACAACCCTCTGACATATGTGCTAACGTCTGCCAAGCTAGACGCGACGGGTCACCGTTGGCTTGCTGCCCTATCTACATATGACTTCAGTCTCAAGTACAGATCAGGAGTCCAAAACATTGATGCCGACGCTCTCTCTCGCCGCCCACATCCAAGTTCAATACACAAGTCAGAGTGGAACGACATTCCTGCATCAGGCGTGAGAGCCATGTGTCAAATGTCTGTGGTGATAAAGCACAGAAATCCACACTCTGGAAGAGCCATTGACCCTTTTGGCACTTCTCCACAAGCTATCCCACAAGCTTATTGCAATCTGGCTTCTTTGAGTGTTAAAAATATGCCCTTTGTGAGTCTTACTGAGTTGTCAACCGCTCAGCGGGAAGATCCTGGCATAGGACAAGTGTGGTCAGCTCTGAGTAATGGCGATAGCAACCAAGTTGACAAGACCAAGCATCCAACTTGCTCTTTGCTGTTGAGAGAGTGGGACAGGTTAAAGATGCAGAAAGGAGTGATGTATCGCATTGTAACTCCTCCAGGTAAATCACGCTGTTCTCAGTTGGTACTACCAGAAAAGTACAGAACCACTGTACTGAAATCACTGCACGATGACTCAGGTCATTTGGGCCTCGACAAGACATACAGCCTGATTAAAGATCGGCTTTACTGGCCTCGGATGAAGTCAGAGATTGAAGAGTATTGCAAGTCTTGTGAGAGGTGCATAAAAAGAAAGACTCTACCCAAGAGAGTTGCACCTTTGTCGCATTTGCAAAGTGATGGACCGTTTGACCTCGTTTGTATGGACTTTCTGTCCATTGAACCTGATTCGAGCAACACGGAAAATGTTCTGGTCATTACTGATCACTACACTCGCTATGCTCAAGCTTTTCCAACAAAAGACCAGAAAGCCTCTACAGTTGCAAAAGTGTTGCTCGAGAAGTATTTTGTTCATTATGGATTGCCACAGAGGATGCACAGTGATCAGGGCAGAGATTTTGAAAGTCGTCTTGTCCATGAAGTTTTGAGTTCACTTGGAGTTGAAAAATCAAGAACGACGCCCTATCATCCTCAAGGAGACCCCCAACCCGAGAGGTTTAATAGGACATTGTTGGACATGTTAGGGACTCTGGAACCGAACAAAAAGAAAAAATGGAGTCAGCACATTGTTCATTTGGTTCATGCTTATAATTGCACTCCTAATGAAGCTACAGGATTCTCTCCCTATTTTCTTATGTTTGGGCGTGAAGCCAGATTACCTGTGGATCTATGTTTTGAGACTTCCAGTGATGGCACACAACAAAAAACTTACCTCAAGTACGTTTCCGACATGAGGAAGGAGTTAAAGGCCGCCTATGAACTAGCAGAGTCCGTTGCTGCCAAGCAAAATGATAACAATAAGCAGAGGTATGACAAAAGAATCAGATTCACACAGTTGTTACCTGGAGACAGAGTCTTGCTACGAAACCTCGGCTTACAAGGGAAGCATAAACTGGCCGATCGCTGGGCGTCAAGACCATATGTTGTGGAAAGCAAGATGCCGAACCTACCAGTGTTCCGGCTGAAACCTGAAGATGGTGATGGACCAATCAAGATCCTCCATCGAAATCACCTACTGCCTCTTGGGAAGAGGATATGTCTAGATCCTGAATCCCATACGGATCTTACACCTACAAGGAGAGTTCTTCGACGGAGAAAACAGAAAGAACGCACAGACACGCCTGAAACGGAAAAGACACTATCACAGAAAACCCCAGATAAAGACTCTGGAAGTGAAGGAGTTACACCCAGTGATCAAGTCGGAAAAGAGTACACTGACTCAGAGGATGAAGACTATGGACTTTGGTATGATTCAACTGTTGAACCTCTCAGAAACAACATGGATGATGATACTCTGGAACCATTCAGTCTGGATTTGGATATTTCCTTAAGCGGCTTGACTGAACGACCAAAGACAGTTGAGCTGGGAGTAACGCAGGAATGTGTGGAGGAACCTGAGATGGACAGTGTGAATGAATTTGAGTCTACTGAGACAACCGAAACTGAACTACCAGAGACTTGCGAGAATCACGAAGAGACTGACAAAGACAAAACACTGACTGAAGACATTCTCTTGCCAGAAGAAGACACTGAACTTAACTCTGAGACTAATCCTGACTTTGACATTAAGACCAGACCTCAGAGGTTAAGGAGGGCTCCTTTAAGGTTAACTTATGATGAACCAGGTCATTCCAGTGTTGTAGCAGCCCCTACAGTGAAATATGTCTCTTGTGTTTACAAGTGGATAGGTACACCCATCTTTGCTTAGTTGTGTGTTTTACTCACCAGTTGTGCCATAATGGTTTATGTTTTCAAGGTGCAAAGTCATGAGGGCATGCTTTTATTTGGTGGGGGGAGAGTGTAATACTCTGATAAATATCAGTGGTATTTATTTTGTATTTTTTTCATGGGAATAAGCTAAAGAGAAAATTACAGTTCATGGTGAAGCTAAAATTTGCATAAATATTTGATATAAATAAATGTATGAAAATGCATTTATAGTTGTGTTTAAAATCAGTTACTTTGAAACATAATTTCATGGAATGTGAATGTCTTTAAAAAGAGAAGAGGTTTAAAAAATTATTTTCTTACGCTATGTTACGGGAGTTCATGACCTTGAGTTTTTTTTCACTTCCGGGAGAAGACTCGAAAACAAGAGAGGAGAAAAGGAGTAATGTGCAAAATGGCGTAGACAGAGCAAAGACTCCGGGACTGCGTATGTCGCCAGTGCTGAGGTTGTTCAGCAACAACAAACCAACAGACTGTGGACTCTCTGGTAACTATTCGGAGTGTTTGAGTTGGATTTTCCGTATCCATTTGTGTTTGGTGAACACGAGGCAAGTTTGGTTACGTTAGCTAGCCGGAGCTAGGCTAACGCCCCGGTCCTTGCTGAAGGAGATACCGCCTGAACGGACGGAAGGAGTTTTTTTGAGAGTCGTCTCGGGAGAGAGTCGTTGACGGAGGACGATTCGCTACTACCGAGGGAACCGGAGATTCGTTGCTAGCTGCTGCGAGCGGAGACGGTTGCTACCGCAACGAGCGAGTGATTCATCAGATGCGGCCAAGACTTCATGGATACACGGAGGTATCGTTATTAAAAAGAGCTCCAACTAAAGCGCGCCAGCAGAAATAGACTAAGAGTGCACTCAAAATAACATTAGACAGTTTGAAAAAGAAAGACTAAAACCTATCCCCCGGGGGTTCTATTTTATTTTCTATATTCGTTCTTCTTCATAAAAAAGGGTTTGAATGTGAGTTTCATGCAAATGTTTAATACATTTTTCTAAAACTGAGATCTCGTGTTGGTTTTATTGCATGGTGTTTTAACATTTAAGTATTCAGATACATAAGCGTTTACAGGTCAAGTGTATTTCCCATAGCCTCCAATTGATTATTTAGATGTGAGAATCATACGATACCCTAGACTGATATTTACTTTTCGAGATATATCTTTTATCACAGAATGTTTAACCAGGGTTAAGACTTCACCCGAAGGCATAAGGTGGGTTTTATTACACGAGCCGGTGGTAAAAGTGTTACATGTACAAATTACTTCTTCAGTCCTGGAAACAAACAGTGCTAAAACATTCTTTGTAGTTGTGTCATTGTGCGTACAAGCAGCTCACAGCAGAGTCCTTTCAGCTTAAATCAGACATTTCTTAGAACGTTTCCTGCTCAGCCATCATCATTTGCACAAAAACACATTATGGTCCAGATTGCACATACACAATGATTGCTGTGAAATTTTAAATTCATATACTTATACATATATGTTACAAAATGAAGCATGTGGAATTCTTTTAACATGCCGTTTATTTTTCATGCTGGATTAAGCAAATATGATATGAGGTCCGTCCTCCTCGGTGTCTCGGCTCCTGCCACAGCAAACACTGTCCCCAATCTCTAAAGTTCCTCCTGTTGGTGGTGGGCCTACAGCAGGGTGGGCCCTATTTTCCTTTAGTTTAGTTTTTTAAAATGTGCGTATGTGTCCTTAACCTTTCTTTCAACAGCTATTTAACTGTAAAATAGGCTGGTGCAAGATGTTCATTATTAATATTTGCTTTATTTAATCAAAAAGTAGACAATCAGGGATGCAAGCACTGAAATTACAGATTGTTCCTCATTCTTTTTCGTTTTTAGTATCAACTCAACAAAAGAAGCAGATTAAATACTAACCATCACGTTGTCAGTCGATATTACACCTCGAGTTTCAGTCTGAAATGACCTCAGTCTTGATACTTTTGGTTTCTGGTGAAGAACGTCCAACGCACACCATGGAAACGTTGATCCTCCAAACAGAGCAAGGCAACTGTGCAAACAAAATCCATATCACTGCAGAAGCTGCTTGTCGGTTATCAAAGCTGAATAGAAGTCATAAAAAGTACTGATTATGACGATCAGCCATCCTGGAGCTTATATATCCCTATCCTGCACCACAGCACTGGAATTGCTCAAGCCACTGACTTGCCATTCAGATTTTCCCAGATCCCAATCCACTAGATGTGCCAGAACAAGCCCACCCAGAAATCTGCAATGCTTCAAGAGTTATGAGCTGGTTTGCCAGTTAGTGGGGAATTTGACCAAAACTGGACAGGTGGTTTGAATATTTTGGCTGATTGGTGTATATAACAATATTATCTACATACCCTTCTTTTGACACATCCATCCATCCATGGTAATTTTTATTGTAATAAAAAGTTAAAATAGAATAATGCTTTAATAGGAAACTATTAAAGCATTATTAAAGGAAGCCTATTAAAGGAAATAGGCAACTGCTGCTGCTTACTTGTTTATTTCACCAACAAACCCATCTCCACGTTCTTGATTCAGCTACCTAGAACTTCTCTCAGGTCTTTGTCAAACAGCATGAGCGATGAGTGAGCAGGGCGGGAGGACAGGATGTGTGTGTAAATGTGTGCATAAACTGCTTGTGTGTGTAAGAGAGAATGAGACAGGCAGAGAAAGAGCTGAGAGAAAGGGAGGCGCTGCATTACCCGGCATACAGCAGCAGGAGCAGGCTGGGCTTAGGGATCTATTGTTCCCTGTTTTATTACCACAAGAGCTCATTCGCACTCATTAAGTAGCCAGGGGAATAAGAGAAACACAGAGGGAGAGGAGAGCGTGAGGAAACCTCACCCTCGCTTGCTCAGGATTACTTCTTGGATGCGGTGGCGTGGACAAAGCAGAAAATTCACTTGAGTGCCGCTCTCTACCTTGTGGCCAGGCTCACATTTTCCTCTCGATTGCATTGGGAACAGCAGTATTTGCCGTGCGGTGGCCATGGGGACGGCCGGCAGAGGTATCAGGATCCAAGAGGTCTTGAAAGGAGCCCCACTCCTCTCTCTCTGGACGTTAGCGCTGCTGTTTTTATCCATGTGGGAACTGGATGCACAAACTGCAGTGGAAACTAGACCCATGTACATCTGGCGAACAGGTACAGTCCATCCTCTCTGCTCGTTCAGTCCTGGTCCCTGAGACACGGAGTGACTGGATGGATGTTCTAACCTTGCACTCTTGATGAAATATTCATATGCAAATGTTTGTGTACATAACACAATACATAAGGGGAAATGAAAAGGGTGAACATGCTTTTTTTTGTTTCTTTCACTTTTTATGATTGGATCAATATATCTCATAAATTAATATTTTTTTTAAAACCAAAAGTTTATAATCTCATGGTCTTTTTGTGGTTAATGCACTGGAGCCATCTTGCTACACTAGAGTTTGATAACATATTTGCTGCAGTCCCTGAAGTGAATGGGGTTTTTTGCCCCCGTTTGGGGGGTGGAGATGTGCATTGTGCTCCTGTCTTTTTGGCAGAGCCCTCCCCCAGACAGAGACAGCTGGAACACTTTGATTGCCTTATGCTGCTATTGGACTCATTTATCACATTTTGAGATGTGTGCAATTGATAAGAAATTGTGTGTGTATCAAAGCTGCATATGTTACTATGTTTCTGAGTGGGGAAAATAGAAGCTAGCTCCGAAGGAAGCGACACAAACACAAATAGTAATTGACTATTGATGCAGGTGTTTTTGGTATCTGCTGATGACTTGTGAGTACAGCAGCTTTACAGTCTAAGCACAATACAAGGATCCTCACTGCTGCTGTTTAGGGTGGTGCCTCTCACCATCCAAGGTTCATTCACTCTGTGAGAGCAGCACATGGTCAGAAGGACACAAGGGAGAAAGAGGGGAGGAGGATAGAGGAGGAGTGATGAAAGCAGGAATTGGGGGTGGAACTGTGTTGACCCATTGAGACAAAGGTGCCCTTTAGGGGCAGCTGGAGATGAATGTTCTCTTTCTCTACTGTCTAATCTCTCTTTCTCTGGATCAATGTCCTGGTTTCACTGGGATTCTGCAACCGCTGTACCACCAGGGACTGATCAATGAGCATAACCCTGGCAGTAAAGCTCAGCCTGCATGAGATCAATTATGGCTTTTGATGAAGTCTAAAATATGATCTGCAATCATTTGTTTATAAAGAATAGCATGTGCAGCGTAGTGATCATCCCTGGGGTTTTAAAGTCCAAGTGAAATAAAAATATTTCCGAAAAAATCTTTTAAAAAATGTTCTGCAATGTTTACGTCCCCTAATTGGTTAAGATTCCCAGATGTGTATTCGGGACACAAGGAAAAACATTCACAATAAATAATTCTTTTTTTTCTTTATACCAGCATCTGTGTAACATCTATTGCTGTAAAGTTTCTTTTCATTTTTATGTAGAAAATGATGGTAGCAGGTTGATGGTAAATGCACTTTCACCTGTTTTGCTTACTTGACTTTTTCTTTTGTTTGGTTAGTTTCCTCCTTAGTAGAAGTGACACACCAGTATTGTTTAATGGTTTTTCTTTTAGAGCTGGTTTTATGCTATTTCACACTTGGACTACTTTCATTTAACGATTAGCCTCATTTTACTTTCTGATTAGTTGGATTTATGCATCAAAATCATCGTCTCTTTAATGGAAAACCTTCTTTCATTGCTCCTGAACTGCTCAAGTAATTTTGCTCTCAGACTGGCCTCTGTTTATAATAATTTAGAATACTGATTTTGTTGTGTACATTATCAGTGTTTTAACACAATATAGGATATAAAATCATTTTAATCAGGTCTGACTTCACAAGATAACACTAGACTAGACTGTGTGACTGTGTGCACTTTAAAAAATTATTTCCTTAAAACTGAGACTTTGTTTCCTTCCCCCCCCCAATCTTCTGGCAGCGGTTTACTCCAGTATAAAAACACAACAAGATACACAAATAGGTCACACTCACTATACGTTCTCATCAAAGATCATTTATTTATTCCTGCCATAGCTGTTGTTTACAAGCTTCATTGTTCACACCATGTGCAAAGGAATGGAAATCCTTTTGTATTATGTGCTGTACCTCCCACTGTGTTAAAGCAGCGGATGAGATTAAGGGCAGAGAAACCAGAGCAGATTGGCCAGACAAAGTTAACCTAGATACGGTATAGACATGTTTGTGTGGCGTCTCTCTTCTTGGCCTAAGTGTGTCTGTGCTTGGCACTTGGGTACAGCTCTTGTCACCCTGACAGAACAATGGCAGCAGTGTAGAAAAAAAAACAGTCAATGTTTTTGTGCATGCTGGGGTGTTACTGTCTAATCGGGTTTTTGTATGATATTAATAAATTCTCACTTCATCATTTTATTATTTTTACATTTATTCCATGTTGTCAGATTAGGAAGTATCAAAACTGTCCACGTAGGGATGCTGGAAGTGTTCATGGGTACTCTTGGCAGAATAAAGCCGCCTGCTGAGATCTCAGGAAAAGAGTTATTTTGAGTGTCAAATTCTGTATGAACAAATGTCCTGGTCACTCATAGGCAGGGTTTTAATAGTTTTGCAATTTTCATTAGTTTTTATTTTTATTTAGTTTTGACTTCAGATTTTCAATTTTATATCAGTTTTAATTAGTTTTTACCAACTGTTTGCTAGTTTAGTTTAGTTTAAATTTTTTTTGAAAATCCTTAGTTTCAGTTTAGTTTTGATTAGTTTCAGTTATAGTTTTAGTCGTGTTTGCAATAATTAAGTGTAACAAAATCCCAGTTTCATCATATCAGTCATGCTCTTCTGCTTATCCTTGGGTATGTTGCTATTCCAGCTACCATACCCTGCACCCTGGACAGGTCGCCAGTCTGTCGCAGGGTTAACACGCAGAGACAGACAACTCACAGTCCCACCTATGGGGAACCTATGGGTTCTTTAAAAAAATAAAAAGAGGGCAGATGAAGAACCATTGATAGCAGGCAACTATAAAAGATATATCTTGGCCCCAATGAAACTATTAACTCTTGCAGCACCGGGTGCATTGCTAAACTTTTTGAAGACTCACACAGTTGTGTAGATATCCCAGTCTCAATAAACATATTCACCAGCGCTTCCTCTCGCTTGTGATGTTCCTGCGAATTGACCAACCAGCAGCCATCGGGTCGCTGTTGGAAGCACTGCATTAATGTTTTTTGTGGAGTTGTCTCGGGATGCATCACGCTGCCTTGCGCGGGGTTGGCTTCTGTTTCTGGGGATGAGGGTTGGGCGTGCTCCCTTACCTTCTCAAGGTAAGCTAGGTTAGCCTTCTTGTGCGAACTTTTCAAGCGCACTTTAAGGTTTGTGGGATTATTTTCCCTTTAGAAATGTCCCGCATAATTTGTCTCTTTCCACTACAAGACACTTGCTTTATCTAAAACACAATCATATTCAAAGTAATCCGACATTGGACTCTGGTGATTTCTCCCGACTTTTGCTGACGTGATTCTGCGCGTGGACGGAGCAGCGACACAGACGACTCGACTAACGTACTGCCACCTGCTGGCATAATGAGACACAGCAGGAAAAAACCTGGAAACTACACTTCATTTTCACCCTCGACTATTGTATGACACACACACATCAATGAAAACTAAACACATTTTTGCTATAAATTCAGTTAATTTTAGTTAGTTTTGTGAACACTCATTACAGTTTTAGTTAGTTTTCTTTTTGTTGCAAAGTCTTGTTTTTATTTTTATTTCCGTTAACGAAAATGTTTTTTCACTTCTAGTTTTCGTTAACGATAATAACCTTGGTTATAGGGAAAGGAATCGATCCCACTTCTGCCACAATCAGCTGATTTCAATGTGTGCCAGAGGAGGAGGATATTGTTACAGTCTACAGCATGGATATTATTTTACAATGGATGGGTACTATTTTATATTATTTTATATTGCTTTCTCCTGGAAGTAATTAAGTAACATACACGTCTAATGCATGAGTTGTTTTTTTTTTTACAAGCTAACATTTGTTAGAAGAGCTTGTTTTTGACAGACTTCACCTAACCATGCAGCCTGCCTTAAGTCTGAACTGAAAAATGAAGAGATGCAGCCCACTATTTTTGTCCATGGTGCAGATGGGTGGCTGAAATTTGTGACAGTACTAATGTGAAAGACATAGGTTCTCTGGTGACTGCAGCACTATGTTCAGAAGTGAACATGGAAATATTAATAAAGAATCTGTTAAATCATTCCCTGCAGGCCATTTTTAACCAGACCAAAAATGGACCATGAAACCAACAGATGAGTCACGAGCCTCCACATTACACCCATATGTATGGAATTTGGTGACAATGTGTAATTTGGCACAGTGTGGTGTCTTTTGGCAGATGACTACATTTGTGTCTGGGTGTGTCTGGAGTACAGAAGCCAGAGACAGAAGGTTGGGATCAGCTGGTCTTCCTCTTTAAATGTTATCTCCCTGTTTCCTCTCCAGTCAGTCACACAGTTAAAGACTTTCATTCATGACCACTGAGTGTCATCTTTTGTAATTTTGAACAAGAAAAACATCTGACACTGTTTTGAAGTTGTTACATGGCACAAATAACTTCTAAAGAAATTTCAGAGATTCAGTTTCTTTTCTTTTTTGGGGGGCAATTATATAATCATATCGCTAAACCTTTCTATTACCTTTGGAAAACAACAAATTTAAGTCCGGCCTTTCACATACCTAAGTCTTATAAATACAAAGACAAACATAGTGGTCTGTATACAGCATCTATGTTTAATAATTTTGATAAATTTTCAGACACTGCAGCAGCTCCTGGCAGTCCTGAAAACCAGTTACTGGTGCTTTATATGTCTACGCTGCACTTACTCATCTGTTTAAAGCAACCTTTGAGCCATAAACACAACTGCCAGTGTAAGTGATGCAGTTGGGTGCTGCTTGGTCTGTTGTGGAACAACAAAGGTTTCTGTACAGCTGTACAAATCAGAGCAATGAAGGATGGAATTTGATGGGGCAGGTCATCTTGTCCAGACTCAGTCAGCTTCAGAAAGAAGCAATGAATGAAGGTTATTTAATGCTGTATAGATCACACACAGAGAGAATAACACTGTGTTGTGTCATTGTTCGCATGCAGCATGCAGCTCTGTTCAGGCTCTCTGCTGCAGATGCTCATCTCTATGTGGCACACAAAAGAGAGAAGAGGCTTCACCTCAAGTCACATGGCTTGCTTATTGTTCTTCTTCACCCCCACAAAATCAATTCCCCAACCTCAGCCCTCACCCTCTCTCAAGGTGACCTTTAACCTACAAGCTGAGAGGGGTCTTGAGAGTATAAACATTAAAAATGAGGCAGGAGTTGAAGCTGAAGCTGCTTCTACAGATCAAGTGTTTCTCTGGGTCAAGTGCTTCATTCAGCTATTTAGACTGGCCAGTTTCATGAAGCAGTTAAAAGATGACATAATTAATCATAATTAAGGAAGACGTAATAAAATATTTTGAATGTCAGGGTACCAGTACTGGCATCATCATCATTAATATTATTGTTTAAAAAGATTAAAAAGATTTCAGCCTACTTATCCCTTTGTTATATACAGTCTCTGTATTGGTCTTCCAGCTCAGTCTGATTTCAGTGTGGGTGCTCAGGTATATATACTCCTCCACCAACACTGTATCCCAGTACAGACTGGTTGTGTAGCTGTCCTGTTCCTTCAGATGTCGATCTCCATCTGTCTGATCTTCACCGTCACATCGCAAAGCAGACAGTTTCTCACAGAACACACCACGAAAGAATCCAGGAGCACTTTATCCTCTTTCTCCTACCATCCAATAATTGGACATAATTTACAGTAGTTTGAAAAACACTTTGTCCTCTTCCTGGTTTCCTAGTGTTTTGCATATTTGTCACACGTGTTTCAGATCATCAAAAATTTTTTAATGTTAGACAAAGATAACCAGAGTAAATACAAAATGGAGTTTCTAAATCCATTAAGGGAGAAATGCAATCCAAACCTACCTGGTCGTGTGGAAAAGTCATTGTTCCTCTTGTTAAATCATGAATTAACTGTGATTAACCACAGTTTTCGAAAAACTGACTTCAGTTTCACTAATCACACTCAGGCCTGATTACTGGAAGGCCTGTCAGGAAATCAGGAAATCACTTAAATAGCACCTGCCTGACAAAGGGGAACAGATCTCAAAAAGCAACACCTCATGCCACGACCTGAAGAAACACCTGAAAACAAAGTCATTGGAAAGGGTTACAAAGCCATTCTAAGGCTTTGGGACTCCTGTGAACCACAGTGAGAGCCATTATACACAGATGGAGAAAACTTGGAGTAATTTTGGTAGGCTGGTCACTCCTAGGAAGCTTCACCAGAGTTCCACGAGCACATCGAAGACTCAGGAGGTCACAAAAGAACCTAGAACAACATTAAAGAAGGAGGAAACCACTGCAGACCAAAAAGAACACAAAGGCTTGTCTCAAATTTCCAAAAACATCTTGATGATCCCCAAGACTTTTGGGAAAATATTCTGTAGACCAAAGCTGAACTTTTTGCAAAGCGTGAGTCCTATTACTTCTGGCATAAAACTAACACAGCATTTCAGAAAATGAACATCATACCAACGGTACATAACGGTGGTGTGACGGCCTGGGGCTATTTTGCTGTCACAGGACCTTAGAGGACTTGCTGTGGTAAATGGAACCATGAATTCTGAAGGATGTCGGTCCATCACTACATGACCTCAAGCTGAAGCACACTTGGGTTATGAAGCTCGATGATGATCCAAAACACAGCAGTCTACCTCTGAATGGCTTAAGAAAAACAAAATGAAGACTGGAGTGGCCTAGTCGGAATCTGGGATGCTGTGGCATCACCTTGAAAAGGTGGCTCATGCTCAAAAACCCTCCAGTGTGTCTAAATTATAGCAATTCTGCGAAGAAGAGTGGGTCCAGTGTTAGGTTTTTCCCCTTAATAATAACCACTTTCATTTAGAAACTGCATGTTGTGTTTTCTCGTGTTATTGTTGTTTAATATTAACATTTATTTGTTGATGTGAATCATTTAAGTGTGACAAGCATACAAGAAAATAGGAAATCAGGAACAGGACCACACAACACAACTTTGTAGTTTATGTCTTTGTGCAGTGCTGAAAAGAAACCCGAGGGCATTCCTGTGCCCTCAGGAAAATGTTCCAGCTTTAAAGGCCTTTTTCTTAAAGTAAGAGCCATTTTTCCAGGAAAGACAAAGGGTTTCTAAATATGGAAACATTTCCTCTCCAGCAAATGTGTTATCTGCTTTAAGACATGTGTTTGTGAGTTATACCAGAAAGTCACTCTTTGATTTGTTGCTTTCTTTTTCAGAGGAGCTGCAGTAGCCATAGTCATACAGCTCAAGTTATGATAATGCACTCTGTGCGAGTAGATGACTGGAGAAAAACGTAGTGGAATCACCCAAGCTTAGTTACAGCACTTTTGAAAAGACTTTTGGATTTACAGATTTACTGCAATAGTTTTTTCCAAGGCTGTGTATTCCATGACTGTAATCTGAACCGGAGGATTTTCAGGAAATATTATTAATTGTCAAGTTTTTGTTTTATGTCAGGACAAGACCAAGACTGAAATACTGAGATGGCTTTAGATTTCAACAAAAGCAAAAAACACAGTCTGCTCATTGCCCAGATGTATCTGGGGTGAGAGCAACTAAAGCAAATAAGGACGAAGGTCATTTATGTTCGTTTCACAGCCAGTTGCTAGCCTGTATAGACCTTTGCACATCAATAGTACGTTGCTGCATTGAGAATACAAAGCAGATGTTGTGGAAGGAAATTTCTAGCTCAAACTTGTAATGTACACCTGGTAGTTGGTGGGATCACAGTCAGATCATGTTCACACCATAAACAAACCACTCTGGAGTTCATTTTGAACCGTGCCTCGACCATGTCCTCCAAAGTGTCTTGGGGTCACACCCCAGTGCGTTTACCCTGTTCGTACCTGCAACAAGGAAAATGAACCAGAGTTCAATTTAAACAGACTAAAAACTGCAGATGTGAGAACATCCTTAAAAATCACCCACTATATCAACTTAATCTGAAGTGAACTCAGAGTCAGATAAATATTCTGTATTTTTCAGTGACAATGTAAAAGTAAAGAGGAAGGCTTTCACATCAGTTCTTACATTCTTTATAAGTTTTGTTGTTTAATAGAATTGAACCGTTCTGTCACTTATAATCAGAGGTGTGTTAGGTGAACCCTTCCTTAGTTCTGGTGCAACAGGTTTAGGCTGAAGTACATTACACTTATCAAAAATGGTTTAATGACTCAAGACAAACTCGAGTTAACAGTAACATGAATGCCATTTTCTCCCAATATGATCAGTTTGTTCCCAGAAAATTTGCCAATTATTTATTAGGAGTGTTGAACGCAATGTAGTAGAGCTGGGCGATATAAGATTTTTTCATATCACGATATGTTTTTTTCATTTCAGGCGATAACGATATATATCACGATGTAAGCCAAATAACTATATTTGTAAGATTTAAATGTGCCGTTGCTCACAAGTAAAATGTGAAATAATCTGCAGCTTGTTTTGATTTAAATATTTATTTCCCATAATAAGTTCAACAGGGTAGATGTACTTAAGGAACATGAGACTTCAGTTTCAGATAAATAAAGGCAAATATTGCAAACGACACAAAAGGCAGCCGCTAAAGCGTTTAAGTTTCAAAATAGAACAAACAAAACAGACTACTAAATTGTCAATTCCACTTAGAAACAAAATTTTAATTCTAAAAATAAATCTTAGTTTGTTTTACAGAAGAACAGACAAAATTGACTAACTTTTGTCAATATCAAATAAACTGAGAACTAAAAGGAAATTCTCAATCTCTGCTTGTTGTATAGCTTAGCTTTTTAAACAGTTTTAACAGTGACTTTAGTCTGACAAAAGCCGAATGATGAATTAGCGCTTTCAGTCAGAGATTGAGCATGCACCGGTTTATTGTATTTCCAGACTTGCTTTCGGCACAGTTTACAGTGCGCGTTACTCTGTTTTTTGTCAGACTTGAAATAGCCGAAATACCTTCACACTACAGAACTTCTATGGCCCTTCCGTTCGACAATCTCTCCGGCATTGGAGCCATCATCTGTTTTCTCTTCGGTAACCTTCGCTCACGCTCTCGGTTGATTTTTCTCTAGTCGGCAAACTCATTTCCTTTATTACCTGGGCAGCCCGGCTGCAAAAACAAATACACATGTGCGCCTTGGCACTTGTGCTGTACGTAACAAGTCACGTGACGTGATGCTGCGGCTGTGATTGGTTCGGCTCTGCGCTACTTAATTTGGATTGGCTGTTCTTTTTTTTTTTTTAAGAGGACAAGAGAGATGAGGCCTATCGCAATAGTTTAATTTTTCTATCGAGAAAAAGTTATTTCGCAATACATATCGTTCTATCGCCCAGCTCTACAATGTAGTACTATAATTAGAATACAGTTACAGTTTTGTTGTTACTTGCATAACAAAGGTTGTTCCGTTATCTGCACGCTGGGTGAATTGAAAAGGAACAAAACACATAAACATGCTTTCTCAAGTGTGCTACAATCAGCTGATTTCATTCATGTGCTGGAGGAGAAAAATGGTGGCGTAGTCCACGGCTTTTCAGGAGAGGAGATATGAACACTATTTTCACTGAACAAAAGAAACCAGGTAACTTCCACCAGGACACAAACAAGCATCTCTACAGAGAATATGCTAACACAAAGCTACCCGCGAACCCAGAGTGTTGTTCAAACTGAGTGCATAAAGACCCCAGCAGCCACAGTTTGGTCTTGAACATGTAGCAAACTCAGTGAAAAGCAGTCAGGCTTGTAGCGTTGCATCCTCCATTTGTACAGTGCTGTGAAAAAGTGATTTATTAGGTTTTTGTATATTTGTCACAGCCATTTCATTTACTGAGGGAGAAAAACCTACCCAAACCTGCCTGGCCCTATTTAAAAATTATAATTGCCTTCTAAACTTAATAACTGATTTGTTTCAGCAACAACTACAGTCAACTGTCTCCAATACCTGGCAGTCAGTCTTTCACATCACTGTGTAGCAATTTTATCAACTCTTCTTTGCAGAATTGTGTCTACATGTGTTTCTATTGTATATGTAAACATTTCTGGGCTTGCTTTCAACCTTGCTTTGTGTTGCCGGCTTTGTGTTCACTAGTTGTTGTTTGACTGTGTTTCAGGTCATTTATTACGTGATGCAAAAGTAGCAAGTAATCTGTAATACATACCCAACACAGTTTATGAAGCTCAGGAGGAAGGAATGATGCCATGCAGCTGTGTATGTTATCACAGTGCAGAAAAAAAAACAACTAGTGTGTTACCAAGTTGGGATAATCCATTAGATTGGTGATTTACCACATGCTTGTTTGTCAGGCTATGCTTCCTCCCTAAAGTCACCAAGTGTGGCGTCCCAGCTTCTTGAGAAAACCTCTACCTGGTTAGTGGCAGCTGAACACTGCAAAGACTCAAAATCTTGCAATCTTGAACCAAGTATATTTGTATTATTTGTCAAAATAATCTCATTATACTTAAAATAAGACACAATCAGCTGCAGAGTAACATTTCAGTAAGATATAGGAACTTGTTTTTAGACTGATAATTTTCACTTGTTCCATTGGCAGATTTTTTCACTTAATACAAGAGTTTTGGTTGGAATAAGTGAAAAAAAAATCTGCCAATGGAACAAGAGAGTGTGTGTCTCTAGCTTTTAGTGTTTCTAAAAAAATAAAATAACAAGAGGTCACTTGGTGGTCTCTGCTTGTGTTTGTATCTTAGGAACTCATTTAGTGGGTATGCCTGGGTCCCAGTGACGTCACCAAGACACTAAGCATGAGAGTCACTTGTAAAAAAGATATTGGTACCATCCACAAATCATATGAATCTCAGTATGTCTAAGACTACATAAGGTGTTTATATATCATTTGAATAACTTTGGACCTAGCACGGTCGGTGCTAGGTCCAAGCAGGAAGCTCAGAAAGTTTTTAGATCTTGTGTCAGCAGAGTGTCAGTTGAAGGTGAATACTAATAGAGGTGGGCCTTTAGAAGATGCCAGGTGATGAAAAGCTCTTTACGCTTCTTAGGCCAATCTGCTGGCATGCTCCCATTGCTTACCAGGAGGTAACAGGTTTAGCTGCGAGCAGGAACACATTGCTAATCTCTAGGATGTGCAAGTTTTCCTTCAGTGCTTTGTGTCAGAGAAGCTCTATGAGACAGGCAGTTTTGTGTATTTGAATTCAAACCATTACCTCTTCCCAACCCAATATTGCAATTTCATTAGCTAAAACAAATATCTAACTAGTATTTCTACACTGTTAGAAAAAGCATCTTGAAAAAACGGTGATATTCCGGCAGCTGGGGTGCCAAAATAAGACCGTATAATTACAGAAAATAACTCCCGCATAAAAATACGGTTATTTCAAGTAATGAAAATACAATTAGTTGCGCTAATTTGACATGGGATCTCGCCTTTTTCAAGTGCCGCTAAACATTAAATTAGGAACATGTTAATGTCATTAAACAATGGAATCATCTATAAATAGGGAAAAAAAACATCTTAAAAAAACGGTAATATTCCGGCAGCTGGGGCGCCAAAATACGACCGTAAAATAAAAGAAAATAACTTCCTCATAAAAATATGGTCATTTTCAGTAATGAAAATAGAGTTTGTTGCGCTAATTTTACATGGGATTCTGCCTTTTCCAAGTGCTTTTAGACATTAAATTAGGAACATTTTAACGTGATCAAACAATGAAATTACCCATAAACAAGGTCAATGAATGTGGCAATATGAATCATAATACGTAAATGTACAGGAATATACAGTTAACAGTTGGTTTAAATAATAATGGATTGCATGCCCTGGGACAGACGCGGGGCTGCCATATCGCACCATCAGCCCCTCTGGCCAGCGCCAGTAGGTGAAGAGTCTTGACCACAGACACAACGACCGAGAGCGTCCGAGCCGGGGCTCGAACCGGCAACCTTCTGATCACAAGGCGAACTGCCAACTCTTGAGCCACGATCGCCCTAACTAGTTATGTTATATACTTAACCATAGCATTACATTTGAATTCAACAGTTCAATCTTTCAAATAACGGACAGATATTTGTGAAATCATGATACATTTGTGAATGTATTTTAACAATCTAAATATGCACATGTACAGACAGATACATTTAATAATCATGAAAATTATGTTTTATTACATTACAGTGATTTAACGTTAATTTACATTTGAAATGTGAAGTCAAAGTCTATTTACATAACTTTAATGATATTCTAGAAGAACAGAACATTACTGTAAAATGCACAGTAAAATACCTTCATATTAGGATTTTTTCCTACAGTGCAGCCATACCCGCGACCTTGTTGTTGTTAGTTCACATTCATTGGCCGATGCTTAGCGTCATGTTATTATGTGTCCCAACATCCAATGGCATGTCACATTGTTTTCATGGCCACACCCTCACCCCAGGTGCAGAGACCTTTTTCTGTTCAGGAAGGTTGTGAATACTTTGAGATTTATATTAATTGCAATTCCTACCTCAACATTTCTTTTTCAAAATATATAATTAGCACAGCGTGGCCGCGCAATGTTTTATATTGTGGCATGCAGAAGAATCTTAACAAAGAAGCTCACAGAGAGAGATTGAGCTTGTTATTCAACCCCAAGCTGGTAGGGAGAGCTCTTTATTAAAACACTTGCGGTGTTACAATGTGCCTCAAGCTTCAACAACAGCACAACAGAAGTCACTCATGGTACAGCACTCTCTCTACAAAACAACAACTGTCAGTGACTCTGCACCACGGCGTAAACACAGCATTCAAGATAACAGTTAAAAGTAACATAACCATAAACAATTAAACAAGAACATCTAAACAGCAGCACATGTCCCAAGGCATGATGGGAGAGAACTAGCTGTTCCCCCAAGACGCCACAATATGTTTTTTTTTTAGTTTTTATTCCTATTAATTATATTTTCACTTGTTACCTCTGAATTATTGAATCAGACCTAGGTGACTTTAAATTTTTCTGCAAAATTATAATTCAAATACTCCTTTAATTATTGATTATTCTCATTAATTTTCGATCATTTTATATATTTTTCCATAGTATTACATTTGAATTTAACAGATTATTCTCTCACATAACAGACAAATATTCGTAAAATTATGATACATTTCTGGATGTATTTTTACAATCTAAATATCCATATGTACAAAAAAATATATTTAAAAAACAAGTAAATTGTGTTTTACTATATTTACAGTGATGTTATGTTATTTTACCTTTGACACACAGTCTACTTATGTAAATTTAATGATATCCTAGAAAGACAGTACAAAACTGTAAAATATACAGTAAGATACTTTGACATTACTATTTTTGGAACAGTGTATACAAGTATTTGTTTCAGTACTTCAGTGTTTTTTTCTGGCAATGCTGTTTGTAAACAGGAACTGATTTTTGGCTTCAGCAGGTCCTGTATGTCTACTGCAGTGAATCCATCCATTCTTTGTTTAAAGAAAGATTTGACCACGACCACTGATTTGATTTAAGGTATGTTCACAGTCACCAGAAGAAGCCATGTCTATTGCTGGGAAGCCTAACAAGTCTTATATGGCTCAACATTTTCAGCATTTACTACATTTTCATTTAGAATTGATGGTTAAAAAAGCATAAGAATTACAAGAGCATCCTTTAAATAAATTTGCTGACTTTATGACCCACACAGATGATTTTAGATTTTAATGTTGCTTATTGTGAATTTGATGAACCCTGTGGTCTCATCATCCAGTCTTTCTAAAGACACCCATGATAAAATCAGTTAGTTACTCCGTACACTGTAATCCCATTTATCAGCCAAACTCATATGTTTATTTTGTCCTCTTTTCTGTCTGTTAAAGAAGAAAATCGTAATTGGAATTGTATCCCCAAATATCTGATGCATCAGTTCACTAATTGTTCCCCAGAACACATTTAGTCTTTGTTATTTCCAGAACACGGGTGTGGCCAGCATTATGGAACCCACACTCTCTCCAGCATTTCTGTGTTTCTTTATCTGTTTGCTTTTAAATCTTTATGTGATCATGTATCAGACCACGTTTTTCCAGGTAAACTCCTGGATTCTCCAACTGGTGGTTGTATGACGTGCTATGCACATATTTTATCCCAGGTTTTATTCTCTAATTCAGGGTTGTCCAAACTACGGCTTGCGAGCCAACTGCAGCCCGCCAACCGTTTTTAATTGGCCCGTTCTAAAAATATAACAGACTAGTTCACACACAACATTTGTGCTTAACTGTATTGTACTTCTTAGCTGTCAAGCAAGCAATGAAAGAACAAACTGGCTCATGCCCACCAGAAATGGCAGAACCAAAGAGATGCAAGATTGCAAGTGATCGCAGAATCGCAGAAAATTTTAGAGTAGGCGGAAAAATGAATATTTTTTCATGGAAACCCAGGGAAAGTGTTTGTTTGATTTGCCATTATGCAAATCACAGCCTGCTAACCCAGCAAACTATTTTTTTCCAAAGAGCAGCCAGTACCAAAGCCGTATGTGTGCATGAAAGCATTTCGGGCAAAGCTGTGTCTCTTCAAGTCACAACTCTGCACCTTCAGTGGCGCGCATGTCTCCATGCTGACCAAAATCAAATGTGCATTCCTGAATGTCAAGCTCTTTGTCGTCCTGTAGGGGTCCACCTGGATTTCCTTCCTGTAGTAGTCTCTTGACTGTATAGGATATGTACAGGAATCATAACTTTCCCTTAATATCTTTATTTTTGCAATGAATCCAAATTTTTTCAATGTTATGTTTTTGAAACTGACAAGTTACCCAATCAAATGCCTTTTAAGCATCAATGCTCACTACTGCTCAGGTTTTCCCTTTGGCACAGTTCTTCTAATGCTACCATGAGCTTGGTGGCCTTTTATATAGCCCGTCTGGTCTTCATCTATTTCTGATACCAATGTGTTCATTTTTTACAGAAATGATCGATGTATATATTTTATAGTCTATATTTAACAAACTACAAGCCAATCTTCCTTATCCTTTTTTGGTTTCGGTATTCCTGTGATTATCGCTTCTGACCATGATGGTGACATCTTATTTTTTGAGTCCAATTGAAAGTGGCGTGAAGTACTGATATGAATTCTTCATTAAATAATTTGTACTATTGTGTACTATTCGCTACCAATTGATTTTTTTGTTTTAAATGTTATAGCTTTGTTTATTTTTTCCTCTGTAATTTCTGATGTATTTCATCTTAGGAAGTTCCACTGATGGTAGAGCCAGTTGCTCTAAAAAGCCATTCTTTGTATTATCTTTCTCCGCTGGTGGTTGTGTATAGAGGTGGTTATAGTAATGATGAAATGTCTTTTTTCTATTTATTTGAGTGTGGGTCTTTAATTTTGTGTACTGTGTTTCTCTCCTGCTTTTTCTTTATTCATTTTGGTAGATGTTTTGTTTATTCTGGGCCCATTTCATAGGAACGCCTCTTTAAAAATAGATGCTTCTTTTCCACCTCTTCAAGTAGAATATCATTTTTTTTCTTTTCAGTTTCTTTAATCTGGCTGTGGTCTGTTTGAAGATGCTTTACAGGTATTATATGTACATAAATTACAGTTACTACTCTTAGTTAAGAGTGATGTGCAAGGATGTAAGACTTCTATAACTTCTTAGCATCCTTAGAGAGAGGACAGAAAAGAAATTTTACAAATCTTAAAATGAGGTTCTTGCTTATCACAACTGTGCAAAAAGTAAGAACCTAAAGCTTTTTAAAATGAAGAACAATATAAATGATTAAACAAAGACACTTGTACACATGTTTGCACATTAACAAAGCACACACCACTTATTCTCAGAACATGTTGGCTCATACCTGGTGATCCCCAACGTTACGGTCACAAAACCTTGAAGCTCTTTAAAGGTTCTGCTTCTAAGATGTGTTACTGCCACAGTTCCTTAAAGCAGCTGTTATTCCATCCTTATAATCTTCATGCTGTCACATTCCAGCATTGTGTCAGGTTATTTGTTCTTGAACTAGGGAGAGCGTTGTGTCTGCAGGTCTGCTAGGAACCCCCAGCCTATTGACTTGACTGCATTCTGTGTGTGTTTATGTGTCTGGATAATAGCTAGTATATTTATTCCACAAAATAATCTGGTCTGCATGCTGCGCTGTCATGCTGAGACACACACACACAAATGTTCACATTGTTGTCTCCGTGATTCAGTCTGGCTCTACATACTGTCTGAAAAATTTGTTTAACACTCTGCCAGTGCGGAAAGTGGAAAGAACATAAGTGTCACAGGCTGACAAGTGCTCCACCTACTTATTATCTATGATTTTTTTCTCAGGCTTGTATGCTGAATAACAAGAAGGCCCTGATCACATGACCTCAGGGACTGCTAGGGACATAGGACTGTAAAAGTTCAATCATGTAGGCTGGTGCTTGTCCATGAAGAGCTCTAAAGGTCAGAACCAGAATCTTAAAATGGACTCTGAATTCGATGGGGAGCCAAAGCAGCTGAATTAGCAACGGTGTCACATGAGAGTACTTAGATGTTCTTGTCAGAAGCCTTGCTGCAGCGTTTTGGACAAGCTGCAAACGCTCCAGGGAGTTTTTGCTTAGAGATGTAAACAGTGAATTACAGTAGTGAATGCATGAATAACAATCTCCAGTTCTGTACGAGATACAATAAGACTTAATTTAGAAATGTTTCTTAAGTGATAAAAGCAGGACTGAACCAGAGATTTGACGTGAACATCCAAAGTGAGAGCCGGGTCAAAACCCTAAGTTCCTGATGGTTGATTTCACAAATGTTGAAAGAGGACCAAGAGCATTCATTATCTTTGGTACATGTCTGTCAGGAGCACATACAGGGACTTCAGTCTTTCCTTCATTAGGTTGGAGGAAGTTGTCGGCCATCCAACCTTTAATGGATTCTAAGCACTCATTCAGAATCTGCAGCTTAGAAAGGAGAGGAAGTAGATATATTAAAACAAATAAAGGTCCCAGCACAGAACCTTGTGGCACACCATAGGCGAGGGAAGTGGGAACCTGTACTTAGAAACTGCCACAGAAAAGTATCATTCATATAGATATGAGGAAAACCACTCTAAGGCAGATCCAGATACACCGACTCAGTATTTTAGCCTTTCAAGCAGAATTTGATGGTCAGCTGTATCAAAGGCCGACGTGAGGCCCAACATCAGCAGAACAGAACATTTTCCTGCATCGTTTTGCATCATTATGTCACTGGAGACTCTAAGGAGGGCAGTTTCAGTAGAATGAGCTCTACGAAAGCCAGACAAGAATATTGTGTTTGTCCAAAAATGCTGTGAGATGCTTAGCCACAACCTTTTCTAAAATCTTAGCAATTAACGGTAGTTTTGAGATTTGCATGTAACTGCTAGTAAGAGAAGGGTCTAACTTAGGTAACAGTGTAACAGTAACAGTGGTGCAGTATTTCATGTAGAGTGAAATATTGTTTTTACGGCTCATTAATGATGCCAGTTTCATAAAAAATATATGATTTCTAACATTATTTATAAGTATAGATTTTTCATAATGCTTATTTGCACTGTCACAGTATAGTGAGATGGTTCTGGGTTTAAATCCACTGCCAGCGGAGTCCTTTCTGTGTGACGTTTTTATGTTCTCCCCACACTCTCGTGGACTTTTTCCTCCCACAGTTTAACATGTGCGTAAGATTCATGGATGATTCTAAATTGGTTGTAGGTGTGAATGTGAGAGTGAATGGTTTTCTGCATCAGCGTTAGTGCTGTGACAGACCTGTCCAGGGTGCGCCTCTCCTCTCACCCGAATGAGTGTTTCCCATCCCAACAGACCAGAGTCCGTTCCATTAACTCCATAATACAGTCAAACTTAGCTCAGACTTTAGAAATCGTTTCTGAAATCTCTTTTTACATAGCTTTTAACTCACATAAAGCCTTGTAATATTAACACACCTCGACTTCCTTTCACTGCTCTCTGTAGCTGGCTGGTCTCAGGCTGTTTTGACCACACTGGCAGCTGTTAGGTGCAAGCTGCTCTATGGAGCTTGCACCTAACAGTTAATTTCATTTGTCACGCTGGTATTATTCCTGTAGGTGTGAAGTGCTACCAACATGGACTAAGTTGGACCTTTATTCTCACATTTCTAGCCTCACAACAGCATAGGTTATTACTGAAAGATTTTAAGATGGATTTTAAAAGTCAGTAGCTACAGGGGGCACACAAGAGACTGAAACTGGCAACACATAAGTTGACAAATTCTACTGAACACAAACGTGTGAAGGCACAAAGTAACACCAAAGGTTTTTATTAAAAATTCCATCAGATTTACTGTGATCCAAGTTAAATCTTTGGGAAGCTGTTTTGATTCCCTACAACCAAACTGCCTCATGGGATCTTAATGAAGACTGAACTTTAACTTTAACTGTGCTTTGTTCTAAAAGAACAACCCTGAGCTACCCTTTATCACTGTGCTTTTACAATAAATGTTTAGGAAAGACTCCAATCTTAATATAGTATTAAGCATTATAGCATTATTAAGAGTTGTACAGCATGCTGGTATGTGGTGTCCGCACGGGAGCTTTTTTTTTTTAAAGCGGTTGTAAAGTTGTATTTTTTGAAATTGCTGTTTCGTTAAGTTTAGGCACCAAAGCACTAAAATAATGTTAACTGTGTATATTAGAACACATATTAGAAAAGGTTGTTTTTGAGTCTAGCCAGAGGATAATTGAAAAAAAACTCCCTGATGCAGGGATGAAAGATTCTTGGTTATGACCCAAGATCATGTGGATCATGTTTGTGTGTGTGTGTGTGTGTGTGTGTGTGTTTGACTCCTCCCACCAGATGTTGTGGGTGTGGCTTTTTCTTTTTCTTCCCTGCCTGGGGTTAGCAGACACCTGTCTCTATCAAGACACACCCATGCAGAGTGCTTGGCTTGAATTGATTCCTGCTCCTGTTCGGATAATTGGATGGACAGCAGCCTCTTAACCACCAGAGTCGAAAAGTTTATTAGTGAGTAGTGTGAGTAAATTTGTGTGTGTCTGTGATTATGAGATCTGGTCAAGATCTTTGTAAATAGTTTTGTAAATTAGAGAGCTCGTATTCTTTCACTGCAGCAGCCTTGTAGGAGTGATAGGGTTAGAAAACTGTGTTTTGTTTGATGTGTATTTTGTGCAGGGCAGATTAGGGACCTTTAGAGATCTTTTCTTTGTTATTTTGGCATAGCCCAGATTTTTTTGGCTCTTTCTTGGGTGGAGGTGGAGTGGGGAGTTGCATTTCTTGTTATGCCGAGGTTACATCCAGGCCTGGGGCTTTCAAACCTTGCCATGATCTGTACAAACCCAACCCCCTTTTTTGGGGGTTGGGCACACTTCTTTCTGCATTTCCATTCGTAATGTCCATCATGTGCTGCAGAATATTTCAGTATATAGACAGGTTTTAGAGAATCATGCTGCTGAGAGAGCAGAAAGTTTTCCATTATGAACTCATCGTGATTATTAATACCTAACAGCCAGTACCCAAACAACAAAAAGGGAGGTGGCTAAAGAAATTTGTACGAGCTGCTTTAATCCTCTGTTCAGACAGAGTGTTTCTCCCAGAGCTCCAGTACAATGGAAAACAAACAGCAGCAGCTCTGAAGATGTGCTTACAGGACATTCACTGAATAACAGCTGTTGTTAATGTTCATGGACAAACAGAATGGAACTGCACTGATGCAGTTATTATTGCACAGATATTACCCACAGTTGTTCCTGATCTGGTTCCTTTTGTTTTACTTTTACTGATAACTTCACAAATTCCCTAAATGTCAGACATGGATACAATGTGAAAAACTGAAAACATCAATGTTATTGCCATGTTTGCTCAGTCTCTTTCTTATTGAAGAATCATGAACGTTGACCTTAACTGAGTTTGTTAAATGTTGTTCTGGGTACTTTTGTGATGAGTCATCGATGAGTAAAATGAAAAATTCTGGTAGGCCAGCTAATCCTTGGAAGGTGCACCATTATTCAGGTTTTTCTCCGTTTGTAAAACACGTCTCTCAGTATGTTAGCTGGAGTCCTGAATTTTAGAAATGATGATTGAGTTCCTTTAGATCACAGCATATGTTGCCTTTTGAGATATTTTAGCCTGTTTCACTTTTTTCTGACATGTTGTTGAATGAAGAGGACTGGCAGTCATCAGGCCTGGGTGTGGCTATAGAAATGAAACTCAACGTTCCAGAAAATCACAGTTAATTCATGATTTAACAAGGGGGGTAATTACTTTTTCACATGGGCACAGGTAGGTTTGGATAGCTTTTTAAAACTTTTTCACTTTCAAACAATGAAATAATCACATTTTGCATTTACTCGTGTTATCATTGTCTAAGATTTAAACTTGGAATTGTGACAAATTTGCAAATAAAACTAAGAAATCAGGAAGGAGAAAATACCTTTTCACAGCACTACAGTACCTCATATAGATATAAACACACTGATTTAGTTTAATATGTTGCAAAGCTACCCCTTCTCTAAGTGAATACTGCTGCATAACAGTTTAATGTTAAAACTAATTTTTAGACAATGAGAAATACTGAACCAAATAAATTTGACTTTGAGTTTTTTGTGCTAAGCTGAAGGTAGTTTTTCAAAATATCATGTCTGAAGCTCTACATCCTCATGTTTAAAAAAATAAAAGACACATCCCGACACATCTGAACGTTCCTTTAGAGGCTGTATCATTAAGGCTGATTCTCCACAGCAGAAATTGGCAGACCTGCTTCACATGGCGCCCCTCCCATTTGTTAAGAATAGAAAAGGATAAATGTAGAAACGGTGACAGTCCATAAACCTTAAGATTTCACACCCACGCTGTTAAATGATGAGATAAGAGATGGAAATAAAAACAACCCAGTAAATTACGTGCTTAGGTTTTTAAGCTATATTCACATTGGCTTCATTTCTCAGACCTTTTCTGTAGAGTCTGTCGCATCATAAGCAGCATTTGTCCATCCTACATATCCTATGCATATTGTGTTTTTCTCTGTCCTGCTTAGAATGTCCCATGCTTCCACCCCCAAACTCCATTGGGAGCACTTATGGGCATTGTGGGTAATTTCAAGCCACCGGTATAATTAAATTCAGTGCTGAAAATCGAGATGGGGTTGTGGTGATGAAATAAATGTGCAGTCAGGGTACTAACCACAGGGAGAGCCTACTGTGTGACTACAGAATGCTGGGTTTCCTCCAGCCAAGTTAATATCCAAGCTACTCAGGCATGAAAAGCAATATTAGCCAATTAACTATTGTTCTTTATTACTGCTTCCACAATGGGGTAGTTGTATGAAATAAATGGCTTATCAAAGGCTGAGCTATGGAGCAAGTTGTTTTTAAGTATTTTTAAATATTGGTGTTAACAAATAACAAAAATTAATTAAAATAATTAAAATAATTAAAATGGTGGTTCTGAGGCTGTCTTTGTGGCTATTTAACACCACTTATTTTAAACTTTAAACCTCCCTGAAGTCTCTACTTATTGATCTGCTACATGAATGATTTCTGTCCTGGACTGTCTGCTGAAGTCCATCGAGCAGGTTGGGGAGGAGAGGATGTTGTCTAAGCTAACATCCAACATCCATCCGTCTTCCTTTTATATTTTATTTTCCCTTGCTGTAAGAGCTCCGTAACACGAAGTTTCTCATCCATGGGATAATAAAGGTTTATTCTATTCATTGAAAAATAAAAGCTGCACTTCAGCTTTAAAATAAAGTGCTTATGTTACGTAAAAAACAAGCAAATCAAGAAACGTGTTTAACTATTTGATACATAAAAAAATCATAAATTATTTCTTTTGTGATAAATTCATTCATACATGAGCATCTTTTTTAACAGACCAAATTGTTTCCCTATTTAATGTATTTAGACAAAGCTATAGATAAAACAGTGTTGTATCATATGCTCAGCCTGCTCTCTGGTTGTGCCTTTGACATGGAAAATGTGCATGGTCTTTGCTAATGTTTGGATATGTGTTTATCACCCATCTAAACATTGTAAATGCTAGGTTTTCATTCAGATCATTGTAAGGGGACGATATGAGATGATGCATCATTCATGTTCATCATGTTTTGAGGAGTCTTTGGAAATTGGCCTATCCTGTCATCATAGCATGAGGATGTGTTGCATGTGTTACAGGATGGCAGCATCCAGCAAACCTTTGTTTAATCATGTAATTCAGCGGTCGCAACAATGTTGGTCAAGTTACTTGAAAAAAGTAATTTTTTACTAATTACTGATTACTTCTCCAAGAATGTAATCCTGTTGCTTTACTGATTACTTATTTTCAAAAGTAACTAGTTACTTTATTACTTAGTAACTTAGTTACTTTTAAAAACATGATAAACAACCTGAATACATAATAAAGCAACAGACCTTTCAGCCCAATTCTATTTTTTCTGCATAATCCGTCGTATAAAATTGAAAAAGTCTCTTTTTAAAACTTGCTTGATTAGTTTTAATCTTTTAACTTTATGCACATTGCATCAAGCAAAAATTAAATTGTATGCAACAATTATATGCAAGTTTTCTTCCCACACAGAGTGTACAGCAGACGCTAATGTTTTTGTCACTTTTTACGGACTAAAACCTAAAGTAATATAAGTACGTCTACCCTTTAAACGTTGCATGGTCCTACTCTCTACCACACTCCATATTATCCATTGTTGATCTGCACACGTCTGTTGCTGCCACGGACGTTGCGTGTGCTTACATCATTGTCATGAGACACTCTCACAAACAAAATCACGGTTTAGTAACGCAGTAACGCAGCATGCTTATGGAAAAGTAGCAGTAATCTAATTACTTTTTTTGCAATAGTAATCCTTTACATTACTCGTTAATAATAATAATGTATACTTTATTGATCCCCTCTGCATTTGACCCATTCACTCAGTGAAGCAGTGGGCAGCCACTAAGCAGGCGCACCGGGGAGCAGTTTGTAGGGACGGTACCTTGCTCAGTGGTACCTCAGGGGAGCTGTTCAGTGGATTTGAACCCCTGACCTTCCGATCATGCGGCGCCCACTCTACCTACTGCCCTAAAAACACAAATCAAAGTTTGTCTTTGTTCAGGTCATATAATGGTCCATTCCAGTGGTGATGGTGCAGTAAAAGTAGTAATAGTGGTATAAGTAATACTATGTAAAAATGTTTTTGTTAATTTTCATATACCCTTTTTGTCTGAAGCAACAGCAAGTTTATGGTTCCAATAGAATCCAGTAGGATTTTGTAGCCATTTTCAGGGCAACCTTTTCAACCTTAAGGAGATATCCCTGCCCTGTTACTTGAAAAAAGTAATCGGATTACACGTTAGTAACACGTTACTTGTAATGCGTTACTGCCCATCTCTGGTCCCCAGCCACTGGGGTCATTTGGTACCAGGCCACACAGAAAGACTGAATAAAAATCTTTTATTTATTTATCAAAGTGTGATAATCAATATCACACTTTTTTATTTTGAAAAAACACTTATCTTAGTCACATGATATGGTATTTTAAAAATCTTTGGAGAGCTTCTTTGGAAAGGGCAAAAGGCCCAATGAGAAGACAGAACTAGAGCCTACGACTTTCAAGAAAAAGAGTCCTACTTGAATTATGCCAAAAAAGAGGATTCTGTTCATCTGGACGTAGCAATTTCAGTAGGAGAAATGTTTCATCACTCATCCAAGTGACTTCTTTAGTGACTATAGAAGTCACATGAGCATGCATCAAGATACTTTATGCATGGGTTTATCGCTGCATGTGATTGTCACACACCAAGCCCACTCTGCACAATATGTGCCAACAGGCTAGTAAATTGGCCTGTGATGCCTCCAAAACTGCTTCGGCACATGGAGACCAGGTACCCTGGATTAAAAGACAAGTCTTTGGAGTTTTCTGAAAAGAGAAAATGTGAAAAAATGTGAAAAGGAATTAGTTACAGCCACCACATCAAGAAAATGAGCATCATACCTAGTAGCTAACTTCATGACTAAGGTGAAGAAACCTTTTAGTACCAGTGAGGAACCGATCCTGCTCGCTGCTAAGGACATTTGCTGTGAACTGTAACTGATGTTACAGTTAAAAAGTTAGCACAGTTTCCTATTTTAACTAACACTGACACTAATAGAGGATATAGAGGACACAGAGGATTAACAAGTCATCGTTGTAAACAATTCAGGTAGATGGGTCTACTGATACTGACAACAAGGTAATACTGCTTGTTTCTGTGCCGTATCAGGAGGATGTGCACGAAGAAAAGATATGTGCACTATCACTGCAAGTAACACCACAGTCTCCGAATCATTACATATCAGGAAAACAGAATTGGTCTTTTGTGTCTGCATATGTACGAAGGGAGCTGATTGGACAGATTTCTATTGCTTGGGTTTGCAGAGAAATGATCTAAACTTGCGTGTGCTCACGCAATTTTGTGAGGAGATGGACGCAGAGCAAAACTGCCTTCTCTGACATGCAGAAGTAAGACGGCTATCTAAAGGCAGATTACCGGCCAGGAGTGTTGACTTATGACAGAATATTTGCATATTTCAGTGACTCGAAATGGGTCACAAAACCCACTTACTTGTGCGACATATTGAGTCTGCTTATTGAACACAATGTACCACTTCAGAAGAAAATGACAACTGTCTACAAGTTAGCAGATAGAGTAACTGGATTCAAAGCCAAACTAGAGTTATGGGGACACTGAGTGAAGAGAGGAATATTTGGCATGTTTCAAATATTAGCAGGAGTTTTGGAAGAAACTGGACCTGTCAAAATGATCCGGGCTTGTGCATTATCACTTGTCTCTGCTTTTAAGAGTTTGAGCGGTACTTTCCAACCACAGAAGACCCCTGAACTTGAAAAGTGAACAACCTGACCATGCTCCAAGAAAGGCAACAGCTGGAGATGGAAAATGATGGTAGTCTTTAAAGTGTGTTTCAGACAACAACTCTGCTGGTGTTTGGATCAAGATCAAGCAGAATATCCAGAGATTGCCAAAAAGCCCTGAATACCTTGCTTCCATTTCCAACATCCTGTCTTTGTGAACTGGGATTTTCTGCCCGCGACCATAACCAAATTACAGAGTAGACTGGACATAAGTAACGCACTTCAGGTGTCATTGTCTCCGATGTCCCAGATGGGACCGGCTCATTGCAGGGAAACAAGATCATGTGGTAGTTAGAAAGTAAAACACTAAAAGTTTTATGCTGACCCAACAATGTGTTTTTGTAAAAAATTATTATTATGATTTTAAATAAGCACGGTGGCACAGTGGTTAGCATTGTTGCCACACAGCAAGAAGGTCCTGAGTTCAATTCCACCATCAGGCCGGGGTCTTTCTGTGTGGAGTTTGCATGTTCTCCCCGTGTTTGTGTGGGTTCCCTCCTAATTGATTAATCCAAATTGCCCGTAGGTGTGAATGTGAGCGCGAATGGTTGTTTGTCTCTGTGTGTTAGCCCTGCGACAGACTGGTGACCTGTCTAGGGTGTACCCCGCCTCTCGCCATATGACAGCTGGGATAGGCTCCCGCGCCCCTGAAAAGGATAAGCGGAAGCGAATGGATGGATTGTTTTAAATATATGTGTTCAGTCTGAGTCACACACAGGCCTCAAAATAAGACGATTTTATGATCCGTGTATTTATAACTAACAGTAATAAATGTTTTGCTGTAACACCTCATGTTGTTTAGACAAAACAGTTCAGTTATACAGCTGGAGCAAGTTATATAATCATTTCCTCTTTAGTAAGACGGGAGGTTCACATATGGTAACATTGTAAATAACTAAATAAATAAATAAAAGGGTAACAAAACAGAGAGCAACACATTCTTGGTGTGACTTGACTGATTTTAGTGACGTGACTATTTCTCCAAATATTTATTTATCTTGTAAACTGTACAGATACTAATCACTGGTGATTAAAACGGCCTGTATTTATAGCGTTTTACTAGTCCCTAAGGACTCCAAAGCGCTTTACACAACCACTCATCTACCCATTCACACACACATTGGTGATGGCAAGCTACATTGTAGCCACAGCCACTGACAGAGGCGAGGCTGCCGGACACTGGCGCCACCGGACCCTCTGACCACCACCAGTAGGCAACGGGTGAAGTGTCTTACCCAAGGACACAACAACCGAGACTGTCCAAGCCGGGGCTCGAACCGGCAACCTTCCGATTACAAGGCAAACTCCCAACTCTTGAGCCATGATTGCCCCCTATTACACTGCAGTGAGCTTATCTGGGAGTAGCATGATCAGTATGGATTAAGATGAGCACTTCTCCATCCTTGGCTTTTTACACCAGTTCTTTGGGAGTCCCTGGGTGAGGTTGCTATACATATTTCCAACATGTTACCTAGAACTATTATTAGCTAATGTACATGTGTATATATGAGTGTGTGTGTGTGTGTGTGTGTGTGTGTGTGTGTGTTTGTGTATTTGCACTTAGTGAACTAAACTGATTTAAATATAAAGGAATACACACTGTCAATAACTACCCAGCTACACAAGGTTCAAAATAAATTCAATAAAAAGAACCTTATGTGCTTGGTACTCTCTAAACAACATGTATGGGTATCCACAGGAATGGAAAAACATTTATAACTTTATCTATCACTGTTTACCATGGGCTAAGCTCAACCATTCAAATCATGTCAAATCTCTCCATAAACTGCAGTTAGTTCAAAATACAGCTGCTCGTATAAAATTATAACATATAAGACGTGTTCTTAAACAGCTCCACTGGCTTCCACTTCACCTCAGTGTCAGTTTCAAGTGTTTCATAACCTCGCTCCTCTATATTTATCTGATCTTCTCCAAACATACTCACCCCCTCGTACACTCCTCTCTTCGTCAGCTTCCCTTCTGTCTGTTCCACCTGCTCGCCCGAGTACCATGGGACTCAGAGCCGTTAGTTGTTCTGCCTCGAGACTTTAGAATGCACTTCCACCAGATCTACAAACTCTGGCTCTACTTTTATATCACATCTTAAAACCCATAATTGCAAACCCTTCATCATGAAAGTTTTTATACTTTCATACATGTTTTTTTTTAATTTTTCATTTACTTTATGTTTTTATTTTGTTGTACTAATGTAAGGTGACCCTGAGGGTCTTTAAAGGCACATATAAATAAATGTATTGTTAACAGAACAGTAGTCTACTACATTTATTATTAGTGGCTGATTGTCTACCATAACGGAACATGTTTAGTCATAATAAATTATAAATTGAGTTTTTTCTTCCTGTTAGTGTGTGATCATTTTGAATTGGAACCAGTCTGAAAAAGTGGGTGCTAGCATATGCTCTGTAAAACTGCTCGAAATCCATCTGGACCTGGGGCTTTGTTATTTGGAA
Source organism: Pelmatolapia mariae (assembly GCF_036321145.2). NCBI lineage: Eukaryota > Metazoa > Chordata > Actinopteri > Cichliformes > Cichlidae > Pelmatolapia > Pelmatolapia mariae. The sequence goes on along the minus strand of NC_086245.2, from coordinate 33,824,608 downwards.
AATGCTGTAGGGCTTCATGGAATTCACACATTGAAACAGATGAATGGAGAGGACTACAACTTTTTACATTTTAGTAGATTTAAATTGTTAATACATTCCTTAATAGCAGCATCAGATGGATGAATCTGTGATGACTATAAAACTTCATAAAAGTCTTTCAAAGATTTAATATTTGTTGTGGATTATGAGGAATGTTCTCAGTCAAATCTTTAATAGACTAAATAGTTTTTCTTTCTTTATACAGCAATGAATTTTCTATATTTATTTCCATATTCAGAGTTCTCCAAACACAGCCATTACAAGATTGTGTCTTCTTAATTTAATTCCAATTTTAGTTTTCTGAGGTTGGTAATTATACGTTCTTGTTGCGAGGCAGCAAAGGCAGCATCTAATTATTAATTTTTTTTTGTTCTAATAAGTGATTTTTCTTTATCTTTCAGTAAGATATATTGTTCTCCTAATTGATTGTGTGACTTTTTCTGGTGTCAGAGCAATAACAACTGGTGCATGATCACTGATAGTGATAGGTTTAATATGAGTGTCTGTGATAACTATCATGATGTGAATGTGAGTGCTGTACTGGCAAAGACGAGAATCTTTCAGGTAATGTTAAAAGATGTCTGTAGACTGCAAATGTTGTCATATACATGTAATATTCATAAATCCACATTTTGAATAGATAAAAAAATAATAGATAAATTATAGTGTTGTATGTACAGATGTTTTGAACATATATATGAGTCTGACAGATACCTGCCTATAAGTAATTTAACTGATTAGCAAATTTTAGCCTCATTTCTCTGGAACTTCACAAAGTTTCCATGTGACAAATCTCAGTGTGGTCATGTTTAGCTAACTGGTGGAGTGCTGTTAGATGTGCACATGTATGTGTCTGTGCTGTATGTTTGTGTAGTAAATCCCAGCATTGAAGGTAGAACAAGCATAATTCTGAGTGCAAAGACAAGAGAAAAGAGATGAAAAGTGACATTAGTGAAACAAAACAGTGCAGCCATCAAAGAATAATTCCAAGTAACTTAAAATCACAACAACAGCAAGGCAAAAAAAACAAATAAACAAAAACAACCCCCAAACATAATATGCTATTAAACCAGTGAAAAATAAAAATAAAAAGGAAAGAGTCACAAAGGTCTTTGTGCGGATATAGATAACCTGACACAAGATCAGTACAGCCATGGAGTGGCGTTCCGGTCATGACAGATGTTGATGTACAGATTATCAGCTGTGATGACAGCTCGGGAGTCTCCTTGGATGAAATTCTTCTGGATCAGAAACAAGACTTTCTGTTGCTCCAGGGAAATTGAATTTTAACGCTGAAGTCCATTCACTCTTCATCAGTTCTTATTTCTAATGCATTAAATAAATATTACAAGCAGTTAGGAAATAATCCTGAAGTGTTCTGTACATCCAAATTGCTGCTCATATGGAGATATATCTCATATCATATCAAATCTGCAGCTCAATTCAAATAAATCCACAATATTGCATTCATCTAAGAAATTTCCAAGCTATAAGATGAAATCTGTGTGTTCCTGAAAGCTTTTCAGTGTGGTAACTCTTTGCATGAAGGCCAGTGGAAAATAGATTTGCACTCTGTGACTTAATATAGTTCTTCAAATGGAAAAAAAAACAGATCAATCATCAGAGAGGGTGACAGTAGCCAAGTAAATGTGTTAAAGCAGCTGAGCCCAGAAATCATCTGTGGGGTGCACATACCAACCCTCCTGGCATACTGAGCTGAGCTCCTCACTGGCAACATGAAGCTAAATATATCACAGGCAGTGAGTGAGTCTGTGGTGGGCTAATCAACACCTCCTCCATTCATCCATCAACCTCCACACCCCTCCATCTTCCTACCCTCATTTCTTCATTGCTCCCTTGCATGCCACTGGACCCCATCTGTTCTACTTACTGCCCGAGCAGGAGGTGGTGGAGAAGTAAAGTAAGTAAGTAAGTAAAATTTATTTATATAGCGCTTTTCACAGATAAAAAAATCACAAAGTGCTTTACAGCAAAGGAAATGGAAATATAAAACAATATAACAGTAAATAAAACAGCAAATAAAACAATGTAAAACAATAAAACTATAAAAACAGCATAAGAGGAAATTAATCAAATGCTTTTCTAAATAAAAATGTCTTCAGCTGTTTTTTAAAAGAATCAATGGAGTCCGTGCAGCGAAGAGACAGTGGAAGGGAATTCTGCAACCGTGGTGCCACTGTCTGAAAGGCCCGATCTCCACGAGTTTCAAAACGAGTGCGCGGTACCACCAGCAGTCTCTGATCTAATTACCTTAAAGCCCGAGAAGATGAATGTGGTTTCAGGAGGTCAGATAAATATTGAGGAGCTTGACCATGTAGGGCCCTAAAGGTTAGAACTAAAATTTTAAAATGAAACCTAAAATTTGTTTTAGGTATGTATTTTAAATATCACATTAATATATTATTATACATATTTGACAATGTGTCACATTTACACTAAAAATGAACCAAATTAATGACAGCATCTTTGTATATTTACGAGTTGGATGATATGGCACAGAAACACACGGTGAGACGAGCTTAAATAGTACTTGGTTTGGTTTTTATTTCTTTCAGCTGCATTCAGATCAAACTCTTCAATGCTTCACTCTAAGAAATAAAATGTTGTATTTACTTAATCAAGTTATGGCAACCAGTACCACAAAACTCAGTTGTTTCAATGAGAAAAGTAATTACAATTAATTGCAATTATATGCAATTAATTGTTTGATATTTTAAGTAAATCTAACTAAGCTTTGTTAATTAAATGCTGAAGAAAAGAGTTAAATTACATTAACTTTACATCTACTGACAACAGATTCAATTAACTTGACATGATTAAGTTTAGCTTGCTAAAGCTAAATGATGATTATTGATAGTCAAAGGTTATGTTAACTGTAGATTGTAGCTGAACTGTTTAAGTCACTTTAATACATCTGACTTTATTAAACTCTTAGAAAATTGTCCAACAAGGCATTTAACAAATTCTTCATTGTGCATTGAACCGGGACTATCATGAATTTAAAAAGAAAAACATGCACAAAAATATACTGTTAGTTAATACAAACCGGATTCCAAAAAAGTTGGGACACTAAACAAATTGTGAATAAAAACTGAATGCAATGATGTGGAGATGGCAAATGTCAATATTCCATTCAGAATAGAACGTAGATGACAGATCAAAAGTTTAATCCGAGAAAATGTATCATTTTAAAGGAAAAATATGTTGATTCAAAATTTCACGGTGTCAACAAATCCCATAAAAGTTGGGACAAGTAGCAATAAGAGGCTGGAAAAAGTAAATTTGAGCATAACCAAGAGCTGGAAGACCAATTAACACTAATTAGGTTAATTGGCAACATGACTGGGTATAAAAAGAGCTTCTCAGAGTGGCAGTGTCTCTCAGAAGCCAAGATGGGTAGAGGATCACCAATTCCCACAATGTTGCACAGAAAGATAGTGGAGCAATATCAGAAAGGTGTTACCCAGCGAAAAATTGCAAAGACTTTGCAGTTATCACCATCAACTGTGCATAACATCATCCGAAGATTCAGAGAATCTGGAACAATCTCTGTGCGTAAGGGTCAAAAGCGTAAACCCATACTGGATGCCCGTGATCTCCGGGCCCTTAAATGACACTGCACCACAAACAGGAATGCTACTGTAAAGGAAATCACAGAATGGGCTCAGGAATACTTCCAGAAATCATTGTCAGTGAACACAATCCACCGTGCCATCCGCTGTTGCCAGCTGAAACTCTACAGTGCAAAGAAGAAGCCATTTCTAAGCAAGATCCACAAGTTCAGGCGTTTTCACTGGGCCAGGGATCATGTAAAATGGAGTGTGGCAAAATGGAAGACTGTTCTGTGGTCAGACGAGTCACGATTCGAAGTTCTTTTTGGAAATGTGGGACACCATGTCATCCGGGACAACCCAAGTTGTTATCAACGCTCAGTTCAGAAGCCTGCGTCTCTGATGGTATGGGGTTGCATGAGTGAGTGTGGCATGGGCAGCTTGCATGTCTGGAAAGGCACCATCAATGCAGAAAAATATATTCAGGTTCTAGAACAACATATGCTCCCATCCAGACGTCATCTCTTTCAGGGAAGACCCTGCATTTTTCAACAAGATAATGCCAGACCACATTCTGCATCAATCACAACATCATGGCTGCGTAGGAGAAGGATCCGGGTACTGAAATGGCCAGTCTGCAGTCCAGATCTTTCACCTATAGAGAACATTTGGCGCATCATAAAGAGGAAGGTGCGACAAAGAAGGCCCAAGACGATTGAACAGTTAAAGGCCTGTATTAGACACGAATGGGAGAGCATTCCTATTGCTAAACTTGAGAAACTGGTCTCCTCGGTCCCCAGACGTCTGTTGAGTGTTGTAAGAAGAAGGGGAGATGCCACACAGTGGTGAAAATGGCCTTGTCCCAACTTTTTTGGGATTTGTTGACACCATGACATTTTGAATCACCATATTTTTCCCTTCAGATGATAAATTTTCTCAGTTTCAACTTTTGTTCCGTGATTTATGTTCTATTCTGAATAAAATGTTTACATTTGCTATCTCCACATCATTGCATTCAGTTTTTATTCACAATTTGTTTAGTGTCCCAACTTTTTTGGAATCCGGTTTGTACATACAATGTGTACTGATTAAAATAAGAAAAATGTATATATTTACAAAAACTGAATATGTAGCCCAATATATTCCAAGTGAAGAAAAATAAAGATGCATAAAAATAAAAGGTTTTTTATTAGTAAATATCTCACTTTACTATCTTCTATCTGGTAATCAAGTTTTATCATTTTTAAAGGTTTTAGTCAAAAGCCTAAATCAGTTTAAACCAGCACAACTGGGCTCTACTCCAAAGGTTTAAGTCATTTACATTTAGACTGTCACTCTGTCACTTTAACACAACTACAGTCATCTGTAACACCTGCTGTTAGAAATGCTGAGCTCACATCAGTCACTTTATGTTTTCTCATTCTTATCTCACTAAAATTCTTCCTGTAAAAGAAAGATACTGAAGTTGTCATGAAATGTAAATATTTATCAAGAGGAAAAGCACAAAGTGGAAAGAACTGACGTGAATCTCTCTGTGCTGATTAGTATAGTAAAGGTTTCTGTATAAACTGATTTTCAAGACAGATTTAATCTAGACTTGTCTGTGACATTAAATGAAAACCATGTAGAACAGTTACAACAAAGAGGAACACATTTCTGACAAAACAATGTATTTATGACATTCTAATATGAATGAATGAATGAAATAGCACAAACTAACATTGTTATTATACTTATCTAAATTATCAATAAACCTTGTGGTCAAAAGGCTAATATGCAACTAAAACTATCAGGTTGTATTCTGCACAGTTGTTTCTGAGTTGCTTGCTTGTCTATTAAAGAAAGGATGCATGGTTTGACATGACATGTCTTAATAAAGCAGTCCCAGCCACCCCCATCTCCTCCTTTGTCTAATCCCACCTCACCCCCTCTGACATTTAAGAAATCTATCCAACCATATCCTACCCAACCCCCACAGCACCGCCACCATTGCTGCCACTGCTTTGTTCCCTGGCAGTAGGCAGAAGGTCTGTTTTAGTATTGGACATCTGTCTACCCTTCACCTATTTTTATGCAGCTTTAAAACATCCTCTATTATTTCCCCCACTTGGGTATTAAAAACTGTTTTAGTAATCTAGCACTTTCATATGTTATATGGTCAATATAATCCTTTTAATAGTATTTCATTATGTAAAAAGAGAACTGGTTTCACCCCGACATGAAAATTTTAGTAACCTTGCCTCCACTTATGATTTGTAGTGACCATCTCATAACAAAGACAACTTCTCGTCACAGACATTTGGGAGCCTCTGCTTCCAGAAAACAAAGAGCAGCAGGGTAATGGCTCAAGGTGCTGATGACATTTCCCATCTTGCCAAGTAGAGTGTCATAATCAGATAAGAAGAAGTGGATTAGTCTCTATGCTGAGTGCAAAGTTGATGATTCCAGCCTCAGTAGGTCTTGAACCACTCTCGTCCTATTATTTTTCCTTTCACCACCCTATCCTTTCACCCCCAACCTCAGGGAGTGCATTTCCCATGTTACCCAGCCTAATTCAATCTTCTTTGCTTCTCCACCTTTTAGCCCAGATTGACTAATGACTAATGGACAGATTTCACAAAAAGAGTCACCTGGCTATCTCCTCTCAGATGCCATTTTTCTTCTCTCTCCACCCAGTCATCACATGTCTCTTGTACTTCCTCAGGACTACTTTTCTGACTCAGATGCCTTCTCAGATAATCTTCAGTGCCACCAGTTCCTCAGGAGTCTTGATAAGGCCATCTGCCACTGAGAACATCATTGTTGCTCAAATTTCCTTGCTACTTAACCCTGAGATCATTCATCAAAACTGCTCCAACAATTCCAATCTCTCCCTTTTGTCCCAGATATACCTTTGTGAAACAATGTAAAGAACAGTAGTAGAAAAGTAGAAATTCCTAAAATGTTAAGGCTTGACAAGTTGTGTGATCGAGGAGGGCGAGGTTCTGGTGTTTGCTATCAGTATGGTAAACCAAACAGAAAGTGATTGTTTTCAGACAAGCTCACTTTCACAACAGGCATGGTTAGTTGGTATGTTAAGGGCAAGAAGGCTTACAGAGTTATGTTGCATTTCTGAATAAGGCTTCTAAGTTTCACTTAGAACACTCTTTTGAGGATGCCAATGTTCACATTTTGGACAGAGAGGACAGATGGTTTGAAAGAGGAGTGAAAGAGGCCATCTATGTCCACTCTGAGCGACCATCTTTGAACAGAGGCGGTGGTTTACGACACCAACTGTCTGCCATCTATAATCCAGTTTTGAGTTCCCTCCCCAGACGCCTTAATGCCCACTCACATCCTGGGCCATCTGACCTCAGGAATTCACATGACAATGTGGGGCCAGGTTTCACAATGAGCACACCCGAAACCCTGGCTGATTAGGTCCCACACCCACTTTCACACCTTGGCTCATGTGATTAGAGGATCACCAGGGGGTCCTTTGTCCCTCTTTGGGGGGACACTCCCATTTGGTTTAAATCTGGGACTCTCGGCCATTTGACCTTAGAACTGAAGAAGCTTCTCAGATGAGAGGTGAAACGTCTTCAAGCAACTTAAAGAAGTCCAGACGCTTTCCTTTGCAAGCTCCTTTGACTACGATGACCTGGATGACTGAGAACCTTCACAGACATATTGCTTCTAAGTTTCCACTCAGAATTTAAATATGGAACCCCCAACTCCAATTTCCCAGTTGAAAACTTGTCACCCCAGAGGTGGCACTGTAAAGAAACAGTAGTAAAAACTGTAAAACCTTTCATCTGTGCTGTTGTGTATTTGTGACTCATGTGTCTGTGTATGTTCTCAGTCATCCAGGTCATGGTATTCTAAAGCCTCTTTTCCATTTGTACCTACTCAGAACAACTCGCCACGGCTCAGTACGACTTGACTGGACTCGACTGATTTTCCATTACAATTGAGTACCAACTAATGTGCATGGTTGTCACCATAACAACACATCCAAGTGTCCCGTGAAATACAATACAATACAATATAATACAATTTTATTTATATAGCACATTTAAAAACCAACGGTATACCAAAGTGCTTCACAATAAAACAGCAAGTTAAAACATGAATAATATAAGACCATTAACAAAGTACTGAACAGGTCAATGGCACTAATTACACAGGAATAAAAGTGAATATCAAATCAAACTTGCTAAAAACACACAGGTTTAAAGTGGAAGAAGATATATAGAAAGATAAAATTGGAATTGAGTATAAAATACAGGCGTTAACTAACCGGGAAAGAAAGATTGTGATTTAAATAATTGGATGGAGTAGCAATGGGAATGTTGTTCCACAGGTTAGGTGCAACCAGGGCAAATGCACGGTCACCTCTGGTCTTAAGCCGAGATCTAGGCTGTACCAAGAGTAATTGGTCCGATGATCTGAGGGCACTCCCAGGGGTGTATGGTCTAAGAAGTTCGGAGAGATAGCTAGGTGCTGTATTATTTATAATTTTGAAGGTAAGTAGCAATATTTTAAATTCGATGCGGTATTTGATGGGGAGCCAGTGCAAATCAGCAAAGACAGGGGTGATAGAGGCAAACCTTCCGGTACCAGTCAAAAGGCGTGCCACAGCATTTTGGACAAGCTGTAATCTATGGAGAAGAGCAGCATGGAGACCAAAGTAAAGGGAATTACAATAATCTAATCTAGAGGTCACAAAGGCATGAATAAGCTTTTCAAGATCCTTATGTGGTATGTAATGCTTAGCCTTCGAAATAAGACGCAGTTGGTAGAAGCTAGATTTGACTACAGAGGTCAATTGTTTGTCAAATTTGAAAGAGCTGTCCAGCAGCACACATAGATTACTAACAGTGTCAGAGAGAAAAGTGGCGAGGGATCCAAAGGTGTCAGCTAGTTGGCCCCGGGGGAAATGACTGTCAAACACCACAATTTCGGTTGTCTTTTCATTTAAGATAAGAGAGTTGCCCAAAAGCCATTCTTTGACTTCTCTCATGCACTCTAGGAAGCAGTGCAGTGCCAGAGCAACATCGTCAGTTAGCTGAAAGTAAATTTGTATATCATCAGCATAGCAATGAAATGACATGTTGTATTTTTCAAAGATTAAGCTTAGAGGTAGCATACAGAGTGAGAATAACATTGGGCCCAACACAGAGCCTTGAGGCATGCCACGGCAGAAGGATGCAGCAGAGGAAGAATAGGTACCCAGAATGACAGAGGAGGACCTGTTCGAAAGATAGGATTCAAACCAGTTAAGGGCATCACCTCTAATGCCAACTGTATGTTCTAACCTCATTAGTAGAATATTATAGTCCACCATATCAAAGGCTGAGGACAAGTCCAGTAAGACTAAGACTGCAGAACAACCTGAATCGGCTATTAGGAGAAGATCATTAAGGACTCTCAGCAGAGCTGTTTCAGTGCTTTGACGTGGTTTAAAGCCAGACTGAAATTTATCACATCGTATCCAGATAGGCCTGGAGTTGTGAGAGAACTATCTTCTCCAAGATTTTGGACAGGAACGGGAACGGGGAACATGGCCGGAAAGCAATGAATAATTCATTAGAGTTAAAATGCTGGGCCCAACTGCATCAAAACCATCCTTGATAATGCGTGATGGGAGAATATCATGTACAGAATTTGTATTTTTCAGTTGTTCAACTATTTGCTTAAGGGCAGTGAGTGACACTGGCTATAACTGATGAAAAGTTGATAAACATCCTGGGGTGAAAGGAGAGCTCAGAACTAAAGGGTGTGAAGACTTGAGAGAGAAAATTTTATCTGTGAAGTAATTTAAAAATTGTTCGCAGAGAGCTGGAGAAGACACCATCGACATTTCATGACAGGGATTGACCACTGAACTAAAGATTTTAAACAGCGTTCGAGGATTATGGCCATTAGTCTCAATAATTTCAGAAAAGAAAGCCGCTTTAGCCATTAAACTTCAGGCGGCTGGTACGTAAGATATCAAAGGATACCTGGAGCTTATCTTTTTTCCACCTCCTCTCGGCTCGGTGACACACACGTTGTAGGGCACGTGTAGAGTCGTTTAACCAACGTTGGGACATTTCATTTTATTAGATGCTACAACGTCAAGGATAGAGGAGCATGTGGATAGCAAAGAATTAGCAAAATCATCAACTGTATGAGGTATGGGACAATCAGTAATAGTGGGTGCAGAATTAAGGAACACCACAGAAAAATTAGCCACAGTTTCAGAATTAATTATGCGCATAGGGCGTCGGAGGCCCTCAGGGTGCAGTTCTGTATTGCATAGATCAACCTCAAAAATAACTGGGAAGTGATCAGAGATCCCAACATTGTCAATGTTCTTAATACAAATGTCCAGGCCATATGAAAAAACCAGATCAAGGGTATGGCCTTTAAAGTGGGTTGGTTCATTTACCCACTGAACAAGGTTAAGAAAGTCAGTTAGAGCAAGAAAGTCTTTGGCTAATGGATCATCCTTACAACAGATATGAATATTAAAATCACCAGTGATATGAACACAGTCATATTTAAAAAGAACAGATGCTAATAGATCAGCAAAGTCATGAATAAAAGCCTTGTTGTATTTTGGCAGTCGGTAGACCACAACACACAGAGCTTTAGAAGAATCGGCCAACTCCAGTAATTGGACTTCAAAGCTAGGGTAGGTAGGGGAGGGGAGCTGCCGAATTTTATGGTTATTTTAAAAAAACGAGTCTAAGCCACCACCTCTGCCCGTAAGCCTAGGTAAGCTGAAGAAGGCACAGTCTGGGGGGATAAGCTCCGAGAAGGAGAACGACTCACCAGGGCGAATCCAAGTCTCCATCAGGAACAAAACGTCCAGCCCCGAGGCGAGGAAAAAGTCATTTAAAACAAAAGTCTTATTCACCAGCAACCTTACATTTAGTAGAGCCATCCGTGTCGTGGGCGCCATGTCCCTACTCGTAGCGCATCGCAAACGGCTTAGGTTGCTATGATGCACGCCACCTCTGGAAGACGTTATCCAGGTCCGAATAGGCAGGCATGCCACTGGGAGGGCTGGGTAGACTTGCTGTCCGACGGAGCAGATCCACCGACGGCTAAGCGATCTGGCAAGGAGGCAGTCACGGGAGGAAGAGAGAGGACGTAGAATATCCATGCTAGCATGTGGATTAGCCATAGCCTGTGCTTTAAGGTAAGCATTAAGACGGACGCGAATGCCACTCTGTTTGCCCCGCTTCCTATAGCGTTTCTTGTACAGGATATGCTGGTGGAGGAGTCTGATGGTAACACTGCGTTGTTTTTTTGAGCCATTTTCCAAAAATGACGGTTTGATTTTCATGAACGAGATGCTCTCATGACTCATCGAGTGACAGTACTGACCAGCCAACTGGTGGCATGCAGTCTGACAATGTCACATTACAGTACCTGCTTGGATTGCTTGGAATCAGACAAGCAGGTACTATTTTAGTATCTTGTACCAGGTACATTGACCCAATAGAAAACCCTGAAAACCGTGGCGAGTCAGTCCGAGTAAGTACTAATGGAAAAGGGGTTTAAGAAGCTTGGAAAGAAAGAGACAGGACTTCTTTAAGTTTCTTGAAGATGTTTCACTCTCATCTGAGAAGCTTCTTCAGTTCTAAGACCAAATGGTGGAGCCACCAAATATTTAAGTCCTAGTGGGACTTGCTCCTTAAGAGGGTCGTTGACCTATTATTGATTATGTGCCTCATCACATGAGCCAAGGTGTGAAAAGGGGTGAAGGTCATTATCAGCAAAGGTTTTGGATGAGACCTTGCCTCACCCTATCATGTGATCTATTGAGACCAACTGACACAAGTTGTGAGTGGGAATTAAGGCACCTGGGAAGGGATCTCAAAGCTGGATTGTAGGTGGCACAGTTGACGTCATTCACAGTGGACATAGTTGGCTTCTTTCACTCCTCTTTCAAACCATCGGTCTTCTCTGTTTTCTGGACTGGTTCTTATATAGTGCTTTTCTACTCTGAGCACTGAAAGCACATTATACAACTTGCTTCATTCACCCATTCACACAAGCAACATTCTTTCTAAGCTCTTTATATAAGTGCTTTATGTTTAACATTCATAAACATTCATGCAGCAACTTGGGGTTAATATCTTGCCCAATGATATTTGACATGCAGACTGAAGCGGATGGGGATCGAACAACCAACCTTCCAATTAATTTCAGTTTAATTTTGCTTATACAGTGCAAATCACAACAACAGTCGCCTCAAGGCGCTTTATGTTGTACGGTACACCCTACAATAATACATACAGAGAGAAACTCGATAATCATATGACCCCCTATGAGCAAGCACTTTGGCGACAGTGGGAAGGAAAAACTCCCTTTAACAGGAAGAAACCTCCAGCAGAACCAGGCTCAGGGAGGGGCGGGGCCATCTGCTGCGACCGGTTGGGGTGAGAGAAGGAAGACAGGATAAAGACATGCTGTGGAAGAGAGACAGAGATTAATAACAAGTATGAGTCAATGCAGAGAGGTCTGTTAACACATAGTGAGTGAGAAAGGTGACTGAAAAAGAAACACCCAGTGCATCATGGGAAACCCCCAGCAGCCTACACCTACTGCAGCATAACTAAGGGAGGATTCAGGGTCACCTGGTCCAGCACTAACTATATGCTTTAGCAAAAAGGAAAGTTTGAAGCCTAATCTTAAAAGTAGAGACAGTGTCTGTCTCCTGAATCCATTCAGTAGGTGACCTGCTCTTTCTCCTGAGCTACAGCCACCCCACCCCAACCCACCCCAGCCTTCTCTTCTCAAAATGTGAACATTGGCATCCTTGAAAGAGTGACCTTTATCCTTTAGATGCAGATGTACCACCGAGTCTTGTCCTGTCAAGGTGGCTCTTCTATGTTGTGCCATGCATTTATGGAGTGGCTACTTGATTTTGCCAGTGTAGATGTCTGGCAAAATGATGGCAAGTTGTTGGTGAAGTCAGTGGAGTTTTTGATGTGATGGGTTGTGTTCCCAACAAGGGGAGCTAGGTGGCGAGGTGCTAATGTTGTAGGTGACTGAGTTTATACTGATAACAATGGGTCTGTGTGGGATGATTGATGACAACTGATGAGTTTCTTTTGTAGTTGCTTGTAGGGTCTCATCTGAAAGAAATCTTTCAGCACATTCAGAAACTTACACTGGATCCAGATGAAAAAGAAAAAAAGGAAGTGGTTGATGATCACGCCATTCCTCCTCTATATCTATATTCATGCTTTCCAGTGAGCTAATTCAGAGAGTTGAGGCATATGCACAACAGCAGCAGGGACAGTCCATCACCTTGGTATACTCTGCACTTAATGGAAATTTGTGTATTTGCTTTTTAGTTGGCTATAGTCTTGTCCAGTCTTGTCTCCCATAGTACCATTGAGTTGCTGATGAATGTTATTAGCACACTATCTGCCTAATTAGCTTGAATGCTATGATACCTCAGACGACCTTCTATGTTGTAGTGAGGCAGGTAATGAGCTGGTAGTCCCGTTGGTCTCATGCCTTTGTCAGAATCCCACATAATCAGGATTGTTCTGGCCTATGTTAGCCAGTCTAAATGAGTGGCTGTTACCAGTGTCCTTATTTGTACAGTCAGGTCATCATGATCATTCAGTTACTTTCTTCACTTAGCAGACGTGGATCATGTCAGATCATCCATTGTTGGATGAATGTGTATTTGATGTACACTGACTCCTGCTCTGGGAGGTTGCTGTGGTCTGATCTTAGATCCACCAGCCACTTGGCTGTGACAGCTCTTTTTCAGAGATGTTCTTCCAGTATTACTCAGTGTCAGCTCTAGGTGAGGCTTCCCTGCTTCTCTGGTGTTTTTCCAAGCAACCGAGGGCTAGGCCTGCTAGCCATTTTCCCCTCTTCCCCCATGCCTTGAAGACTATTAACCTCCTAAGACCCGAACTCTTCCAGATTTTTTTTCACCTATTTCTTGTTTCTAAGAAAAATGAGAGCCACATATGAGGATATTTGTTTACAATTTTGATAGAACAGTAGCAGTATAACGTCCTCGTAAGTGGATATCAGGCCCTTGTAGAGCAAAATTAAGTATTTTGGTCTAAATAACCCAAAATGTGATGTCCACATATGTGGACGCCAGGTCCTAGGAGGTTAAGTAGACTTACCTCAGAGTTGTGGATAATAAACAAGTTTTTGTAGCTTTGTGGAAGTTTTGCAGCTATAAAGACATCATTGACTTCCACCAGCAATATTTACTCACTGATATTTATCTGTCTGCTCAGTCAGGAAGTCAAAAAATAATTAAAGACATTAAAAGAAGAAGTCTAAGGAGTTTGGAAAGACAAGCATCTGGACTTCTTTAAGTTTTCTTGAAGATGGTTCACCTCTTATCTGAAAAGCTTCTTCAGTTCTAAGCGCAATTGGTGGAGAGTCCCAAAATTTAAGCCCTACGGGAGTGTCCCCAAGAGGGTCATGGACCCCTTATTGATCCTGTACCTAATCACATGAGCCAAGGTGTGAAAAAGTGTGTAGGCACAATCAGCCAAGGTTTCGGGTGGGACTCCCATAGGGCTTAAAATGTGGGACTCTCCACCAATTGCTCTTAGAACTGAAGAAGCTTCTCGGATCAAACATCTTCAAGAAAACTTAAAGACGTCTAGACGCTTTTCTTTCCAAGCTCCTTAGACTACGATGACCTGGATGACTGAGAACCTTAACAGACATATTAAAAGAAGAAACTTTTCTGTGATAGGCTGAACTAGTTTAATGAAGAAGTGAGTTAAATATACTGTTAGTAAGCAAGGTACAGTGAACTATAGTAAGAGTAAACTTATCAAGAAAAGTGCAGTGCAACAAAGGGGCCAAGTCCAACTCCTGAAAAACATGCCCACACCAAAATTCCCCCTACACCAAACTTAACACTTGGCAGAAAGTACCCTTCTTTGGCAACCACCAAACCAGACTCATCCATCAGATTGCCAGCATGATTCATCATCTTATTGTCAATTTTATTGCTGCTGTTCTTTGCAATTAGTGAGACAGAGACAGTTATTATAGTTATTGAGAACTTCATCTATGCTATTCAATAAGGGTAAGTAGTTTAGATGAACTCATCTGGATTGTGTAAAGATTCATACTAAGACATTTGATGTTGCCTGCGGTTATTATTAGCCTTCAGCCCTTCCTTTAGATGCAGACTGTTGGAATTTTAGTTTTGGACCGCTAGAGTAGTGACAGTTAAGAATGTGAATCATATATTGAAGGCTTAGAGGATAGCTGTTGAAGGATTTTAACACACCAATGACATTCTGTTACACTTAATAATGTAACAGAATGTCACCAGTATTGCTGATTTTATGGTGAAAGGGACTTGATTGTATACCAGTTATATGTGTGTTTTACTTAGAGATAGTCACATACCTCAACCTCACTGTAATGTGAATCTGAGTCAAGGTGTGGTTATTAGTTACAACAGCTACAGATGTTGAGTGGTTAAGATTTTTGATCCAGTAAATGAGCGAGTCTCAACATCCAAATTTCTGGAGCTTGTTGATAAGAAAAGCCAAGATGACTTTGTCAAAAACTTTGTCACCTCAATTATGGTATCAAAGTGGTGTCTCGAAGATAAACTAATGAGGGCGAACAAGTGGTATGTGTTTGAGGATGCATGTCTACTTTTTATAACTCTTATTACTTTTCCCAGTATCTGTGTTATGACTTCTAGAATTCTAATTAGTGTATGTGAGAAGTCTAGTCTTACAGATAATGTAACATCACACACAGCTAATGATACACAAGATTACACCATTCCTGGCTTAAACATGTTTTTATGTAATAACTGAACCTTCAGCTCCTCTGCTGTGCTACTAACAGGCTATTGTCCTTAAAGTTGATGTTTGTGTGGACCTATAATTTAGTTCTCACAGTAAATCCAGTGGAAGTGGAATCGCAGTACTGAAAAAGAACAATTAGAAGAGTGTGTATTTGTCAATGCATTATTATTTTACCAGAGAGCACTTAGCTTTTAGATTGCTAATGTGGTTCTCCATAATGCTAACATTGATAATGAATGTTATTTTGATGGGCGTTTTTACAGTCAGCTCTTAAGGACTGGAATTGAATCACCTCTACTGGAAAGGGTTATGAAAGGCTGACCGTGAAATGTCAAGATTTTGACAAGTTCTTGGTTTTATGTTTATCTATTCTTTATAATCTATTCAATAGAAAAATAAAAAATATATATTATCTTTTTCAGAGAGTAGTTGTTGCAAAGTAATCACAGCAAAATATTTTTGGGGTCTAACTGTGCTTCTTGCTATAGTAACACTGTGCTCAAGATGTCATATGTATGTATGTTCACTCTTAAAGCTAAATACACTAAGTGAATATGGGAGTAAAAACTCCAAAATTAGCTGATGAACAAAGTACACAGGCTAAGCTACCAGAATATCTACTGCCACTGTAAACTGAAATTAGTTTATTAGAAAGTTAAAGACAAAAAGTCAAAGGGATTAAACATCCATGTACCTGTTATCATTATATAGATTATTATCCACTTCCATGCTGCTCTTTACACTGAGGAGAATAAACAGTACATCAGTTTGGTGTTTGGAAGCTGCTGATTTCAGACTTGCAAAGTGTCTGTTTTTAACGCTGAATGCATGAAGCTGCGTACAGAGTACATGATATTTTCTCTGACAGCAAATACCCGATGGAAGGTCAAAAGTCTTCACTGGGCTAAAACATTTAATCTGGAATTCCTTCACACTGTATTTTGTTAATAGTGTATGTTATTTATCATGAATTAATCAAGAATCATTTCACCAGAGAGGGATATATATATCATATATATGGTCTGAAGAGGACCATATATATGATATATATATATATGATATATACACCATCAGCTTCCTCAGAAGGAAGCTGATGGTGAAAATAAGAGTTCTGCTTGATCCCTGCGATAAACTTCAGTCCTCCTGATATTTCTGAAAGAACGTATGCCTTGGTGAACATATGCAACAGAACATCTGGCACAGGACAGCTATGATGAAAGAAAAAGAAGTCTCTCTTCTGGACCCATGAATCCAGCTTGTTGTTTCCCCCCAAAGTAAATGTAGCTGATGATAGTATTGTTGTTAAATAAAAATAACAAATTAAACCTCTAGAAAAACTTCAACTGCTGTGTTTTTAAATTTAACATGCAGTTGAAAGTTTTTAGCTGAATGTTGAATGTTTTAGTTGTTTTTAGTTGAATGTCAAAGGCCTCCCTCTCTGTTTAAAATGACGGTAACAAAAACTAAGGAGTGACAAATTATTTCATTATTGACAGCAACACAGGTGTGTAGGATAGCTAACAACAACACTATAACATAGTGTGTATGCTAGCGGCTAACCTAGCTAACGCATTAACAATAGGAATTCAGAATGATGCTACATGTTGTATAGAGCAGCGGTCCCCAACCCCCGGGCCACGGGTCGTTTGGTACCGGGCCGTGAGAGTTGAGACTCGGGTGTGAAATTGATGGTTTTCGGGGGGTTTTATCATTAACTCGGTTTCCCTGGGTCTTTCCCGTGTTGCAGTTGTGTGTCTTATTTTAAAAGAAATATTCACGCGTTACCATAGTGACCAGAGAGCATTACGGGGCAGAGAGGAGGATGTTACTCTCAATGTTGTTGGCGCTGTTGTGTTCCCACCTTATTACTAAATTAGGCAAAGCACTCTGAATTAAATCAGGACATAAAGCGCGGTCTTTATCTGGCTTTATTGAACACTGTCCATCTGACAACTAGCCACCTAACGGGGCCGCCCTCGGACAACAACATCCGGTTCAAAGGTCATCACCTTAAGACATAGCCATATATCAATACATGACATCCCCCTTTTCCTTAGATTCAAACTTTAGTCTTAATAACTTTGATGTCTTTTTTTTTTTCAACATTAAACATTCTTTCTTGTCTTACTTTCTAACAATTATATTTTCTAACTGTCTCACCACACGTACCCCTTTTCCTTCCAATATATACATGTACACATACACATATGAACTTACAACTTGAAACTTGCCCATTTTAAGTTACCTCTTCACCTTAACATATTATAGTTTATTTCACCACAAAATCACGAAACCTCTCAGGTATCTTTTTAGCCCTCTGTGATCTACTTGATCTCTCTGGCCCATGGGAGCCCTCTTGTGGTGTTGGAGTGAAGGTGTCAGTCTTTGTGGGTGTTTCATCTTCCTCCCTTTCAGGTATAGTGTTTTGTTCGTAGTGTCCTTTTCTGGTCTCGTTCGTCTCGTATTTCTTCACGTGTTGTATTCCGGTGATAGCGAGCTCCTGTTGGTGATTCAATAATGACTTGGTTTCCAGTTCTGCTTACAACTTTGTGTGGTGTTGCATTGAATGGTGTTGTAAACTTGTCCACTTTGTCTTGTTGAACCAGCACTGTGTCTCCCGTGTCAACTTTTGAATACTCAGCTCCCCGTCGTTCATCAGCAGAAATCTTTGATTTTCCTTTCTGTTCAGCGTCTCTGTCACGCACGTCCAACTCTGTTGTTTTCGCCTCACTGATGTTCGGTAATTTTCCTCTCATTTTGCGGTTGAACAGGAGTTCTGCTGGACTTTTGCCCGTGGTTGGATGTTCAATGCTGCGATACACTGTTACATATTTTCTTAGCTCTCGCTTCCAGTCAAGTCCTTCGGCTTGTGCGATCCTGATTCTTTTCATTAACGATGCATTTTGACGTTCCACTTCTCCATTTGCTTGAGCCCATTTTGGTGTAGTTCTTATATGTTTGATTCCATTAGTTTCACAATATTCTCTGAACAACTCAGATTTGAACTGTGGGCCGTTATCAGATTTGATGGTAACTGGTAGCCCATGTCTGCTAAATGTACAGTCAATAGAGTCAATGACTTTTTCAGCAGTTGTAGATGACATTACATCATACTCATAGTATCGGCTGTAGTAATCTACCAGTACAAGTATTGAGTGGTTCGAAGGTAGCTATGGGCAGAAATCTGTGCCATCAGAAACTGAATTTGAATAAGTTAAATTTGAATTTGAATTGTAACTTGAATAAATGCTTTTGAAAACTGAATTTGAATTAGTCTAATTTGAAATTGAATTTATGGTTTGAAAATGATCATCACTAAATTGAAATTGAATTTTATATATTGAAAATGAATTCATTTGCTTTGAAACTGCATTTTATCCTTTAAAAATTCAGCTCTCGAATAATTTCACTTTCACTCTCACCATTCAGTTTCAGTTCTACAATTCAATTTCAGTTCCAAAATTCAGTTTTTTGGAACTTACTTCCGGATCCGGTTCAAGAGTAAACGAGCGCAGATTAATAGAACTACGTTTTACCAGCGGGCCGAAAGTGTTACTGACGGGAATCTACAGCATCTTGAGCTCAATTAAGACTTCAGAAGTCATTCGTCATGTCGAATGACCAGCGGATAAACTCTCAGGTTGGTAATAAATGTATTACATGTATAAGAACAAGCGTCATGTTAACAATTGATAGCTGTACAGAAACTTTTATGCTTATTGTAGCTGTTAGCTAAAAACGCTAATTTAGCCTAGTTTGCCCTGGATTTAGCTTTGACAAACAAATATGATCGACTGTTTCTAGTAGAAATCCAAAGTTGTCATCTTGTACCCTGTCAGAGCCCTGTATGCTTGCAGAGACCCCTACAGTAGGGAAACAGGCAAAACTGTGTCCAAACCTTTGTATTTTAGCTTTATTTATGTCTTACACAGCATCCCAACTCTTTAGCTAACTTAATAACTTTAGCTAAAGTGAATAGTTAGTCTAATTCATTAGTGCAGCATTACTGGATCACCTCCGTTTGAAGTGATATGATATGTGACTATCACTGTGTTTAACTACCATAATAATTCTTAGGGTACTGAGTGCATGCTTAGTTTTTTTTTTTTTTTTTAAAAACATACTGCTCCATTGCTATGTTTGACAGGCTGAAGTTGTCAGGTCACCTCCTAAATCGATCATCTTTTACAGGTGTTTTGTGCCAGAAATGGAGTGTCCACTGAAGACTGAAGATACTGAATCTCTACGCATTGCCATTGATCCCGCTTGTGCCTTCATCTAGACAAGAGACATCAACTTAACCACTCTCACATGCTCTGTACCTACATCACCTTCCCTGACAGTCGTAGCTTGGCTCATCTGAGGGTGAAATTATAAGAATGTGTTATTTTGCAAAGTGCTCTCTAGGGTTCCTAAATAAAATATGGCATTGAGGTCATTTCTTTTGAATTAATCCCTTCTTCTGAAATATAAGAACCTCTCCTGGTTTTAATGGCACTTTGGATTTCCTTACTTTCTGTTCCACTCCCAACCCCAAACAGATGCTGACACAGTAACATGGAAGAGGGAAAGAAGTTGGAAAGGACTACTATAAATAAACCTAATGCCTAACAATGAAAAATGTAAAATAAGAACAATAATAATAATAATAAAGATAAAAGATGAAGTAACAAGTTTTTTGTTTATTCCAAATGATCATCCAGATGTCTGTGACATGTGATGACAAACACCATAATGGAAGGCCTTTGTCATCACATGCTTAAACTCATATATTTTTGCATATGCTGAACAGGCAGTCAGACATGCTGTAACTGTGGGGTAGAAAACTGCATGAACACCATATGGCAGGGGTCTCAAACTCCAGTCCTCGAGGGCCGCTGTCCTGCAACTTTTCCATGTGTCCCTGTTGCAACACACCTAGTAGGTCATTAGCAAGAGTATAGAACTTGAATGCATGCTGAGTTGGCAATTCAGCCATTTGATTCACGTTACAGCAGCTCATGAGTGAATGAACATGGTGCAATAAAAGTATTTTAGAAGTATATGTTTCCAAATACATACATTTACTTAAATTTACTTGAGTAGGTAGGGTTAGGGGTTGCCACCTCAGCATGCAGTCAAGTTCTATACTCTTGCTAATGACCTACTAATTGTATTCAGGTGTGTTGCACCAGGGACACATGGAAAAGTTGCATGCATCCCTCGAGGACTGGAGTTTGAGACCCCTGTCATATTCCATATGACAGGTGTGGTTGAACTGCATGAAGACTCTGAAGTTTCTCTTCTCTTCTGGCAGGACAGGAATGTGGCCTTGTCCTGTGAGCCACCGTAAGGATGTACTTGGAGTAGAACTGGACTGTCACCGGCCTCAGGCTCTTCACCTTTTCAAAGACAAAGCAGTCATTTAGATAAAATATTAGATATTGTTTACCTGTAAATGCACAAAGAGAATTTAGAAATGTAATTATTGTCAAGAGTGAAAAAGCACTGATAGTATAATCTACAGCTGTGGCCAAACGTTTAGAGAATGAGAAGTGTTGTTTATTTACAAAGTTTGCTGCTTCAGTGATAGTTGTATATCATATTATATCACTTCAAACAGGTGGTCCAGTAATGCTGCACTAATGAATTAGACTAACTATTCACTTTAGCTAAAGTTATTAAGTTAGCTAAAGAGTTGGGATGCTGTGTAAGATATAAGTAAAGCTAAAATACAAAGGTTTGGACACTGTTTTGCATGTTTCCCTACTGTAGGGGTCTCTGCAAGCATACAGGGCTCTGACAGGGTACAAGATGACAACTTTGGATTTCTACTAGAAACAGTCGATCATATTTGTTTGTCAAAGCTAAATCCAGGGCAAACTAGGCTAAATTAGCTTTTTTAGCTAACAGCTACAATAAGCATAAAAGTTAGTGTACGGCTATCAATTGTTAACATGACGCTTGTTCTTATACATGTAATACATTTATTACCAACCTGAGAGTTTATCCGCTGGTCATTCGACATGACGAATGACTTCTGAAGTCTTAATTGAGCTCAAGATGCTGTAGATTCCCGTCAGTAACACTTTCGGCCCGCTGGTAAAACGTAGTTCTATTAATCTGCGCTTGAACCGGAACCGGAAGTAAGTTCCAAAAAACTGAATTTTGGAACTGAAATTGAATTGTAGAACTGAAACTGAATGGTGAGAGTGAAAGTGAAATTATTTGAGAGCTGAATTTTTAAAGGATAAAATGCAGTTTCAAAGCAAATGAATTCATTTTCAATATATAAAATTCAATTTCAATTTAGTGATGATCATTTTCAAACCATAAATTCAATTTCAAATTAGACTAATTCAAATTCAGTTTTCAAAAGCTTTTATTCAAGTTACAATTCAAATTCAAATTTAACTTATTCAAATTCAGTTTCTGATGGCACAGATTTCTGCCCATAGGTAGCGGTCCCAGTAAGTCTACCGCGACATCTCGCCATGGGCCATCCGGTAAAAGTGTGTTTCTCAGTGGTTCAGGTGGATCTGGTCTGGCTACTATTTGACATCCGTGACAAGCTTTACAAAATTTTTCTGCAGCTTTGTCCATCCCTGGCCACCAAACTTTTGTTCTGAGGTGTTGTTTGGTTCCAACAATTCCTAAATGTCCTTCATGAGCTAGTGACAGTGCTTGAGCTCTGAGGTTTTCTGGCAATACAATGTGGGTTCCCCGCAAAACTATGTAGCCAATGACACACAGTTCATTTGCAATGGGTGCATATGCTTTGCATTTTTCAAAGTGTCCATTTTCAATAGCTTTTCGCACTTCTGTTAATTCTGAGTCTGTAGCAGAGGCTTCTTCAACCTCTCTTGTTGTGAGTGCTTTTGGAGTAGCATTAACTGCGACAAATCTCACATATTCTTCAGATTCATGCTTGTGTACCTCTTTTGACGTGGTGTCAGAGAGCAGTCTTGACAGTGAATCCGCAATGTTTTGTTTTCCCGCAATGTGCACTACTTTAAAGTCATATGGTTGCAGTCTGAGAACCCATCTTTCTATGCGTGCACAAGGTTTAGATCTCTGGCTGTATATGACCTCTAATGGCTTGTGGTCTGTGATGAGGTCAAACTTCCTGCCATACCCATATGGATGTAGTCTCTCACATGCCCATACCAGTGCTAGGGCTTCTCTTTCTGTTTGAGGATATCTTCGCTCACAGTCTGTTAAACTCCGACTCACGTAGCACACTGGTACCTCTTCTCCGTTCTGTATTTGTATTAGCACTGCGCCCAAGCCTACAGGGCTTGCATCTGCTATGACTCTGGTTGGGGCTTCTTTGTCAAAATATGCTAGGGTACCTGCTCTGGCTAACTCAGTCTTTAGTCTTTCAAACGCTTGCTTTTGTTCTGGCCCGAATGTAAACATAGTTTCTTTTCGAGTTAAACGTCTAAGCGGTTCAGAGAGTGTAGCAAACTGTGGTATGAACCTGCTACTGAAGCCTACCAGTCCGAGAAAGCTTCTCACCTCAGTAGCATTCTTCGGTTCTCGGGCTTCCACCACAGCTCTCACTCTTTCTTCAGTTGGGCCGATGCCTTTCTGCGTCAGCAGTATTCCTATGAACACAAGTCTGTCCATGTTGAACTGACACTTCTCTGCGTTTAGTGTCAGGCCACAGTCAGAGAGTCTCTTCATCACAGCATGCAGGCGCTTATCATGGGTTTCCTGGTCTGGTGCATGTATGATTACATCATCTGAAATGTTCTCAACTCCTTCAATGCCAGCTAGTGCATTGGCGATCTCATGCTGATATTGCTCACTAGCTGATGAGACTCCAAATATTAGCCTTTTGTATCGGTACACTCCGTTATGCACTGCAAATGTAGTTATCTCTCTTGACTCTGGGGTAAGCTCTAGCTGATGGTATCCCCACTTGAGATCGAGTTTGGTGAAGATTGCAGAGCCGTTTAGTCCTTGCAAGATTTCATCCACAGTGGGTATGGGGTATCTTTCCCTGATTATTGCCTCATTTGCTTTTCTCATGTCTAAGCACATTCTGATCTTTGTCACATTTCTTTGGGAGCACCACTACAGGATTTACCCAAGGTGTAGGTCTTTCTACGCGTTCTATGATGTCCATGTCGATTAGTTCATTGATCTTTTTCTCCACTGCATCCCTCAAATGATAAGGTATGCGCCTCAGTGGCTGTGCTACTGGTTTCACATTTGGATCAATGTACAGGCTGATCTGTTTGGTGTTTAGCTTTCCTACTCCTTTGAACACTTTTGGATACTTTTCTTTAAGAGTGTGCTTTAAATCTGTGACAGCCGCCACATTTTCACCTATTTTCAACACTCCTAACTTTATAGCAGTCTTTTTCCCCAGGAGTGGTTCACCATTACCTCTAATCACAATAAATTCAGCATCTCCAGCCCTGTCACCAATCTTGATTTCACATCTGAATGCACCTTTAACCGTGAGTGCCTGTGCTGAGGAATATGCATATAAATTCCTCTGCTCTTTGGGTACATAGGAGTGACATTTTATCTTTTTAGCTTTTAGCTTTTCCCATATGTTTTCTCCCATCACATTACTTGTAGCTCCAGAGTCAACTAACATTTTCAACTCTATTCCCCCAACAGAAAAGGTAAGTTTCTCAGGTACATTATCATCATTTACAGTAAATGCATAATCATCTTGTTCAACAGCATTCACATTTTGTTTCTTTTGTCTTTTTGTACGACACATTTTTGAAAAGTGGTCCTTACCATTGCACTTGTGACATGTTTGTCCTCGTGCTGGGCATTTGGGATCTTTGCCCATGTGGTCAGTATAACCACACCTGTAACACTGTCTGTCTGTTTTATTATCATCTTTCATTTTTCCCTTTGGTCTGTTGTTCTTCTCTTTCTTTGCTGTAAAAATCCGGCTGACCGTGTCCTCTCCTTTCTTTTCCCCGGCGATGCTCATCGCCGCCATCTGCTCCTCCACGCGTTCACAGTGTGAAGCCACCTCCAACGTGCGAGTTAGGGTTAAGCCTGGACCCTCCTCAAGCAGCTTTCTCCGTACATATTCAGAAGTGCATTTACTCAGGATAGCGTCCCTTATCTGGTTATCATTGTCAACTTGAAAGTCACAGTCTTTTGCAGCTCGCCTCAAACGTGTACAAAATTGTTGCACAGTCTCACCTGGTGTTTGGGACAATTTGTGGAGAGTTTGGCATGCGTATGCTGCATTCACTTGAGGAACAAAATAAGTGTTGAGCGCAGTCACCGCATCAGTGTAATCCGTTGCCTCTCCCGTCTGTGGTAGAGTGGAGAAGACGTCCTGCACGTCCTGTCCGGCCAAGAGCAGTAGAAGAGCGCGTCTCCGCTGTCTGATCGCGTCCGTAGCATCATCCGTTAAAATAAGACCTTTCCCATCAGCAAACAACTCGAAGGATGTTAACCACCGCGTCCATCTCGGTCCGAGCGTAGCTGGATCAGTGTAGCAGGCGAACGGTTGAATACCTGACTTTTCCATGTTAGCCCACAAGTTTTCGCTAACACCGCGCCGCCGCTGGGTCTACTTCTCACAAAAACAAATCCTTGTTTGTGTCATCCTCGTCGCCATTGTTGTGTGCCCACCTTATTACTAAATTAGGCAAAGCACTCTGAATTAAATCAGGACATAAAGCACGGTCTTTATCTGGCTTTATTGAACACTGTCCATCTGACAACTAGCCACCTAACGCCCCGTTAGGTGGCTAGTTGTCACCCTCGGACAACTAGCCACCTAACGGGGACAACAACATCCGGTTCAAAGGTTATCACCTTAAGACATAGTCATATATCAATACATGACAGGCGCATTTCAGGAGGACACTACTAATAAAGTTACACAATTACACAGTTAATTCACGTTTATTGTTATATTTACAAAATACCAGTTTTTATCGTATCATTTTATTTTGTTGTATTTACCTTAGTTTAACAAACCATTAGACACAGTAAAACCATCAGCAGAGATCGTTAAAAAAAAACAAAACAGAGCAGCGAAGCTGTGTAAAAAGTGCAGGGGGACGTTTGTGTGATCACATCCAGTGGGTGTGTGGGTGGCAGTATCTCGCTTCAAAAATGTGACATGGTAGCCCCTATAACTGGAAAATTTTGGCTTCACTTTTATACGGTGAGAAGAAATGGAGCCATGTTGTGCATTTTTATACAGTTGTTGCTCAGACCTAACTTATTAAAATGATTAGTATAGTGTTAGAACAAGAAAAACAAGGTTAAAATATGAAACTAAATGTATTAAGATACATGACTAATGAAAACTGTGACTTTCCCTTTGCAAAAAGCATGACCGCTCATCTGATTCTTCTCCGACCTCTCTGTTTTTGTACATTTCACAGGTCCATGGGGTCGTTGTATGGGAAGTGAATGTGGTCCTGGAGGCAGCCAGAGTAGAGCGGTATGGTGTGCTCATTCTGAAGGTTGGACCACCCTGCATACCAACTGTGACCAAGCAGAACGACCAGACAACCAGCAGAGCTGCTTCAGGGTGTGTGACTGGCACAAAGAGCTATATGACTGGCAGCTGGGTGCCTGGAACCAGTGTGTCCCAGTGATGCGCAGTGCAAGGGTGCAGCGTCCTACTACATGCACTCAGGGAGAGGAAGGAATTCAGACCCGTGAGGTGGGCTGTGTTCAAAAAGCAAAGGGGGAGCCTGCAGAAGATGCAATCTGTGAATACTTTGAGCCCAAACCACGACTAGAGCAGGCCTGTCTCATCCCATGTCCTCAGGACTGTGTGGTGTCTGAGTTTAGCCCATGGACTCCCTGTTCTAAAACCTGCGGGATAGGGTTACAGAACCGCATTCGCTTTGTTCTGGCTCCACCATTGTTTGGTGGGGCAGCCTGCCCAAATCTGACTGAATTTCAGACATGCCAGCTAGGTCCCTGTCAGGGAGAAGAGAGCCTTTACAGTCTCAGGGTGGGTCCCTGGGGCCCATGCACTGTTCCACTGCCAAGGCAAACCAGACAGGCAGACAAACCACCAAGAGAGAGTGAAAAACAACCCCGGGAAAGTGATAAACTTTCTAATGAGGGAGACAAACTCACCAAAGAGGGTGAAAAACCACCCAGAGGAGATGGCAAACAGACCAGAGAGGGTGAAAAACAATCAAAAGAAGGAGACAAACAGCCCAAAGAGGGCGAAAATCCACTTAAATCCAAAAGAAAACTGGGCAGGGGAAACAGGAATAGGAAATCAGACAGGCCATCGCGACTGGCTGATCGGCCGAAGCGACAGAAAAAAGCGAAAAACAAAGAAAAAAGAGAGAAATTAAGAGAGAAAGTCCAAGAGAGGTTAAGGGAGAGGGGCAAAGCAAAAGATCCTGAGACCAGAGAACTCATCAAAAAGAAGAGGAACAAGAATCGTCAGAACCGCCCGGGAGGAAAGTTCTGGGACCTACAAATCGGTTTTCAGACCAGAGAAGTGACCTGTGTGCATAAGAGCGGTGCTGTCGAAGCTCTCAGGTAACCATGACTGAAATATAATAAAGAAAATAAACTATTATCTGTGTCACCACAGATTTTCTACCATTGTCACGGTTCTATCCTTCATAGAGTATTGATATAATTTTCTTTGTCAGCATGTTAGCTTGTCTTCTTTTTTTTTAAATCAGTTACAGACTGAGAGCTATAGTTAAATCTTTGAGATCTGATCTCTGAGTTTGTCTTAGAGTTGACAATTGTTATTCTATTCATTACTGTTTTTAAATTAAAGTCAATGATAATTTCATTTTTTTAATAAAGATGAAAAATCACCCAAAAATGTGTTTTATAAATATTTTATCATGCCCCCATTAACAAGATTACTGTCAGTTTTAATTCATGAAAATGTAACATAATTAATATACACAGCTTCCAAGCTCAATCACTGTTTTTGTATTCATTCATTTTTTCTTTTAAAAACATAACTTGCCTTGCATCCATCAAAAGCTGAGGCAGGAATAGGCTGACGTGGTTATAGCACACCATAAACCACAACCTGATTCACTAGCTGGCCTGCAGGGATATCAGAGACACAGCTGACAAAGTTGTTGCTGTCAGTGTTTAAGCAACTTAAAGATCATAAAAGTTAAGTAGGACACACAACTGGTTAGTTTGTAGCTGCCTGGATAGGTTAGGTCAGTGCTGATGTTTTGGTATTTGAGAACGTTAACTCTGAATTAAACTAAGTGGTATTAAACGTATGAGCCACCCAATAACTGCCACATTTTCCAAAATACAGTTGCTGATTTGTTTGTTTGTTGTTTTTAACTTAAACTATACAGTAAATAATTAAAAAGGCTAGTAAGCCCAGGGTTTAAAATACTCAATGTCAGTCAGTGTGGCAAACATAATTTTAGCTTTGAGCATCTAACCACAGGCTAGAGGACTGGGGGATATATACAGTGTTAACTTTGGCAGAAGTAAACTCCTATAAAATTTTAGATTTCAGATCCAAACTATTGTTTCTGTGTATGCCAAAAATAATTCATAAGTAGAATAAAAAAACTTCAGGTTTTCCATTGCATTTACATTTGGCTCATTACTTTTAGTAAAATAACAATAAGATTCTCAGTTTTTTTTTATCACCTGTCCAGTAACTTTACACTTTACACATGAGCCATATAAACCATAATAAGAAACAGGCCATTTAACATGTAAAGCCTCATATGGTCATAATCAAAACATGGTGCAGAGGCTTGCAGGTCAATTGAGGCAAAATGAGAGTAAAATAAAACAATTAACCTAACACAGAAAAGCAAAGAATGTGTGTGTGTTAAAATCTAAAACATCCAGAGAAGAAGAAAAATGGAAGTGTTAGAGAAGCTGAAAAAAGAGAGAAGCATCACATCATTATCCCAAATAATTTTCTTTTGAAAAAGTTAAAGCAAACGCAGTGATAAAAACAACAACAGCAATTTTAAAGCAGCCCTGTCTTCCAACAAAGCCACGACCTGTGGAAGCAGCCACAGAAAATACAAATAAATGACTTGGATTTTTGGAACTTCAGTATGCCGATTATCACATTAGCTGACTCAGACAGAGAAAAGCCTTAGAGTGAACGAACGGTAACAACAGAAATGACCACTGAAATGCAGCTCGGAGTTCTGATTCTGATTCGCACTGACTTCCTCTTTTCTCCTTTTCTTTATCTGCCAGCTTTCTGTGAACCCTAGGATATTGTGTTTATACTATAAATATGATCAGTGATGTTTCAGTGATACATCTGTCATACCTAAATGTTGTGCTTTCGGTGCAGTCATTTTGCACACAGATAAAATATTGCATAATTATAAAGCATTCAAATATTCTTTCTTTACATCAAACCAAATTTTAGCTCGTCATACAGCCTGTTCTTTTTAATGACTGTTATATTATATCAGTTACAGTATATACAGTATTTCTGTTTTTCCTACAAAATATAAAAAATGTGGATCGATTGTGACTTTTGCACAGTTCTAAACATGTTTTATTACATTTTTAAGTGGTTACATCGAGTACATTGCTGTCTTTATTTTCATGTTGTACAGCCTATGCTCTCAGGAGACTTTGCCAGTGACCTTCCAGGCTTGTGTGATAACCAAAGACTGTGATGTGACTGAATGGTCCAAATGGTCTGCTTGCACCAAGGAGTGCTATGACCCCACCAGTCCCAAGGCGGTGTGGACTCGCACTAGAAAAGTGACCCAGTTCCCTGTGGGTGGAGGAATAGATTGTCCAGAGTTGGAGGAGAAGGAGCCATGCACCCCCCAGAGTGACGTGGTACCACCCTGCATTACGTAAGTACATGTGCTTAACTTAATGTACAATTTTCTTAAAGCAGCAGAAAATGACTCGTTATTGTGAACTTATAGACCATACCTCCCTGTGGTAGACAGAGAACAAGGCCAGGTTGTACCTCACGTCTTTCTCACCTCTTTTTCTGGGGTGGTACAGGGCAGAGTAACGGTTTCGTCCATCTCAGGCTTCAAAACACAAAACTCAATTCTTTTTTTTTTCTGTGTTATTGCTGAAAGAAAACACTTTCTGCATACTGACTCAGAAAAACAAAATCTGTCTTTAAATGAGAAAGATTAGAATTACAAGTTTACACTGCGCTGTGGACCTCTATGTGACCCAGCAGCATGTTTCACAACAAGGATGAACTTTAAGTGGGCTGCACAACATTATATAGTGAGACAAAAACATAGATTATAGCAGCTATCTTCCTCCCGCATGGATGTGGCAGTCTTGGTGTCTGCTGCGAAGCATCCTCGTATTTCCATGACCTCGTCTGGTATCTGCTCCCTCGCCTGTAAGAGACAGAAAAGCAAAACACTTCTCTGCCTAGCCTTGATAATCTGATGTTATTATCCATTGTTCTTCTAGTGATTCAAAGTTGGTTTAGAATATCATGTTCGGGACTCTCTGACCCAGAGAAGTATTCTAATCATAATCTATGTGTGTAAGCGTGTTTGCAGTTACCCCTCTGCACTCTAAGTCATTTCCTACAATATATCAGTCCGGACAGTCACGCCGAACGAAGCTTTTGACCTTCAAAAGACTGAGTGCTAACTCATTATGAGCACATTTGCAATGTGTGTATGAAAATGACTATAACCGCTTATTTTAGTAAGAGAAATCAAACATTTTCAATCCCAACACTTGGTAGAGACATTGCCAGAGTCTGAAACACAAAACTCAGTTTTCATATGGACTGACTCAGAAACTGAGATCTCAGTGACAACTTTCATTATATCTGCCTCCTCAAAATCTTAAAAACCAGACATAGAAATGGGTATTACTCCTAGCCAAAGACAGAAAATTCACAATTTACCAGTGCAGAAACAAAAAACGTAAACATGAAACTCACTGGCTCAAAAACAGAAAACTCATGTTTATTTTTAGTGCCTGCTGCGTCAGGACAAAACACAGGAATTAATTAGTTTTACTCACTGTGGTGGTGATGCCTCGAAACCGATAGCTGATGCAGGCAGAACAGCGGGCCCTGGCTGGGGCCCACCGTCAGCAGATGCAGGTGGTGAAGTGGGCTCTAGGAGCATTGAGCGACTACAATGGGAACCTTGCTTCCTCCTGGAAGAAGGTGCTTGTGGGAAAAAGGTTAGGAACTAGGTCCAAGAGGCCAGACGATAGTTCATCTGAGATGATGATGGTCACTGGCAGTTGGTCTCACTTCCGCCACCGAGACCCAAGCTTCCTCAAACAGGAAGCAGGTTGCTGTGGCAGCAAAGAATTGGCTAGTGGTGGTCATCTGGTGAGTGGGTGGCTGGGGAGAAGATTTGCCAGACCACCCTCATGACCAGATCCTCAGGCAGAGGAGGGGCAGCTGTTGAGCGAGACAGCTGGAGTGATGTGACCTGAGTGCAGGGCTACAACAGCAGCAATGAGGATGTGGAACTAGAGGTGAGACACTGGGGGTGTTGCTGTTATTGTTGTCGTGGGAGGATGGATTGTCGACAACAACAAATCCTTGAGCCAGCCAGGTACAACGTCTATTAGACTGAAGTTCTCTGTGGGTGTTTTCCAAATCCTCTTAACAACCACTTCCTCAAAGTATTTTGGGCTGAAGTCCACAAATATGCTCCTCAGTTTCCAAATCTGCACGCTCCATGACTGGTCGCATCAGTCATTCATAATTAATGGTGAATGAGGACTTCCAAAAGCAGGCAAGAATGCAAGTGTCATGTCAAAGACTGTATGTGAAGATCAAATCTACTCTCTTAACTGGCGATGCAGGGATCTTAATATTTGAATATTGTGTTCACTTCTCTGTACCTGAGGGTGGCATTGTTCATTTTCTCTGCTGTTTTTTTTGGTTATGTAAGTTCCAGGTGGAAGCTGACTATTGTTTGGAGACTGAATGGGGCTGGCTATAAATTGGAATCTGTCAAGGCCAGCTGGCCCCGCCTACTTTCTGTTTCCATCATGGCTGTGTTGTGTGTTTAGCTGTGTATTGTGTGACCAAGTTTCTGCATCTAGAAGAGCTAGATTAATTTTTTCGGTATATACTGTAAATATTATAAAAACATTATGAATAATATTTTTTATAATATTTACAGTATATATTATAAAGTATACAGTCGTATTTATAAAGCAAATAGACCTGGTAGCTGTAGGGGTGGGAAACCTTTTTCTTTAAAACCTTTTCTCCCGTGTAGGCTAGGGAAGGAGGTTAGACGCCTGTATTTAATTTTTGGATTTTCATGCTAGTAAGTTAGTTGTGTTTTCATTCTAGATTGTTCTGTTTGTTGTCTTGGCTGTGCCCACCATGATGTTTTCTACATCAAATGAAAAATAAACTATTCTGTTTTTGAGACTGCAAATCTCACTCCAGCACTAATCCTTCCATTTTCAAGCTGTGCTTGTCCCTCGCTACAGTGGTCCCTCGCTATAATGCGGTTCACTCTCAAAACAATATTTCAGGGGGAATAACTCTGGGAGTTAGCCCTGTAAGACCCAACCCATCAAAAAATAGCCGGAAAATTCTGATTTTTTGATTTTTTTTTATGTTTATTAACCCTTATGACAAAATCCACAAAATGTTTTTGCTATATCATGTTGTTCATGATATATTTGTTATATATTTTTTGTATCGCATTTGATACATTGGCCATTTTTGCCAACTTTTTCTTAACAACATTGTTAATTTTAGACAAAAAAATAATTTTGTCCATAACATTTTGAAATTATGGCAAGTATTGATCATGTTAATGAGATAGATGTCTCAGTATCAAATATGATACAAAGGGTATTATAGGGTTAATATTATTTAACACAGCACGCAAAAGTTACTATTCTTCTGCATGGCCTGGGATGATCAAACAATCTTGAGCTACTTTAAAAAAGCTAAATAGCTAAAATTTTCCATAAAGACATAATAAGTTTGTTGCTGGTTAGTTGATTTGTCTTGTTAATATGACTGGTGCACATATGTCTGTCCAGTTAGGTGGGAATACTGAATCTATGCATTTATCTTTATCACACAACCAAAAAACAACATCTAACAGCCATGTGCTGTTGCTTACATCAGAAACTTGCAAGCACTGTGCATGAGGTTTATTGTAGCACATTATAAATCTAAAGTGTGTTCCTCTTCTGCTCCATACAGGCTGACACAGTATTCTTGTGTCAGCGTGTTGAGCCAGAACAATACCACTGTTTAGTGGTGTTACATGTCTTAAAGATTCCACTCATGTTTGGGTTTTGGATGA
The DNA here is from genome assembly GCF_036321145.2 of Pelmatolapia mariae. Lineage (NCBI taxonomy): Eukaryota > Metazoa > Chordata > Actinopteri > Cichliformes > Cichlidae > Pelmatolapia > Pelmatolapia mariae. The sequence continues at coordinate 33,791,983 of NC_086245.2, read as the reverse complement.
TATCAGCATCATCTTACTCATATCACGGGTGTCATTTTTTTGTGATATTCTCATGTTACTCCCCGTGGACCATGCAAAAAGGGAAAATTGTGTTTTTATCATGTAGACCGCAGGTGGTATGGATTTTTTTATGTCATAGGACAAATCTGTCCTTTAGAGAAGTAGGTGTTGCTAAGGTAACTGTGAAGTGATCTGATACATGTGGAAGATAGATTGTTGCATGGAGAAATGAAGATAGTAGCACAAAATGTCTGTGACTACTTCTCAGTAAGACCAACATCAGGTGGTTGAATGGTTCTGAGTGCACCTCACTGTATCCAAGGATGGGTTTTTTTGCTTGTTAGCCTTTTCCTGAGCAACTATAAGCAAATTCAGACTGACCAAGGGTGAGCAGCTGCATCTGTTAACACAGGTGCCATCATGGCTCTCACTGCTGCCTGTTTTGCTACTTCATCTGCTACACTGTTGCCTTTAGCTACCATGGTGTCAGTTTTCTGATATGCCGGGCATTTAATTGCTAGTACAACAGAGGGGCGTTGTAAAGCTTCTATTAATTGTGAGACAGCTTCCCCATGTGCTATTGGTGTTCCATCTGCTCGATGGAAGCCTCTCTGCTTTCAGATGTTAGCGCTGACATGGCACATGGCACAAGCAAATTGGAGTAAACATTTAATATTTTACCTGTAGCTATTTTACAGGCAGCTGTCAGGTTGTGGAGAGCACAGCTGATCAACCATTCGTGCTTGTATGGTTGTGAAAGTCTCAACAGCAGAGTTTAGTTGAACAGCGGCATAACCAACATAGTCAACCTTTTCATCCTGAAAACAGGAGTTGTCCACAAATAAAGTAAGATCAGCAGCTATTGTTTTTATTGTGCAAATCCTCATGTGCTTAAGCTTCTCAGTATGCTGTAACAATCATGTGACTTCCTATCAGTTGGCAACATCATCCTGGTTGCAGGGTTCGCAGTGTTGCACCAGTTGTTCAGTTCTGGAACTTTGAGAATTGCCTTCATAGCCCGTACACCTTGGTTGGGTAGAAACAAATCTGGAGTAGTAAACTGGTGTGATGTATGAAGTATCACTGGGTAGCCAATTGTCAATAAAGATGCCTTTTTAAAAGCTGCAGCTGCAGCTGCCTGGTCCTGATAACTGGGTGGCAGGCCAGCTTCCATGTTGTCAGGTTTAGTGCAGTAATAAGCTAGAGGCTTCATACATGGGGGTGTCTTGCATGAGTACAGCATTTCAATTTCATTCAGTTTCATTTATATATTGGTTTAAAGTAATCAGTAGCCATTGCCCAGTGATGGGGTAGACTGTATATCTTTCTTCAGTGCCTCAAAGACTCCTTCTGCACCTTCTGTCCATTGCAGCTTGGCTTTATTGTTGCTTTGACCTATGTCCATATTATAGCTGATCCACAGGCGGCTATATTCTGCCATTCACAGGAAAGAAAACACCTGGCCCATGGTTAACTGTTTGGGCGCTTTGGTCACAGCTTCTGTTTGGGAAGGAGCAATTAGCCTCCTTTCCAATCCAATCCAATCCAATTTGATTTATAAAGCACTTTAAAATAGCCAGCACAGCACCAAAGTGCTGTACAGAAAATAAGTTAAAAGCAATAGAATAAAAGAAAACAGCAAAAATAAATAAATAAAACACATAATACATAAAATTAAAACAGTCCTATATTAAAAAAGAAAACAAGATAAAACAGCAAAGAATCAACTAAAAACAACTAAAATTAAACTAAAAACTAAAAACCAACATCTCACATGGTGTCAAAGGCCAGAGTAAAGAGGTGGCTTTTCAGGGGTGACTTAAAAACAGGCAGGGAAGTGGCCTGTCTAATCTCTAAAGGGAGATTGGGAGCTGCTACAGCAAAAGCACGATTTCCTCTAAGTTTACGCCCAGTCCTGGGTACATTCAGGAGCAGCTGATCAGCTGACCTGAGAGAGCGGGTGGGCGTATAAGGCTGTAGCAGCTCAGAGAGATAAGATGGGGCGAGGCCATGGAGAGCTTTAAAAGCAAATAAAAGAATTTTAAAATGAATCCTAAAAGAAATGGGCAGCCAGTGAAGTGAAGCTAAAATAGGGGAAATGTGCTCAAACTTTCGAGTGCGAGTTAAAAGACGAGCTGCAGCATTTTGCACCCTCTGTAGATGAGTAATATATGATGCGCTGACCCCAATATAAAGTGCATTACAGTAATTGAGCCGAGTGCTAACAAAGGCGTGATCACTGTCTCAAAGTGCTGCCGTGCAAGAATTGGCTTTATTTTTGCCAGCTGCCTGAGCTGAAAGAAGCTAGATTTTATCACTGCCTTAATCTGATTTTCAAACTTCAGATCACAGTCCACTTTGACCCCCAGGTTTGTGACAGCTGGTTTAACATACTCGGCCAAGGTATCTAAATACACATCGGGGGTCTCGGTGGGGCTACCAAAAACCATCACCTCGGTCTTTTTATCATTGAATTTTAAAAAGTTAAGAGACATCCAAGCCTCAATGTCATCGAGACACTGAAGTAATGGCTGTGTGGAGTATGTGCCTTTTTTCTTTAGAGGGACATAGATCTGACAGTCATCAGCATCCTTTCCCCACAAAGTTGTCTACCAAGACACTTCTGTGTGTGTTTGTTGGCTGAATTGCAATTTGTCTCTGCTTACTTTATGGTCCCCCCACTGCCAATGTAGTTAGAAAAGAAACAGACGTCTTTCTCACAATTTTCTTTAGAGGTTCTACAAATAAGAACGTCATTTGCATAATGCAGCAGTGTTGGGTACATCAATCTGCTGCAAATTCTGTGCTAACATATGGTTGAAGATGGATGGAGACTGGTTCAAACGTAGGTCAGGTGGTATAGGTGTACTGCTGTCCAAAGAGAATTTGTGAATCAAGGTGCAAGGGTAAATGAAAAAAGCTGAACACAAATCAATCACAGTATACAGCTGAGCATCAGAAACAACAGTGTGAAGCAGTGTTTCATGATGCATTGATTGCTCTGAGGCAATGGACCAAACAATAGTCTTTGGAGTCAGGATTTTGAATTGCTAAAAATTGTTGTATTGCAGAAACTTATGATTTATTAACACTTCAGTAGAGGGGCGGATACCTATTGCTTGCTGTAGAGTAATTTCCATGGTTGTCTTACTCACCAGGATCTTGGCTGCCATCACAAACATTTATCGATATTCTAATGGTACCACTCATTGCTGCTGAAACATGAATTTGTTTATTTTCAGGTGGAATCCACTCCAGTACTTTCAGAGCAGATTCCCACATGGGACCTAGTTTATGTGACTCATTCAAGCACGGTATCACCAATGCATGATGGGTCTTCATCTAGTATTGATAATACTAAGTTCAATTCATGTCATACCAGAGTCGATCTATTGTTTAACGGGACAGTCTCTCCTTCAATGACCATGCTAATTGTAACCCCAACATACATTATTTGCACTAAAATAGAATAGCCCTTTATTGTCATTGTATGTGTACAACAAAATTATGGGTGCTCCACGCCAAATGTGCAGGAATAAAATATAAGTAGTAAGAGAGCAGGAATAAATAACAATGAGTTCTTCATTCTGTTGAGGTGTGGAATGAGAATGATTATACAGTTGGTGTTGTCCAGACTGCCTTAGTCCTGGTTGTTGGTCTGTCTGCTGCCGCCCTTTCTATCGTTCATGTTAACTCATACCTCATCTGCCTCAGGGACCTGTTGAATTAATGGTGTGCTGAAGGTTGCAACATTGCTACAGCTAGAGCTGGTGCTTGTGGCTTGCTTCTGGATCAGTGGTCACCAACAGCACCTGGGCTTTCATCTTGTCTTTCTTTTGTTTGGTTAGTTTTCCCAGCTTTAGTTGTCTCAGTTTATTTGTCAAACGTTTGTTCATTTTATTTGCTTGTTGTTTTTCCTTCCTATAATCATTAACATGATGGACAATATGATCTACAACCAACAGCCATGCCAGCTTATTCAGGCCCACCACATTCTCCACTCGCTTTTGCACTTCATGTAGCATGGCCTCCACTGTCATTACCTTAAACAGGGTTTCGTTTCCAAATACTGCCTGTTTCACCTTTGAATCTGCTTTGAAAGTTGTGAAGAAATTTGGAAATTTTTTCTCCCTTCACTCTGGAGGGGTCTACTCTTTCTGGATAAACTTTTCTCAGTGCCTCCTACATGTCTGTGTGATGTCCTCCAAACCCTTCACTGTCATAGGCTTTCCTTTGGCATAACCGTGGGAGCTTAGCCTTGGTAAACACATCTCCAGTAACGTGTTTACCTACCACATGCATTAACAGAACTTTGATGTCTCCATCATTACTCCAGCAGTGCTCTCCTCTAAAGCACTGATAAATTAATTTGCTCCCTCAGTGAGGTCTGGCAGCTTATCTGCCAACCCTAGATTGCAGTAGGATGAGAACTTCTTTTGGGCCAGAAGAGTGATCCAAAGGACTTCCTTCTGGCACCAATGATTATTATTTTGATTCATTAATGGATCTTTAAAAGATTCACTCTGTGATGAGAAAAGTCATTGGGAAAGTGAAGCCACTCTGCTGTCACAAGATGCTTCTGTGCTCTTAGCCAGGCTTTCCTCTCCTGTGACCAAGGAGCCAAACTTCCTGGAACATTTAGAATTATGGGGTCATTCACCTCTCTGACTATCAGAGACTGTGTTAGTGTAGGAAAAGGTGTTCACATGCTGCTATTTACATCTTCATTCCAAAAACCTCTGGAATTCCCAAAAATGGATTTAACAGGGCTGCTGTGAGTGTGGCTGATTCAACAGTCTGCTCGATTACTGCAGCTTGGCTTTGGTAAACACGTCTGCAGTGATGTGTTTACCAAGCATCATCTTGATACTTCAATACTTAACCCAAAAATGTGTTCTCATTCCTTGAGTTTCTGTTTGTTTTGAGTTTATGTTCAGGCAATGATTTCATCTTTACTGCTACTACCCTTTTTTCTTTATAGATATCCCATTATTGTTTAATATCAGTTTACATAGTACAGTATTTAGCCTGTCTATTTTTTATTGCATTTATACCATATCTTGTTTAATTTGCCTTATTTATTTATTTATTTATTTATTCTGGTCGTTTATTCATAACTTTCTTATCAGTTTTGTCCTGATTACATTGTATCACCAATATATTATTCACCACTACCCTTAGATTATAGATTGTTAATTTCAGCAATCACAGTCAATGCTCCTATATAAACATTACTATCCCTAACAATGTCCACATTCAAGCATGCTCGGTCACATCTAATTTCTTGTTTTGCTTAGACATGCGTGGTCTTAAGGTTTTTGCTTCTAGTTATACTTATTATTAACTCATGAATCACTTATAGTCAATTAGTCCACTGGAGGGCACACTCACTGGTGTTTAGCAAGATTTTCTCTTTTACATTTTCTTTTTCTAGTCACACTTAGTGGATCATTAATTGCTTAAGGCCTACATCTGCACTGCCATATGGGGTGGAGCATCATTTGATCCAAAAGACTGCTTTGCAGATCTCAGGATCAGCTCACTGTCACAAGTGATGGCGGGGACTCAAGCGCAGAGCAGAGTTCAGTTCCAAAAACAGAGTTTTATTTACACAATCATCAGGTGCAGAATATATACAGTGGGGGAAATTCGGGGTTCCTAGGGTCCAGGGGGAAAATCCCGTAAGGGGAAGCTCTCTCACACATGCTCTCTTCTTCACACATGTCCACACAGCGGGTAGGTTACGAGTCCGGGAAAACTACTCACAAGAGAGATCGGTTACGCAGAATCACAGATTTACACACAGAAACTTCACTGAGGCTAGAGGCTCACTAATGTGTCTCACACAATCATCCAGCGTTGAGACTGCATCTCGGCCTTAAATGGCAAACACATAATGGCAGCCTGACGGGCAACAGGTGTGTGGGCCAAGGGCGGGAGCCCGCAGTGAGCTCCGCCCAGGCGGAGAGGCAAGAGAAAGAGAGAGTAAACAAAAACACATGTAGCTTTGCGGGGCCGGCCGGGCAGGCACGGGGACCATGACACTCACTCCACTTTAGTTACAGTCATTCTCTTCCTTTCTGTCATTTTCAAAAATGTTTTCCTTTTTCTAATTACTTTTAAATCTCTCTGCTAGCACCTTTTTCTTTTCTTCTTTCCTTATTTAAAGGATTACCTTCACATAATACTCTAATCAACTCACACACCTATATAAATAATATACAGCAATTTTACTCTTATTGTTCACTTCACTGAAAACTGTTGTGGTCTCTGTGAGCCCCTTCATGATGCATGTTTATACATTTTTTTTATAAACCATATATTTACTGGAAGTCATGTGCTAGTTTGATTTGATTCTATTCTATTCAGAAACACTAAATTAATATGTCATCAGTCGCTGCAGGAAGACGCAGCCGCTTGTCAATGGCACAGAAGACCTGCTCAGCTCCTTAAAGCTGAAAGTATGTGTGATAGTCACAAAATGAAGCCTATTATCAAGTAGACTGTGCGACTCACCGATTAATGGTCTCAATAGCTGCAGTTCACCATCACAGTTTGATAGTTTTTGCTTGTATCTGCATCTTTTTTAAAAACTGATGAGCAAAAATGTTGTTCCATGTTATCAGTTTATTTATTGATTCACAAAGGAGATATACCTATATATTCTTCTTGTTGTCACACCTGTCCGCAGGTACAGCTGGAAGACCACAGAATGGACAGAGTGCAAGGTGGACATGCTACTGAGCCAGCAGGACCGCCGACGTGGAAACCATACAGGAATGTGTGGAGGTGGTACTCAGACTCGGGAGGTGTACTGTGTGCAAGCCAGCACTGATACACCATCAAACCTCAGCCCTCTCAGGAGCAAAGAAGGTGATTTTTCTGTTTTATTAAACAAAAACACTCCTGAGGAGGTAAATGTTGTCATTGCATTGGTCTTTTTCAAAATTAACCTCCATCCGGTTTCATTGTCTGATTAAGGCTTGTTTCATTATATCTTAAAACCATTATCATCCTTACAAGAACTGATTTCCCTAATCAGTCTGAAATCAAAGATAAGACAAGCAAACAGCAAAGGAACAGAATGAATGAACAGAATGTGTTGTAATTCTCATATAATTTTTTATATATGCATGCTATTTCAACAGAGGTGGCATGCATAGTACAGACACTCTATAGTGCAGATACTTGTGTTAAGAAATACTCCAGTAAATTTTGAAGTACCGAGTCAACTTCTTTACTCAAGTAAAAGTGAATACCATAGGCATAAAGCAAGAAAGTATAAAAACAGCTCATTGAAGACAATTCTATCATCTATTTTCATGCACAGGTAACTGGACCTTCTGCAAATATAATATTAGTACATGACTAAATACAAATTTTATTCAAACCTAAATTCTAATGGATGTACTTGAATCTGTTACCTAGGACACAAGCAGTAAAAGAGAATTGGGGACACACACCTAAACAGAACAATGAGAACAATGAGGGGTTAAGTGAGGGAGCACTAAGATCTGTTGTAGTGGCTCAGCATGGGGAAAATATCAACAACTCACAATAATTTCTAACATGAACTCCGACAGATTTTCTTAGTGGACAAGCTGTGATCAACTGACCTGCCGCTCTTTGTGGATTTACACATCTGAATTCAACAAGATGGAATTAGATGCTTCTAAGCTTCTAGTCTTGGCTGAGTTTCATTTCATACACTAATAGTATACTGTATACTTTCTTTATAATAAACAGTATAAAGGTAGGATAATGATTAAATTCACTGATGGAATCTAAGCATCATCATCTTAAATGTAAATTAATCTCTGCTACACTTGATGTAACCCAACAGTAGCCATAAGCACCATAGCCACGGTGTATCAGTGCACAACACAGTGCTTTACTGTAAAAAAAATCACCACGTGTAAGCTAACCTGTTTATCCTGCACAAAACTACCCAGAATGTAATACAACATTTGAATAACACAAAATTACTGTACTTACTTTTTGCAGGATGCTTCACATGACATTACATATAATTTTTAAATCTGCAGTGTTACTAAGCAACCCTTACATTTAAATGTAACCTCTCTTCTTCCTGTCCTGTTTTGCCTTTTCTTAGATCTTTCACCATTTCTGAGTGAAGTTAGCTCTCCTTTGTTTTTCTCCCTGGAACTAAGTCAGGAACTTTAGCTACCAACACACTGTGCGACAGCCTGTATTCAAATTGTTTGTTTGTTTGCTGATGTTTGTTGAGCTAACTAGAAATGTTGTAGAAAGGTTATTTAATGTAAAAACAATATTCCCTTTATGCTTATTCCCTCTTAAGCTAGATGCTCGCCTACAACATCACCTGCACTTAAACTACTGAGTATAACGCTATAAATTATACCTTTGAACCTAAAGTAATGAGCCTGATTTGAAAATGTCAGGAGTAGAAAGTACAGATATTTGTGTTGAAATGTAGGGGGTAAAAGTAAAAAGTAAAAAACAAGAAAAATAACTACTGAGATAAAGTACAGATACCTGAATATTCTACTTAACTACAGTAACAAAGTATTTATACACTTTGCCCCCCCCCCTCAGATGTTGCGCTGTCACGTGACGCTTTGGGGGTTGACATATTATTTATATTTTCACCAGTTGTTTTTGTTGTTGAGAATTTAAATTGTTATTTTTGTATCATAGTTTCTCAACAGTACTTGTTTGTTTTAATTTTTTTACCGGTTTGCGTGCACTTTTTAATTTAAGATTTTTCTTAAAAAAAATTTATAATACAGCATTTTCTATTTAATTATAAACTTTGTCCTCATTATGTCCTGGGATTTAACTATTTAATAATAAAAAAGGAAACATCACAAAAGACACTTAAGGTCATGAAAATTAATTGAGATTTAGCAATTCAATGACGCATCCACCTTATTTATAGAAAAGTATTGGTATCGGCGATACTGGCCCGTATTTACTTGGTATCGGATCGATACCAAAATATGCAGTATCGCACACCACTAGGTTTAAGCATTTAATGGTGGCATTTTGGTTAGTGCTGTCACTTCTTATCAAGAGGGTTCCTGGTTTAAGCCCTGGGTGTGGGAGGCCCTGCTGTGTTCAGAGCACTCTGGCTTATTCCTCACAGTCCAAAAATATCAATGTTGGTGGTAAATAGGCCATGTATGTCAGGTGCTGTATAAATGTTATAGTCTAAAGTGCTTTAAGAGGTCAGGAAGACTATAAAAGGGCTTTCTAAACGTGTTTACAGTAAAACAAATTATCCATTAAAAGTCTAGTATTTGTTAATAATTCCTCAGCTTGTTTTGAAAATTTCACGCAAATTCAAATTTACAAAATTTCCAAATTTCCAAATTCATAGCATCTTCCAAGATAAATATAAAAAGTGCTTCATAACAAAAATGCTAAAATGATCTTTAGCTGAGTGAGAGAGTTGCAGAGTTTTTGTCTAATATAGTTTTCAGCTTTGCATGCTGCACAGTGAGCAGGCTTTGAGCAGCCCTCAGGGACCTGCTTGGGACGTATGGATTAAAAGTGCGTCTGTAAAAGTTCTTGATGCTTGGCTATGTTGAGCTCTAAAAGTCAAAAAAAGATTCTAAAGTGGACTTTGACGTTGATGGAAAGCTGGTGTAATTGAATTAGCAAGAGCGTAATGTGAAGACTTAGTGAGGGAGGTTTTTCTAATACAAATAAATAATGCATGTAGACATGATGAAGTAAATTCATCAATAACAATTTACCGTTCAGAATGTGACATAGTATTTGTGATAAATGCCAGATATTTAACACAAGTTTCTAAAGTGAAAGCTGTGTTAAAAGTTGCTAAGGTTTGTGGCAATATGGCAAGACCGAGAGTTTGCATTACCTTAACCGTAGGTTCAAACAAGGACTTGTGTTTTCTCTCTATTAAACTGGAAAAATGGTCAGCCATCCAACGTTTAATAGAGTCCAATCACCTTTGCAAAATCTGTAGTTTAGATACATCTTGGGGCTTAGAAGAGATATACAAGTGGATATAATTTGCATGACAGTTATTGCCTTCATATTCCACATCTTCCCGAGCTCCTCTCTCAGTCCTTGGTATTTCTCAAGCTTCTTGTGTTCCCTCTTCCTGATGTTGCTATCACTTGGTATAGCTACAGCTATCATTATAGGCCTCTTCCTCTGCTTGTCCAGTTTCTTTGCATGTGTGTCCTGCCTGCTAGCATCTTGTACCCTGCTGGTATGTGCTGGAATCTTTCAGGGGCATCTTTACACATCCTGCACCTCGAGTCTTGCCTGGTGTGATTGATGGCAGCCTCTATTGATGTAGCTTGCTCCTGTGCTGCCATATGCAGTGCACTGTGTTCAGCTTTGTCAAGCTATTGGTAGGAATTTTGATATCAGTCACTTCTGCTGTCTGCCAGTGGTATATGCCATACAGGGGCCTGTTGTTCCATGACCTCCTTGCCCCACTTCTTTCTTGGGTTTCTGCTTAGTATTCACTAAGCACATGATCAGTTGTGGCCATTTTCCTGATGTACTCATAGATGTTTGCTGTTTAATCCTGGACAGTGGTTCTGTCAATCACTAGTCCACAGTCTCCTTCCAACTTGGGGTTGTGGCTTTTCAAGCAGCCTCTTTCGTTGCACATGTACAATAAGTAAAGACAGTAAAGAGCTGTTCTGTTCATGGTTCCCATTTGCCTGTGCGATTCCAAGGTACTTGTATCTGTTCTCAGTGTTTGCCTCAGTTGCCTTCTCCCCTCAGTTCTGATTACCTTCCCTCTCTTTGTTACCATCCCTACCACAATGCTCCTGTCGGAATGAAATTCTGATGTCATTGCTGTAGATCCTTGTAGTGTGGATCAGTAAATCGATGTCTTGGTCACTACAGAACACTGTTTTTAAAGAAAAAGGGCAGCACGGTGGTGTGGTGGTTAGCACTGTTGCCTCACAGCAAGAAGTTCCTGGGTTTGACTCCACCATCTGGCCGGGGCCTTTCTGTGTGCATGTTCATGTTCGTCTGGGTTCAGTCCGGTTACTCTGGCTTCACACAGTACAAAAGCATGCAATTAGTTAAATAACATGCCTTAATGATTCTAAATTGCCCATAGGTGTGAATGTGAGTGCGAATGGGTGTCTGTCTCTATGTGTCTGCGACAGAATGGCGATCTGTCCAGGGTCTGTCGCCCTATGACAGCTGGGATAGGCTCCAGCCCTGTTATGGATGTTATAAAACCAATCCTCTTCTTTGTATGCTCCCAACATTTAGGAACACGTTAAAATTAGGAATTTTTGCTTGTCTCATTTTAGTCCTTGTCATTCAAATCAATTACATTGAAACTATTGTCACTTCTTAAGGATTCGATGTGAAATAAGAGCTTTCTTTCCACAGACAACCCCCATCTCTGCCTTTTTGTAGAACTTTCTAACTGAATGCATTTGATGTGTTTTGTTCTTTGATTAAAATAATCATAGAACTTTCATCTGATTTTTAAATTACTGTTATAATCCCAGTCCTAAAAAGTAGACAGTCCAGAGTACATTAATAAACCTGATGTTAAGACATCTGCAAACTTTGTGACATCATGTTGAATTTATAATAAAGTGTAATTTAAAAATATGCAGAAGTCATTTTCACATGATGGCATGATCTAACAACTCAAAATAGGCCTGTTTAGTTTATCTGCTCTACAAAATTCAGCCCAAATAGTTGATAAGAGTTTCACACCTGCCCACATCCACACTGGTCCTATACAGTTTCATTTGCATGGTTAAAACTGGGTTTGAAAAACAACCCCCTGCAGGTACGAGCATTGGACTGAAAATGGCTTTAAAACCAGCAAAGAACAACTCTGAAACACCTTCATCAAGCCTGGAGAGCAAATCGAAAAAGAAACAGCTTAAAAAATAGAATTAATAAAACTAAACTTTTATTGAAAACCAAAAAAAAACCCACATATTATGATGATCTAATTAATATTTCTATTAATTAGATCATGTACTGACCTGAGTATACTGATTAGTGCCAGTTGCACTCAGCCATTCATTAATATTGCTAGAAACATCAATGTACTTTTACAAATGGGATGAGAGGAGGGTCAAAAAAAGAAAGGTGTGGCTCTACTCACACCCTTGTGAACTACAGACACCCATTACACAACATCCAGAAACCAGGGACACAGACGGGAAGAGAAATGTGCTAAACTTGACTTGGCTCAGTACGGTGTTGCCTCGCCATGCAGGTTAAGACAAGGAGATCAAGAATATTCCAAAATTAACTGGGTTGGACAGAAGTGGGATACTGACAGTCAGTGAAACTGACCCTGAGGGGGAAGTGGATTAGAGTAAATGCAGTTTTGGTTGCTTGAACTAGACCACTGGCCTGGGAATAAAAAGCTTACTTTTAGTTTATTGAATTATTAAGTATTTATTTTAAAAGTACCTGTTCTATTTTATTGTGTCTATTAATGTTCTATTAATGTTCTTATTTATTTTACTCTTTCTGTGTACTTTGCAACTGTTTCTCTGTCAGAAGCACTTAATAAATAATTTTTGATTATTAAGGTCCTGAGCTGGTTAACTTAAGACGTTTCCATCTCCAGGCATATGATTTATTAGAAGATCCTTCGATTCTTCTATTTCACAATGCTTATATGATTTTGTAATTTACACTTTAAAAATTGTCAAAATGGTTACCTTCTTGGCAATAGTAAGGGCTACACTGGAACCTTGCAGTTGAACAGATGACAAGTCACTTAGAACGCAGCGTTGTGGAGACAACAGGATGTGGCAAACCAACAAGGAAGATGCTGTAGCTGATCAGTGTCTTGACTGGGGTGCACTGCCAGGTTGCATTTAGGTGTTACGGGTGTTTTCGGAATAGTGTATGCATCTAAAATCCCATTTGATACATTTTTATATTGAGTTTTTCCTTCTGTTGTGTGCTTAATTAATATTTTTATAATGCAGAAATTATACATTTGTATTTTTATAAAATATCGTCTGCATAAAAAATGGCTTCATGGTCTATGGTGGCTGGAGTTCGCCTTGTAATCGGAAGGTTGCCGATTCGAGCCCCGGCTCGGACAGTCTCGGTCGTTGTGTCCTTGGGCAAGACACTTCACCTACCGCCTACTGGTGTTGGCCAGAAGGGCCGATGGCGCGATATGGCAACCTCGCTTCTGTCAGCCTGCCCCAGGGCAGCTGTGGCTACAACTGTAGCTTGCCTCCACCAGTGTGTGAATGTGTGTGAATGGGTGGATGACTGGATGTGTTTGGGGTCCCTAGGCGGGACTAGTAAAGTGCTATATAAATACAGACCATTTACCATTTGTCTAGATGCCAGAGCCTCATTTATAATTTTAATGTCTGTATTGATTTGAGAAAGCAGCTGACAGTCTGAGAGGTTGGCGTAATCTTTATTTGGTTTGAAAAGCAGGGTGATCATTGCTGTGTTCAAACTTGGTGAGACTGGTGACGCGGTAAGGTGGTTTTAAAATCTGAGGTCATTCTTATGAATAGTGGAGATGGAAATGAGCAGAAATGTTTGTAGAACTTAGCAGTGAAGCCATCAGGTAAAAATACTTTCATGTGTTTTTCTTTCTTCATTCATGTTTTCTCAGTTTGCGTACAATTTTTATTATTGAACTAAAACTTATGTTGTATTAGCAACTCAGTGACTCATTAAATGCTGTAAATTAGTGACTTTATCCATCTTAAGGTTTTGATTGGTTTAGTGGCTCCTTTTTAGAGATTTCTCTCAAAGAGAGAGAGGACCATATTACTGACTGGAATGTCTTAGAGTCACTTTGGTGGAGCTGGATTAAGTGGGATCAGGATACACAGTCTGTTTTGCTTAGCCTAATTTTTTCTGGTATGATTATTAGTATTTTGTTGCCAGAACACCCCAGTAAAACAAAAGAATCTGAAGCCTTGCGATATTTTAAGATGGGTAAGTGAGCTCTAGTGAGCACATGTTACACTGGTGGCCTCACACACCTCTCAAGATACTTAAATAAACTATGCTCTAATATTTATTCCAAACTCTACCAAAACATTAAAAACAAACAGATTTTGTTGCTGACTAGTAAATTGCTTTTGACCACAGCAGTGATATAATTTCTTAGAGCTACTGTCATTGCAGAACTTGTGATTTTTAATTCTGATCTAAGTGGCTGATAATTTACCTGTTATAATGTAAGAATTTGCTCTCTAAAGATGATCAGCAAACCCCAGTGGGACTGAGACCTTAATATCTCAGAATACTGAACATTATGATCAATGCAACACCTACAGGGCATGAAACTGTGGCATGCTATATATAAAAGCTGTGTTACTCTGATGCAATGAATCCTCATCTGGAAAGGAACTGGCAATAAGGTTATTAGTCAGCTGGTGCATAGCAGCACAGAGCAGTGCCCTCTGGTGTTGGGAAGCACAGCACAAAGAAGAATGAATCACAAAGAGTCAGAGCTCTGTTGTTCTTTTAACCTTCACTGGTAATGACCTCATCAGTTTCTTCACAAATAGAATTTTAACTGTTAGAAAAAACAATACTCATAATGGTCTCACAGAAATTACATTATGTACAGCTATTTTCAGTATCATTGATACTGGGAGGTCTCCTTCCAAATCTAGAGCGGGGCATCACTGAGCTGCTGGACAATCTGAGGCGAAACCTAGCAGTGTTGGATGGACCAAAAGATAATATCCCAGAAGGGTTTAGGTCAGAAGAGCATGGTGGCCTGTCAATGGTATTAATTCCTTTATCCTCCAGAAACTGCCTGCATAGAGGCATTTGAGGTATTGTCATGCACCAGGAGGAATCTAGAACTGACTCCACTGGTGGAGCTCTGAGATTGCCCATCCTGTTCTTCCTTGCACAGAGAATCTCCTCCATGCTCTGGAGACTATGCTGGGAGACATTGCAAACCTTCAGGTGCCATCATGGAGGGGCTGAACTTCCTGTGCAACCTTTGTAGACTCCATGTATTGCCTGTGTCAGTATTGCCAAAGGGAAACCTAGTAAAAAAAAAAAAAAAAAGCAGGAAAAAATAGAATAGAATAGAATAGAATAGAATAGCCTTGTTGTTGCACACATACAGCAAAATTGTGGATTCACCTCACAAACTGTGGATGGAATACAAATATAAATAGTTGAACAGCAAGAATAAATTTCAGAGAAGAGTAGTATGTACAACAAGAGGATTATGTACAAACAAGAGGAATACATACATCAGGAAGACGTCTGTCCCAGGAGCCTATCCCAGCTAATAGGGCGAGAGGCAGGTCGCCAATCTGTAGCAGGGCTAACACAGACAACCCACATTCACACCTATGAACCTATGGGCTCTTTCTAAAAAAAATATTAATGTAGGGCAGATGAACATCCATTGATATCAGGTAACTATAAAAGATATATGGCAGAGTAACTTTGTAATTAAGATGAATTTAGTAGACACAATTACGACATCAGGCAATAAATGAGTGTAGGTAATTTCTTCTACATATTCATATGCACCAGACAAGTCAATATGGAACTCTGCAAATGCTGCTGATTAATGCAATGGTTCAAATAAGTAAAAAGAAAACTGGGGCACCATCGGGAAAGGGGCCGGTGCTCAAGCCACTTCCACCCCCACCCTCTGCATGTGTCTGGACAAATGTATGACAGACACACACATCATCGAAAACTAAACACATTTTCTATATAAATTCAGTTAATTTTGGTTAGTTTTGTGAAAGCTCATTACAGTTTTAGTTAGTTTTCCTTTTTTTTTTTTTTTTTACAAAGTCTCGTTTTTTATTTTTATTTCTACATCCATCATCCATCCAACAAAAATGTTTTTTTACTTCTAGTGTTCGTTATTTGGTTTTTGTTAACGATAACAACCTTGCATTGGACTAGGTCTAAGTAGAGTCCGTCTGCGAGTGGCCTAATTGATGAGGGTCAGTCAGACCATGGGCCAGATTGTTAGGTGGGAGTCCGAATGGCCCAGGGGAAGAAGCTATTTGTAAGTCTGAATGTGTGAGATCTAAATGGCGTGAGGCGCCATCCAGAGGGCAGCAGGTCAAACAGATGGTGGGCAGGATGTAAGGGGTTTTCCAGAGACAGGAGGATTTGGCCTCCAAGGGTGGCAGAGGACAGGCTGATTTTCTGGGCTGCGTTAATTACCCTCTCCACAGCCTTCCTGTTGTCAATTGTGGAACCTGCATACCAGACACCCTGACAGTAGGAAAGTATGTTCTTCACTGAAGAGCAGTAGAAGGCCAGCAACAGCTTCTGCTCAAGGCTATTCTTTCTCAAGACATGGAGGAAGTGGAGTCACTGCTGGGCCTTCTTTACCAGGGCTTTGGTGTTGGGGGCCCAGGTGAGGTTGGCAGCAATACCAGTGCCCAAAAACCTGAAGGTGGGGACAGATCCTTCATTTACAATGAGGGTGGAGTAGACCTGTCTATGCCTCTGGGAGTCTGTGCTGAGTTCTTTTGTTTTAAGGATATTCCGTTTCAGGTTATTTTCTGAACAGCAGCGGGACAAATTCTCTACCTCCACCCTGTGCGCTGTTTCATCTCCATCAGAAAAGAGCCCAACCACGGTGGTACAGTACAGTCAAAGGTTTACAGGACATACAGAAGGGGGCTGAGAACGCAACCCTGTGGGGACCGGTGCTGAGTGACAGTGAAGGGGAAAGTTGGGGACTGATTGAGGCCAGATGGTGAGGAGGTCTTAGATCCAGGAGCAGGTGGAAGGGGGGATTTGAAGGTGGCCCAGTTTGGTGATAAGGATGTTTGGGATTGTGTTGTTGAACGCTGAGCTGTAGTTCACGGAGAGCATCCTCATGTAGATCTTCCTGTTCTCAAGATGGCTCAGTGCTCTGTGAAGGGTGATAGTAATGGCATCCTCTGTGGACTGATTTGCTTCTTCAGCAAACTGGTGGGGGTTGAAAGAGGAGGGAGGCAGGCAGTCTCTGGTGTGGTGAGAAACACTTCATGACTATAGACATGAGAGCTATAGGTCTGTAGTCACTGAGGCTGTCTATTCCAGTGTTTTGGGGATGGGAATGATGGTGCAGGCCCTCAGACAGGTAGGAACAGTGGCATGAGTCAGGGAGAGGTTGGACAGCTTGATGATGGAAACCCATGTCAGTGATCTCCTCCTGTAAAACAGGTGTAATCAGGAGGAATACGATTAGAAATGAGTATATCAGAGGGGAAAGTTCAAACTGAACAGTTTGGAGACAAAGAGAGGCAAAGATGAAATATCTTGGAATGAGAACAAGAAGATCCAAGAGGGAAAATTGTAGATTTACACAAGGTGAGGAGGTCCCCTGGACTTATTTCCAAACAGCTGCAGATTGCAAGCTTGAAAAACCTTTTTGTTGATGTTGAATAACTGTTGAATGGCAGTCTATAAGTCAGATCAATAACTTAAGCCAGCCTAGATCTCAACTTGAAGTACTTTTTGAACTTTCTAGCAAGAAAGAAAATTAGATATGACAGGAGTGACTCAAACTGACAAACTCTTGCTCTGGGGCCCAGTTCTGTTTCGACTGAACAGACACTCACCCGGAGCATCACAGGGCAGTGGCCAACATCTCATGGTGGTTGTAACACTATGAGAAAAAAATGACTGCTTTCTATCTTACCCGCTCCTTCCCAACATATTAACAATAGAACCACCAGTATTCCATGATAAAGTGACTGGATTGCTCATCCGCCAGCTTTTGCCACATTAGCACTCAAGGGCATGTCGTTTACTGCCTACTGAGCAACGCTATTAAAGGACACACCTTTGGCTAAGCAATTTGTATGTGCATGAGTTCTGCTGTGACACAACTATGATGACTCATCAGCCTGACGACCTTGCAGACTGCTGATGGAGCAGAGGTCAACTGACAATCAGGCCAAACATCTAGCAAGCTTTTTTTTAAAGAATAAAAATTTGGTTTTGTAAATTCTCTCCTGCGGTTGCAATTTGAAATCAGGGTGACTCACTATGCTGTCTGTCATGTGTTGTAGAAGTCACATGACTGTGGGTATATGCGGAAAATACATGGATTACCACCCTCTGCACCACTTACTGAACAGATAGCTGAGTACTTTCTAATCACTTTACAAGGCTTTGAGTGCTCAGGTAGAGTAGAAAAGCCCTATATAAGTCCATTTACCATTTTATTGAGCTAGTTTGTTTTTAAACTATGTCTTAAAGCCTTTTTGGCATAGATTAACACTGTGTCTTTGTCCTTGTCTGTGTCTCTATAGCACTGCGGCCAGTGGACAGTAAGCTCTGTCTGGGTATTCCTCCAAACACCACCCAACTCTGCCACATAAGCTGTCCTGTTGATTGTGAGGTATCTTCGTGGAGCACGTGGGGACCCTGCACGTATGAAAATTGTCAAGACCAGGTAGCCAAGAAAGGTAAGAGATACTGTTAGGGTTACAATAGTATACTGTGTCATAAAGTGACTAATCAAAGGAGTTCCGTAGGGTTTACTTTCCTGAAATCTCCCTTTAAAAATTGCATACCACTTCATCTGCCCCACGATTGTTATTGTGCCCCAATAAAGCAAATAAGCCCCAAAAAATGGCAGTGCATTGACTTTTACCCAGATTTACAATGTACAAAACATTCTACCTTCATATTCTATAGTATTAATTATAGTATAGTATAAATTAAAAGGATATCTAGAAATTCTTGAAATGGATCCTTCTGGCTTTATTTACTTTTATCCTCCTTGTGTCACTGTCAGTCCATTTCCTCCCTTGAGATACTTTGTCAGACCTTTGTTGCAGCTGTCGTCCTGAGTATAACCTGTGCACTTCAGAAATTATCTGGCAACTTCAATTAGCAGTCACGTCATCAATAAACACTAGTGAGTTGGTGTCACATGTCCATGCCATGTGGTATTTTTTGAATCATGAGGCGTTCCTTTCCTTATCTTTGCTTTTCTCTTCCTTCTTCTTGTGATTCAATTTAATCTTGTTTTCATATGTTTTTATTTTTGTTTTGTTTGTTTGTTTGTTTGTTTGTTTGTTTGTTTGTGTTCAGAACCATACAGGCTCTTGTAGATGTTTTCTGTCAACATCTAATCTTGTGTTCCTGCTGTTGGATTTTACCAGGGGTGCGAAATTTTACTGTAAACCCAATGAATCATTCTTTCTGAATGCATTTCATTCAGAAAGGTGTCTCTTGATTGTAGATTTGAAAAATGACCTCATTAAGAGAGTTCTTAACCAAGGAAAGCATTTTGTGATCAGCCACTTTATTCGTCTCCTGTGTCCTTCCAATGTCACTGATGTCACTGAGCTGGATAAAGAATACATCAAATTGCTGACTTGGCCACTCCTGATGTATTTTCTATCTCTCTCATAGGTTTATTTCAATTTTTCATGAATGACTTGCATCAAGATCTCTTTGGACCTCATGTTGACATTTCCAGTGAACAGCCACTAAATAGTTCAACACTTGAAGTGAACTTCAGGTCATTTGTAACTGACTAAATGACTGAATAAAGAAACTGCTTTTCAGTCAGTTTTGAATGTAAAGTTGGACGTCTGAAAATAGGGGACTATGTATAAAAATGCATGTAAGGAATTTTGTTAAACCTTTTAAAACTGAAAGTCTTCACTGCACACACATCTTTTTCCAGTAAAATCTACCATGGTACAGTACAGTGGCAAAACAGTAAAAAAAAGTGTCAAATTGATATCAAAGTGTACACCAGAACAGCAAACTGAGCACTTGTTTTCTATGTCACATACATTTCACTCTCTGAATTCCACAAGAGGGAGGTTGCCATCATGTTTTACTATATAGACAGCCTATGACATCCTTGACCAAGTCCCAAGCTGTGTCCTCAATTTATGCAGTCAGCAGTGTTCAAGAATAAGACATGTGACCTGGATAAAACTGCAGTGCTATCATCTTAATTAATGTTAATTAGCCACAGCTGACTGAATTTAGTAGATGACAGTTGCCTTTTCAAAAGGTGAAATGCTTTTAGGACACAATGAATAATGCAAAATTAAAAATAAACAGAGCCAAAATCTTCATGTCAAAACAAAGATTCATAACCTATCACATAGCCTTCACTCCTGCCTTGCAGTTATTGCATCCATGATACACTCTGCAGATAGCAAGTCAGTGATGACTGACAGTATACCTTGCATTCAGTCCTCATCTTCGTTTATACAGCCCTAATCCCCACCTCAACTCTTGCCAATCAAACAATTTCCCAAATTAATTAATGGATTTCTTCAGGCATTAGTCATGTGCAACATATAACAGACAATCAATGCAGGAATAGATAAAGTGCAAGTGTGCAAAAATTGCAAAAGAAACAGAACAATACAGGCACAAGACAGCGCAGACACAAACGTGCAATAGAAAAGCGCAACAATGACAGTAGGTTGTGCAGAAGGTAACTTGATATATGAAGGTGTGTGTTAGTCCAGTCACTGTGTTCAGGAGTCTGGCGGCTTGGGGGAAGAAACTGTTTCATGGTCTGGCAGTGACGGCCTGGTACCTATTGCCAGAAGGCAGCAGATTGAAGTTTGTGTGTGAGGGGTTTTCCACAATGCTGGTGGCTTTGTGGAAGTAGCGGGTGTGATAGATATATGCATTACACTATTCATCATGCAAAGTTCTTTGAATCTTTGTTACTTTAACTCCTAATCTGATCCAATCCAATTTTATTTATAAAGCACTTTAAAATACCCAGCACAGGACCAAAGTGCCGTAGAGAAAATAGGTCAAAAACAATAGAATAACAGAAAACAGCAAATATAAATAAATAAAACACACAATACATAAAAATTAAAACAGCCCTATATTAAAAAACAAGATAAAACCGCATAGAAGCAACTAAAAACAACTAAAATAAAACTAAAAATCTCTAAAGGGAGATCGTTCCACAGTTTTGGAGCTGCTCCAGCAAAAGCATGATCTCAGTCACTTGTGCTGCATATAACAATGGACTGTTAATGGACTGTTAATGGACTGTTAAAAGCAATATTTCAATAAAAAACATCTGGTGAAAAAATATGCTACAGTTGTACACAAGCTGACACACAGGGGTAGCCATAGCTTATTAGTTTGAGCTGGTTTGAGATCATGTAGCTCATTAGATTTCTGTTGTTCCCCCAAAGGCTTTAAATTGAGGAAGAGGAGAATCATCAATGAACCAACAGGTGGGACAGGAAACTGCCCCCACCTGGTGGAGGCCATACCATGTGAAGACCCGAGCTGCTACGACTGGCTGGTGGTTAAACTGGAGGACTGTATCCCAGATAATGAGGAGAAGTGTGGACCAGGAACCCAGATCCCTCAAGTCCAGTGTGTCAATAGTGACGGTGAGTATATGTGAACATATTTATCCTAGTCCGAGCTTTAGGAGTAGCTGGTCTCTAAAGTGCTTTGAGATTGCCTTTAAGTTTTGGTTCCAAGCAAAAGCTACTATGGTGTTTTGACACTTTCCATAGATTATCTGTCACTCTGCTAGCAAAACATCCCCAGGGTACTATCTTCATACTGTAGAAAACTAAAAACACTGATGATTTTCTGTAGTCATAAGGTCTCTTTGAGTAGACAGAAGATAATGTTTACAGAAGGTGTAATTCACACAGTCACGTGACAATTATGCTTAAAATTGTCTACTTTAAAAATACTTTATGTAATTTTGGCACATTATGTGCCATCACCACAGAAACAGTGCCAGTGAAAAGTCAGGGGCATTTCTCCACTGTCACTGAGTTTTCCTGTTGCCCTCTGTGCAGGTATGGATGACAGTTTGAAAACCTACGGTCCCACTCGCACTGGCTTTATCACAGTTGTCTTTCAGTTTGCACTGACATTTCACACTAGGCATGTCACACAGATAGAAGCACAATAAGGAGTAAGATGTGAACATGAGTGAATTTTATCTTGATGATGGAAAATTGGACAGTGGCTTATAAATTTGTTGATAGACATGAACTCATCATGATGCACATGCCTTTAAAGCTGCTGTGAAAGCTCACCTAAGGCTGGGTGATAATGTGTTATGTACATCATACTTTAGGAGGCTGTGTGGCACCTATGCTGGGATGTTTCTTACACCTTTTAGGATGATTATTTATTTCTAAGTAGTCCATCGATGGTTTTATCGTAGTCTGCAGTCCCATTCACATCTCTGTGTGTTTTTCACATTCAAAAGATAGCATCATTTTAGAAATGTATATGTTTAAAGAAAAAGTCTTAGTGGTTTAGAATTGCTTGGCAATGAGACACACTACATCGATGAGGTAACGAATCATTTTTTTAGGTTGTAGTCAGTGTGATGTAGGTCAGTCTTTTCACTTTGATTGATGCAGAGATTCTTGTCCTCCCTATTGATCCATCCTGGTTAATCTCAATATGCTCCTTGCCCAACACTGTATTTACTGTATTTAACGTAGAGAGCATAGATTTCCCTATTGTTTGTGCTGTTATAACCAATTTCATCATGTTCTAGTGTGAGTGCATAGCTACTTTGCCTCAGGGATTTTCCTCTCACTTACACAGACATAAGGATTCGACGATTCAAGGAGCTTTATTGTCATTTGCATCACATGTATACATGAGGTGAATGAAATTATATACACACGGTCCCGGAGCGAAAAGAAAAAAGAAAGAGAATAACGAAGAAACAGAATTATTTTTTAAAAAGTAATAAATAAATAGTTTTTGGGGTTTTTTTTTAAAAAGAAAACAGAATAACAAGTAATAAAATAATACGATAAATAGAGTGCAACAACCTGAGTACCAGTATGGTGTATGGATATAGAATGTAGGTATAAATACTTTAGCAGCAAAAGGGCATGATGACCAGCAGTGATAAAGTGACGGTGTCAGTAAGTGTCAGTAGTGATTAAGGTGCTACAATATCAGTTCTTGTCCATTTGTGCATTGAGAAGTCTCACAGCTTCTGGAGTGAAGCTGTTTCTCAGTCTGGTAGTTTTGCAGTTTTGCATTTAATGCTCGTCAGCCTCCTGCCTGAGGAGGCAGAATCTTGGGCTTCTGAGTTTGTGGTCTATTGTTGTTGTTGTAGTTGAACTGTGTCATGGTCCTGGGTTGTTAGACCCAGTGTTTTGTGTTTATTATTGGTGGCATCTTATGTTTCGGGTTAATTCTTGTTTTCTTACTTCTTAGGGTTTTGGTTCTGGTGTTTCCCCTGTGCTCTGTTCATGTCCCTGAGTTTGTGGTGCAAAACAGTTTGTGAGTTTCCTGTTTTACTTTGAAGGTCTGTGTCTCGTTATGCCATTAGTTTCAGCTGTGTCCACCCCTGCGTGTCATTTCCTCATTACCTGGTGTGGCAGGTGACATATTGGGTGAAGGTGGGGAGAGTGGAGGACAGGGAGATGTGATTAAAGCCCCCAGAGATCAGGAAAAGGGCCTGAGGGTGCTGTGTTTGGAGTCTGCTGGTTACGGTGTGCAGGACCTCACAGGCTGCTGCAGCGTTAGCAGAGGGCAGGACATACACAGCTATCATAATGACGTGTGGAAACTCTCGCGGTAGATAGTACGGTCTCATGCTAACTGCTAGCAGCTCAATGTCCTTACAGCTTAATAATAATAAATAATAATAATACATTTTATTTGAGGGCGCCTTTCAGAAACCCAAGGTCACCTTACAAAGAACAAAATTAATAAAAGGAGCAATAGTCATAAAATACATAAAATAAGTTAAAATTGCAAAACAGAGCTTGACAACAGATAAAATCAGCACTAAAGCGAATAAGCCAGTTTAAACAGATGTGTTTTGAGCTGTGACTTAAATACGGAAAGGGAGTCAATATTTCTTATGGCTGGACGAAGAGAGTTCCAGAGCCGAGGAGCAGAGCGACTGAAAGCTCTGTTCCCCACAGTAATAAGGTATGAGGACGGAACAGTAAGATGAATAGCAGATGATGATCTGAGAGGGCGGGAAACAGTGGTGATATGGAGCAGGTCACACAAATATGAAGGAGCAGATTTATGGATACACTTGTATGTAAGAAGTAAGATCTTAAAATTTATCCTGGCTTCTATGGGCAACCAGTGAAGCTGCTGAAGAACTGGGGTAATATGAGCTGTTAATGGAGTACGAGTTATGACCCGAGCTGCGGAGTTTTGAAGAAGTTGGAGTTTATGAAGGGACCTTTTAGGGAGACCAAATAGGAGGTCAGCTTAGCGTCTCTTTGATAGATAAATGCCCAGAGTTACACCATCTATCGTTCACAAACACAGCCAGACCCCCTCCTCTCTTCGTACCACTCTCCGTTGTTCTGTCGGCCCGGATCAGATGGAAACCGTCTATGTTTATGTGTGAGTCCGGAGTTAGTGCGGTTAGCCGTGACTCTGTGAAGCACATCACGCTGCACTCCCTGTAGCTCCTCTGATGTCGGGTAAGAGCCGCCAGTTCATCCACTTTATTGGTGAGAGATCTCACGTTCCCCATAATAACAGACGGAATCGCTGGCCGGTACCTCCTAACCTTACTGCGACGCCCGATCCCCGCCCGAGTGCCGCGTCTCTTCCTCCTCACCTCGCGGGGGATGTTGGCTCGCTCGGCGGTAGGCAGAACAGCGGAGACCCCGAGGGCTAACAGCTGATCCCTGCTGTAAACAATGGGAGGTCGGACCTCCACGCACTCTCTGGACACAGATGCCGTAAAAAATATGATAAAAAACACGATTGTCCATAAAATTCTGAGCTCGATTGTGGAGTAGTACAGTCCACAATATAAAAAAAAGAACAAGAAACACAATAACAACAAAGAAAGAGAAAAAAGGACTCGGTCAGGTCGGAGCTGCTGATACTGGCTGCCAGCTCGGAGCGGCGCCGGAAATTATCTATTGTTGCTGTTTATTTCAGTTTTTTTGTTTTTTAATTTAAGGCAATAAAACTGTGATGCAAAAGAATTTACAATGTTGGTCTTAAAATGGTTAACATTAGTTACCACATTAGAAAGTGCAATTTTCCCTTTAGTCATTTTGGCAGTCCCACCCTAAGAACACACCAAGAAAAACAACATTTCATGCTCACAGCCTTTATTTTAAAGTGACTTTTTGAAGGAAATTTGATGTTGCTTTCTTAGCCCTGTTTAATTTAATGAATGTTATCATTATCTTTTAACTTGATAACACATTTTAAATTTGGCACAGTACCTTAATTCTCTTTGTGTTCACCCAGGTGAATATGTGGATCGACAACTCTGCCAGGATGCCATCCTTCCTATGCCATTTATCTGCGAGGTGCCTTGCCCTAAGGACTGTGCCTTGAGCCCCTGGAGCCCCTGGTCTCTCTGCTCCCATACCTGCTCTGGAAAGAACACAGAGGGCAAACAGACCAGAACTCGTTCCATCCTCGCCTATAATGCAGGAGAAGGTAGGAACTGTATAAGGAGAGCAAAGCAGCATTGCAGCACTCATGAAGTTACAGTATAGATAAAGGTAATTCTATTAAAAATGAATATGTGCCTCTCATCTGAGCTCCTCAGTGTAAGATGGGTCTTTCAGCAATGACATTAGCATATTTAATCAATGCAAATGTTTAACGTGATAGTACAGAAGTCCAATTTACACCTTTAAGAATACAGGGGTAGGTTGAAATTGGATGCTTAATAATAAGTCTTATTTTTACAGCATGTTTTTCATTTTCCATTAAGGACAAGAGAAAGCAATGTGAAATTTAACATTTAACATTTGAACATAATTGAACGACATTTGAAAACGTTTAACCAAATCAACTTTAAACCTAATCTAAATGTCAATCTAAATATCGCATCAAGTGAAAATCTTGACGGAGGCTTTTATTTTAAACATCAAGGATTATTGATGTAAAGTTGTAAAGGGTTATTCAGCAAATTTATTCACATATGCTTTTACCATTGTTTCTACAATAAGTTGTCTTATGGCAAATATGCCTTGTGATCATAAATTTCTCAAGTATTCAGATCCATCATGTTTTGGGTTTATCAAGACTAGGTATTCTGCTCACAACATCAGCAAAAAGTCCAAGTTAAACTTGCAAACCATGTCTTTGTACAGACTGTATACACATAAAGTGCTCACTTACTTAGCATTATCATGTCCTTGATTTCTTTAGTGATATTGCATATATATACACATACAGTGATGAAATATTGCGCAAATGTAATAGACGTACACATCTTTTGAAAACTATAAACCAGATTATGGTGCAGTGTGGTACGTTAAAGTGACTGTATTTTAAATTTGTGTCTTTGCACGTACTTCCGTTTGGACAGCAATTTTTCATTGACCATTAATCATCTCAAATCTCAGCTGCATGTCACTGGATATGGATGGCATATGCATGGGCCAGATGCTGACTGGTTGACAAGTGGGTCAGAATAGGGAACGAAGCAACCGTGGAGTTTACCAGGAACAGAAGAAGAGAGAAAAAATACAGCATTGTTTTAAACACTCAGTTTTGTTGGTTAGCCCACTACCTTCCATC
This sequence comes from Pelmatolapia mariae, assembly GCF_036321145.2. Lineage (NCBI taxonomy): Eukaryota > Metazoa > Chordata > Actinopteri > Cichliformes > Cichlidae > Pelmatolapia > Pelmatolapia mariae. The sequence goes on along the minus strand of NC_086245.2, from coordinate 33,765,523 downwards.
ATATTCTGGGCACCTTCTGCTGGCTTTGTCTTGGCCGGTGATTGTTTTCAGACCCCTCCAGAATGTCCTTGCATTATTCCCTTAAGCCACTCCTCCAATTTCCTCTTGTAGGTGTCACTTCCTTTCTCTTTGTCTAGCACGTTCACTGTTTTTGGCAGCTTGGGGATGGCCTGTCTGCCTCCATAGAGCCGTATTGCCACAGTGAGGCAGTGTTCAAAATATATGGTACAGCGAGTCTGTGGGCCACTCTTTCGTGTGCTGCTGTTGGCCCATCGCCAGCTGCAGATAAGAGCATCGTTATAACTTACAAAGACCTGAAGCGAAAAAGAGTGTTAAAAACAATGAAAAGTGTCAACTGTCACTTCCTTCACTTTCCTTATTGCTGCCCACCTGTCAACCATTCAGCATCTTCCAAGATGAAAATCTGACCTGAGGTGGCATTCCAGTAGAAATTCCTTCCTTTTGCCAGTCTCCTTTGCTTTTTGAGTCCGGAACGAATTAATTCACCCACTTCTCTGAGAAGCACAAGATGCGAAATACGTCTTGTGCAGACTGGTTAATGTTGTTAGCTCTTCCATCTTATTGGACAGAGATCTTAGATTTCTCATAATGACATATAATATGGAAGGTTTTCCCAAGACTTTACTCTAGCTCTGCAGCCTGTCTTTCTTCTCCTTACTTTCATGTGGAGCTCCAGAATATAAAACAGTAGTTACTGTGTCAATGGAGCCATTGCTGAATGGCTCCTTCCATAATCAGAGTTGGGTAAGTGGAAATATAGCAAGTAAGCTACTGAAGCTTAAATGTTTTACTACATCAACTGCTGGAGATAAAAGGTTTTTAAAAATTCTCCTCAACCTCTGATGCTTGATATGGAAGGACCACATCAGTGCTGATCAGTTCAGCACTGGAGCACCAGATGTTAAAGTATGGTTCAGGATTCAGTCTAGGGATTTTGCAGCCTGCAGATGCAGCCTCTGCGAAGACTGCATCTGCAGTGTACCGTATTTCCTTTTTACAATGTGCTCCTCCACTACATGCTTCACTTCTGATGGACTGAGATCACGTGTATTGCTGGAGCGATCTGAACTTCACCAAGAGATTTAAGTGGTGCGTTGTCAACTTTCTGGGAGTCAACTCTAACACGAGATTTAGTGGGGTGGGTCTCAGTTAACTCAGGTAGTAACTCGGCTGTGGAAGGCAAAAGATTTGTGAATGACTCACTGATTTGGGCCATCATGTCCTTGAGAACATAATCCCTGCCAGTTACCTTAGCTAGGTTTTTAAGTTTAGGGAGGTTGGAATGGGTACTACTATATCAACTGCCTGTCTATGGAGATCAGAGGTTTGCTCATCTACTAATATGATCCTGTTAATGGAGCAAAACCTTTTAAGAAAATCTGTAATTTTCTCCCACTTTCTTATCATCTATAGCGATACCATTGATCATCACAGCATTAGAGATTTTAAATGGAGAGTTGTTGTTTTTTTTTTCAACAATATCCAACTTTTCTTGAGACTAATCTTCATCAGAGGGTGCAGTTTAGCCTTTTAGGGTGCAGTTTAGAACTGTAACAAATGTAACTCCCCCAGACCCTTTATTTGGTTACAAAACTTTGGACCTGTGTTTAGGTTTGTTTGGGTGATAAAGCGTGTGAGATTGCAGGGAAATAGCTTGAGGCTATGTGTTTTAAACACTCACTTTGTCAGACAATACAGGAGTACAATTAACAAAAGGTAGCAGTTAATATGTTAGCAGAAAATGAAATCCACAGAGAAGTCTGACATGAATAATAGACTGCACCAACGATAAGTAGGGACGAATAAACAGACATCAGCCTTTGGCCATTTTGGATGATGAACACGCCCCAAGAGAGAGCAACTTTAATGACAGCCACCAAATATATACATGTGCATCACGTGTCAAACAAAACACATCCCATTGGCCGTTTCCATAATTTGAGAGCATTTGCTTTCTTTCATGTCAACATACTATACGTTAAAATGAAACATTGCCATTATTAGTATACTTTTCATACTTTGGAATATAAATACATTCGCTTTACCAAACTTCTTATAAGGTAGTTAGTGCACACAACACTTCATACATAACCAAAAACAGTGACGATATTTTTTTTCTCTTTAAAAAATAGCTTTGCAGGCGCAATATTATATTAGTACAGAAATACCCAATTAAATACAAATCAAGCATAGCTACAGCTTACACTTTAGATCCAAGTTTCCTGTGTAAATTAAGAAATATATTTCCCTCCACAAAAAGTAATAAAAATACACGTCTACAAGTTGCACCAGGCAAAAGCATACCTACTTTAGCATCACGCAGTGGTGGCTGACATGCTAACACTGTAGTTAGCAATATTAGCTTAGCTAAGTTTAGCAAAAATTTTATTCACTCAGAGTTGGAAAGATTTTTCTTGACAGGCTAGGGTGTACCAAAAAAGCCCAGTCGGCAGGCAACGCAGGTGTTTGCAAAATGCAATCAGGCACCACATGACACCACAAACTATGTTTTTTTCCGAAACGCAATCATAAATCCTAACATCCAAATGAGAGAAAAAAGAAAGAAATGTCCACATTACAGTCTCCTTCACATACATTTGGGCTTTGCTTTTCCTTGTTTTTAAAATGAAGGAAGATTTGACAATAGATCAGCTGTTAAAAATTTGATGAGCATTTTGGCATAGATTGCCCAAGGCAGTCATGGAAGTACATCATTTTGAGCACTGTACAGCTGATACTTTCTCTGTTCCAGAACCAAGTCCTGAGTCCTCTGTTAAGGCTGTTCCTGCTTTGGTGGGTTTGGAGGCTCCTTAATTTTTAAGCAACAAAAACAATTAATAATATTACAACTGATTTTTGACTCTAGGACCTCATAAGGGGGTCTTTTTTTAGGACTCTCCAAGGGTTAATCTCACGATTAATATAATACTGATTTTTAGGCTAATAGTTAGGCTAACACACTTAGCTCTCATCTTTTCTTTCCTCACAAAACCGATAGACCGTCCACTTCTTTTAAGTGTCTCCCAGCACAATTCTTAGCACATTTTGGTGGTGAAAAAGAATACAGACATACAAGAAAAGATAGTGGACTTGGAGAGCCATTCTAGAAGGAGTAATATTTACATGTATAGAGTAACAGAAGGAAAAGAGGGTAAGTCAGTCGTGAAATTCATAAGTGAGTTGCTCAAAAGTCACTTGGCTCTGCCTGATGAAGTTTAACTTAAAATCCAAGAGGCTCACAGAGCACTAGTGATGTGTCGGTCGCGAACGAAACGGCTCTTAGGCTACGTTCACACTGCAGGCGAAAGCGCATCAAATCCGATTTTTTTGACCCTATGTGACCCATATCCGATCATGGTATGACAGTGTGAACGGCACAAATCCGATATTTTCAAATCTGATCTGGGTCACTTTCGTATGTGGTACTGAATCCGATACATATCCGATGTTTTAGAAAGCGACTGCTGTTTGAATGGTCATGTCGCATTAAATCCGTCTTTTACGTCACTGACACAAGACAGACGCCAATTATCAGCTCCGGAGAAGCGCCCGAGAATACATCGCGAACGCTTCCTGGCCATCCAGTGAAACTGTTGGGAAGACAACGTTGGAGAAACGTGAACATTTTATTTATACTGTATAATCTGCAGATTCTGACAGAAATCTGCAACTATCCTTTGAAGCACCGCTCCTCTCTAAAACAGCAATAAGGATAATTATTAGGTTATTTACATTATTAAGTAAATAACAAAATAACTTAAAGCAAAAATTGGGAAACGTAAAGTCCGAAGACTTTATATTAAGGGCCATCAGTCAAACAATATTGTTTGCTCTGGGTCTAAACAGAGCGCGTTGTGTGTGACGACTTCTTTTGCGCATGCGGGCTGCTTTAAGGGTTCACACTAGAGCGCGTTTGCTGTCGCATTTTATTTGTAGTGTGAACAAGCAGACAAAAAAATCGGATTTGATCAAAAAATCGGAATTAAGCATTAAGACCTGCAGTGTGATCGTAGCCTTAGAGCCGGTTCTTTGAAGTGAACGACATGAGCCGGCTCCTTATTGGGAGCCGTGTTTATCTTTCTTTTTTTCTTTCTCTCACCCTCTCTCTCGCTTTTTTTTTTTTTTTTTTTTCCCCCCTGTCCCGTTTGGATCTTTAGCCATCAGAATTGTTGTCTTAAGGCCAAGAGAGATGCCAAGCGGATTTACTTTACCAAGTGGATCATCATGGCCTTGCCATATTGGTCCATTTGATTGACCTTTATTATAATTATGTATTTATTTTATTTTCGGTTGTTACAGTCGGGACAGACATGACTGGGGGATAGGACAGGGAGAAAGAATGAAAGAAAGAGGGGGAGAAAGAAAAATAGAGGGGAGAAGAGATGGTGAGAAAGGGGAGAAGAAAGAAAGAAAAAACAAACAAAACACCTGGATCACCTGTATGGAGAAAAAAAAACAGAAGAGAAAACAAACAAACAAAAAACAGCAACATAATAAATACAGCACCATCACAATAAACTAGCTAGCAGTAGATAACAGTAGACACTAAATATTAAATGTTATTGTGCAGCACGTAAGATAGACAGCGCACAATGTGCTTTGAGGTAGCAGCCAAGAAAGGTGTAGTTTGTGTCTGTGAACACCCGTGTGTACACCTGTGTGCATCAGCATGCTTGTATTCCAAAGGTTTCTCCATGTAACGATCTGCTAGGGAGTGTGGGGAGCCATAGCCCCGTCCCCCAGGGCATGAAGCAGGTATGGAGGAGATCCAGGCCCCAGACATCTAGAGGCCCCAGAGTACGAGGACCCAAGGAGGACCACCAAAGGGGGGAACCGTGCCACCCTCCTGGGAAGAGCTGAGTAGAGCCCCAAACGAGAGGTCACCCAGCAGCCACAGAGCAGAGGCCAGAGGGGGTTGCAGTGGCGTGCCCGCGGGCTCTGCCGGCAGCCAGCTGCGCCAGAGAGGACCGAGCTTCAGGCCCAGAGGCCTGAGGACACCCCACCCCCCGGAAGGGGCCCAGCCGGGCCACAGGCGCCAGGCCCCACCAATCGGCCACCAGGAGTGAGCCGGTACATACATGAGTGCCCAGCCCCAGTCGACAAGAACCACCAGCACACCAACGTCTGAGGGCATCAGCCACCGGCAGGGGGTGTGGTGAGGGGAGATAGGCCTCCGTACTTTGGAGGGCCTGAGATGTTCCCAGAGAGGTGGAGTCTAAGACCCAACCTGACATACAGACACAGACGAACAGGCGCACGCAGACTCAAACGTGTATTCCCACCCCCATATACACAACCAAATACTCGGCACTTACCCAACGTGTAGACAGACACAAATAGACACTGTACAGACAATCACACTCCCCAAACATACTCTATATCCCGGGTCCAGGTACCCCCGCCCCCAGAGGGGCAAGCCGCACCTAGACCCAGGAGGTGTAACCCTTCTCTCTGGGGTGGAGGCAAGCGGACCGCCTCCTTATCTGCAGTAGTAGGGAGGCCCCGCATCACAGACCCCAATCTGACGGCCAGCACCTCCTCCCAGCCCCCCAGCCCTGACGGCTAACAGAACCGGGGTGAGTGAAGATCCCAAACCTCCCTCTGCCCGCTCATATGTAGTGTTGCTGTGTGCTGTTCTAAAGTGCATTTAAAACACAGGAGGGCATGGTGCATCCTGCCAGAGAGCAGCACGGCTCCTCCCGAAAACCCTCAGTGTCTATATGCATTAAAACTGAGGGTAGGGCACCAGCGCCAGAGGTGGGTTGGAATACACAGACCATCCTCTGGACGCTGTATAACGTGCCCACCCCCAAGGCCCTATATGTATGTGTTATGTGAGAGTGTGAGTAATGTGGATGTCTAGGTTGCAGAATAAAATTGAGGCACAGGTGGCCAGAAGGGGACAGAGGGGGGGGGGGGGTGCCTCCCCTGCACCCTGGTGACATATCTGCACCCCAAGCCCTGCGTGTGTGGGTGGGTGTGGTAGAGCGGGAAGAGGGAGGTAGCTGAGGATGGGGAGGGAAGAAAGGGAGGGGCAAGCGGCCCCTCCCTGGGGCCAGCTCCCCCGCTGACCCCAGTAGGCACCCCCAACTCTGGAACCCACCAGGGCAAGGGGGCCCAGGCCCATCCGGACCGGGGCCCACAGCAGCAGCACCGCCCAGCCCTACAAAGTCCAGGGCAGCCCACCCGACCCCACCGCAGAGAAAACTGCACCCACCCCATCATCCAATCATCTCCCAAACTACACAAGACAATAAACACCCAGGTTGAGTTCATTCTCTACCTCTCCTATATCTCTCCCCCACCTGCAAAGTGAGCTCCTGTAGAGAGGAGACCACCTGCAAAGATATAACAGCCTCCCCACCAGTTAGAGAGCCCCCTAGTTGGGCTGATGCACCAGAGGTCCCCTGTACTGGGGCTGAGCCCCCCTGCACCCACCCGCCCACAGCCCCGGCAACACAACAGCCAGGACCCAAGCCCCCAAGGCCCCGCCAGCACCCCAGACTGGGGGTGGAGCACCCCCAAGCCTCCACGCCCGTCCCGGACCCACCCAGGGGCAACCAGGCCACCAGGCCAGTAACCAACGTCCGCCAGTACAGACCCTCCCCCATCTCCGCTGTACGCAGCCACAAGGAAAACACCATCTAGGAGCCATCAGAGCCCCTAACCAGGTCATGGCCACATCCCCCGGGTTAGGCCCTCCAGGGAAAACGTCCCTAGGGACTCCCCAGACGCCCTAAGGCCGTCACTACCCCCATATCAACCACAATAGCGAAGGCAGGACCAAACCATGACCCCCCACCCCCACTAGGTGATGAAGCCGATCAAAGGAGCCCAAAGGGATTGATTAAATGTGGTGGCAGAGGCTGTATCAAGACTAATGTGATCTATTAGATGGTTTTTATATTGATTAGAATTAAGATTATTTTTATTTTTCCAGTTAAGGAGGACCGTTTTCTTGGCAATGCATAGAGCCGTAAAAACAATGTGGGCTGTGTTTATTTCTGCAGTGACCTCATCCAAGTTGCTCAGCAAGCACACTAAAGGGGAGGCTGGAATGTTACATTTCAGACACTTCGATAAGTCTTCACATATCTCACGCCAAAACTTCTGAACTGGTGGACAGAACCAAAGAGTGTGGATATAATTGTCTGGTGTATTTGCTAGACAGTGTGAGCAGTTGTTGGAAGACGTAAAGCCCATCTTGAACATCCTATGACCAGTATAGTGCACTCTATGTAATATTTTGTATTGTATTAATTGCAAACTGGGATTTCTGATCCATTGAAAGGTTTTTAAGCATATCTGAGACCAAAGGTTTTGGTCTATGCTGATCGATAAATCCACTTCCCATTTTGCAATAGGAAGGGATATTGATTCATCTATTTTAGAAAGCATTCTGTATATTTTAGACAATAATTTGGGGGGTTTTAGATTAAAAAAATGTACCACACTTGGTGGTGTTTGTAATTCAGCTTCACTGGGATTAAATTTCTTTTTTACTATGGATTTAATTTGTTGATATTCCAAAAATCGTTTCTTGTTGATCCCATATTGTGTAACTAGTCTGTCAAATGAAATAAAGTCTGTTCCTTCCAATATATGTTCCAAGTATTTAATTCCTTTGCAACTCCAATCTGGAAAGTTTATCATATTATTGTTTTGTAATATGTCCGGATTGTTCCAGATAGGTGTACGTTTGCATGGGATTAATGAGGACTCTGTCATTTTTAGAAACTCCCACCATGCTGTCAGAGAAGAGCTGATGTTGATGCTTTTAAAGCATTCATGTCGTTTGATGTTTGAACTGATAAATGGTAGGTCTGAAATTTCTAGATTATTACATAGTGCCTGTTCTACATCTATCCAAGGTTCATCTAAGAAGGTGTGTTTAAACCATCTAGAGATGAACTGAAGCCTGTTGGCTAAAAAATAGTAATTAAAGTTAGGCAGATCTAATCCTCCTTTATCCTTGGTCCTTTGTAATGTTTTTAAGCTGATACGTGGGGGTTTATCTTTCCAAAGGAATTTAGAAATATATGAGTCTAGAGATCTGAACCAATCTTGTGATGGCTTATTTGGGATCATTGAAAACAAATAGTTTATTTTTGGCAAGACCATCATTTTTATAGCGGCGACCCTTCCCATGAGTGATATGGGTAAAGATTTCCATCTAGTCAGATCGCTTTCTACTGTCTTTAAAAGCGGGATGTGGTTTAATTTAGTTAATTCTGAAAGCTTAGGAGAGACATTAATACCTAAATATTTTATATTTCCAGATTGCAGTGGTGTAGGAGAAGAATTATGGAAGGAGCAATTAATCGGAAGAACTGTAGATTTTGTCCAGTTAATTGAATAATCTGAGACTCTTGAGAAAGAATTTATCAATGCAGTCACCCCAGAGATATTGGTTTGTGAGTTTTTCTCGCTTTTTTTTTAAGCTTCACTCCGCACGTGAGCCTTGTGCTTTGCGCTGAGCAGAGGGGGGAGGGGCGGTAGTTACACTCGCAGTAGCACAGGAACAGAACCGGAGGGAAAGACAGAGAAAGAGAGCCAGGGACAGCAACGTCACATTAGAAAGGTATAGTAATCATCCACAACTATTTTCAGTTGCAGATGATAAAGGATTCAGAAAGTTTATTCATGCAGGCCCATATGACAGAGAATGTGCATCTTCGTTTTGTTTTGCATATTTTAATTTATATTTAATTGTGTTGTGGTTTGCAGTGTTTTGTGTTGTTTCACTTTAAATCTGTTTAAATGGAAAAAGCTGAAAATTTAAATAGTTAAAAGTTGAAATGTAAATAGTTGGTTTTTGTATTATATGATTTATTTATTACATTTTATGTGGAGTGAATAAATAAAAGTATATTTATGGTTGCCCCTAGAGACAACGCACGTACAAACTCCAAAACACATACAAACTCCGAAGCACGTACAAAGTCCAAAACACATGTAAATTCCAAAGCGCGTACAAAGTCCAAAGCACGTGAAACCTCCAAAACAAAATGGAAGTGCTCCAGGATGGTATGGGCAGTGTTGAGCTTTTATTACCTAATGGCTACACAAGCCAGGCAGTACCAATGACCGGATTTGGTGTGTTGTCGTAACAGGTAAATGAACTTTTTTTTAAAAAATTATTTGAATATATATGAGTGTTTGTGTACAAATACACAAACAATACACATATGCTTTCAATTGTGTAATTTAAGTGATCTAGGTAGCTCTGTTTTGGAAGTTCACTTGATGCTAGCAGTGTGTTTTGGAGTTTGTACGTGTTTTGGAGTTTGTACGTGTTTTGGAGTTTGTACGTGCTGTGTCTCTAGGGGCCATCGTATATATTTATATTTAAACATATATAAATAAAACCACGTTTTTTTGACATTAGTAATTCCTTTTGTGCACTATTTTAAATTGTTGTTGATACTAAATTAATTAAAGCAACAAAACAACCTGAAGAGCCGGTTGGGAGCCGAAAGAGCGGTCTCTTTTTAGTGAGCCGAGCCGAAAGAGCCGGTTCTCTAAAAAGAGCCGTAATTCCCATCACTAAGGAGCACTGATTCCTAAACTTTTTTCAGATCCACATTAAAGAGTTGGTTTTTCAAAACGCCTGGCAGATGAAAATTGAAATTGATGGCAAGCAACTGTACTTTGACAACGAATACGCGGGTCAAATCACGGAGAGGTACAAGGCATAAAGGACCCATCAAGGCAGCACCAAAGGAGAAGGAGATCCAGTTCCTTAAACCCTATACGAAGATGCATGTGCACTGGGATTCTGGGATGCAGACCTACGGGAGTGTGGAGGAGACCTAGAAAAGTACATTCCACATGACAATATCATCAAGGGCGAATGCCTTGATGGCTGTGGAGGAACGCCTGAATGAGCTGCTGCCGTGGAAATACACCAATGTGTCAGACAAAGCGACTCAACATGCAAGAAAGAGGCTCACAGAGTTCAGAAGAGACTTGGGTGCCAGGAATAAACTATTCTAAGGAGCAAATGTGTCCCAGATGAAGAATAACACATGTATTTTATTTGGTAATGGATACTTCCTGAAGCACAGGTATAATTTTTTTTAAAATTAACAATAATATTTCTTTTAATACTTTTAATTACAAATAAAAGAAGAGTAGAGAAGCTATCATTTTTTATTTAGTTATTTAGCTGATGTTCTTAAGAAGTGATGTTCTTAAGGGTGGCTGCGGCTCAGGTGGTAGAGCAGATCAGCTACTGACTAGAAGGTTGGTGGTTCGATTCCAGTCTGCATGCCAAGTATCCTTGGGTAAGATACTAACCCCAAGTTGTCCTCCGATGTGTCCATTGTAGTAATGTGTCGGTCGCGAACGAAATGGCTGTTAGAGCCAGATCTTTGATGTAAACGACACGAGCCGTTTTTTTTTCTTTTTCTCAGAAAAAAAAAGCCCTTTTTTCCGCTTCACTCCGCACGCGAGCCTTGTGCTTTGCACTGAGCAGAGGGGGGAGGGGCGGTAGTTACACTCAAAGTAGCACAGGAACAGAGCGGGAGGGAAAGACAGAGAAAGAGAACCAGGGACAACAACGTTACATTAGAAAGGTATAGTAATCATCCACAACTATTTTCAGTTGCAGATGATAAAGGATTCAGAAAGTTTATTCATGCAGGCCTATATGACAGAGAATGTGCATCTTCTTTTTGTTTTCATATTTTAATTTATATTTAATTGTGTTGTGGTTTGTAGTGTTTTGTGTTGTTTCACTTTAAATTTGTTTCAAAGGAAAAAGCTGAAAATTTAAATAGTTAAAAGTTGAACTGTGAATAGTTGGTTTTTGTATTATATGATTTATTTATTACATTTTATGTGGAGTGAATAAATAAAAGTATATTTACGGTGGCCCCTAGAGACAAAGCAGCACGTACAAACTTCAAAACACGTATGAACTCCAAAACACGTAAAAACTCAGAAGCACGTACAAACTCCAAAACATGTACAAAACACAACAGAAGTGCTCCAGAATGCTATGGGCAGTGTTGAGCTTTTGTTACCTAGTGGCTACACAAGCCAGCAAGTACCAACGACCGGCTTTGGTGTGTGGTAGTAACAGGTAAATGAACATTTTTTTTAAATTATTTGAATATATATGAGTGCTTGTGTATAAATACACAAACAATACACATATGCTTTCAATTGTGTAATTTAAGTGATCTAGGTAGCTCTGTTTTGGAAGTTCAGTTAACGCTAGAAATGTGTTTTGGAGTTTGTACGTACTTTGTCTCTAGGGGCCACCGTAAATATTTATATTTAAACATATATAAATAAAATCACTTTTTTTACATTAGTAAATCCTTTTGTGCATAATTTTATATTATTGTTGATAATAAATTAATTAAAGCAACAAAACAACCTGAAGAGCCGGTTGGGAGCCGAAAGAGCCGGTTCTCCAAAAAGAGCTGGAAATCCCATCACTAACCCATTGTGAATGTGTGTGAATGCTTAGATTGCACTTAAGTACAGAAGGAAGTGCTTGTATGAGTGGGTGTGATTGGGTGAATGTGGCATGTTGTATACAGTGCTTTGAGTACTCCAGGAGAGTAGAAAAGCGCTATATAAGGATCAGTTCATTTACCAAGTAGAACCTTATCTCCGGAACGTCAACTGTGGGCCACATGTTTAGGAAGGCTTCTGATTTAATTAATCTACGTAGTTTCTTCCAACTGAAGAAATGGCTTACGAAAGCAAAAGATGTTGGACAATTCTAGTAGAAACAAGAATTTTCCACTACTAGGGAGGGCCCCTATAGGCACGACACAGTCTGCCCTTCTCCCACCAACAGGGAATGCAAAGGATGGCAAATCCCAGCCTTCTCTTTGGAAGTCTATGGCTATGTCCACACGTACACGGGTGAAAAATAACTGTCCACATGTAAACGCCAAAAATGAAGTCAAACGCTGTCAAGAACATGCCAAAGCAACAGGTGGCAATATAATCCACGATCTTTTTTTTAGAGCAGTACCCGTCTGAAATGTCACAAGAATTTCCTCATTGCGAGGAGGACATTCAAGGGCCATCATCACCACCAAGCTGAAGGCAAACAGGGGGGAAATATAGGGCAAGCGGACTGTCGTCGGAAAAGCAGTCATGGCAGATTGGTCCTACTGTACTGAGCTCTGTGAACAGATGTGGGGTCGCTCACCAGCGACAACTGCCATTCCGTCAGACATAGAAACAGCAGATGTTGACACAGCTTGTCATCATTTGGATTCTGCATCCACTTCGTCTGCACTTGACATATCGACTGTGGAAGTGTCAGATATGTCTGATCAACCACAGTCTGAGGACAGCCATTTGCCGACTTCTGCGGTGAAGGAGAGATCTTAGGTTAGCCTGCCATACATGTATAAATGAAGGCCTTAATTTCAATCAATCAATCATCAGTCAATCTTTATTTATAAAGCACTTTTCATACAGCAATGTAGCACAAAGTGCTTTACATGGTTAAAAGCAGCCCACCCCACCCCGCCCAATTTGTTTTTCATTATTTTATTCAACCTTTTTTCAAGGCAAAACTTGAACACAGACACACAGGACAGACTTAAAAGAAGACTTTAAACTGAGACACAGTAGCTGAATGTTGCAGTGGTGGACATACAGATGAAGAAGAGAATTCTGGATATGATGGAGAAACCTGAGAGGCGAGCTTCTGAACATTACCGTAAATTATAAGTCACTCTCGAGAGACTTACAAGTCCAATTGAAGATTAATTTTCACTGCTAAGACAAGTCATGTATCCACCACCACGACCGTTTAACCTGCCACCATACCATGGTGGGCACATCTCCACCCAACAGCATCATAAGGTATGGGGCGTTCGTGGCTCAAGAGTTGGGAGTTCGCCTTGTAATCGGAAGATTGCCGGTTCGATCCCCGGCTTGGACAGTCTCGGTCGTTGTGTCCTTGGGCAAGACACTTCACCCGTTGCCTACTGGTGGTGGTCAGAGGGCCCGGTGGCGCCAGTGTCCGGCAGCCTCGCCTCTGTCAGTGCGCCCCAGGGTGGCTGTGGCTACAACGTAGCTTGCCATCACCAGTGTGTGAATGTGTGTGTGAATGGGTGGATGACTGGATATGTAAAGCGCTTTGGGGTCCTTAGGGACTAGTAAAGCGCTATATAAATACAGGCCATTTACCATAACTGAGCCACCAAGCAGCACACCTAACCCAGTCTCACCTTTGCAGGGAACAGGGCAGTTTTCCTTCACACGAGCACTTTTGGAGGATGATATTTGAAATAATCTGCATCATTACTTATGCTGGGCAATAAATAACTTATGTTGGAGGCTGTTTTGGCTGCATCTGTACGTTTTATTTATCATTTGAATTTATTTTCATTATGCTTTATGTTAAAACGTTGAAAATGTGTTTTGTTTTTTTGCTTTTTCAGAATGCTCAACTGTTGACATGTTAAATGTTTTCCATTAGCTGTTATGCAGCTCCAATGTTTTATGTTTAAAACGGCAGTTAAGTGTAAGAGATCTTCCTTGTGACCTCACAAAACCTTCTTTTACCTACTTCTGAGAAGTTTTTGTGTTCTTCTAGAAAGGCAGTGTCAGGGGCTGGGTCTGTGGCCCAGCATTCTGAGTTTATTTTGTATTTTGATTTCTTATTATATTGGGAATATGTTAAGTTTTTGTGTTGCTATTGTTAGTGAGTATTTAGTTGAGTTTCTTTCTAGGTTTTTGTTTCTGCTATAATTCCTGATTTATAAGTCTTTTCTTACCTTTTGTGTTACTATGTCATGTGTTTCTTGTCATGCGTGTTTCAGGTTGTCAAGCTTGTGTGTCATGTCTACGGTTCTCAGTGTTTCCTATTTTATTTTGAAGAGTCGGGTGGCTCCATGTTCAATGTGTTTTGTTTTACTTCCCCTGTGGCATCATTATGTTCATTTGTCTCAGCTGTGTCTCCCCAGGTGTTTCCACTTCCCTCATTACCCTTCTGTGTGTTTAGTCTGTGTGGTTTCATTCAGTCTTGGTCAGGTTGTCTGTGTTACGTGAAGCCCCATGTAGTTCATAATTCCACTGAGGTTGTGTTCATGTTTCTTGTTCTCATTTTTCTTCATCACAGTTTCTCGCACGTTCCTGGGCAGAATCATGTTCATGTCTGTTTTCATAGTTACCAAAGTTTTGTCTCAGTTATCATAGTTTAGTTTTCCCAGTTTAGGTTTCAGGCTAGTTTTCGCTCCTGTTTGCTTTGCCTTGTTTTTGTACTCTTGTGAAGGACTCGCTTTTTATTTAACCCAAGTTACATCTCCTTCCATGTCTGCAATTGGGTCCTCCTTCTCACTCCCACACAGACAGGAAGCTAATTTTGTGTTACTTTTCAAGTGCCTTCATCATTAAAAATGCTAACAACTAAAACCAGCATTTTGGATTGTGTCTCACTTGGCTCTCTTGGAGTTTATTCAGTAAAGAAAGAAACAGAAAATTTTACGTTAGTCTGAGTGACAAAATGCATACAACATTTTAAAAAAGTCTTATTCCCTGTTACAAACGTTTAAGGTGGCAAGGTACCACTTTCTTTTTGAACATGTTTAGGATCACGGTGCACAGATCGTGAAGTGTGTGTTACACAACTAACATGTAACATACATACCCTGACACACAATTTCTGTAGATAAGACAGTGTCCTACAATAGAACAGAAATCCTTTTTTATGGATCAAGGAATTCAGTAAGGACTCTCCTGGCACTCTTCCCTTCTTATGTCATGCAGTCAGCTCTGTGGTAAGTCTGTGTGCAGGGTTCATACACCTTTTTCAGGGTCAAATTCAAGCCCTTTTTAAGCACTTTCAAGGTCCATGTTCAAGCTTTTCCAGCACATTGCCACTGTCATAAATTACATATTTATACAAAAACATACATACGCAGAATGATTTCACTTTTTTTTAATCACACAAAAAAGACGGTATTATGCTAAATGTCAGTTAGCAAATAACTTCACAATAAAAATGAGAAATATAATAGAATTTGTCTTTCAGGTAGGCATTGAATTAAAGTATCAAAAACAACTCAGAACAGTGCAAAAATAGATGGGGGAACTGTGGTAGGGGGAAAACTGCATCATATATAAATGCATATTTGCTTCACATTACCTCAGTAAGACCATGTGCAAAATCATCTTAGACTGACTTAAATGTCCCCCCCCCCCTTTTTGCTAAAAACAGAAAAAAGTACCACACAAAATACTACAAAAGCAAAAGGATGCATTATATGCATATAGTGTATAAACTGAGAAAAGGCATAGAAGCACATTTCACCAACAAATCTAGATGTGCAAATGGATGAATCAACTTGTCAGAGGTATTTATCATCTGTTGAGAAAAATAACCCACAAAACAAGAAAACTGCACCAAATACATCAAAATAATAAGGCCAAATAGGGCCGGGCCTATGAAGGAGTGTCTTTCAGTTCCTTGAGTTTGTCAGTTAAATGTTTCTCCAGAACCTCCAGACTTTTTCCCTTTTCTTTTGCAGCTCTTTGAAGCCCATTGGACTTTGAGATAAAGCACAATTTTCCTTCTGACTCAGCTTTTTCTGCATTCTGATCAGCAGGCTTTAGGAGAACCCACATATCCTTCTCCATTCTCTTCTTTTTGGCTTTTATCTCTGTTATCTCCTCTATTAGTCCTTTGGTCTTCTTTGCTTTCTGTTCATGTTACTTTAGAAATCTTTGGTCCTCAAGATACATGGGATACTTCTGCCTGGCTGCAGCTGCAGAGAGCAGTAGCTCTTTTGTGTAGACTACATTGCGCAAACCTCCAACATGGTTTACATGGTCAATAACGATCTGCTGAGCAATCAGTGAATGCTCTTTAAGGTTCTCAACCATTCCCTCGTTAGTCAGTCAGTCAGGGTGCTTGCTAATCAGTGCTTTTGCAACTCTGGTGAAGTCATCATCTTTTTGATATGCCTTGAAAGTGTACACGAAGCTTTTTCAAATATGTCATGCTTAACGTCTCGTGTCATTTGTGTCCCATCTTGCATGAAGGCAAGATTTCCCCTTCCAAGTCTGTACTCAACATCTACTGAGAAATTGGGTATATTAAAGAACTCCGGCCACTGATGGCTTAGCAATCGTAATGTCCCAACAGTTGACACGATTTCAGTGTTTGCTGTGCATGACTGATCATGTGTTGGGTTATGAAAGAGTTGTTAGATGAAGAGTTATGAGAGGGATGATTTTTTTTAGTGTTGCTCTTTCAGCATAATTGATTTGCCTCTTTAAGGCAAATCAATTATTTCAGTCAAATTGCAGAGGGCATTATTGAAGTCTTTATCTTCGTACTGTGGTTTAAAATGATACTGCAGCAATCTGGTGTCTTACACTTCATTAACTTTCTAATATCATCTTCACCGATGACAACTCTCAGCAACATCCGCTGGTCTATATTCAAGTAATTCTGAGAAAAGAGATATTTGTGTGAAATTCCAACATTTCAGTTACTCTCACTTAGCACAATTTTTTCAGCACATACTCAGTAGGCATTGCTACAGCGAATTCTCTAAAAATGTATGATGTTCGCTTGCTGGTATATGACGACGAGCCTTCACTAGAAGTGCATTACAGGAATGCAGATTATCAGTAACTATCTTAACTATTTCATTCACTAAGGGGTCATCAGATTGATTTAGTATTGTTAATAGATTAATGAAATAATGGCTGTGAAGGCAAATGAATCTTGTTTTACTGCTCTATAACCTCTTGCAAGGCAGATTTAGAGATGCTAAAAGTCAATGTCATTAAATCATTTTCACTAATGTGTTCCAGCTGTTTCTTCCATGTTTTTGTTGAATTCTGTTAATTGAAAGTCAGCGTCAGCAGCATCAGAATCACTGTCCTCAGGCGGAACAGTCACAATGTCCTCATGCTGAATAAACCAATTAGTCTGAAGTTCCTCAAATATATATTTTCTGAAACAATTTCAGGTTTGAATTTCATCTTATTGTCAAGCTGATGCTCTTTGCTTTTGTGTGCATTAAAGGTTAGTATCCCTACTAGTGAAGAGTGTGTTGTTTCCACAACACTGCTTTCCTCCCACGGTCCCTAGAGACGTTGAAAAGAATGACTTAGTCGAAGGCTCTAGAGGTCCCTATATACGCACGTAAACTTGTGTCAAAAAGTTCACCAAACTGATACGCACAGAATGTTTTCCTTCATCATGCGGTTGAAATTAGTGCAGGCTGTTGGCTTCGTTTGCGCTGTAGTGATGGGAATTCCGGATCATTTTAGAGAACTGGCTCTTTCGTCTCAGCTCACTAAAAAGAGACCGCTCTTTCGGCTCCCAACGGCTCTTCAGGTTGTTTTGTTGCTTTAATTAATTTATTATCAACAACAATATAAAATAATGCACAAAAGGAATTACTAATGTCAAAAAAAACGTGGTTTTATTTATATATGTTTAAATATAAATATATACGATGGCCCCTAGAGCAGGGGTGGGCAATCTCAGTCCACGAGGGCCGGTGTCTCTGCAGGTTTTAGATGTGTCCTCGAACCAACACAGCTGATTTAAATGGCTAAATTAGCTCCTCAACATGTCCTGAAGTTCTCCAGAGGCCTGGTAACGAACTAATCATGTGATTCAGGTGTGTTGACCCAGGGTGAGATCTAAAACCTGCAGGGACACCGGCCCTCGTGGACTGAGATTGCCCACCCCTGCCCTAGAGACACAGCACGTACAAACTCCAAAACACACTTCTAGCGTTAACTGAACTTCCAAAACAGAGCTACCTAGATCACTTAAATTACACAATTGAAAACATATGGGTATTGTTTCTGTATGTATACACAGGCACTCATATATATTCAAATAATTTAAAAAAAATGTTCATTTACCTGTTACTACCACACACCAAATCCGGTCGTTGGTACTTGCTGGCTTGTGTAGCCACTAGGTAACAAAAGCTCAACACTGCGCCCTAGCATCCTGGAGAACTTCTGTTGTGTTTTGGAGTTTGTACGTGCTTTGTCTCTAGGGGCAACCATAAATATACTTTTATTTATTCACTCCACATAAAATGATATAAATAAATCATAATACAAAAACCAACTATTTACATTTCAACTTTTAACTATTTAAATTTTCAGCTTTTTCCTTTTAAACAAATTTAAAGTGAAACAACACAAAACACTGCAAACCACAACACAATTAAATATAAATTAAAATATGAAAACAAAAAGAAGATGCACATTCTCTGTCATATAGGCCTGCATGAATAAACTTACTGAATCCTTTATCATCCCCAACTATTAGTCTGCTTTTCTAATGTGACTTTGTTGTCCCTGGCTCTCTTTCTCTGTCTTTCCCTCGGGCTCTGTTCCTGTGCTACTGCGAGTGTAACTACCGCCCCTCCCCCCTCTGCTCAGCGCAAGCACAAGGCTCGCATGTGGAGTGAAACGGAAAAAAAGTACGAGAGAGAGGGTGAGAGAAAGAAAGAAAAAAAAAAAAAACACGCTCGCGTCGTTCACTTCAAAGAACCTGCTCTAAGAGCCGTTTCGTTCGCAACCGACACATCACTATTGCACTGGGCTCTGGTCGGTGCAGTGACAAAAGGTTATTGTGTGGTTCAAGCAGTAGAAATGAATGTGTTTCAGAGTGCAGCACTGTGTATGCCGCATCCTATGTAACAGGGCCTTGAGACTGAATATAAGAGCCACACCTCCTGCCCACATATTAGTTAATTACAATACAGGAGGCTAGGTTTGAAAGATAACGCACACTCTCATTCCTGATTTACAGACAAGAATTATTTGTTTACCTGTAAAAATGGCCTATATTGCCACAGAATTACTGTATTTCACAATAAAAACATGTCATGGATGCTCAAAAGCAGGTGTCATCAATACGTCTTGGTAGGAAGTCATTTGCAAGAAAAAACATCTCAAAAATTGTGACTTTCTACCTTCTCCATCATGTCAACCATGGAAAATAATGTACTATGTTCATATGGCTGCAAATTGTGAGGATGGAAAACAAGCCTCTACCACCCCTCTCTTTATCTGTGAAACCTAAAAGGTAGTCATAAACCTGGTACTAAATTGTAAGAATTTGTAAGAAACCAGACCATATTGCAAGGAAAAACTATTTACTCACCAAATCAGTGAAGTAAGTGCAAAGAGTATAGTGATACCGACAATAACAAGCAGCAACACTGAAGTACTGTCCAGCTGCACCACAGTGGGATCAGGCACGTTTCAGACGAGACTGTGCTTTTCCTCCTCCAGCTACTAAAAAAGAGCTAATGTGGTTCTTGGGCCTGGTAGGTTTTTATCAACAGCTCTACAGGAATTTTTCAATGATGGCTGCACTGCTCACAAACCTGCTAAGCTCTGAGGTCATCCAATGGGTTTGTTCAAAATTCAATTCCTTTCAGCTTGCTTGTAGCCAAAAGTGTCCACCAACAGATTAGGTCTGTAATTTTTCTATTATTTTTATGGGTTTCTTTTTTGCTAGTTTTATTGCATGAAGTTTTTAACTAATAGTTCTTTTCATAAGTATATAATAGTCATTCCTTTTTTAACCTTTAAAACACCAGTTTGTTTGTACAATGCACTTGTTGGAAGACAACCTCAAAAATTAAAATTTCCTGTATTTGCATTTCTACTGGATTTTCTTGTATTATTAATAGTAGAGTCTTGGACATGTAATTGAGTAACATCAACATTGATTATTATGCATTGTTATTTTTGTCGTGCTGTGCGCCACATTGTTGTTTACATGAGATGAATTTTTACGATAGCGAATAGAGACAAAATACTGTTGCTTTTAATCTTACTATGCAGTTTTTACACGCTTACACATACACATGCAGTTACTGTCCTTCCATTTAGAAAGACAGAGGTGTCAGAGTGAACTTCGAACATGGCTTCTACATTTAACACAAACGCTCTCACAACCCAAATCCCGATGTCGGTTTTGAATAAATTTACCTTTTTTTAAAGAAAAATTAAATTTATGTATGCTCTATGTATTTTGATCATTCCTAAGTTGTGAGTCTACACAAACTAAAATACTGTCTTTAGTTATTAACATTTGAAATGATGAAGGCACTTGAAAAGTAACACAAATTCGTTATCATAAGTTATAGTGTTGTGGAATGTGGCTGGTGTAGACTCACAACTTAGGAATGGATACATACAGCATACATACATTTAATTAAAAAAAAATTACGAAAGCGTCTGTTGTAACAACCAATGTTCCCTCTAATTTTTCATGTGTCTGAGTGAACACACAAACTCCCTGAGCGGTCCCTTGGACCACTGTGAGCAACAGCAGACGTGTGCACTGTGGTCACGCCAGCATCGAATCCATCCAAGTTACATGGTTTATTAAAATAATCAAATTACAGCATTTACATTTATGTTAGACTACTTTTAAGTAACTGCTTTAGCCCACTTAGAATGAAAATATAATAATTTTTTTTTGTTAATAAAGTTCTGACTTGTATTATGAGTCTGAGTCTGTGGTCTGGGAGAGAGTCCTGTAACTCTGTCTGCAAAATACAGTAAAAAATACAGTAAATAATGACCAATGTTGGGAAATTAATTATATAGTTCTTTTGCAAACAACAAAGTGTTTTGCAGCTGTTTACCTAAAAATGCAGCCAAGGCGTTTTTTAAAATAAACATTTCAAACTATTTACAGAACAATCAGCTGTTCTGCATCAAATCTGATGCCACACAAATTATTTGTGCCACTCCAAAAAATAATTTGTGTCCACTATGAGATAAAGGAGAACAACAGCCTGATACCTGCAGGCCTGACAACAGGAGATGTATCACTGCTGTAACACCTGAAACATTCAGCAGTCGCCTCATTGTTCTGACACACACAACAAAACTATTGACTACACTACACACTGACTACACAAGATTTGCGCTAAACGTCGCAAATCTCTCACATCTCAAAACACCGCCGTCACTCCTAAAACTTCCCCCTTCCTAAACAACTAAATGCCATGTTGCCATATCATTTTTTGATTGGTCGACATGGTACTTTTTTTCGACCAATAGGAAAGGGTGGGTTTTTTTTGGTTTTGTTTTTGCTCACAGGTGGAGAGCGCTTTCGAGCTTTTTCCTTATAAAACGCCGTTTTTACCGTTTCTTCCCACAGTAAATATAAACAACGATAGTATTCAGGAAGAAAACCAAACATTGCAGATATTTTTATCATAACTCTGGTTTTACGTGGCCGATCAACACAATTTAAAAACTGGTATAAAGTCCACACTTTTTCCGTCAGTTGTTCCGTCTGTCCTGCTCACATCTCCAATGGTTGTACACGTTGTCATTAACGTGGCTTCACTCCACATCAGCCACGCCGCTTTGCTAGCTAAAACACCGGTGTCGGCACATAAGGACGCTGTCGTAGCCTGTCAACCACGTTGATTAGCTGCGTATATACGAATGTGAATCGCATCATTGGCTGGACTATGGGATAAGGTGGAATCGTTCTAATCCCATACGGGAGCAGCCAGTCACTTACTGACTAACACTGCAAAACAGAATTGTTAAAGTTTTAATTTTAATTTCAATTCAGGTTAGATTTTTTTTTGTGCACAACGCAGATTTTCTGTGCGCAAAGACCGTGTCAACAGTGCGCAATTGTGCATGCGCGCAGCTTAGAGGGAACATTGGTAACAACCCTTATTGTATTATAGCACCACTGGAGGGGGGTTGCCCTACTATTGTAGTAGTTGTGGGAGTCTCCTAGTGGGTGTGTGAGTATAGGGTGGCAACCATTACATGCTGCTCGTGTGTCTGTTCTCAGAGAAACCTTACCGTTGTAACAGGCTGGTGTAAGCGACTACAGACCCCCGCACATGTATGTTTGGACAGAGTAGAGCCGTGGAGACCTGGCTTGTATGGTCTTATGTTACTGACAACGCATAAAGGTCTGTTGTTTGATTTAACTGACTGGCTTCGAGTTAACCGGCTAACCCTTCACACTACATGCCCGCTGGACCTGCTAGCTGCTCCTTCCTCGCCAGACTGCTGTTACACTGTGTTGAATGTAGAAGCCATGTCCGAAATTCACTCTGACACCTCTGTCTTTCTAAATGGAGGGACATTAACTGCATGTGTATATTTAAGCGTGTAAAAACTGCAGATAATAAGACTAACAGCAACAGTATTTTGTCTCTATCTGCCATTGTTGAAATGAATCTCATGTAAATAATAACGTGGTGCACACCGTTGACGTTGTGCGAGTAAATCTCCGTTTTACTCATCCACACCTAGAGGTGGCTTGTCAGCCGTTTACATGTGGACGAAAGGCCCAAACACATAGAAAAATATGTATTTTCAAAAATACCCGTGTACGTGTGGACGAAGCCTGAGCAGTGTTGCCAACTTAGCGACTTTGTCGCTATATTTAGCGAGTTTTCAGACCTTTCACGCTTTCACGTCAAAAAAAGACGTGAAAGCGTGTATCGCTTTTACTCTCAACAAGCAGCGGGTGCTGTAACGCAGTCAGTTCTTCTTTTACTCTTTTACTCTTATGCTGTTTTGTGGATCACAAGGTTTAAAACTACTTATAAACACACACACACTAAGTAACTCCACCAGAGTGCCTATTTCGTGTCACTTTTGCCGGTCCAAGCCCGGGTAAAGGAGCAGGGTTGGAATTGTGACATTAAAAAAAACAATAATTGCTAAAAGAAATTTAATTTGTAGTTCTAAATAAACTCTAAATGCATTTAGGACGTTTTTTACTCACTTTATGTCTCTTCCACGATGTTATTTCTCTCTCCAACAACATAGGTTACAATTATATTAGCATGACCAATTATGCAAATTAGGTGGTGACGTCATTTAGCGACTTCTAGCGACTTTTAGGACAACCAATAGCGATTTTCCTTACTGAGGAGTTGGCAACACTGAGCCTGAGTTTTAGGACAATTTATTCCTCCCGCTGCCTCAGCAGAGCAACAGATATCATCATAGACAGTTCCCATCCTGTTTTTAACTTGTTCAGCCTGCTTCCCTCAGGGAAGCGCTACAGGTGCCCCCAAGGCCATAACCACCCTTAACTCATACACACACCAATAACACAGTCCCACACAGCCATTTTCCCATTTCCCTTTATAAACCACCACTGTGCAATACTAAATTCTATGCGCAATAACCCGAACTGTATATACAAAACAAACTATTTATTCACATATTTACTTTTTTCTTCTTACACCAGATTGTATATTTGTACATTTTTATAAATTTTATATATATAGCGCAGCAGAACTGTGCCCCCCTAACCCTCCCCCCCCCTACATGTTTGCACTGAGTTGGAGATGCTCTGTATCTTATTTAACAAATGTCTATTCTATTCTAAATAATAAAGGTTGAGTTTAAGGATAAAGTGACTGAAATGAACCCAGAACTGAACTGTGTATTTTTGCATTGTATTATATCCTAGGAGGCATTGTGTAACTCAATACTAAAAAATAACCTTGTAGTTGATGTTGTCACTAAGTAGCTCTACAGTATAGTGGATTACACATTTGCCTAAGTAGTGAACAAACCTTGGTGATTGTGTCAGGAAGGTGTAAACCTGCCGTAGTGACCACTTGTGAGCAAGGAAGTAGCTTGTTAATGTTGTGAATAGTTCCCTTCATCAGGGCGAGAGCACTGAATCACAAACAGTTTGTTGCACTTTTGGAGAAGCATAAGACTGAACATGCTAACACAGGATGCTACACAGGTGTCAGGTGCTCAGCTGGGACAAAGTGCTGAAAAGAGTGTCACTGCAGGTTGTTGGTTTGTTTGTTAGTTCTTTTTGACTCAACCTTCATAAGTGAACAAACATAAGAAATCTAGTTAGAGATCCTCTCTCACAATTGGTCCACTGTCCTTTGCATTTCCACCTCAGACATTGAATTTGAATGTTGATAAATAGTAATAACATTTTTGCATTTTTATTACAATTCCAATTTCATATATTTCTTTTTAAAAAATATCATAACCCTTTTCCAACATCCTGTATCCTGGCCATTTGTCAGCACTAATACTACCCCACTGACAACTGTGCTACAATTTTCGATTGCTTCTCAGGTGGAGTCCAGTGTCCAAACATCAGTGCTCTGCAGGAGGTGAGAAGGTGCAATGACCATCCCTGTACTGTCTACCACTGGCAAACTGGTCCATGGGGACAATGCATCGAGGACTCTTTCATTCCATCAACCAACACGTCTGTGGGCCGTACTCGTGGAGATGATGTCTCCTGTTCTGTGGGGATGCAAACCCGCAAAGTCATTTGTGTCCGGGTGAATGTGGGCCAGGTTCCTCCCAAAAAGTAAGAAAACCTAATCAGCATATTTTGGCATATGACCAAATACTGTATTGCACGTCTTGTGAAGTTGAAAGGGCATGAAACTGTCCCAGTTCATTACCAGTGCAAAAACTGAACAAAAATATCTATCAATATAAAATTATTCTTGGACTTTTTCACCTTCTGTCTTATTTTTATGTTTGACTGTCTGTTCTGTCACTTGTGATAACATTGCATGCACACATCAGTGCAACTGGATTGTGTGAACTGATATTTTAAATAAATATGCTTTTCTGATTTATCTCCAGATGAAATGGATAGATTAGTCTGGCTAAATTGTTCAACATGTAAAACAAACAATGTCAGACAATGTTTAAAGATAGATGTGAGGGCGGGGTTCGCCAGTGTGTTTGTGAACAGGACCTAAAAGCAGACGCTGAGAGAGGAACAGCATGTTTTCAACAAAAAATGAGCCTTTATTATGGCTGATTGTCATTAACAAAGACTAGGAAAGGTGAACAGGGCGAGTGCGAACTGAAAAACAAACTGGAAAACTACGAAAACTGTAACAAGACTGATGACTGACGAGACGTGGAGGAAAACCAGATGACGTGACAACGAACAAAGAAAGACAGGACTTAAATACACAGGAGGTGATCAGGGGAAGCTCAATGCAGTAGTGATGGGATTCATAATTAACTCGTTTGGTGCTCACAAACATCTTTTGATGAAATGTCAGGGAACTTTACATTTTCACTTAAGTATTGGAAGCACCTAAAAATAATGTGACCCTTCTTGTCTAGATTTTCTCTTTATAATATTGCGCCAATCTGATTGCACTTGATGCAATTTTTATTAACAACGACCTGGACTATAACCTTTGACCTTTAAGCATTTGTCTGGTTCTCGGTCATCCTGATCCTGGTAGTCAGTGGAGCTTGAAAAGAACAGGACTTCAAGTTTCCTGAAGAC
Source organism: Pelmatolapia mariae (assembly GCF_036321145.2). NCBI lineage: Eukaryota > Metazoa > Chordata > Actinopteri > Cichliformes > Cichlidae > Pelmatolapia > Pelmatolapia mariae. Next base: position 33,740,229 of record NC_086245.2, on the reverse strand, counting down.
ATTTCACCTCTCAATTTGCAAAAAATAAATAATAAAGACTCAGCAGCACTAAGTCCTGTCGCTCTTAAATCTGTTTTCACCTGTTTAGCTGGAGTGGGGCGGGTGGAGGTTTGCATGGTGCCACAGCGGTCATGTCAGTCGGGGGGATCCGGGGGTTTCTCTGTGAATGTCACGTTCCCGTGGCAGCGTGCTTGGTGCTCGCTCAGATTTGAAATTTTATTTTTCGCTGTAGAAAGAGGTTTTCTTCCCACACAGAGTGTACAGCCAATGCTAATGTTTTTGTCACTTTTTAAAACTCAAAGTAATGTGAGTACTTCCAAGCTTTAAAATGGTGCATAGTCGTACTCTCTCCCGCACTCAATATTATCCATTGTTGATCTGCACACGTCTGTTGCTGCCACGAGCGTCGCACACTTGTACGTCATTGTCATGAGACACTCTCACAAACAAAATCACGGTTTAGTAACGCAGCAACGAGGCATGCTTATGGGAAAGTAACCGTAATCTAATTACTTTTTCAATAGTAATCCCTACTTTACTCGTTACTTGAAAAAAGTAATCGGATTAGGCATTACTGCCCATCTCTGCAATAAGAAATATTTCTGTTCTATCTTCCAATGTACACATAGTAGAAAAAACTCAGCAAGGCTTTAGCTGTCAATTGAGAAAGCATCACGCCAAAACAAAATCAGTTTAGACTTGAGAAACAGAAGTTTTGATTCTTAGAGAGCACAGTGGAGTAAGAAGTATCATCAAGAAATTCTAAGACATCCTCTACAGAATAAGACTGGTAGAGGTAAGAAGCAAAAGATTTTAAGCGCTGCCTTCATAAGACTAAAGTGAACTTTACTGATGAGTCATGATTTCAATCCTGTTGAATGTTTGTGAACTGAAGACCGAGGTCCGTGCCAGAAGACGATCAAATCTGGAGGAGATTCGTCAAAGAAGAATGAGCTGGGATTGCTCAGGAGACATGTGTGAGACTTCTGCAGGATGTTATCCAGCAAAAAACGATACGCAATTAACTGTTACCATCAAGGGGGCAATTTTTACATTTGTCATGTTAATCCACAAATTTTATTAATATTTTAAGTAGACATTTTAGAAACATGTTATAAAGCTTCATGGAAGTTGTTTTTACAGTGCAGTGTGTTCACTGCGGCTCTATCAGATTTTCAAGGGTACTCTGTGTGTGTGTGACATGTCAGTGATGTACTTTCAGGTGTCCAGAGAGTGTTCGTCCAGACACTGTCAGGCCCTGTTTGCTGCCATGCAAGAGAGACTGTATTGTCACCCCATACAGTGATTGGAGCCCCTGTCCATCAACGTGTCAGACAGGTAGAATCAATGCACACATTAATGCTTCTAACAATGTTAGAAAGGCCACAAACAGCTAGAATGTGCGCGTGTAAAGCAGTCACCCCAATAATAAAGCATAGAAAATGTGCAAATCATTATTTTAGCTGTAGCAGATAAATAATAGCAGCAACCTCTTCACTGAAAAGGAATATCAAAAATCCCAGTTCTCTTGTGAATGTTGTGACATGTTTAATAAATGCCATGGAAATGCAGTGTTTCCAACAAAGGTTCCCAGGGTTAGATCCCCAAGGAGGTTACCTAGTGGAGATGGCAAGCAATGTGGGAGAAGAAGTTTGATGGTCCAGTTATTGTTGTTTTTTTTAAGCTAAGGTATGATGAAAAAGGATTGTATAGCTATAGTGAGGGCTATTTCAGTGGAGGCTGACACTTCTGCTGTAGCAGCTGCTAGAAATCCTGTATTTGTTCATTTGAATTCAATTCAGTTCAGTTTTATTTATAAAGCATCAAATCACAACATCAGTCCCCTCAAGGTGCTTTATATTGAAGAGTCTTTACCTTATATTGCAAGGTAAAGATTCTACAATATAAAGGAACACGTTTCCATGTAAATATGGAAAACCAGAAGCAAAACAAATGAGTCACTCTATTTCATTCAATCTGCACACAGTTACAATGTGTCTTTCATCTCTCTTAGATAATAGAGTGAATATTCCAGAGACATCTTTGTTGTTTGTTACATTCTCAGATCCTTCGGTCACGTTGAAGTGTGCATTAGGCTTATAAGATGCTTACTTTTAGAAGTAATAGTCCAGCTGCAATGCATCCCAAAACCATTTTCATCCTTAATAAATTATCCAAACTCAATCACTGGAAGCTTTAACCTGATATAGTAATCCTGATAGAAGTGGACTTCCTGTAAAGTCAATTATCTCTAACTGTCAGGTTGTATTGGATACCATAGAGCAGATAATGGAGATGACATTTGAGATTTCACTCAATTATATTAGCATCTCCTTGAAATGCTGTCTTCTTGTACAGGGTGAGGAATTACATAAGTATGCTAGCTAGGCTAATAATAAATATTCTCAGAGGACACAAAATACATCCTATCTTTAAAAAACAGCTTTAAAGATTCAGGGCATATTGGAATCTTCAATTGGAAACTTCAGTTTAAAGGATCAGTGTGTTCTCTTGTGGCTTCCCCTAGGCGGTAACACTAAAAAGAAGCAATACAGGAAACGGCTCATCATCCAGTTGCCAGCTAACGGAGGACAGGACTGCCCTGAGGTACTGACCCAGGAAAGAGATTGTGAGACTCCCTCTGTCTGTGAGGGATACAGGTATGGGTCCTGTTCCGTATATACGCATTCATGCATGAATTTAAACGCTATTAATATAGTTTAAATCATTATACACCGCTCAGAAACAAAAATTTAAGGAATACTTTTTAGATCAGAGAATGGCATCAAGTCAGTTAAACATCTGGGATGTTGATTTGGTAACTGCACTAGAGGGGCAACAATGAGAAACCCCCAAACAGGAATGGTTTTACACGTGGAGGACACTGACATTTTTCCCATCCTCATCATTTCTGTGTTTTTTCACTCAGTGTCAGAAGAGAACTGCTTTTGTATCAGTACTAATGTTATGTTGAAATGTGTGTGAAAAACATCTTAACATGAACAACCGAAATGAACATGGCTCAGGAAAAGGCAGACAACTACTGTGTCTGGTTGGGGGTGAGCGGAGGGAGACGAGACAAAGGACTCATTGTGAAAATCCAGACTACATATTACAAATATTTATTAAATAAAGAAAAGGGTTTGCAACGAAGAAATGCTCAGTGCATCTTGAGCTGGTCCTACAGTAAGCTGAAGGCTCTGCCTCCTGTTTTGCTTTTAAATATCCCAGGAACCACAAGCGAGCCTGTGGTCTGCGAGAAAAGTGCTCTATTGGGGTGATATGGTACTATGAGTTCATAAAGATAGGATGGGGCCTGATTATTTGAAACCTTTAGTCCCTGTCAGCACACTCACTGCATCATTTTGGATCAACTGAAGGCTTTCCAGGGAGTTTTTAGGAAATCCTGATAATAATAATAAAACAATAAATGCATGAACTAGTTTTTCAGTATAACTCTGAGAAAAGATGATTCTAATTTTACAGATACTCTGCAGCGACGAGTGCAATATCTCCAAAATTAGAATCTAAAATTAGAAACAGTCCAGCATAAGATAAGCTCATTTTTATTGTCAGTGTTGCAGAAGCAATGAATAATAGTTTGGCAGCATAAAGCCAAAATATTATTAACATTATATAAATACAATGTCAGAATCGACTCCAGGATCCCTTACAGTGCTGCAGAAGGCCAAGGTAATGCCAGCAAGTGTCTGTCCTGATAGAATGTTTCTAATTTTGATGATCCAGTACAAAAACCTAGAGGTCATCCAGGTCTTTATATCTTTAAGACATTCCTGCAGTTTAACTATATCATGAACACAGGGATAACACACACATATTAATTAAAAGGTGATTATTGTCTGCAAAGCAATGAAAATATATACTGTGCCTTTGAATGATATTGCACAATCACAGAAATTAACCCACTGTCAGAGAAGAAGATCATTTGTGACCAATGTTCCCTCTAATTTTTCATGTGTCTGAGCGAACACACAAACTCCCTGAGCGTCCCTTGGACCACTGTGAGCGACATCAGACGTGTGCACTGTGGTCACGCCAGCATTGAATCCATCCAAGTTACATGGTTTATTAAAATAATCAAATTACAGCATTTACATTTATGTTAGACTACTTTTAATTAACTGCTTTAACCCACTTACAATGAAAATGTAAAAAAAAATCTTGTTCATGACCTGTGTAGTATGTTAACACTATTGGAAGTAAAAATAACTTGAACTCCAATTTTGAAAACACAACTTTCTTTCTTTTAAAAAAAGCTCTGACTTGCATTATGAGTCTGTGGTCTGGGAGAGAGTCTGTAGCTCTCTGTCTGCAAAATACAGTATATAATGACCAATACTGGGCAATTAATTATATAGTTACTTCTTTAAAAAAGTAACTCAGTTTGGCAAACAACAAAGTTTTTTTGCAGCTATTTTTTTTAAATGCAGCCAAGGCATTTTTAAATAAACATTTCAAACTATTTACAGAACAATCAGCTGTTCTGCATCAAATTTGATGCCACACAAATTATTTGTGCCACTCCAAAAAATAATTTGTGTCCACTATGAGATAAAGGAGAACAACAGCCTGATACCTGCAGGCCTGACAACAGGAGATGTATCACTGCTGTAACACCTGTAACATTCAGCAGTCGCACTAACACACTAACTACACAAGATTTGTGCTAAACGTGTCAAATCTCTCACATCTCAAAGCACCGCCGTCACTCCTAAAACTTCCCCCAGTTTTGTAACAACTAGATGCCACGTTGCCATATCATTTTTTGATTGGTCGACATGGTACTTTTTTGGACGAATAGGAAAGGTGGGTGGAGTTTGTTTTTGCTCACAGGCGGAGTGTGCTTTCGAGCCTTTTTCCTTCTAAAATGACGTTTTTACAGTTTCTTCCCGCAGTAAATATAAACAACGATTGTATTCAGGAAGAAAACCAAACATTGCAGATATTTTTATCATAACTCTGGTTTTACGTGGCCTATCAACACAATTTAAAAACTGGTATAAAGTCCACACTTTTTCCGTAATTGTTCCGTCTGTCCTGCTCACATCTCCAATGGTTGTACACGTTGTCATTAACGTGGCTTCACTCCACATCAGCCACGCCGCTTTGCTAGCTAAAACATATAAGGACGCTGTCATAGCCTGTCAACCACGTTGATTAGCTGCGTATATACGAATGTGAATCGCATCATTGGCTGGACTATGGGATAAGGTGGAATCGTTCTAATCCCATACAGGAGCAGGCAGTCACTTACTGACTAACACTGCAAAACAGAATTGTTAAAGTATTAATTTTAATTTCAAATCAGGTTAGATTTTTTTTTGTGCGCAACACAGATTTTCTGTGCGCAGAGACCGTGCCAGCAGTGCGCAATTGCTTAGAGGGAACATTGTTTGTGACCTTCACTAAAGCTGTTTCTGTACAGTTATGAATTCTGAAAGCTGACTGAAACGCTTCAAATAAACTGTTCCTCTGCAGGTGAGCAGTTAACTGGTTTAATACTATTCTTTTATGAAATTTTGAGATGAAAGGAAAGTTGGAGATTGGTGCAGCTAAGCCACCCGATGGCTTTTTAAGTCATGGATTAATTACTGCCACCGTAAAGGCTCGTGGTATGTAGCCCATTAATATAGATAGATTAATCATATTAATCTGATAACATGTATTATCTGATAATACAATATATTTAAAACCAGTCTAATACAGTTTGTTAATCCTAACTTCATGTTTATAATAAACAAGCTCCTTCACAAGTTAAAAAAAAGTGGGGGGACTTTTTTCACTCAGTACCCTCCAAAAACTAATATGCAGTGCTGAATACAATGTTTTCTTGTGATGGCCAAATATGAACAAAGTAGACCAGTTCAATTTTCATTCAAGACTCCTCTTATAATATGTTTTTTGACAGATGGAAAACTCATAAGTGGCGAAGATGTCAATTGGTTCCATGGTCTGTTCGGGAGGGCAGTCCTGGGAATCAGGAGCTCTGTGGGCTGGGTCTGCAGGTTCGAGGTGAGGACAATCTCTCACACACACACACACACAGTAACGCGGTAAGGGACCAGGGCGCCTGACTGCAGCTTCATAGATAATGAGCTAATCAGAAGTGTTTCGACTCTGGAGCCTGAGTGTGTGAATAAAACACAGGAAAAAGAAATAGAGCTCATATATATATATATATATATATATATATTATGGTATTGAGGAATGTATACAGATGTACAACAAAATAAATATATGCATATATATCACAAACAAAAATAATGGTAATAATACAAAACAGCTTAGTGGGTCCCAAAAGGCGGTGGGACGAGGTTTAGTCCAGTGCGAGATCAGTTTCGTTCCACTGACCTTTGATAGGTCATGTATCAACAGTTGAATAGTTCAATTTATTCCATAGATTCACAGGTCCCGAGGTCGCTGATCAGGGCTTTGATCGCGGGAGTAAAAAAAACCTGACCTAAACAAGGTCAAAAAACATAAACTATCATTCAATATTAAATTGAAACAGCGTTCTACTGTCATGATAAAACAAATAAATCCATAAATAACAAAGTCAAATCATTAATGCCATATTTCATACAACAACCAATAGCCAAACAAATCACAACATCTAATTCTTATAATGATTTTCATTCAAAATAATATAGAAAAACATTCACATGGGTGCCATCAAAGTAAAGTAAATCACTTTATTTGCAATATTTATTTATTTGCAATAAAGCAAATAAACATTATCCAAGGTTAATTAAATATTTACAAAACAGATTTAATTCTAGGTGTTGCGCAACAAGTTTCAATATTCTAAAAGAAATTTATCTCAATTCAAAACTCCCATAGGCCGTTTTGGCATTTAATCAGAAAAGTAACAAAAGGCATCCAAAACGAACAAAACTACAGAAAATCAAATCAATTCAACTTGCCTAAAAAAATATGAAGATACAAGGTTTGGACACAGAATGGTTGCTGTGAAATTTTTGCCCCATATACCAAATACTTTTTAGGATATATTTTTTTAACAATTGCCTTTGACCCACTTTAACCATTTTCTTTGCACATTGAAATCTGAGACAATGTGAAAACATGAATAGCACAGCAAAACCTGTTTAAGATAAAAGCCTTAAATTTCCCATTGACCTATCTTACCATCACAGTGAATCAGGATGTTTCATTTCATACAGATACATAAAAAATGTCTGATAATTGGCTAACTGTGAAGAATAAATGCTAATTTAAAAAAAAAATGTGAATATGAATGAACTTCATAGTCAGAAAAAATGTCATTTTCATTTTACTTTCACACTAGACTGAGTAAATATGACAAGTTGTGCCAGAAAACACAAAAATCAGTCTATTGTCCTGTCCATATGGAACTAAACTGTGGAATTTCCAAATGATCTAGTATCCTGTTAAATATGTGCATACTTTGCATTTTCAAGATCTGGTAAATGGACTGATTCTTATATAGCGCTTTTCTACTCTCCTGGAGCACTCAAAGCACCTTATACAAGACTCCGCATTCACCCATGCACTGTTTTCTATGCATTTCAGTGCTTTCTAATTAATTAACTAACATTCATACTCAATGGATGCATCGGAGAGCGAGTGGGGGTTAGTATCTTTCCCAAGGATATTTGACATGCATAGTGGGGGAGCCAGGGATCAAACCACCAACCTTCCAATCAGTAGATGGCGTGCTCTACCTCCTGAGCTACAGCCACCTCAAGTCTGGGTCATTTGCTCTGTCATCTCAACCCCCCCCCCCCCCCCCGACATATATAATTAGCTTCACATATCAAATACTTTTCAAGAAACTTTTTTTTTCGTTTGCAATTTGGTCCAGGCTTAAAGTCTGAGGCAATGTTTTAACATTCAACATTTTCATTGGCTTTTTTGTTTCTTTAAACAATCAGAGTGAATCAGGATGTGTAATTTGAGACAGATTAAAAAAGTGTGCAACTATTGGGTAAATGAAATATGAACAAATGTAGGCCATCCTCACGTCCCGTGTTTGAGCATAATAATAAACACCTGCCAGAGACAACTAGTGATAACTTCTGAATAGTATATAATATTATACAGGTCACGATAAAATAATGTAAAGTAAAACATGTAGAACTTTTTTTGCATTAAATTCTTTGGCACAAAAATCAAGAAAAGAGTATTTTCATTAAACTTTTATTGTACCGTATTTTTCGGACCATAAGGCACATCGGATTATAAGGTGCAGTAGGCGAAACAAAACAGTCAGATAAGTCAAACTTTACTCAACTCATTCTTCTTGCTTCCACCACTTCTGTACCATTGATTCATTAATGCTGAATTCTCTGCAGCAGCTCTATTCCCATGTTGTTGCAGTATATTAATGACTAACCTCGTATTGTGGATGGATTATCTCAGTTGTTCTCCTGACTGAAGTTTGGTCCGTTTACAGCATCCTGCCATGCGATTGCATTTGTCCCTAACCATCGGGAACCCTCACGTTAACTTTTATCCAGTGGAAAAAAGTTAGCGTTCATCCTGCAGCTTCACTGTGTTTATGTTATGCTAACATAGCTGTGTCGCTAGCGATCACATAGCACATCATTATATACCAGCTAGCCCAACTTCAGTAACCCTACAAACGTCACTGCTGTTTAGTTTTCTGTCTTCATTTATGTTGGAAGTGATAGCAGAGCTGTACGTTTGAATTTTTCAGAAATCTCTCAGTCAGAACATGCTATATCATGTTTAGGTGGAAGCTAGCGAGCTAACTTCCTGCTAACTTCTAATTCCGTTAAATTTAATAAATTCTGTTTTCATGGATGCCTGGATGTTAAACTTCATTGTTACACCTGGTAAAGCAGCAACACTGATCATTTTATTAAAGATGAAAGAATTTAGACAGTTTTTGACTCTCAGTGATGCCGCAGTGTTCGTTTGACTTTGGGACCTGAAGGGACGGAGTTTAGGACCCAGGTTACTCCGCGAGGCTCCTGACCACCTTAGCCATTATGCTCTGAAAATCCATCAAGCGGTGCGGCTTCGTAGCTTACCAAAGTCATACTAAAACATTTTTGACAGATTTTTGAGCGCCGTGTACCACATAAAATCGGTTCAAGGTCAGTAAACACAACCAGTATTCATACATGAGACGCACCAGATTGTAAGGCACACTGTTGATTTTTGAGAAAATTAAAGGATTTTAAGTCCGACTTAGAGTGTGGAAAATATGGTAGTTAATAATTATCATTTTATAGTAGTGTGTATTCAAATATGGGAATTTTTAAGAGAGCTTGAATTTTGTTTTTGTATTTTAGCCAATACTTAGACTCTTTTCTAAATTCCTGAAAAAACACAAGTGATGAAAGACAAGTAATAATTTCAGGCTTTTGTCTTTAATAGTTTTTGGGCCATTCATGTTCCAATATTGTCTCCGATTTCAATATGCCTGAAAATGAGTGGATGGACCATTTTTCTAAAAACATATATCTTGAAAAGTATTTGATATATGAAGCTAAACATTCTCAGCAATAATTATTTGTCTCCAGACTTTGGACAGTCACATTTTTAAACAAATTGAATATGGCTAAGTAGAAAATGTTCTAAAAAAAAATGCTGATTTGACTCAGGTCTCAGAAATGAACAATATGCTCATATTTAACATAATAATTTCATTTTTTTTCACCATGTGGAGATTCCAGAATTTTATTCTGTTTGGACAATTTACCAGTGTTTGTGATTTTCTGCTACAACTTGTCATATTTACTTGATCCAAGTTGAGTGAAAAATGGCATTATCTTAATTTTTGTGACTATGAATTTTATGTTCAAAAAATATTCTACATGCTTTATTTGGCAGTATTGTTAAATTCAACTATATACCATTAAAAAAGTGTCACTCGTGTGTGTGAAGTGTTTTATTAGGGTGCGCTCAACATTCACTTTGCACAAGGGCTTTAATTTATTTTTCAGATTTTAATTATTAGGCATGTTTTAATATATCTGTCCAAAGAAAACCTTCAGGTTGTTATCTTTAATACATGTTGTGATATTCACGTTCAAACATTGCCTCAGATTTCAATGTGTGAAAAAATGGTCAAAGTAGGTCGGCAGGCAATTTTACAAATAATTATATGCTGGACAGTATTTGATATATGAAGCCAAAATCTTGCAGCAATCATTCTGTGTGTCCAGACTTTGTACCATAACACTTTTTTGAAAATTGGAAATGGTCACGCAGAAGGCCCATGCTGATTTGAGATCCCTCTGTAACTTGTTATAAAGGGTGATGGTCAAAAGGTTCTAACACGTGAATGATGCAGTGAATGACAGTCAGGTTAGTTGATGTTTTCACTCAGGAGTGTGCCTCCTTTCAGCCCATCACAGCAGCTGCACCATCATTTGCAAAGTCAGCAAACCTTGCTCATATTTTTTTTCAGAGACAGTCTTCATAACTGCATGTTGTGGTAGACAGCAGAGCTGTTCCATAACTGCAATTTAACAAGCTGAAAGAAGAAGCTGCAGAACTCACTTTTGTAGGGAATTCTGTGGTCAGTGATCAGGCAAGTGTTTGACACACAGTAGGAATAGTTATAGTATTTATTATGAGTCTCCTAATGCTCTGAATCCAATTCTTTCTTATTCATTTAGTTGATTGTAGTTTTTCAGAAACAGTGGTCATTAGTGGCTTACTGGAAAATTGAAATGGAAACCGGATCTGGAGTCATTGGCAGTGTCATCTGTCACTGGTGACGAGTTCTAATTATGAAAGTCAGTTTCCGATTTTAATTTTGTTGTAGACTGTTTTAAGATGCAAATCTTTTAAATCCCCACTGGAGACAAAAATAATAATTTAGTGGGGGAGGAGTGGATGGGCATGTAGACACTGATAAATGGAATCACAAAATAACATGTCACGGTCAGGGAAATGGTAAACATATAAGCAAATGTTAAGCAATAATTAATCACTTTACTGGATTAATAATTTAATGTGTGAGCAGAAATGTTCAGCTGTATTAATCTACAATCTCTTACCAAACACATTCATGTAATATATTACTATTAGACTTTCTACTTATATGTATTATTCCTTTAAGTTGTCAGAGAAATTAATGCATAGAAATTAGACTCGTTTTAAAGTCTCTTGCAAAAAGGCCTGTGACAGATCTGACCCCACATGTCGCTCTGGTAAATGTTAAGTCCCGTTTATTTATATACATGTATCCACATGTACAATGCAGCTCGATTCACCAGTGTTTCTGCTGTGGTCAGTTTTCCAGCTGCCTCCACACTCTCATATCTTGTCGCTGGTGGCAGGCACTAAAAAAGGGAAAAAGAATTCATCCACCTGATTACCTCCACCTGAGCCTCAGTCTCCTTGGCACTGCCCCTCAGCCACCACACCCCTGCCACAAGGCCATTGTCAGTTTCCAGTTATCTTCACCCTGATCCCTGGGAGGTACCTGTAATGGTATACTCTGGCTCTCTTCCACAGCGTGTCTTTATCCTGTCTCCCCAACCGGTCATGGCAGATGGCCCCGCCCCTCCCTGAGCCTGGTTCTGCCGGAGGTTTCTTCCTGTTAAAAGGGAGTTTTTCCTTCCCACTGTCGCCAAAGTGCTTGCTCATAATGGGTCATATGATTGTTGGGTTTTTCTCTGTATGTATTATTTTATTGTAGGACTGTGCCTTGGTGCAAATGATGTTGTGATTTGAGGCTGTATAAAAAAAAACTGAACTGAATTTAATTAAATTGATTAGTACAATACTACCCTTTTACTGTGCACCCTTTCACTTACATAAGGCATAACCATGTTGTGGATATTAAACAGAAGTAAACAGAGATAACCTTAAATACTGACAATTTGAAAAAAAAATGTTCTGCTATCAAATCATGCCCATCTATATTTTTCTGTGACAGCTGGAAAGATAGTATATTGGGGTAGGTTTAAAAAATCGATTTCCCCGATTCAAATTGATTTTAGTTTGAATAAAACAATATCGTTTCATAAAATCCTGAATCGATTTTTAAATATAAATGTATTTTGCCAGAAATGCCAGAATCTCAGGTTAAAGCTCACAAAACTGTGTCAACAACCGCCAAACAGCTAAAACAGCAAATGTTTAAAGGTAAACGGATTCTGCACAAAGATGTAAACACAAATTGTGGATCGCTCTCACGACGGCACGTACACAGATATGCCATTGGGTGCTGAAAGCCGACGTCTCATAGATTCTGAAGCTGCAGGTTTCATCACTCTGACCAAAATTCACTGAACCAGGAGCAAAAGAAGATCCAAACTACGCTGCACGTTTGAGAAACATTGTCATGAATTCCCTCTGACTTTGGCTTTTACTTCCTGCACAGCTCTCTCTCTCAGTGTACTCAGCGACCAGTTTACCATCAAAAGCTCTGTTTTCTGCATTATTCGCTTGCTGTTTACACACCAGTCTACCGTTTTATACAGTACCGTCGCCCGCTGTTTCTTGGTTGTTTTGTTTTTTCAAAAATGACCTTCGACAAGAAAAGCCTCATTTCTGCTGTTCAGTACTGAAAAAACCTTTACAAATGATGCTAAATTGCAAAATGCTTAGCTGTGTCTCTAATCAGACCTCTGTAACTTTGCTCTGCTTCACTTCAGCAACATCAGGTAATGTTCATATGTTGATATTGTTCACGGTTTTCTTCCCTTTTTCTATCTACTGAAGAATATCTTTAAGGGGATTATCTGCTATAAAAAGCCAGGCCAGGAAAGTCTCCTTCATGTTGTTCTGAGTTTTATCCTCACTTACTTTGACACAAAAGCCTCTGCTGTGATGCTCACACCTCTGATGAAGTCTCACAAGTGTCAGTGTTGTTTTTACACATAGATATAAAAACATGGACATGTACTGATAAATGATCAGAATTATAATATTTCTGACTGACTGAGTCAAAATTGAAGTGAATCTAATCAGTTACAGAAATCGAAATTGATACCCAGCCCTAATAGTACTCTAAATCTGATAATCAAATCCATTAGTGATTAGTTCACATTATCGGTTATACAAATGGTGTGCCATTACAAAAACAAAAGTCCATTCTTGCAGAACTCCATCATTCCTTTTTTTCCCCTTCTTTAGCTGTTTCATGCCGAAAGCAGGATGGTGGGCAAGCAGACATTGAAGCTTGTCTTAAGTTTGCTAGCTCCATGCCATCTCTCACCCAACCCTGTCAGGTGCCCTGCCAGGAAGACTGTCAACTCAGCAGCTGGTCCAAGTTTTCTTCCTGTACAGCAGATTGTGTGGGTGTCAGAACCCGCAAAAGGATGCTAGTAGGTGAGTGGCCGACTTCCAGAAACTTTAGTGTTAGTTCAGCAGATGTAAAAACATATTGTTACTTTTCTGTGTGTGAAGGTCACCACATTGAACCCTTCACTAGTGGAAAATTACCGTTTATCTTTTGCTGTTTCTACAGGGAGAAGTAGAAAGCATGACCAGTGTAAAAACAACCAGCTGTATCCCCTAAGTGAGACCCAGTACTGCCCATGTAATAAATACAATGCCCAGCCTGTAGGCAACTGGTCGGACTGTATCCTATCCGAGGGTGGTCGCATGGAGGGTCAGCTTGGCATGAAGATACAAGGTGACATCAAAGAGTGTGGCCAAGGGTACCGCTACCAAGCCATGGTGTGCTATGACCAAGACAACAGGATAGTGGAGACTTCTCGATGCAACAGCCACGGTGAGTTTTCTATGACTGAATAACTAAATCTGACCCCAAGGCGTCACATTAACACCGTTCCCCGCAGAGCAGGGGTCTCAAACTTATATGAGCCGTGGGCCACTGCTGACACTGCCATCTCATTGGAGGGCCACTTTAGTGTTCAAGTAGTACAAAAAAACTAACCAAACAAACAAGAAAACACCCACAAATATTTCTGAAAATGTAGATTTTTTTTTTATTTCAAATATTATATAACAAGACAAAACTGCAAATGTGAACACAGTTTTTTTCCTCCCTCTTAACTAACTGAAGCCTTTGATTGAACTACCAAATAAACACATTGGTGCGCTCTTTCTGGCCAGACACGTAACAGCACTTCTGCTATCATTTTATTGGTATTTAACAAAATAAAATGACAACTGAATGCGTACTATCCACCTGTGAAGGTGTGCCTTAGAAATATGTGCAAAACATCACTGAATTGAAATGGATTTCACAGCTCTGGGGAAGAAGCTGTGTCTCAGTCTGGTATGTTCATATAACGCTTTCCAGAAGGAAGCAGTATAAACAGTCCATTGCCAGCGTCAGTGGGGTCTGCAGCAATATGTCTGTCCCTTTTTTGGATCTGTCCAGCATACACTGAGTCCAGATGTGGAAGTGGACTTCCCACAATCCCTTGTGCTGTTTTCACCTCTGCTGCCGTCTCTACTTGACAGGGTTACAGCTAAATGTTGGAGATGTCAGTTAGCTGCAAGATATATATATTTGCATCTGCTGATTATTCTAAAGACAATGTGATTAAGTGTTCAATCAGCCTATGTTACTGATTTGCATGCTTATGTGACCGCTGTGTAGTGTCTTCTCTGGTCTGCATTCACAACAAAAAGGCAACAAGTTAGAATGCTTTCATTTATTGTCGTGGGCAGTCAGCATAAAGACCTCGCAGGAATCCTCCATTATTCTGAGGATTACATTTACACTTGCAGTGTGATCATATAGTGGTAAAATTATACAAACAAAATAGAAGAACCTCAACACAATTAATCTGCATCTTAAATTTCCCAAATGAAAGGAATACCGAAATATATTTCAGAGCTGTACATAAAACAATGTGTATTCTCTAAACAGTGTGGCACAGTCACATACCTGCATTCACAACAAAAAGGCAACAAGTTAGGATGCTTTCATTTATTGTCGTGGGCAGTCAGCATAAAGACCTAAATGGAAAAGCAACAACAGCGTTAGCTAACTATGCTCCCGTGTTTTTTTCCCTCTCTTCCCAATAAAGAAATCTCACATAAACGTGCATCAATTCAACATAAGGACTGGAGAAATTACCCGCAAAAAATGATGTTTAAACAACAAAAATAATCGGGTCAGATTGTATTACTGTTACAACCAGCGATATGATTTTTCTTCCCCACGACATTTGCGCATTCCTTACCTCGCAGGAATCCTCCATTATTCTGAGGATTACCCAGAATCCCTTGCCCTTTGTGAATGTTGCAGGGTGACTTTTACAACAGTAGGTGGTGCCAATGTCCCATTTAGCGGGATTTAACTTCAACTCTATTTAACTATGTTACACTTACATCACACAGTACTCTGCAATGAGAGTACTAACCGGTACCAGAAAGAGAAAGAAAGACTATATGTCTCCCATATCGGCTCCTATTCAGCAGCTTTCTTTAAATCCAGAGTAAATTTTAAAATGCTTCTCTCCAAATAGAAGGTCTTGAATAATCAGGCCAAGACCTCAAAGTGGCAAATCACCCTAATAGAGCACTTAGTTTGAAATGGAGAGACCATACCTTATTGGAAAAAATAGAGAAAAGTAACCATCACAACACAACTTCACTACAACCTCGAAAGTACCTTGTTCTGACTTTATTAGATAGTGAAGTGAAGCAGACCGGCCAAAGCCATATGGCAAATGGCGGCCTGCTCATCCCGGTGAGCTAAGCCACAGCTATGAAAATACTATGTTTAACCTAAGTTTTTGCACACACATTTAAACACGTGCATAGAGAAGCTGTCGATTTACCAATCAATCTATGTTTCTTCCTCACCCATGGTCACAAAAGAATAGGCTTTAAATACAAGTGACGGATTAGTTTCCTTGAAAAAAAAAAATCAAGTTAAGGCGATTCGGTCATCTGACCAGGATGACTCCTGGATCACTTCCAGTTGAGGTGTTTCAGACATGTCTTACCAGGAGGAGTCCCTGCTCATCAGTCCATCAGATGGATGGACCATTTTTCACAAACTTATATCTTGAAAATGATTGGATATGTGAAACAAATATTTTACAGCAATTTAATATGTCCAAACTTTGGACCATAAGATTTTTGTGCAAACCAGAGATGGTCGAGCAGAAGGCCCACAATAATTTGAGACTGAATGACCTGTATGTCAAATAATAAAAACAGACCATTAAAATCTATTTTGCCATACACCTTCCCAAAACTGTGTACAGCCAAGATGCTGTCAAATATCTTGCTCTACTTTTTTGTTATGTGACTGGTTACAGGGTATATTGAGGAAGCCTGCATCATTCCTTGTCCATCTGACTGCAAGCTAAGTGAGTGGTCCAACTGGTCTCGCTGTAGCAAATCATGTGGCAGTGGGGTCAAAGTTCGCTCTAAATGGCTCAGAGAAAAACCATACAATGGTGGCAGACCTTGCCCTAAATTGGACCATGTCAACCAGGTGAGAGAGGGCTCACTTAAAGTGTTATATTCTAGCTTTATACCTATTTTTTTGGATAATAACCTAAACAATGCTGTTTTCTGTTGTTTCCTTGTCTTCTTTTACAAATGGATTCCACTTACAGGCTCAAGTAAGTAGACTGCTGCATTTTGTAATTATTTCATAAATTAGTTTTGGTATTTAGTTTTATTATAATGTATGATTTTCAAACTTAAGCAAAACTGAGTGGAAGGATTTAAATTTCTCATTTTTTGACACATTTCCTCTTTGACATCAGGCAACTGTGCCTGTAGGGTAACTGGTGTTTTTATGTGCATCAGGTCTATGAGGTGGTGCCTTGCCTCAGTGACTGTGGGCAGTATGTGTGGGTGGCAGAGCCTTGGAGTGTGTGGAAAGTCAGCAATGTGGACCTGAATGACAACTGTGGTGAAGGTGTTCAAACCCGAAATGTCAAGTAAGATGAACAGAATCATGTGTCAGTGTCTCTGATCTTTAGGTAGAGCTTTAAACAGGTGATATTCTTCCTTTTGGAGGAAAAACAGAGCTGAGTGTTTGCTTGTGCTGAATTGTTAAAAAGTGATCAAACAATTAAAATAGTAGTGCATGATGTTATAACCGATATATACACTATATTGCCAAAAGTATTCACTGACCCGTCCAAATCATTGAATAGAATAGAAATATCCTTTTTTGTCCCTCTTTGGGGAAATTCAGGTGTTCCATCAGCAAAGTGACAGGCAGATGGAGCATGCAGATTCACACAAAAGTAACGAAAGTAAAAACAAAAAACAAAACAAGAAATAAGAGACTGTAAGGGCAAATTTACAACATCCAAAAAAAAGATTACCGTACAGTTAGTAAAAATAGCATACTCAAATTCAAAGAAATGTGAAAGTAAGCTAATCCTTTTAAAAATATACAAAAAGTGCTATATATTTGTGCTTTAAAGAACCTGACAAACTGTTTACAGAAAATGGGAAACGTGTGCAAATAACAGCAGGGATGTGAACAACCTATTATGTTTGTTGGGAGCAGTGATGCTTATAAAGTCTAACAACTGCCGAGAGGAAGGAGCTGTGATAACGCTCCTCTGTGTACCTACAATGCAGCAGTCTGATTCAGAATCAGAGTCTTTATTGTCACTGTCGCAATGAAACACTGAACAATAGAATTGAGGTGCAACTCTCTCACTGCAAAAGAAGACACAGTCACTCAATAAAATTTAAATTAAGTTAAAAAATAGAAAATATATATAAAAATATTGTTGTATTCGAAAGTTGTATTCGATCAGATTGTCTGATTATCTTAGCAGCATGTAGCAATGTGATGGCTGAGGGATAAAAGCTTTTCCTAAGTCTGTCTTTATGGATCTTAATCGTCTGGCTAAAAGTAGACTTTGAAACAGGTCATGATCAGGGAGTGATGGGCGTTGAGGGATTTTCTTAATGTTCCTGAGACCACTCTCAGTGTGGGAGTTGTGCAGTTCTTTAAATGAGGGGAGTGGACAGCTCACTATCCGCTGGGCGACCCGTATAACCCTGCAGTGGTTTCTCTTCTGTGCTACTGAGCAGCTGGAGAAGGATACCAGGATACTTTCTACTGTGCAGTGATAGTAGGACACAAACAGTTTCTCGGGGATGTTATTCTTTCTGAGAACCCTCAGAAAGTAGAGTCTCTTGTGGGCTTTCTTCACTACCTCAGCAGTGTGCGTTCCCTTGATCAGGTCTGGCCTGATCATTTCACACATAATGTGCTGATGGAATTTAGAAAGCACAGATTTTAAATCCACATGATTAAACTGGCCTTCGTGTCCATTATCAGTGTCTGACCTCACAAATGTGCTTCTTGAAGAGTAGTCAAAAATCCCCATCATATGGAAAGTCTTCCCAGAAGAGTTGAAGCTGTTATAGCTTAGAGGATGGGTCGACATCATGTTAAACCATTTTCATTAAAAAATATATTTTTGGCAATATAGAGTACATCTGGTTTAATATCCAGATATTTAGCTTTACAAAGACTATTAGACCACATGTATTCATGTTTATTAACAGCTTTAGTTCAAGAAGACTGTAAAAATAGGCTCAAATATTCGAGTGTTGTTGAAGGAATGCTGTGAAACTAACTTTTGCTTCAACCTTTTGTGACCAGGTGCATGCTGAACACTATAGACGGGCCCTCTGAACAGGTGGAGGACTACTTGTGTGACCCAGAGGAAATGCCTTTGGGGGCCCGCAAGAGCCACCTGCCCTGCCCGGAAGACTGTGTGTTGTCAGACTGGGGAGCTTGGAGCCCATGTCCACTGGTAAGGATGGAATGAAGTTGCCAGTCTTTTTTTTTTCTATCTAAATCTTACATTACTTCTGACATGTTGCCTTTATTATATAGTGGATAGTTGAAACCAGAGTTAAAGTAGTGGTTTTGAATTCAGAGATCTAGTGAAGGTAATAGTAATAGAGGAACCCCGCCTGTGTCAACTAAACCCGCTCTTCGTGCTAAAAAGGCACTCTGTGAATAAGTACATATGTTTGTTGATGGGTGAATGTGTCTTGTGGTGTAAAGGCAGTTTAGGAAAGATAAGCATGCTGCATAAAGTGAATTCTAATTTCCCATATGTGTAAATAGATTGGACCCAGCAACTTTAGAGTTTTAAGACTTCTCAGCCAATCAGATTGTCTCGTATTTCTTTATGGCTATTGTGTAATGAAGTTAAAAACCATTACATTGGATACAGTAGTGATATAGTTTAAAGCCTTCCCCTGCTTTGTAGCATCATTTTCAGATTCTCAGTGAGTTATCTTAATTACCAGATGAAAGTCAGCGATTATTGACCCAAATTGTTTATAATCTAACAAGTTACTATAATTAACTGATGAGACTGGTAATACAAATGTTCCAAAACTTTGCACAAAAATGAAAAAGAAATTTAAATGAAAAATAACTAGATTAACTCTCTTATTTCTAAGTCATCATAGGTGGTAATCTTAACCCTATATTTTGAAGAAGGCCAAAATTTGACTCATTATTACAGTCCAGAATGGGATATATAGTATGTAGCTCCAATTAATTTACCAATAGGAGAGAAGATGAAAATCTGGCAGCCAATGGTGGGATAAAGTAAAAGCGCAGCACCAACATGAGGAGCTAAACAAGGTGGAAATTAAGATGCTTCTAAACCAGCCGAGACATATGTTCTCACCAGCATATCCTGGGTTAGAATAGGGTTTGCTCCCAGTTGGACTTGTCCAGCACATCTCACCTAGATGATGCTCAAAAGGTCAGATGCACGAAGGACCTGAATTGGCTCCTTTTGATAAGGAGGAGTAAAGGCTCTAATTTCAGTCCCTTCAGCATGACCAAGCTCTAACCCTACTTCTAAAGGAGAACAAAGACACCCTTCAGAGGAAGCTAATGTCAACTGTTTGTATTTGTGATCTAATTTTTTAGTCACTACCCAGAGCTTGTGGTCATAGGTGAGGGTAGGAAAATATATTGCCCAGTAAATCAAAAACTTCTCTTTCATACTCAATGCTCATGCTACAGGAGTAGCATTACTGCATATGTTGCACGAATCCATCTGTCAGTCTCCTTCATCATTTTTCCCTCTTTAGTGAATAAGACTCTGAGACAAACTGATGTACTTGGGGCATTAATTCAGCCCCACCCCAGGGTAGACACTTTAACTTTTCCCAGATGAAAACAAAGGATTCAGACTTGGAGTTGCTAATTCTTATCTCAGCCACTTTATACTCTATTGCAAACGCTCTCAGTGTAAGCTTTAAATAACTGCATGATGACGCCAACAGAAGCAGCTCACCTCTCCACCCAAAAGTCCAAGAAATGCATGATATGATTACAGAATCAATCATTAGCCTGCAACCAAGTGTGTCCTAGTGCCAAATGCATTTATGAAAACTCTCATGCTATAGACAACCTGTGAACAACAAAGAAGTCCAGTTACAGCGCACCGCTCAGGTTTAGGTCAGGTAGGATGTGTCTGTGAAGGTACTCAGTCATCCAGGTCATCGTAGTCTAAGGAGCTTGGAAAGAAAAGCGTCTGGACTTCTTTAAGTTGCTTGAAGACGTTTCACCTCTCACCCGAGAAGCTTCTTCAGTTCTAAGGGTCAAATGGTGGAGAGTCCCAGATTTAAACCCAGTGGGAGTATCCCCCCAAAGAAGGAAAAAAGGACCCCCTGATGATCCTCTACCTAATCACATGAGCCAAGGTGTGAAAACGGGTGTGGGTCACAATCAGCCAGAGTTTCGGGTGAGCTCATTGTGAAACCTGGCCCCACCCTATCATGTGATTTCGAAATCACATGGTAGGGTGGGGCTAGGTTTCACAATGAGCTCACCCTTTAAGTTCAAGCAACTTAAAGAAGTCCAGACGCTTTTCTTTCCGAGCTCCTTAGACGTCAAGTAGGATGTTGCTCCCGATCACACTCCACCAGCCTTCACTGTCATTGCTCACATGAATGCTGAGGTCCCCAAGGACAACAAATCAGTCCCCAGGTGGGGGACCTTCCAGCTATCAGCCAGGCACTCCCAGAAGGCTGTGTACTCTGAGCTGATGCTTGGGGCACAGGGAAAAACAACAGTGAGGACCTGTTCTCTTACCCCAAGGTGCATGGAAACATCCACTTGAGAAAACTACCAGCAAAGAGAAGTACTTACTGAATGCAACTCCAAAGTGGAATAAAGATTAGCCCGTCTCCAGGATACTGGATCCAGACTTGAGCTGTGTGTTGAGCTGAGCCGAAATATATCTAGCTGGTATTGCTCAGTGTCACGTATTTGTTTGTATGTTAATTCAATTCACTTTTATTTATATACTGCTAACAACAATTGTGTCAACACACTTTATATAGTGAGATCCTATATTATTTAAGAGAGAACCGCAATGACCAATCGCCAAGTGCTTACTCTATGTGCAAGCACTTGGCGATTGGTGGGAAGTAAGCGCTCCTTTTCAACAGGAGCTCTCTGTCAGGACCAGACTCATGGAGGGGCAGTAATCTGCAGTGACCAACTGAGGGTCAAGGGAAAAGAAGAGACAAAAGGTGAGGACAGATAGACCGCTAATAACAAACAGGACAAGACAGTTAACAATGTGCAAAAGTGCCATATAAACAAGTCAGGACTGAAAAGAAGAAAGAATGAAAGTCCAACACCAGTCTAGACTTAGAGCAACATAACAAAGGGATTTTTGTTATGTTGCTGTAATTTACAAAAAATCTAAACCTTTAAAAAAAAAAACAACAACAGAAAAAAATGAGCGCACAGAAGAGGGACTGGATAGTTAAACATTGTAGTTCCCATTCTACTTTTGGAAACTCAAGAAACCATAGGTACCATAGGTATGGTAGGTGAATGTGACTGTGGACAATTGTCTGTCTCTATGCGTACCCCACCTCTTGTGTTAATGTAGCTGGGAAAGGTTCCAGTCCCTCATGACCCTGAATTGGATAAGCAGAGGAGATTGGATGGATGGAATGAAACAAGGAAGGAAGGAAACCATAAGTAAACAAAGTGCTCTTTTGGGATATCATGGAGCCTTGATCATATATTTTGGAGAAGGTCGTGACTTATTTTTGGAAAAATGTGAATAGATTTTCCTGTGTGCCAATTAAAATGATCATTTTCTCAGTTCTCTGTTGCCAAAACTTGGATTAACTGTGAAATAAAAACAATATTCTGATTGCCGAGGGTTAGAATTAGAGTTGGGATTATCACTGATAATGACTTTGACTTCTGAAGGTGAATATATGAATTAGGCCTGATCATTCAGGACTTTGTGTGTGAAAGAAACAAGCTTAGCTTCTGTTCTGGTTTTAGAGTTTTTCTTGATCGCTTAGGCACAATTGTGACAGCAGAAAAGTAATTCTTACTACTGTTAATACAGTTCTCAAATCAGGAACACATTTCACCAACCACAATAGGCTTTCTCATAGTTTTAATACAAACTGCTAGTGTTTCAATGCAAGATATGATGCACTTCTCACTTGAATCTCACATCTCATCAAAAGAGTTCAAATTTCAGTCAAATTACTTCTGCCTGTCTATCTGCAACATAGAAAAATCAAAAGCCTTTATGTTCCACGCTTTTAATGTGTGCTTATGTAAAACAGTCAGAACCTTTCCCTCTGCTTTTCAGCCATGTAGTGAGAACAGCACCCGGGAGAGGAGTGCTTACCCGCTCCGACAGCCAGGAGAAAAGAAGGAGTGTCCACCGACTAAAGAGACAGAGCCATGCAAACTCAACAGGAACTGCTTTCACTACACCTACAACATCACTGGTCAGCATTAACCTGTTCAGATTTGTTTCCAAAGAAGTTGGGATATTATGTATGTTAATAAAAACAATGAATGCAAATCAATTAAATTCTGTACTTAAAGCAGGGGTCTCAAACTCCAGGCCTCGAGGGCCGGTGTCCTGCAGGTTTTAGATGTGTCCTTATCCAACACAGCTGATTTAAATGGCTAAATGACCTCCTCAACATGTCTTGAAGTTCTCCAGAGGCCTGCTAATGAACTAATCACTTGATTCAGGTGTGTTGACCTAGGGTGATATCTAAACCTGCAGGACACCAGCCCTCGAGGCCTGGAGTTCGAGACCCCTGATTTAAAGACACAGCATAGTGCAGTGTTTAGCACTGCAAATTCAAAGCAAGCACATCCTGGGTTTAAGCTGTTCAGTGCTCTTCTGTGTAAAGTTACCGTTTCACTTTGTGCCTGCGTGAGTTTTTTCCATGTACTGTATGTTTAAATCCTCATAGGTGTCAATGTGAGCATGAATGATTGTCTTTTTGTGTTGGCTTTGCAAAAGACTTGCGATCTGATTGCAATCTTTCACTGAGTGTACACCCAGCATGCACGGATGAATTAAAGGAAGGAAAACAGAATGTCGGTTGTTTAAACTGAAACTTTGGCCTGGTCATTAAAAAGTATTTTATGGGTCAGAAATAAGCAACTTGGGGTTAGTACCTTGCCCAGGCATACAGACTGAAGCAGCCAGAGATTGAACCACCAACCTTGAGACTGTAGATGACCTACTCTCCTACCTCCTGAGCTACAGCCACCCCTGTTATGCTGACCTTTTACTGTTATGCTGTCTCTTCAGAATGGAGTACCTGTCAGCTCAGTGACAAAGCAGTGTGTGGAAATGGATTCAAAACCCGCATGCTGGACTGTGTGCGTAGTGATGGTAAATCTGTAGACCTCATCTTCTGCAAAGAGGTGAGATGTGTTGTACTGCTTGCCTTTTAAACCTTTGTAAATGGTTCTGTTTGAGTTCGTGAAATACTAATGATATTTCTTTGCAGCTTGGTCTGGAGAGAAAGTGGCAAATGAATGCATCCTGTGTTGTGGAGTGTCCTGTTAATTGCCAGCTGTCTGACTGGTCACCATGGTCTGACTGTAGTCACACATGTGGACTGGCAGGTAAACAAATCCAGGGAAGAATTGGAATTAACCAGTTACATTTTTCACAGTAGTGTATTGCTACTATGTGCTAATGTTTGAGTCCAACAGTCTCTAATCATATATATTTCCTTTTAAGTTTTCTGTACTTTATCTGCACTGCACTGTGTTATTTTACAGATAGAAACTGTTCACAGCTCAGCTGCTCTAACAGGAATGATAAACACTGGAATAAAAGTGAATGTGGGAATTACAAACCTTTACTTCATGTAGATTGTCCAAATGCTTTACAAATGTTCTCTTAGCTTGGAGTTGCTGGTTATAGTGCAGGAGATTTCCCCACCTGGTGACTCCATTGTCCTACTTCATCACATGACAGTGAGACCTGGAGTGGTGTAATTGGGAGGAACGGCCTGCCTCGAGTGGTTCAGATTACTGGATTTTTGTGCAATTTGTGACAGAGGAATGTTTATGTGCACATGGCACTAGTACGCCCTAGGTAAATGATTGATTTTGTAATTTGTAATCTGGAAATATTTTTTTTGAGACTTTTTGAGAAGCTAAGCATTTAACAGATCAGCATCTAGTAGTTAGTTAGATCAAAAGGCAGGGTAGGATGGTGGACAGGCCTCGCACACCCAAACATATAGGAAGGATGCACTGGGAACATCTGGCAGAGGCCACCTCCATCAGAACTTTGACAGCATTCAGAGAGAAGCTGGGAATACTGACTCCAAATGTACCATGTTCCTCACCTACATTGTTGAGATGGCTTCACAAAGGAGCAGCTACAAGGTGGTCGTAATTGTTTTGTTGATAATCCCCAAACAACATGGTGGACATCATAGATGAAGGGAGCTGACAAGCTAAAGAAGGGGTTCTGTCAGGCTTGCGTAGCTTGGAGGACTCCGGAGGTGGCAGACAGGTACTGGCGGGTCAGATGGAGTGTGGCTCTGGTAGTAGCTGAAACAAGGAGTTCAGTTAGGCCATGGTGCAATTGCTTCCTTTTTCTATTCTACTTGAACACTCGAAGCGCTTTGTACTGATTCACCCATTCACTTTTTTCTACACCTAATTCCTTTCTATCGGACATTCACACATTCTCACTCCGATAAGTGCCTCAGAGAGCACTTGGAATTCGGTATCTTTCCCAAGAATGCTTTGCCATTTGGACTGGAACCACCAACCTTCTGATTAGTAGATGACCTGCTCTACTTCCTGAGCTACCTCCTAAATTCTGGAAAATTATGATGTGACTCAGGAAGGAAAAGCATTGTTTTCTCACACAGAGTGTGGTGTAGGGGGAGTGTTGCTGATGTCAACTGAGCATATAGTTGGTCAATGAAAGGAATACTTTTCATCCATCCTGCTGGCATGCCTTCCGTAACGGAAGCAGAGTCTGGGACGAGGGAGATGACTCTGTGAATTTTTGAAGTAGTTAAACAACTCCTTGGTGGCAGGGCCCCTTGTGTGGATGAGATTCATCCTGTGTACCTAAGGCTGTTATGTTATGCACACATGGAAAGAAAGCTCTTAAAACATGTGGTTGTCCCAACTAGGCCTTCATCAAATAAATGCAGATAGATAGAAAAGGTCAGACACCAACTTGGGAGAGACAGCATGGCAAACAGAAGATCATAGTCATTCAAGTCAGGTTTGTTAGAGAAACCCCAGAGAATTTTCTCCAAGCATGACATCACAGTGGACTTCAGATCCAGCCCCACTCTGAGACAATATCTGGTTCATCCCAAGGACAAAAACTCGCAAACACAAGTTAAGCTGTGCAGTGGTGTGAGCAGTGCTCAGATCCCTACATTGGAGAAACCAAACAGCTGCTCCACAAACATGTGACACAACATGGAAGAGCCATCCAAACAGGACAAGACTCTACACCTGAATCATGCCAATGTTCACATTTTGGAATTTAGGACAGATGGTTTGAGTGAGGAGTAAAAGAAACCATGTACATCCACTGTGAATGACCGTCTTTAAACACAGAGGTGGTGGCTTATGATACTGTAAGCTGCCTTCAATGCAGTTTGAGGTCCTTTCCCATTTTGCATCAGGTAACTTCAATAGGCCACATAATAGGGTGAGGTATGGTCTCACAGTGGTTTCATCCGAAACCCCTGGTGGTGGTAATAACATGTTCCTTTTTTTCACACCTGTGATGATGCACAATGATTAATAGGGGGTCAGTGACCTTCTTAATGGACAACCCCACTAGGGTTTAAATACCCAGGACTCTCCAGCTTTTGATTTTAGACCTTAAGAAGCCTCTTGGATGAGAGATGAAACAGTCCAGTTGCCTCCTTCAAACTCCTTTTAATACACAGTGAATCTGGTAAAATGGACTCTTGGCGTTCTCTCTCCATATTCCCAGTTGAAAAAAAGAGGTGCAATTTCAATAGTATGTCTCAGAAATTCTGTCGTAATGTGTAAAATTCCTTAAAAAAAATGTTTATTTACTTTTTACTGAAAATTTACCCTGAAATTTCTATAGTAGATAGAAATAAAACAGGATTTTTTCAGTTATTTAATTCTTTATCTCTTATTTCATTTGTTTGGTATAGTTTGAATGCCATGGTCCTGGGGTTTGACCATGTGTTTGGACTTTGTTTGGGTTTGTGTTTTGCATTGTTTGGCCTCGTTCACTCTTTTAGGGATCTTATTCTGATGTTCAGTTTTGCGAGGCCTTGGTGCTAGTTCTTAGTTCAGAGCTTTGTTCCATTTTGTGTCCTGTTTGTCTTGGTCTTGCATCCCTGTGTCCTCCCCAGCATCCCCAGCAGTGAGTCAGTTATGTCTGTTTATGAATGTCAAGTTTGCGCTGTCTCTCACCCTCTCTCTGTCTCTCAACCTCTCTCTGTCCATCGCACTCTTTCTCACCTGTGTCTCGGTGTTAGTGATTTCCTGTTTTGTAGTGATAGTAACTTGTCTTGTGTGTGCCATGTTCAGTTTTGCTTCCCCCGTCTTGTTAGTTAGATTATGTCCAGCCATGTTCCCCAGGTGTTTCTTCTCTGCCCCAGTTCCCTCTTGTGTATAAATTGTCTGTGTCTCCCTCCGTCCGGTGTCTTGATCTCCCTCATTCCTCTGGCTGTCTGTTCTGTCAGTATAGTACCAATTGCCTTCCTAGTGAAGTTAAATTAATCTGTAAATTCCTCAAAAAAGCTGCCTTTGAGTTTGGTCCTGCCCGAGAGTGCTACACTTTGGGTCCTGTCCTTCCTTGCCTCACACAGCGTTACATGATATTAAATAGCAAAGGAAGAGGTCTTCAGCAGTAGAAACAGCTGTAAACTTATGAAAACACAGCTAAAAGTTAAAAGTCTATGCCCTCTAAAGCTATCCAGTGGTGCAGAGTCTTTGCCAGGCTGATTCTGGCCCCCGAGCCTTATTTTTAAGACCCCTGACTTAAACCATATACTTCAGGCCTTGTATCGATTGTTATTTACTTAGTACTGACTAAAAAACAACTGAAAATCAGGTTCAGTTTGAAACCCACTAACTGAAAATGAATGCACAGGTACCAGGCACAGTACCAAAAACATGTTGATACTATATTGCATTTGAGCCTTCATGCCTGATAGATGGCTATGACCTTCAAACTCTGTACCTCAGTATGTCGTGCAGGCCTCCTGTTTACATCAAACAAATAAATAAGAAAAGTCTTTGTAATAAAACAGTGATATCACAATAATGAGGGACCAGGTTTTAGACACTGTAGAACATCAAAAATAAAGTTAAACTGGAACTGAAGACAAACAGTCTACATTTGTTTTTAGTGTGAGGCTGTCATCATGAAAATATACACAATACTGTCTTTATGTTTCGAGTAATTAATGTTATCCTATTCTTTTTTACCCAACCATTAATATTTGAATTGATTCATTTATCTGCTTTTTGGCAGGCAAACTGTGGAGGAGACGGACAGTGATCCAAGCTCCGCAGGGTGATGGGAGGCCATGTCCATCCCAAATGGAACAGTGGAAGCCCTGCCTGGTGAAGCCCTGCTACAGGTGGAGATACAGCGCCTGGTCTGAGTGCAAATCTGAGGTCAATTAGCCTTCCTCTTCTTCTTCAAAATATTCACCAGAATAGTGAAACACTGTATTTAATTTTCACTAGTCACTAATTTCACTAGTGTGAAAAATATTATATAAAACCATTAAAGTCATATTAAACCATCCTGACATACTCACCTAGATGAGGAGGGATAGTCCAAGATGGAGGTGTCTCACAAGATGCTGTCATGAGACCTTGTGAGACTTTCCAGAGGACTGATTTTGACCAACATTGTTGTGACTTTTGCCATTTCACTATTTAGTAAACCCTAAAAGACACGCTGTGACTCTCTTTCACAGCGTGTCTTTATCCTGTCTTTCTTCTCTCACCCCAACCGGTCGCAGCAGATGGCCCCGCCCCTCCCTGAGCCTGGTTCTGCCGGAGGTTTCTTCCTGTTAAAAGGGAGTTTTTCCTTCCCACTGTTGCCACGGTCTACCTTACAATATGAAGCACCTTGAGGCGACTGTTGTTGTGATTTGGTGCTGTATGAATAAAAGTGAATTGAATTGAAAATTTATACTTAGTATTCATAAGAACTTTATAAATGAAAAATGGGACAATTAACATGACAAATGTCTTGACTAATTATTATTTTATTATTATTATTATTATTATTATTATTATTATTATTATTATTATTATATGCCTCTCCTTTTAAATTGCCATGTTAACCTGAAGGATATTATTATTATTATTATTATTATTGTTATAATAGTTTAATATTTAACTCATTTCAACCAGTAGTACCAGTACCAGTAGTTTGTTACTATATTTAGATTTTTTTTAAAACTTACCAAGGACTAACACAAATGGTTTAAAATCATTTGAAGGCCTAGTAGCTGAATGTGATTAAAGCTACCAGCTAGCTGTTTATGAAAGACTGGACTACAGAAGTTAAATGTAGATTGAATTGTATCCATATTTAGTGTAATTCTGTTTGCTTTTCCATTAGGGAGCGAGGTGTGGAGAAGGTCTGAGATTCAGGAATGTGTCGTGCTTTGTGTCAGACGGTTCAGGTCGACAGGATGGTAGTGTGGTGGACGATGAACTGTGTGGGGATCTGGAGCCCTCAGTAGAAGGAAACACACAAATAGTTCTGCAGGAACCCTGTACTGTACCCTGTCCAGGTAGGTTGTTGTTGAATCCAACAGCCTTCTTTGTTAATAAAGAGCAGTCACTTGCTGAGGACAGTAACTTGTCTGTTACTATTGGACCCAAACCCAAGACTATTCACACAAGTATTACAATTAATGTGCTTCACTATTAAATACACTGACTAAATTGTTGATATTGAAAGAAATTCTGCTGTGCTGGTTTTAAATATTTCATCATCTGATGGATTCTGACTTTTGTATGTAAATAAGGAGCCTTGCTTACACACAATAGTTAATCACAGAATTCCACAGGGTTCTGTGCTAGGACATTTTCACATTATACATCACTCCCAGATAATGTCATATCCAGTTAAATTCCTCTGTACATAGAACTGAAGGTCAAAACTATCCAAACTATCTTGACGTTGTCATTCAGGATATGACTTTAAATTAGCATATATATAAATACTATAACAGGAAACATTGTCTCAGAATGATGGTAAAAAAACGTCCCTTTTTTACTTCTTGGGAGGATGACTTTAATTATTTATCAGATTGTTCTAAAAGCCTTTATTTGAGCTCTCTTTTCCTGTCAGTTCTAGTGCTGTTACTTAATGCTAATCATTGAATCTTTCTCTGCCACGAGCCGCAGAGCTTAGTGCAAAGTAAGAGACGATATTCAGCTGCGGGTAATTTACCAACATAGATCCCTTGAAGGACTAAAATGAACCAGAAATGCCTGATTGAGAAGTTTATTTTTACAGTGGGTAAATGTCTCACTTTTTAGCATCTGCTCTTTAATCTCTGCAACGTGTCATGGTCTGTGTGAGGGCAGGCAGAAAAGGACCCAATCGCAGACTCCAAAACGCAAAGACAAAAGGTGAACTTAAACAGCTTTGTTGCTGTGCACAAACTGAACTGAACTGGGAATACAAAAACTAAACTAGTAGGCAGGCAGACGGAACACACAGTGAGGGAGGATGGTGAGCAGATGTTAACAATGCGACACTGACACAGAGAAACACAGGCCTTAAATACACACTGGGATAACGAGGGCATGAGACACAGAAGGAGAGCACAGCTGGGACTAATCAAAGCTGACGAGACAAGGAGAAGCAAAACCAGACACACTACACACAGGACAGAGACTATCAAAGTAAAACAGGAAAAACAACAGGTATGCACAGACACGAGCTTGACACAAGACCTCAGACATAGCAACAGGGTGGGAACACACGGGCAGACAGAGGAAGCACAGAAACAAAACGTGAAGAACTCAAAGTCTAAACCCAAATACATAATCAGAATAAACCAGAACATAGTATGATAATAATGATAAACACAAAACGCTGGGTCAAATGACCCAGGACCCTGACACAATGCCTCCTCGACACACCAATGACTTCCACTATATCAAGCAGGAAAAATGAGACCAGCTTTTTTGATTTCTTTAGTAAATCAGTTTGCAAACTTGATTTAAAGATTCTCCTGGAAGGAACCCCCAGAAATAGGTATAAATACTTGTAAATATTTAATAACCACTGTATAGTGCCTTTCTAAACATTATGGATGGCTACCACAAAGTGACAATGGATGCTCATTTTAAAGAATGTATAATGTGTAAGATTTGTGTGCCATTTCATTCACGTTTTATTTTCCTTTAACTAGCTTAATATTACATTTTAACAGCACATGATATAATCTCCCAAAGCCATGAATAGGCTGTGGATATGCACCACTGTATCTCTTATCCAGTGGTAGGACTTCTGTTTAACACTTAAAACTTTAATTGTGGATTCTTAATTATGGACACTATGTTTATCAAAAACTTAGTTTTTACATCATACAGTGATGTTGCATTTTGGTTTGCTGATTAACTGATTTCTGTTCTGTAGGAGAGTGCTACTTGACAGACTGGACTGTTTGGAGTTCATGCCAGCTAAGCTGTATAAATGGAGCTGACCTGGGCTTCGGTTCAGTCCAAGTTCGATCTAGAGCCGTGGTGGCCCAGGATCCAGAGAACCTGCTGCAGTGTCCAGAACAAGAGCTTGAAGCACGACCATGTACAGGTCACAATAGTCCCGATCAAAGGATGTTTTTTAATGTGAACTGCAATTAATTCAGACATTTAAGCACTGATATAGTATTGTCCCTTTTCCTGTTTTTTTTCTTACACTAAGAAATGTAAGTGTAATCTACACAAAAAATAAAAATGGTGAAAAGGACAGACAATATTCATATAATTTATATAATTTAATTTTAAATAAAAAATATATAATTTTAAATTTTTTTTAAAAAACAAAAACATCTGATTGTATCCTTTCTGTAGACGGTGAATGTTTTGATTACAAGTGGAAAACTGGACCGTGGAGAGGCTCGTCTCGGCACGTCTGGTGTGAGCGTTCAGATGGTCTCAATGTCACAGGTAATAAGAACGTGTTTACTGAATGAACAAATGAACTAAACGAGCTACAGTCTCCCTGTCAGTTTTTTTTTCTTTTCCCAATTCAGTGCCTGTTCTTTAAAACCCTCGATTTACTGAATGCTCAAATTGCCATTGTAGACCAGTTTACAGCCTGATCTCAGACAGAGCAGATGTAAATGTGAGTGTGTGCATGAGTTCCCGCAATAAATGTTTGACATGGGGATTTGCTCTGTGATTAGCAGGGTGATAATGTGGATAAGCTTTCCTAAAACAGTCTTCCCCACAAGCATTACTGGAAAGAGAATTTGAGATCCAGATAACAGATGTGTTTCAATCCCCAGCACTGCCACAGTGATGATTGAAGCCTGCTGTCCATCACCATCAGCACTTTGCATCCACTTCTTTTCCAAATAGCCACTTCATTCATATTTTTGTATACATGAAGAAATATCAGTAGATCTGATTCTCCAGATGCTGTGCTGGCCCTTGCATCTGTGACTGGCACAATGCACATTGTTATTCCCTTTTCATAGATTTTTGCTTGTAAGCAGTGGCATTCCTTTCATGAATATTAATATTGATTTCTCCTCCAGAGCCCACAACCTAATAAATATTCAGTAGCCTTGCTGGATCACCATGCTTTTGCAGACTTGCATTTTTTCTGTCAGTGTCAGTTGCACACTGTCTACATCATTCCCATTACTTTATTCTAAGCATCATTAGACCATTGCTGACAGCTGTGTCCACAAGCCTCCCCAGGCACTGCCTTTGAACCCACTGGACCACACCCCTCCCCTGCAGCTGAGCCGCAAAGCCACATTCCATTGGCACACAGCCCCATTACCCAACTCATGGCCTACTCACGGGCATTCTAACATAACATTCAGGGGTGGCTGTAGCTGTAGCTCAGGTGGTAGAGCAGGCTACCTATTAAATGGGAAGCAGATGAGGACTAGTGGTTCAATCCTCATCTGCTCCAGTCTGTATGCCAAATATCCTTAGGCAAGATACTCACCCCAAGATGCTCTCAGTGCATCCATCACAATATGACTGTGTGTGAATGTAAGATAGAAGCCCTTACATAGAAAGACCACTGAGAAAAGTGCTTGTGTGAATGGGTGAATAAGGCAAGTTGTGCAAAATGTTTTGAGTGCTCAGTGTAGAAAAGTACTATATAAGAATCAGTCTATTCAATGGCTGCTGTTTTGTCTATCTGGGGTGCACCTGCCTGCCTCCCAGTTGGTACCCCATATACTGTACCTCCCTTCATCTGACCACACACTTCCTGCTGCATATGCTCTGCCCAGGTGTCACTGTGGATGATAACATTATACAGATAGGTGGCAGCCTCTGTAGTTTGCAGCCACAGCACCTGGTTCATGAGATGCTGGAAAGTGGCCGAAGCGCCAACAAGCTGAAAGGAAGGATGACCAGTTGGTACAACCCATACAGAGTGGAAAAGGCCGTTTTCTCCTTGTACTCTGGAGAAAAGGGAATCTGCCAGTAACCCTTGGTCAAATCCATCAAAAATCCATAGACCCATCTTTCTTCAGCCAATTCTCTCTGAACTCTTTACGTTTTGTGTTCCGGTAACCCTTAGAGCTGTGAAACCAGCACCACCCCAGGGTTAGTCTCAAAGTGGTGTTCTATGAGAGCGGTGCAACTGGGCAGGGGAAACAACAGACACACAACATCTGCTCTCTGGGCCAATGTTAGAAGGTGGTCACAAGGAGAGAGGTGGGAATGGTTGAAGTTGGCACCTCCGGCCCCAACTCATCTCTATCCTTTACCAATCTAACAGGAGAAATGGATTCTCCCTCTCTCCATGCTTTAAGGAGGTGGTTAATTTGTGTGACCCCTGTACGACCACAACACTTCATAGTCAACACGCCCCACTTGCCACTGAGGTCCAGGACACACTGAATGACTGAATATGGAGGGTGCTGGGAGGCCACCTCACTGCAGCTTCCCAGAGCCTCTGAGTATAGTCAAAGGGGCGATCACACGCTTTCATCTGGCTCTCCAAGGAACTGGCAGCGGTGATCTTTAGAGGACAGCCCCAGATGATCTAAAATCACAGACGTGCTTAAACTTGCCTTGCGATGCTGGGAGCAGCTACAGAGCCCACTCTTCCACTGGCACACCTTGGCTGCAGCTCCGAAGATATCCACAAAGGATCATGCCACAGGTCTGACAAATCACTTCGGGAATTTGGTCAACACTGTGACAGGATTTGTGCTGCTGGGAAACCCAACACAACCTGAGAGGTGCTTGGTTTATTGCAAATAACTTATACTTGACAAGGAAGGTGGAAGGCTATGAAAATAACACAAGCGACAATACAAAGTAAACCCTAAGTAGATTACAAAGATGTCTATGAAGGTTCTCAGTCATCCAAGTCATCGTAGTCAAAGGAGTTTGCAAAGAAAAGCGTCTGGACTTCTTAAAGTTGCTTGAAGACGTTTCACCTCTCATCCGAGAAGCTTCTTCAGTTCTAAGGTCAAATGGCCGAGTGTTACGACACCAACTGTCTGCCATCTATAATCCAGTTTTGAGTTCCCTCCCCAGACGCCTTAATGCCCACTCACATCCTGGGCCATCTGACCTCAGGAATTCACACGACAAGGTGGGGCCAGGTTTCACAATGAGCATACCCGAAACCCTGGCTGATTAGGTCCCACACCCGCTTTCACACCTTGGCTCATGTGATTAGAGGATCACCAGGGGGTCCTTTTGTCCCTCTTTGGGGGGATACTCCCACTGGGTTTAAATCTGGGACTCTCGGCCATTTGACCTTAGAACTGAAGAAGATTCTCGGATGAGAGGTGAAACGTCTTCAAGCAACTTAAAGAAGTCCAGACGCTTTTCTTTGCAAGCTCCTTTGACTAGATTACAAAAACAAATAAACAGGAACTCAAATGAAGAACTAAGGCTCAAGATATTAAAAAAAGATATACAAGTCAGTATAAACAATAAGCAAAAAAAGAACCAAACAGAACATCAAACCTCTGGTTTGACCTTTTGAACTTTACTCCATAGGTGGATGCCTTACAACAGCCAAACCAAAGGCAGACCGATCGTGTAACCCACCATGCACCAAGCCACAGTCCCTGTGCACAGAGGTGAGTATATGATGAAGTCAATTCATTCATTTTTCTTACATCTGTGGTCAGATCCAGTCTTCAGCTTCCACTGTGCCACTGAGTAACTGTCCAGGTGGATTTGAGATGTATCTAATAGAGCTATTTTTGCTCCATTGCCAGGCTCTACATTCTTGTGAACAGCTCATTAAACCCTTCATGCTAGAAAATAAAACTTCCACCTGCTTTTTGAATATAAGATTCAAATCATACAGCATTTGAAAAATGAAATGCTTATGCTTATGTGGTGTCGCGAATGAGAGATAACCGGAGACGGTTACTAAAGTAGTGACAACGCCACCTGGGGGAGGGCGCTACAGCCCCAGGAAAGATTTCTCTAGCCAATGAGAGGATTGCACTGGCTACCAAAGCCCACAGACTCGTTATTTAAAGGCAGAGGTGAGACAAAGGAAGTTTATAATGCAAAGTTTATTAAGAGAAACTACTAAAACATAACTATAAGATTAAAAGGCACCTAGGGTAGCAGGGGTGAGAGAGTAAAATAATAAATTAAAACACTTTATTACCAAACGATGATTAAAACGACATACTCCCTGCCATAATGCTACCCTAAAACAAGCACAATATATTAAAAAGAAGCAACTAGACAAAATGGTGGAGACCGGCCACTTGAGGAGGCAACCTACAGGGAGGAGTACCCAAGGGTGCCACCAATTACTCACCCGTGTGATTTCACAGCAAACCTCACTCACACTAAACTCTAAATGGTGCAATCTGCCTATGCCCGGTGTGTACACTCGCATGCATCGGGGAGGGGATTCCACCTCACGTGCCTAGCTCAACTGCCTAGTGCTCGCAGCCACCTTAGATTGCCAAGACTGCCAAATGCCTTCTCTCAGTAGTGAAGCGCAGCTGTTTCTTATAGCCAGGTAATTGTCGGCTGAAAGGTGTGGATGTCAGTGGTGCGTTTAGGGACATCATGTAACATCCTAACCCCAGAATCTACTTCACTACACTTACAAATATTAAATTCAGTGTAGATGACCATCATTACCAGCATGAGCAGTTTCTCATTCTGATATAGTTGCAGACAAGCAGAAAACTAGCCTGCTGTTTGCTTCATAGTTGTATTAGAACACATCATTATTGCTTCTTACTTCTACAAGTAAGCCTGCAGTCCAAGAGCAAAGCTCTCTATTGGGATGATATGAGGTCTTTAAGATAAGATGTTTATGATTATTCAGGACCTTGAATATGAAGAATTAAATTTGATTCTGGGTTTAACACGGAGAACTGAAGAGAATCCAATTTGGGGGAAATAAGGACTCTCTCTATATTATCTGTCAGTACTCTTGCTGCAGCAACTCAAAGCTTTTCAGGCAGCTTTTAGAACAACATGATAATAATCAATTGCAGTAGCCCAGCCTAGAAGTAATAAATGACTGAAGTAGTTTTTCACCATCACTCTGAGACCGGAGGTTTCTTATTTTCGAGATATTGAGACAATTGATAAGAGAAGCTGTTAACAAATTGTGAAACTTGCAATGGCATCATGATATGTGACTAAACCTTACATGACTTGGACTTTTGAGTTGTGAATGGCTGCTGTTTTATTTCTGTTTTTTTAAACCTTTAGAAATGTGATTGTTTGAGGTTATTCATGTTATTCAGTAGTTCAGGTCAGTAGGTCATGTTTCTACAGTACATCTTATTAATAACTCATGCAGGGAGCATTTTTATGCCAAAGGAAGAGATTCTTATTTACCAGATGTCCATGTGATTGGCTTCGAAAACGTTTGTCATGCTTAGCTCTTGATGGCAGGCTATTGGTTTTGAGACTAGATTGTTACTCAGAGAGTGAAGGCCTTTAAGTGCTTTCCTCAGACTGTTGTCATGCTGTAATATCAGATTGAATTAATAACTGCCAATGCTTTCAGTTCTTTAATTTGCAGTGAAGAATCTGCAGTCCAGCAAAATTCTGAAAAGAATGATACCTGAGTTAAAGCATGTTTATTCATATGTGTAATTCATTTTGCAGTTTTTCTTGATCACTTTGAGTAGTTCTCAAATGTGGAACACATTTTCCCCACACACATTTCCCATTGTTCTTGTACGCACTGCTGTGTCTACATATAGATCACTACCAAAATCATTTTTTAATTAGTTTTGATGCATTTCTCAACTAAATTTCACAACTCATCAAAAAAGTTTGTACTTTGGTCAGTCAGAACTACATATCTCTCACTCACCTTAATATTGTTCAGTGTTGCATTAGTATTTTCAGTCAAATCAATTCAAACCTTTTCTTCAGTATGTATGAAAGAGTCAGGCCAGTCACACACTGATAGTGAAATTGCCCTTCAACAGAAAACAAATACAAAAACATGTTCTCAGAAGAGGTGTAGTTCAAACAAATAGAAATACGTGTTCACAGACGTGTGTCATAGGTGCATCTCATGTCCTGTCATGGATATACTTTCATTATAAGAACATACAGTTAAAAAAAGCACTGCTGAACTTGGTGTTTACAGTTACAGTCTATGAAGAGCATTCTGATTGAAGTCCCTGGGAGCTGTAAGTGGTATGATTAAATGTTTTGAGAATTTTGAGAAATCAAAATTGGAGTACAAAGTTCAAAGGGCTGGGTTGAAATTTGGCACTTGGTGCATTGGTTTTTCAGCATTTTCAACTTTTCATTTTCAAAAATTTTCAATGATGAAAAACACACCCAAGCTCTCTGTGGAGTTTGGAAAGAAAAGCGACAGGACTTTTTTAAAGTTTCTTGAAAACCTTTCACTTTTCATCTGAGAAGCTTCTTCAGTTCTAAGAGCAAATGGTGGAGAGTCCCAGATTTTTAAGCCCTATTGAGAGTGCCCCTTAAGAGGGTCGTTGACCCGCTATTGATCATCTGCCTAATCACATGAGCCAAGGTATGAAAACAGGTGTGGGTCACTATCAGTCAAGTGGTTCAGGACTCTCTAATAGTGACCCACACCCTTTCTGTGAATAACTGCAACCAAATCAGTTTTAGACCAGCTTCAAATCTAGAAACACTTCTGCCAGAAATTGAGGTCATCTCAACCCATATTTCAAGTTTTATGCAAAAGACTTGGATGTTATTTTGTTCTCTTGTCAAAAATAACTATTACCAGTTAACAATAATGCCTATACTATACAGTCTCCCACCGTCTCTGTTAACATATTTTCAAATGATGCTAAATTCTGCATCAACTCTGCTGACTGGTGCTAAAAATATGAGCATATCCCTCCAGTCATGGCTTCGCTGCACTGGCTTCCTGTCCATTTTAGAATTTAGTTTAAGCTTTAATAATGGCCCTTAATAGACAAGCCCTAGCTTATATTACCAGTCTTACTCATTGACATTCAGTTTCCAGGACTTTCAGTCCACTGGCAAAGATCTCTTAGCCCTTTCCCACTAGTACCTACTCGGCTCAACTTTACTTGGTTTTGAGGGTTTTCCATTAGGTGACAGTACTTTGTACTAGGTACTTTTTTAGTACCTACTCGATCAGGTTCCAAACTATCTAAATTGATCTGATCAACAGACTGACTGGTCAGTCAGTGGCATCACTTGAGGCATTAGAGCGACTCCTTCACAAAAATCAAAATTTGAAACCTGGCAACGTGGGAACTGGCTGCACAAAAATCAGCACCGTGTCCAGGAATGAAGTCCAGACAGTCACCAGCGATTTAGCAGCACGTATACCATGGCCTCAATGCCCTGGATTGTGTGTTGTTTTTGTCCCATGCAAGTGACATCACAGGATTTTTGGCTGCATTGCTATAACAACCCCATGCACGTTAGGTGGTTGTTATACCATTACTCAATTGTAATTGAAACTGACGTAGACTGAGTAGAGTCGAGTCGAGTCAATTTGAGCTAAGTAGGTACTAGTGGAAAAGAGGCATGACATGTCCTCAAACAAGGCAACAAAGCCGTTGCAGTCGCTCTGCCACAGTTGTGGAAGCAGTTACTGCTTGACATCAGGCAGTGTTCTTATTACAGGTTTATCAGGAAGACTTAACTTCTCTAAAACAGACTCCAAAACAACTCAAGTTAATCTGGGGATTTTCAAAAACTCATAGTTTATCAACTTTACATGTAATGCAATGAATTGGTCAGTGCAACTATCAGATACCAAAACCAAACCATAAAAAGGAAAAAGAAAATATAAAAATGTTGATTGATTGGTATCTGCTGCGAATAATCACCACAAAGCCGTCTTTTCTCCCTTTTTAAAGCAGTTTGAAAATAATTTGACTTCCAGAAACTATTATTCCTTGTGTTACCTATGGCACATCTCTGCTGCTCAGAGTTTCGTTTACATAGTTTCATATAACAGATTGCATTACGAAATTTCTCTTTCCTGTTTCAGGCGGGTGTGTGTGGCTGTGAAGATGGCTACACTGAAGTGATGACATCTGATGGCTTGCTGGACCAGTGCACTGTCATTCCAGTGCTAGAGATCCCCACTGCAGGTGACAACAAGGCTGACGTTAAGACGATCCGAGGCTTCAACCCCACTCAACCTGCAGCCAGCTCACCAGGCAGGGCAGGACGCACCTGGTTCCTGCAGCCCTTTGGTCCAGGTAACAGAGCCATCTCTAACTGTCAAGTCTATAAGAAATGAGAATATATTTAAACAAGAAATCCATTATGTGGACACAATGTTTAATCTCAGAAATGTTAAAATTATTTCTGTAATTATAATATATATATATATATATATATATATATATATATATATATATATATATATATAAAAATTTAAACTAAGCTTTTTGTAAGAGATGCAATATTCACCTAAAATCTAAATAAAACTACATGCTGCCTATATAGAAGAAGGCTCCATGCTAAACACACATTTTACAATCAAAATCTCTTTGACTGTGAAGATCTTTTATTACAGACTTTGTACTATTGTGAACTTTGAGGCTACATTGGGAATTCTTTTTTTAAACACTGAAGTGCCACAAAACATTTGGACAAATTCCAAATATTACGTTATGTTATATTCTGCTACCCCCTGCTGATCAGACAAGGAACAAACTATAGCAGAAACCTAAGCACTGGTAGGATCAAATCAGAAGCTTCCACAGAAATATTTCTTCATTCGTTTCTTTTAATGTACTTTATTGTTTCCAAAGTGGACATTTGTTCTGGACTCCAACAGGGCAAGCATTACAACAACCACATACAAAGGACATACATAAAAAAATATATTTAAACCAAATTAATTTTTTTTCCACAAACTACAAACTATTTAGAGCTATTCAGAGCATTAATCGAGCAAGTTGCAAATGAATTCTTAAACCTTTTAAATTTTCAAATCTTCTGTCAGAAAGTAACAGCTCATATTGCAAGTACAGGATATGACTTAGATTGCACAAAATTCCTGTGGCTTGCTGTAATGCACACTGTTCTGATAAGGGCTGTGGGCTTTCTGGACTATAATTTTCGTGGCTGCCTGCACCACTTTTAACAACCTCCGTTTTACTGAGAAATTTCCAGACCACGCTATTATTTTGTGTCTAATTATACTTATACGTGCTTAAAACAGGAAACACAAAAATGCTCAGACAGAAGCATGACTTTTTGAGAGAGCCCACCCAGCCAACATGAAAACCAACATAGTTATACAACCAAAACTGCACATTTTTTAAAACAATTTTTAAAACATTTGTTAAAAAAGAATAATACCATTTAATAATAGAGCTGTGTGTCCTCTGTTTTAGCTTCTGAAAAAGGCTGGATAGTATTAAAAGCAGAGCTAAAATCAATAAAAAGCAGCCAAGCATAAGCTGTGGGGTCTTCAGGGGGTTTTAAAACCAAGTGCATCAAGCTGTTTATAGGATCAACTGTATTTTGAGGCTCCAAGCTGGTGTCAGCTTAGGGCAGACATGATCAGTCATTTGGTGAGCAATGTTCCCCCTAATTTTTCATGTGTCTGAGCGAACACACAAACTCCCTGAGCGGTCCCTTGGACCACTGTGAGCAACATCAGACGTGTGCACTGTGGTCACGCCAGCATCGAATCCATCCAAGTTACATGGTTTATTTAAATAATCAAATTACAGCATTTATGTTAGACTACTTTTAATTAACTGCTTTAGCCCACTTACAATGAAAATTTTAAAAATTCTTGTTCATGACCTGTGTAGTATGTTAACACTATTGGAAGTAAAAATAACTTGAACTCCAATTTTGAAAACACGACTTTTTCTTTTTTTTGTTAATAAAGCTCTGACTTGTATTATGAGTCTGAGTCTGTGGTCTGGGAGAGAGTCCTGTAACTCTGTCTGCAAAATACAGTAAATAATGACCAATATTGGGAAATTAATTATATAGTTACTTCTTCAAAAAAGTAACTGAGTTTTGCAAACAACAAAGTTTTTTGCAGCTGTTTACCTAAAAATGCAGCCAAGGCGTTTTTTAAAATAAACATTTCAAACTATTTACAGAACAATCAGCTGTTCTGCATCAAATTTGATGCCACACAAATTATTTGTGCCACTCCAAAAAATAATTTGTGTCCACTATGAGATAAAGGAGAACAACAGCCTGATACCTGCAGGCCTGACAACAGGAGATGTATCACTCCTGTAACACCTGTAACATTCAGCAGTCGCCTCATTGTTCTGACACACACAACAAAACTATTGACTACACTACACACCAACTACACAAGATTTGCGCTAAACGTCGTAAATCTCCAATGGTTGTACACGTTGTCATTAAC
Organism: Pelmatolapia mariae; assembly: GCF_036321145.2. NCBI lineage: Eukaryota > Metazoa > Chordata > Actinopteri > Cichliformes > Cichlidae > Pelmatolapia > Pelmatolapia mariae. The sequence continues at coordinate 33,698,959 of NC_086245.2, read as the reverse complement.
GTGGCTTCACTCCACATCAGCCACGCCGCTTTGCTAGCTAAAACACCGGTGTCGGCACATAAGGACGCTGTCATAGCCTGTCAACCACGTTGATTAGCTGCGTATATACGAATGTGAATCGCATCATTGGCTGGACTATGGGATAAGGTGGCATCGTTCTAATCCCATACGGGAGCAGCCAGTCACTTACTGACTAACACTGCAAAACTGAATTGTTAAAGTTTTCATTTTAATTTCTATTCAAGTTAGATTTTTTTTTGTGTGCAATGCAGATTTTCTGTGCGCAGAGACCGTGCCAGCAGTGCGCAATTGCGCACGTGCGCAGCTTAGAGGGAACATTTTTGGTGAGTCTGAAATTCAGAAATTCTGAACTCCCTTTTAATGAATTAAAAGGGAGTTACACAAAGAATGCCTGACTGGGAATTCAGAATTTCTGAATTCGCAGACTAACATACCCAGAGTTACCAGTCCACGATGGTGTCACTGAACATAAACAGCAGTAAAACAGTAAACTTTTAGTCCGTGCTGCAGTGATCAGGCTCTGTCCATGAATGGGTTTTTAACAATTTATTTACCCAATCACCCGGGTGCAAGAATATATACAAGGGACAGGCGGGGGTCCAGGGATCTGGGGGGAAAAGGGGAAGTGAATCCACACACACGAATCTTCAGTAGTCGCTCATCCTGCTCGCACGCGCTCCGTAACGCTCTCCTCTGACAGCACTCACTCCTCTTCTGCCACTCACGCCTTTCTGCTCTCACACTCCAGTCCACACTGCCACATGCGGGGTCCAAGGAACCTACACACAGAAGCGAGTGTTAACACTACACTGAACAATCACAAAAGCAAACTTAGCTTTCCGAACTCGGGGCATTCAACGTTCCAGCGATGAGCTGCTCCGAGCCTCAACCATAAATAGCGGCCAGGGAAAACAGGAACTAATTAGCGGCAGGTGCCGATCATCAGCGCAGGTGCGTCGGCCAAAAGCGGGAGCCCAGTAATGAGTTCTGCCCATCAGACAGAGGAGAGCGAGGGAAAGAGAGAGGGAGAGAGAGCGACATGGAAAACAACAAAAACAACACTGTGGGCCAATGTGAGCCAGCTGGAGAGACACGGGGACCAACATTATATACATTAAATTGTTAGTGATACATGACTGACGCTATCTTGCTAAAACTAAAACAAACCTGTTTTTTTTTTTTTTGCTTTTGTCTGGAATGCGCTAACTCGGGAGCAGTGTTGGTCAAATTACTTGAAAAAAGTAATCAGTAACTAATTACTGATTACTTCCACCAAAAAGTAATCCCTTTACTTTTTGAGGGAAGTAATCAGTAATTAGTTACTGATTACTTCCCCCAAAAAGTAATCCCGTTACTTTACTGATTACTTATTTTCAAAGGTAATTAGTTACTTAGTTACTTTTTTAAAAACATGATTTACAACCTGAATAGGTAATAAAGCAATAGATCTGTCAGCCTAATTCTAAATTCTACTTTCTGCTTAATCCATCATACAAAATGTAATCAAATGGAAACGTCTCTTTTTAAATTTGTGTTATTAGTTTTAATCTTTTAACTTTATGCATCAAGCAAACATTTAATTATATGCAACATTCTCTGACTGGAAGAAATTTGTTTAACATTTAAACCTATTTTCTGCACATTCCTGCACATAAAATAGTTTTTTGTGTTTACACTCAGTCTTTCAAATAAATGCAAGTAAAACACAGAAAATAAATAAAATCAAAGACTCCACGGTCCTGTAGCTCTATTTTCACCTGTATAGCAGGAGTGGGGCAGGCGGATGTTTGCCCCGGTGCAGGTGTGCCGCAGTGGTCAGTGGACGCTAATGTTTTTGTCACTTTTTACGGAATCAAACTCAAAGTAAGGTCAATACTTCCACGCTTTAAACGCTGCACGCTCATACTCTCTCCCACACTCGATATATTATCCATTCTTGATCTGCACACAGCTGTTGCCACGAACGTCGCACTCGCTTACGTCATTGCCATGAGACACTCACAAAAAAATCACGGTTTTAGTAACGCAGCATGCTTACGGGAAAGTAACGGTAATCTAATTAGCTTTTTTGCAATAGTAATCCCTTACTTTATGCGTTACTTGAAAAAAGTAATCGGATTACAGTAACGCGTTACTTGTAACGCCCATCTCTGCTCGGGAGTGACCTCAGGTATCTGGAACACGGCATTATTGGTTTTTACATTAAATGGTTTGATTTGACCTGATTTGACCTGATGAAGAGGTCATAAAGTCCAGTTTATGCTAATGGGTGTCAATACAACCATGCAAATTATTGTTTTAAAATGTAAAAAAAAGGAACAGTCCTCAGGCTGGACTAAAACATCGGTGATGAAAAATAACAAGCCAACATTTTCCTTCTGTTAACACCGAACAAGCTTCGTGTTCACGCGTTCAGCACAGCCAGGATTTCTCTCTGTTATCTGGATTCACTTACCCTAACACTGCCGATCAGAGGCCTGTACTACGAAGCAGGATTTTGGTTTATCCAGTCACATCAGGGTTAACCCTATGCTATGAAGATAGCATAGTAACATGCTGCACACCTAACCTGCTCCGGAGCAGGTTAAGATCCAGATTATAGATCAAAAGTGTCATTCTGGTGGAACCAGCTCCTCAATAAAGGAAGTCTGGATGAGCTCACTGTTTAAAAGTCCTAACCTCTGATCCTATGAGTATTACCCAGCAGGCACTGCAGAGTTCGGATGAAGCCGATCTGTGAGACTCACCCAGCACTAACTGCCTCTGTTATCCAGGTGGCTACCCTGCCTCCTCTGATAAAATCTGGGAACCCGAGTAGCATTAAAGGTCCGATATATTACCGGCCACACCAGTGCCTCTGCTCTGCTGTCACAGACACTAGTCTTTTGGCTGAATGAACGCTGGCGCATCTGTCTGCCGCTGCTCACCGATTTATTCTCGTTGTTATTTTTTTAAATTTTGTTTTAAAGTTATTGATGACAACTTGACTGAAGTATTTTAAGCGTATTTAAAGCACAATCCTGTTTTGACTTGCTTTTGCAATATTTGCGGGTTTTTACTGCTCGCACTCCAGCTGCCTGCTCGGTCTTTTACCCTCATGGCCTTTTGCAACCGTCTACATTCAGCGCCAGCCCTGATCAAGATGTGGATCCACAGGGTGTCTGTGTGATCCGTGCTCACCTGGGTTGTTTTTTCCATCGCTCGTCAGCCGGCGACAGCTCTACTTCAGTACTCTGCTACGGAACTTGTGCGACTCCGCTTCTGCCTGACTGTCTCTCTACCTGTGGCGCTTTACTTTCTTAATTGCTCCTTGGAGATAAATAAAGTCTTTCTGATTCTGATTCTGATTTAACTCTATCCAGACATCGCTTTCAAGCCCCGCCACACGTACATTCACCAAGGGCTTCGGCGAAACTTCAATATCAATGACACTAACTCAATAGTGTCCAGTCCATCTGGTCCAAAACTGACCGGACTGTTGACCACAATGTGCTGGCCCACCTTGTTACGTCGGCTAAGCCTGGCATGGTAATTCCAGCATCAACTTCTGTCTTTTAAACATCCGCTCTTACCGGTAAGGGACATCTCGTCCAGGATCTCCTCTCGGACCGTAAGTTGGATTTTCTTTGCTTGACTGAAACGTGGCAACAGCCTAATGATTTTGTTTCACTTAATGACTCTACTCCATCTGAGTTTGTTTACATCTGTCAATCTCGCAACTCTGGGAGGGGCGGCGGCCTCGCAATAATTCACCACAAGCACCGGAAAGTTCTCCCTGTCTCTGCCCCACCCTTCCACTCATTTGAATACATCGCGATACAGCTCCTTGTATATACTCCCACCACCTAAGCCAAATAAGGAATTTTTAAATGACTTTGCTGCTTTTTTTTAAAATTAATTTCTCAGTACATATAGTTCCCTAAATTTGATAATTGTTGGTGACGTCAATATCCATATGGACAATGGTAAAATCCCTCTTTCCAGAGATTTTACTTCTTGTCTGGAAAGTTTTGGGCTTCTTCAATACATCACATTTTCTACTCATTCTAAAGGTCATATCTTGGATTTGGTCTGCTGCTCAGGCCTTACCCCCACTCACTGTAAAGCCCATTTGTTTCCCCAATCTGATCATATGTTTATTTCTTTTACTGTAAATGCACCAGCCTCCAAAACCTATACTCCCCCGTGACATCACATTTAGGAAAATTAGTAATATTAACCTTGCTGATCTTTCATCTGCCATTTATGACCTTCCATTTACTCGCAGCTCCTCATCCCGTGATGAACTAGTTTCTTACTATAATGTCAACCTCCATAACCTTCTTAACATATTTGCTCCACTTAAACACCCGTTCAGCACCATGGTTTACTCTTAACCTGCATCATCTCAAAGCTAAAGGACGCCAACTGGAACGTCTGTTCAAGAAAACCGGACTTACCATACACAAAGAAATGCATAACGATCATATGTTGTTTTATAAGGACTGCATTGCTTCAGCCAAATCTGCATACTACAGGGTGGGCAATTTATATGGATACACCGTAATAAAATGGGAATGGTTGGTGATATTAAAGTCCTGTTTGTGGCACATTAGTAACTTTAGGCACTTCACCACAGAACGTTAGTACTTGTATACGGTCCCAGCTTGATTCTGAAACAAATGTATATTTTTTCCTTGTAGGGTGGTTGATCAAGTCTTGTTTCTGTTCTCCCAAATGACTTGACAAAATCCACGTACCAGAAAGAGACCAAAGAAACACAGTATCTTGCATGCCCAGAAAATAACCAGGGACTGTGCAAACTTTCTTTTTCAGATTATTGTATGAATGTGTATATAAATACAAGGCCATCTTCTTGACTGTGTTTGTAGTTTGAGACATGTGCACCTCAATATGTGCTTTTATACTGATAAAGTATAAAACTTTTTGTTTGAGATGACTCTCAAGACTGTTTGGAAAATATTCTGTGGTCTGATGGGACAAAAAGGTTTGAGTCCTGTTACATCTGATAGAAAGTTAACAGCGTTTCATAAAAATAATGTAATACAAACATGTATGAGGTATACAAGTAAAACACAGAGGTGGTAGTGTGATCTTTCTTTTCTTTTCTTTTCTTTTCTTTTCTTTTCTTTTCTTTTCTTTTCTGTCATTATTCACATTGTAATCGGTGTGGTTATTCTGCCGGAGCTGACCGAGGGTGAGCTATGTTGGCAAAAGATAGGGGAAGTGATAATAAAATAAAAAAAGAAGAAGAAAAGGAATAGAATGAGAGAGAGAGAAAAAAGGGTTATCACCCTAATATCGGGTGATAACCCGATATTAGGTTTAGAGGGCTCTTTTGCAGATAACCTTAGATAAACTTTTTCATTTAATAAAGGAAGTCATATTTTAATAACTGCATTTTGCATTTACTCGGGTCACCTTTGTCTAAATAAAACTGTCCAATCCTAAGTGCTGACCATTGCTGTCTATGTGTATGTGTCTCTGCAGATGGGAAGCTGAAAACCTGGGTGTATGGAGTAGCAGCAGGAGCATTTGTGCTGCTTGTCTTTATAATCTCCATGACATACTTAGCATGGTAAAGTAACACATCTGAAATATGTTCTGACTTCATCATCAGTTTGATTTTTTTCCCTCATGATGTCAATAATGTACATTAAGTGATGTGATGGAGATCACCATGAAAGAAAGTCAAATTAAAATGTAGTTCACTAATTAGCAATTAGTGATTTTGTACTGTGTCTCATAAAGTTTAGGACTAAATGAAATAGAATCCTAAAAAATCAAAGTGGGACGAGTCACAGGGAGTCAAATCTGTAGCAGGTGAGCATTTTCAGTGTGCTGTGAGTGTGCACTGTCATGATGAAGCACCCGTCTGCTATTGCAGATTGGATGTTGCAAAAGAATCTTAACATCCTGCAACAATCTTACAACTTTTTTGATTATTTTTGATGTTGGGAATTTCACACATTGGCCAGTTTGGCGACCATAAGGACGAGTCAGTAAGGATTTTTTTTAAAATAACGGCTCTGACATCATGTTCACTGATCAGATAGCAATTTGTTTTTAACAACCAATTACCTACCTGATCACTAAGCCATACTAAGCTCAAAAGTGAGAGTCCGATCTATTGGTAAATGGTAAATGGCCTGTATTTGTATAGCGCTTTACTTAGTCCCTATGGACCCCAAAGCGCTTTACACTACATTCACACACTGATGACGGCAAGCTACATTGTAGCCACAGCTGCCCTGGGGCGCACTGACAGAGGCGAGTCAGTGCACCTATTAAATCAACGATGCTTCAACAGACTTTTTAGATTTCGGTTTTCATGTAGAATGAAGTGTAACGCCTGTCTTCCATCTTGCATTGTCCATTTAAAGGCCATATTATGAAAAAAAAGCATCATCCAATAAAATGACATGGGATTTGACCTCCATCACAACACTGCTCACAATTATTTCTTCATTTGTTTTTGTTTTTCATTTTTCTGTTTCCCTTATCATTTGTTCCTTCTTGTCTTGTCTTGTCCCTTTTTTCTTTCTACCCTCTCACACTCTATTTAGTTGTTGTGGTTGTTGCCTTTGCTGCAAGTCAAACTCCAAGTCCCCCTCAGACAGGATTTATTGGATGGAGCAAAACAGCTGCACAGTGCCTTATACCTGTCCTGCCTGCCAGAAACTAGAGCAAGAGGAGTTAAAGTGGTGCAACAAACAGCAACCGCAGCTGCAGGAAAAACAACAGCAATATGAGGCACAGCTCTCAAAGCCTCCATCATCACAACAACATCCAGAGCTACAGCACTCACTGCCACACCCAGCTCCCTTTGAAACTCTTATCACGTAGTCAAGGCCTTACTTAACTCTTTTTATTCTCTACGTGACATGTTCCCAAACATCCAGATTGCTTGTTCAATCATTTCAGTGGATCACCTACTAGAGGTGAGAAAACCAAAAAGCTGCAGATTTGACAGCAAAAAGTTGAAAAGTTGACCTTGTGGTGAAAATATTGAATCATATTTGTACGAGTTTATTAGTTGAACTAAGTCTTGGTTAAACAATTTCAATTCAGTTCACTTCAGTTTTATTAATATAGCAACAACTCAAAACAACACTCGCCTCGAGGTGCTTTATATTGCAAGGTAAAGACCCCAACAATCAGACCATTTGGTATGAGCATGCACTTGACCACAGTGGGAAGGAAAAACTCCCTTTCAATATGAAGAAACCTCTGGAAATGTAGAATTTAAACTTCTCTCATATTGCAGAGCAAATGCAATATCACCGTTTTTGCACATTTTAATGTTTATTTTAAGTTAATATTACCAGGACTGTAACCATAAGTTTAGAAAATAGTGATGTGGTAATGTATCAATGTGTAACACCTGTGCTCAGTAACCAGTGGAAAATGCTAAACGTTGTCCCAGAGTTACAATAACACTCTGAAGCCAATTTTGAAAACTATAAAGGACTTTATTTTGTACAGCTCTCCTCTTTAGCAACAGTGTATAAATGAGGAGGGACAGCTATACTTCAGCTATACTTCCAAAGACAGTGGTGTTGTTTGTAAGGCAGATATGACATGGAAACACAGAATCATGTCTCGTATGTAATAGGTTGGTCATGAGTGGAAGTTACTGTCAGGTGGTTGCTATCAGATTGCTTTACTGTTCCTTACCTGTTCTTTGTTTGTTCTGTAGTAAAAAGCCAAAGAAGCCACAGAGACGCCAGATGAACAACAGACTGAAGCCTTTGACTCTGGCTTACGATGGAGATGCAGACATGTAGAAGTCTTCCTGCTCAACGTACAAACATTTGTCTTCTTTCAGAACTTACGGCATCGCCGTGGAAACCCTTTGATATCAGCACCAATGCTGAGAATCGTTCACATGCAAAAGAAGAACCTCAAAGATCAAGACTGACCACATTCATTAGCAGCCTAGTTTTCCCCATCTGTTTTTAAATGTTCATTTTGGCATTTATTTCACAAGAGCCTTCATGGATTCTTTGTTTCCTGCTGAAAGTCCTCCTTTGCTTCTTTGCCATCTAGCACTGCCCAAAATATTCAAACAACAGTCACTGAATAGTGTCTCCCCAGAACAAATACTAATGTGAAAATCATTCCCTTATTTTTTTCACTGCTCAGTGACATTGCCTTGATATCACTTGTTCTGTGTCAAATGAACATTCAGAGGCCTGAGTGTCATTATGGCTTCGGTGCATCTCACAAGAAGAAATATGACGAGGAGACAAAAAGGAGCTTAATAAATCCCAGAGACAGCATCACTTCTGCCTGCCTGTCCCTTCTCCATTTTTCAGGGATAATTTTGCACTATATTAGTGCAGCATGATATGTACTTAGGTCTAGGTATGCCTGTCTCAATACAGATGTTGTAGAAATGTACAGAAGTAGGCTTTTTTGCAAACGAAAACTCACCAATGTTTGTAATTATTTTTCTTCTATTGCCTCTTTTTACATGATTTGATGGGACTTTGTGTAAATAGGATTTTTTTTTATGTGGTCTCAACTTTATCTTTCTATTATGTCTAGCTAAATGTTCCAAACTCTGCCAGTTAATCTCTGACATTTTTTTTTACTAATTGTAACAACCTTTTTAATTTCAATTTAATTTATATAGTGCCAAATCACAACATCAAGGCGCTTTATATTATAAGATAAAGACCCTACAATCAAACCAACCCCCTTTGAACAAGCACTTGGTGACAGTGGGAAGGAAAAACTCCCTTTTAATAGGAAGAAACCTCTGACAGAACAGGCTCAGGGAGGGGCGGCCAAATTTCATAACCAGTTGGGGGTTGGGTGATTTTATCTTTGTAAATACGTAACATACATCAAAATCTTCTGTGGAAAATTCAAACATCATGAAAGCCTTTAGATTATTACAGGGAAAGAACAAAGAAAAAGTCTAAAAAAACTAAACATGGAAGATAAGTTCGTCATCAAATTGTTTCTTTCATCCTCAAGAACTCTCAATTGAGTCCATCTAAGAAATATTACATTTAACACCAAATTTTTGACTTTAGCACTGTTTGTTTGGTTTTTTTTAATTCATTATTGAAAAGAATGGCTTTACCAGTGGCTACTAAGTTTGGACCACTTGTTATTTACTTACGATCAGCTACAAGTGTACATCTTTAAGCTTGGTTCTGCACCAGTTATGTGGTGAATTTGGGAATCTCTCAGCCTGGCTTCTTTCTGATATGTAGCTTCAAAATATTATTTATCCTCAAAAATAATTTATTGGAATTTTTTTTTCTGTGGTTCTTCCCTTAAAGTCTTCTGTATACCTTTGATTTTTGACTCATTTTGAATTTGACCTCTGCCAGCCGATATTGCCTCTCCAGTGTAATGTTCATTGTCCATCAGTTTATGGAGTCTTCAGCAATGTATTTCTCTTATTGAAAACTAATTGGTCTTTCAGCCCTTGAACTTTCTGTATCAGAGGATGATGTCAGAACCTTTCCAGCTTTTCTATTGATTTCAAAGACTTTAGGAAGAATAATTGTGTAGGAATGTTTTAAAGTGAAAATGGCTGAAGTAAGCTGAAGGTCCAGTCACTCAGAATGGATAGTGTTGTATTTATTAGTACTGAGACATTGCCGGAAAATAGCAGTTTAATATTCTGTGGAGTTTGTTGGTAGTAAATCAGTGGAATGTTTAATTTATATTTCTTGGAAAATGATTTGTAAATAAAATTCTTTTTAAAAAAAAAAGAAAAGAAAAGAAACAAACTTGGAAGTGTGAATGTGGGTGCGCTAAACATGATAAGCTTGTGACAAATAAGTCAAGTTTTCCTACTGTTTGTTTGTATGTATTTGAGTAATTGCTGATAATAAACAATGGAAATATTATTCTAATTATTTTAATAACATATTAAATCATGCAAATTGCAGTACAGGTATTAACACAAGGTTCAAATAAGTTGGTCTTTGGTTTAGGGCTTTACCTGACAGTCATTACAAATATAAGTCTGTAGATAACTGGAATTAAGTAATGTAGCACACAGAATAACTGAATCATTACTGTTGACTTTTTTCTTTTTCTTTATAATTATCAAGAGGGGAAAAAACCTCACTCTCCCCAACCAGCTTCTCTTCTGGGCAGATGCCAAAGATTTCAGAGTCCATCAAGAGAGATAATATCTTATGTGTGTCCTAGGTCTGTACCTGCTTTCTCCCGCTTGAACATGCTGGAAACACCTCACCTCGGAGCCGTCCAGGAGGCATTCTAGTCAGACGCCATCACCACCACCTAAACTGCTGCTTCCGATGTGGAGGAGTAGTAGCTCTATTCTCAAATCTACTCAAGTTCCTCAACCCATCTCTAAGGGAGTGGCCAGACTCTCTTGGGAGGAAGCTCTTATCTGCTGCTTGATTTCATTCCTTTTTTTTTTTTTTTAAGAACTATAGCTTGTGGTCATAGGTGCTTTACCACAAAAGATTATCAGTCCTTTTGTGATTCTCAGTCACAAAAGGACTCAGTAGGTCTAAGGTTAGGTGACAGTCAGGAGTCCTTATTATTTTCCAGTCTGAAGTACTTCACTCTTTAAAGCACTGAGATTTTTTTTTAAAGCACTGACATGTGTTATCCTGCTGCTAAATCCTTCTCTACAAAGTTGGAAACCTGAGGTTGGAGCATGTCAATGAAGGGTGAAGTCTGAGTACTACCATGCCCCCACCACAACAAAAGAAAAGCACCAATTTAATGTATTTGACAAAGAGTAACATAAGAGTAACATAATTCAATTCAAATCAGGCAAATGGGAACCATGAAGAGGCCGCTAGGACAGCTGCAACCACCAAGTACCTGCAGAGGGTCAGGTCCTGAGAAGTTAGCTGAATGGTAAGAACAAGATCTGGGCTATCAACACCTACACCTGCCCGTGATCAGGTACCCTGCTGGGATAATAAATTGGCCAAAGGAGGAGATGGAAGCCACTGACATCAAGACCAGGAAACTCCTGACCATGCATGGAGGGTTTCAACCCAAGTCCAGCACCCTGAGGCTGTACGCTAACCAGAAGGAAGGAGGCCGGGGACTGGTGAGTGTCAGCACCACAGTCCAGGATGAGACAACGAACATCCCCGAATACATCAGGAAGAAACTGACAGCGTGCTCAGTAAATACCTCAGGAAGCAGAAACCCAAGAAAGAGGAGGAACCATCATGGAAGGACAGGCCCCTGCACGGTATGTACCACCAGCAGATAGAGGAGGTGGCTGATATCCAGAAATCCTACCAGTGGCTGGACAAAGCTGGACTGAAAGACAGCACAGAGGCATTAATCATGGCAACACAGGAACGAGCTCTGAGCACAAGATCCATAGAGGCTGTGGTCTATCACACAAGCCAAGACCCCAGGTGCAGGCTGTGTAAAGATCTCTGTCCCGAAGAGCAGTGTCCTAGGAACAACTAAGATACTTACTGTGCAAGACCCTCAAGCTCCCAGACCTCTGGTAGAGGACCCGAGTTTGAAGGATAGACTGCCCGAGAGGGGAATTACATATATCTATATATATATATAGATAGATAGATAGATATATAAATGAGAAACAATATAGTCCTGAGTACAGCAGGGCAATATGACCAAAAATATTTATCACGATATACATTTGAAAATTTGCAATAACGATATAACTGACGATATAATTGACACTAGACAAAATACTTTACAACTCCACAACTTTATTAGTGCAAAAAAAAACCCAAAACATCAATGTATTTTCACTGAAACAAGCAGCTGTTTTTTTTATGTGCATTAAAGTTATATAAAAATGTAACAGTGCAAATGCAAATTCCTCACTGACAGTTTAACCAAAAGGCATTTCCAGTGGAAACTGGCCGACATATCCTCAGCATAACCATGTATAATATCCACAAAACTTAAAAAGAGGTTATACACACACAATACGGTAATATTATGTTGAAGCACAGTACGTATCACTCCGCGAGGCTCCTGCCTACGATAGCCGTAATGGCTCCGACAATCCATCAAGCGGTGCGGCTTCGTAGCTTAGCAAAGTCGTACTAAAGCATTTGACAGATTTTCGAGCGCTGTGTAGCACATAAAATCGTTCGGAGGTCAGTAAACACAACCAGAATTCATACATAAAGCACACGGGATTATAAGGGGCACTGTCGACTTTCAGAAAAATCAAAGGATTGATTTTAAGTGTGCCGTATTTTCCAAAAAACACGTTAATAACGACGGCCCGCTAGCATGCTCTACCAAAAATAGTGCTTTGTTGTGTATCTGACGGACGAAAGCTAAACCAGTTCCACACCACTGAAGTTGAAGCATTTTTACAAACCAATTCTGGTTCATCCGTTTCATTTAACAATCTGCTTTCGCCCTTCTCATTCTCCGTCGCCGCCATGCTTTTTCGGCCATGTGCGTATGAAAACAAAGGCACTGCGCATGCGCGTTTTACCCATATTCTATCGCGATATTTCATTTTCTTATCATTGCCCAACATTATACCGGTATTACTGTGAACGGTATGATATGGCCCAGCCCTAGTCCCGAGTGCTTGAAAAAGATAACTGGTTGACTTCTTGTTTCTTGAAGATTAATCCCGTCCAGAAATGTGAAAGATCTCCTAAAAAAAACACAGACAGTGGCTCCAGTGTACACTTTTCATTGTTCTTAACACTGGGTTACACTTCAGCTCCTGGTATGTTATAACTTTGCCTGCAGAAAGATCTGTTGCTAGGTACAACTGGTCTTGGTTGTGCTGTTGTTCGTCTATCAGCCAGATGCAGAGAAGAGCAGAGAGGTCATCCCTGGACTGCCAGTAAAAAGCAAATGTGCTGCCTCTACTGGTCCATAAATTCTGCTTATGAAGGGATTGAAAGACAGCATTGTCTTGAAGAAACCTGTTACAAATGCATTTTAATAAAGTTTCTTTTTAACATTACTTGCAGTGTATGTTCATAATAGAGTTGATACACTCCTTATTAGTTGCAAGTATTTAACTCCATGATGTGAAGGAGGGTGTTGAAGGTAGACTGGTACACACTGACACTAACATAGAGCATAAGCAAGGAGAGGCTGCCTTAGGAACGTGTTGGGGTTATGGGAGGATGGCGTTCCTGCACTGGCGATAGCGCAGCAAGGCACAGAAACTTCAAGGTGTCGGGTTAAGGTTGACACCAACCTAGAGGAAGCATGTCTGTAACAACTGCAGTAGTAGGGAGCAGTTGTTTTTCTGCTCTTTTCAGGGAGATGCCCGACTGGAGGAGAAGAAACATGAGCTGGACACCGGACTCACTGTGCACAGTTTGGTGTTATAATTGATTGAAAATGTGAATGAAATAAAAATGTTCGGTGTGATAATAGATTACAAACTGATACTAATTTTAAAAAATTATTTCTATAATGCATAAAGTTGAATATCTGTCTAACCACAATGCTCATAGATCATTGTATTATTCTGTGGTCCGGCCACCTCTCAGTTATTGTGCTGAGTTATGTAACACATATGATATCAATTAAAATCCTTAACAACGTTGAGCAAAGAGTAGTCAAGACAGTTTGCTGATGTGATCTCTTGAACCCATCTTGTGCATTGTTACTGGTTGACTTTAATTAATCAATTAATTACTAAAATCATCGAGAGAAAACTTGATGAGAAAACATTGTAGTCAATCTTTTAATTATTATTACACTTTAGTGCCGTAATAACTGATTTCACCAGGAGATGTCAGTAAAAGATCGCTTAAAGTACACAGACTGCCCAGTTAGACCTGGATTTTGGTTTGGTGCTGCCTATTAGTTCCTGACTGAAGACATGCAGCGGTACAAGCCTCAAAGACAACATTCAGTTAACTGAAAATTAGTTTTATTGCTCTTTTGAGAAGCTGGATGACCTTTGAAGCCGTCTGAACCTTATTAAGTCTCTATCTGACATGGCTCATAGCTTGCGCTTGTACTCCTGCTTCACTAAAAGACAAAGGAGGAACAGTTAGCTGGAGAGGGATAGGTCAGTGTACATTAACCTCTGCCGTGAAAAAATGTTGCTGAAAACATTCAAACTGGAATCACATTGTGTGGTCAGTCATTCTGTCTGGGTTTAGAATGCTGCAGACTTGTGGCTTGTGCTGATATTTTCACTGCACAATGCTTTTTGCTGCAGATGGATCTTGAAGGCAGTGATTCTGTCCTAATGCAGGAAGGTAGGTAGACAATTACATCTAATTTTCTAATTGTTTTACTCTGCCACTGATTACTTTTTTGTCCTCTGCTGTTGAAGTAATGTCATTTCTTTTATTGTTAGAGCCTCTGATTATGATTGGATACTGGGAAGTAAAAAGAGACATAATGCATGGTTTTGGTCCCCTCATTTAATCAGCAGTTCACATAACAATGTCTCTGTCTTCCAATTATATTCCCTCAACCAAGAAAAGGGTATCCTACAGCCTGCCCTGATCAATTAAGTCATTTCGTAAAATCTACTTCAAACAGTGATTTTGCTGTAACTACAGAGACATTAAAATTTGGTAAAAAGATTTCCATCATTCTTTATTTCAAATTTCTCCAAAGTCCAAAGATAAATAAATAAATAAATAAATACATACATACATACATACATACATACATACATACATACATACATACATACATACATACATACATACATACATACATAAAGCACTGCCTCAGCCCAGGAAAGCTGTCTGTCATGAGAAGGTTTTAAATTAGGCAGTACAGTGATCTGTAAAAGAGCAAACTCACAGAAAAGTTCTCATCTTGTGCTGTGAATCATATGCATCTGCCACTGCAAATATCAGGAAACAGTTTTTGCAGCACCAGATGGTGATCTCAGAAATCATGTCAGAATGCACACAACTCGCCAATGTTTACCAAACTCATGTTTGTTGAAAAAAAAGGCAAAAATGGTTATGCTATCCAGACACTTCATTTGGGTATTAAGTGGTAAGTCAAATACTCTAGCCGGAAGATTAGTTTGACGGTGAAATTTCAACTGGAGCAGCAGCGGAAGGCTTTCTAATTGTTTTCATTTGAGACTGATCATGGATGGATTTACCCTAGTTGCAAAGTAAAATAACTGCTAAATCTACTGTAAACATTGCCCCAAAAAATCATCCTGTATGTTACAGTGTTCTAAAAATCCCTCAAATCTCAGAAATAACCTTGAAGAGAAAGTCTTGTCCAAAAAGTGACCAAAACTGTAAAGAAAAAGTAAAGTTGTGAAAAACCTGAATTATACTTTGAACTATTCTTTGAGAAGCTTATTGCAGACCCTTTTTGGGTTTATGGCAGCAAACCATAAAGAAGGAAGCCATGTACAGAAGTTAAGTCCTTAAAGTTTTTATCAGACGCAACTTTCAAATCTCTGTGTGGCTTTTACTTGAAGCCGTATTCATACCCTCTAATAAACCTACTTGCTCAAAGCTGAAGCTGGCAGTCATTCTAACTGTGATGAGGAAGCGATTGATGTGTAGCAGCTGCATCCTGTGACCAGCACTCTGCTCAGCCATTTGTCTCTGTCAGCTCCCCCTCAGCCCGCCCACCCCTAACATCATCTTGAAAAGCACTGGCAGCCCGAGCCTGACTGCAGACCGCCAGGCCTTTTGTCGCCACACATGGTGTGAAGTGCCCACCCCCACCCTTGCCCACCCAGCACCCCCACAGCCTGCCCTTTTGGTCAAGCCCAGTTTGATTCCTATCCCTTGCTC
The DNA here is from genome assembly GCF_036321145.2 of Pelmatolapia mariae. Taxonomy (NCBI): domain Eukaryota; kingdom Metazoa; phylum Chordata; class Actinopteri; order Cichliformes; family Cichlidae; genus Pelmatolapia; species Pelmatolapia mariae. The sequence continues at coordinate 33,683,219 of NC_086245.2, read as the reverse complement.
CAAATGTGGAATGACACTAGAGATGGCAGCTGGTTGGACAAACCTGCTGCCACTGCATCATGGCCATGCCTGAGGGCCCGAAGCAACATCTGCCCTCACAATCGGCGGTGGAGCCGAGCCAGCCGAACATATTCATGCCACCGGACGCCAGCATCACTCAGCTGGGCAATCATCCTCTTCCTCTCTCTTGTCTTTATCTGTTGCTCCTCCTCTTTGTAGCTCAATGATAAGCTATTAGGAAGAAGCTACCCTATAATTTCCCTCCAGCATTGAATGGGTGCCTAAAGGTGTGCTTTGAAAATTAGTGATTTGACCTACTGATTACGCACTGTCAATGAAAGATGGCTTGGTTCTGGAAAGAGGAAGGAGTGCAGGTGGTTGATTGAGAAGTAAGAAATGTAGTCTTTCTTCCATTTTGTAAGGGTTGGCAGCCTATGGACGTGTCCACATATCTCCTGTGAATGGTTCTCATTCTGTGACAGTGGCACAACTCAGCAGCTGAGCTTTAACTCTCTCTGCTTCACTGATGCTGTATAGTGCCCTTGAAAGGCGATGGGACTCATACTTTCTCACTAACTGTCCATGTTGGTGAATGTGAACACCTTCTGAAACATTTCCAAATGCACAAAATAGCTTCTCCACACTAATTCATCTTTTATTTATTTATTAATTTGTTTCTGCAGCAAGGTCAAGCCACCCTTAGCTAACTCTGTGGCTGTCATCTAAATGAGAAGCATTCTTCTCATTCCTTGCCAGTCTCCTCATATTTTCAGGATTGGGCCATGAAATGAAAGACACACTTTACAGCCAGCGTTGACTGTAGCAACCTATGACAATAAATGTTTTGTTTCCCTGCACTAAAATGTGACACTTAAGGGCTCTACTCAGACCTTAATATGTGATGAGCTGCATTGGTTTGTACACTTGTGGAGGCTATACAGATAAGTTGCCACCGGACATCATTCAACATAAATTCAAAGCTAACATATGTGGATTATTTTTGTTATTTGATTATGTCATTTTCCAATTATAACCATTATAGTGTTTGTTTGTTTGTTTTGTTTATAGAAAACATTTGGAGGAGAAAATTCCAAATATTCCCTTAACTGACTTTCATTTTGTGGCCTTTTTAAATCAACTAAATTATTTGAACCCCATCTACATTTGATTATTTTCTCTGATTGAAATACATCCTGTTTTATTGGCCACTGGCCAAAGTTTTGACTGACCTGACACACAACTAATAGCTAAAGAGGGAAACGCTACACTGGTTTAAAAAATGTCCAAAATATGGTGATTAAAGCTGCGAATTTTTTCACTTAAATGAACTCGAGTCTTCAATGTGGAAACAATGCTTGCAGGATGTATACATACAGTTTCTACTGTTTCGTTGATGAAACAGCCAAACAAAAATCTACCAACGTAACATAAATACAACATCGAGCTGAACGAATGAGGCAAAAAGCTCAATTTTCAATGTTTCACCTAAGTGTAAAATTGTGTCTGAATAACTAATAGACAGGGAAACTACAAACGTGCACCATTATAAACTAAACATTAAAAAAAAAGAAAAATGAAACAGGAATTCAGCATATAAAAATAAGTGGTACGGTCACTCACACATTCATCAAGCACAGCAATGCACTTCTGTTGAATCACATATTTATAAAATGTTCCCGTCCTGGAATTTCCATGTAAGGCAATTATACCATGGTTAAGGAAAGGGAAAGATCTCAGTTACAGTCCTCATGGCAACCTTTTTAATTACCAATCTAACAATATGTTTGTATACCTAGTAGAGACTTTTTTTTAAATTTACTGCATATCCAATAATATATGGATATTTTAAACAAATTAAACATAATAATTTTTAATGGAAATTCGTAAAGTATAGAACTGCAAATATAACATTTTAACTTTGGGTTTCACTGCCATTTGAGGCCAATCTAGAGCAAAGGTCCCGGTTCAACTTCAGCAAATTTGTCCTACTGAAAAATAGTATTTTTTTCTGTGAAACATTTGATCAACAAGGGGGGAATGTGGATTTTACCTTGAAATGTGAGCCCTTCGCCTTACTGTAGACCAGAATGCATTTCATTCCAGACACAATGGAAGTCAGATGGCCCTCGTGATTTATCTTCACCTTCACTACCACTGGATGCCATGCTGGTCCTGTGAAGGCTATCTGGACCATTCAGAGCAGGATCCCATCAGCCCCACTGTCTGAGTTATGGTGACACTTCCAGACCACTGCAATGTTGTAGCAATGAGCCTGCTGGGGATTTATTAAAGCGCAACCCCCCGCCCCCACCCGCCTTTTTCTTTTCTGCTCACCTCCCTGCCCCGTCTGTTCACCGCCAGAAAGGATCCTATCTGTCTATCCACAAACCAGAAACACATGCTCAGCATCTAAGCAGGCTTCAGTCACCTTGACTCGCTTCTGCTAGCATGGTGAACAGATACACAGAATGACATACAGAAACACGTAAACACACAGCCATCTTTAGGAGGAACTGTCCTTTGGGTGAGTGGCACTGGGATAGCGTGTTTATTAGAGTTTCATTTTGCTTTGGTTTTCCGCAAAAGTTTATTTTTATTGAATCTTTTACCTACGATATGCTCAAACAGATTTTAAAAATCGTACAGTTTTAATTGTGATTTATTTGGAAGACTTTGGGTCACTGATAGTAATGTTAAGAATAATAATAAACTGATGCATCCCTAAGGAATAATAATAATAAAAATAGCAGATTATTCAAAAAAATACAAGTGTATTCATTTGTATTAGTAATATTACAGAAGAAGCTGTAATGTAAATGTAAATTTTAGCTATGAAATGTGTTAAACTAGATTTTATACAGTGAAAATCTGAAGCCTTTTAACTTTTAATTTGTTCAGTCAAAGTAGTTTTGGTCTCTTTTTCATGTTGATTTTTGTGTTGTTGCCATGCTTGAATTTGCATTTAAATAAACAGGATGAGTGTTGAACAGTGGTTGAAAATCTTTTTAAAGAAGACTGCTAACAGCAAATATACAGGAAAAGGGGAAATTATAAACAACAGCTACTGTGCTCTGTTTGTTTAGGTTTGAGGCTCCCTTGTTGAAGGGGGGCTGCCTAAAGTTACTGGCATCATAGTTGAGAATGTCATCTATATCAGACGCACAAACCACAACCAAGGTAACCAGCATTTTCTCCACAAGCCTCTGTTACAAAACACGAGAGAAGGAAACTTAATGTTTCCTCACTACATCTTGGAATTTACTCCCGTTATTTTTCCCCTGCCTTTTTTGCTCCCCCTCATCTCGTCCCTCCCCCCTAGAGCGAGAGTCTCCCTGGTTGTGTTGTAGCAGCGCGTTATAAAGCAGAAAGCCTCGCCATTCCTTTCAGATCGGAACGCTCCAACCGCTGAGCGTGCTGGCCATTAGACAGTCAAGACCTGAACGTGCTCACAACTATGACCCTCCTGCTCCCTCCACCTGGATTAACTCTTAAGTAAGCGCTGGTTGTCGCTACCTGGTCCCTCTAACGTCAAGCCGCGGCAGCAGCCTCACTGGCCGATCGATCCTGTTCCCAATCTGCAACTCTCTGCTTTGTTCTCTTGCCATGGGGTTCGTTGTTTCCTTGTTGCCTGGGCAGCTGATGGGCTTGATTGTGCTGTGAAGTGGATACAAGGTGGATTTATGGTCGTCAAAGCCGAAACTACCATCCGAGGGAAATTAGTGGAAGTTTGAGCTCCGGGAGGATGCAGGTGACGTGTTGGTGCGCCGTGTTCCTTCTGACGCCTGCGCTTTACCTGGTGAGTTAGATTTTTCTTCTAGTTCAACTTTTCTGCACTTCGGTTTTATTCTGTCAGGAAGAAGAAAAGCCGTGTTTGTTGTTGTTTCCACACTGTGTGAGGTCTGTTACCCTTTCAAGCGTGCGTACTCCAAATGCGTTTACATTGGCAGTGAGACTGGCGACTGTTCGGGGGATTCCACCTTATATTGCACTGCTTTAAGTATAGACGTGGAATTCAAAGTTTAGATACACACTTTATTATAACTATAACTATAACTATAACTAACAGTAGGACTTGTGACAGGTGTGCCTTACGCTCAAATTCGCTGTGCGTAATATGCGCGAAGGAAATTCCCTCAAATATATTATATGGTATGTTTTAAAATTATACTTTTCATTTTGAACAGGTACAAATTGTAACACCTACATGTTCGATCGCAGACAGACACAGCAGTAGAAATGTCTCACGAGGGCGCCCTAACAAACCAAAACTCCCGGTCAGTCGGGTCGTCTCAAGCAAACTGTGGAGCCTCTTAGGCTGGAAAGCAACGAGAGACGGAAGTTGGAGTTTGGGATCGGTTTTGAGAAATGTGACAAATGAGCTTTCCTGCATACTTTAGAATGATTTCTTTAGCTACTTAATAAATAAATAAATCCTGTGAGCAGATTAAACAACTGAAACATATTTCGCAAAAAACTAACAACGTGTTAGCTTGAAAAGACCCAATTCAGCTTCGGGTTAATATAATACAAGTCTAGTCATAAGTGGGGTTTTTATTTTGAGATAGCAAGAAAACAAAACAAAACAATAAACAATAAACAATAAACAATAAACAATAAACAATAAACAATAAACAAAACAAAACAAAACAAAACAAAACAAACAAACAAAAAACAATATTGATTTAGGCTCATCTGGCCGCACAAAAGTGATTTAACAAACTGTTGATGATTGTCTACTTGGAAAAGAGCGAGATATAAGCTTTATTCTCGGGCCTGATATTTCGTATAATTTGAGAAAACAAAAAGTGGAAACATAAATTTGATTCTATTTCATTTTTTTCTTCGTCTTCTATAAGTCTTTAATTTAGCTGAGCAAATGCCATAACAGTGGAGTTACATATATATATTACAGACAATATTCCGTTTCATTGATGCAGAGCATTCACGGGGTAATTTCAGGTTCTCTGAAAACAGCTGTAGTCACTTAAGAAATCATAATTCTTTTTGGTTTGTTTGTTTTAAATAAACAATGACCAACTAACTAAACACACAGCCGTATTTAAGTAACTTCCCCTTTCTTTGTCCCGGATAATATCTGTGTATCAGTTTTGCGGCGGCATTATGGGTCGTATCCACATCCCCCCCCCATCCAATATACATGACTCGTTTATTTAAAATAAAATAAAATATAGGGGAAACATGGTTCGGAGGGGAGCTGGCCAAGGTGCTGAAATCATTGAGCGCACACTGAAGCATACACAGAAACACGGAGACTTCACAGGAAATATAACAGGCCTAAACAAAAGATTATTTTAAAATTAAAATTGAAATGGTCACTGTGAACTAAACTTAGAAGCCTGTGTTGTCTGACCACTTTTTGACACCATTCTCTTGTTGACATTAATTTGCAAGTGGACTCCAATCTTTGGGGAGTACTCTCTGAAATTCCCCCCTTAATATTTCCTTGTCCTGTTTCTGTTTCAAATTTTGAGGCATGGTATCAGTTATAGTAATTAAAAAAGATTGTGAATTTATTGTAGAATTGTCACTGCTATCCATTTTTAAATATTGTGGAATGGTAATGTCAATTCACAGTACAATAAATCCTGTTTGGCATGTTGAATTGAGTATGGAATGAACACACACACACACGCACGCACGCACGCACACACACACACACACACACACACACACACACACACACACACACACACACACACACACACACACACACACACACACACCGACAACTCGGCTAGGATAAGCAGAGCTTATAATAGAGCCCGTTAACTATCAGCCTTATCCACCGCAACGAGGATTAGAGCTGAACTTTGATGGTTTTATTTTGTGTTAAAGGCTCTTGTCTCTGCTTAAGCCTCTTGTCTGAGAGCTGTGCCTTGACCCTGATAACAGCACAGTCCAGGTAGACCGCTGCACATGTAAAAGACACAGCAGGACTTTTACTTAAAATGTCCACTATTTAATTTTCACGCGTCTTATTTCCATCTTATTATTACAATTATTTATGTAAGTGTAGTGTTCACATTGATTTATTTAAACAGTTGTTATGGATAATATTTTGAAGCTTCATTCTGTCTTTCTTTGACACCTTATGAAACGGTAATCTAAAACTATATTTAATTACAGTGCATTCATTTCATTAAAGTGTCATAGTTTCTTCATTACTGTTTAAATATGTCTACACACCCATCCTTATTTTCCACTTATGCAATTCAGGGACCTCACCTATGCCCATTATTATATTATATTATATTATATTATATTATATTATATTATATTATATTATATTATATTATATTATATTATATTAATTATACAACCTTTCCTCTTGTGGTAATGATCTTATTATCTTGCTGGAACTTTCTATTTATTTTAATTTTGGCTCATGTTGTATTATTATTTGATGCTGTAGTGACTCTTTTTTGTGGTTGGATGATCTCATCAGTTTGTCTTGTACTTATTTTTATAGTTAATAGATAGAAATTCTGACAACATGAGAGATTTAAGGATTTGAGCCACTGACAACAGCTTAAACACCAAACTGGCCTTGAGACAGGATACTGTCAGACAGTGAGGTCTTTCGGGTCTGTAACTCCCACTGTCACCACTGCTACTGCCTCCCAATCCCCTACTCCCTTCCCTCTCACCCTTAGGACTAAAGGATGCAGTGGTCCCATTGGCACCAGTCATCGTAGTCCTATTAAAGTGTTATTATAAACCAGTGTGTTGGATCCTACAATGTCAAACTGTCTGTATGGGAGGCAGGAAAGAAAGTCCCACTGTGATGACTACAGCACACCTTACACAGTGTGACCAGCCTGTTATCACTACCTCCACTACTCGTTCACCGTTCTCCTGACCCCCTTCTCAGCACAACCTTCACTTCCACATTCCTCTATAATCCCCCCCCCCAACCCCCCCCCCCCCCCCCAAAAAAAAACAAAAAAAAACAAAAAAACAAAAAACAATATGCTTTCGTTGAGCTGTTTGAAGCTTAAATCAAGAGCGGGCCAGCATTAATTGAATTATATAGCAAATGGATTCTTGTAAATGCCCACATGCTGTGCAACTGAAGATAAATACACACATACACACACAAGTGGACAAATGCATTGTGTGGTCATCAAGTAAGAGCTGCTGAATGTGTGAAGCTTTCCTTTTTCAGTCCAGATGTCGACTAAGTGAACATTTCTCTCAGTTCCTTCTTCAACCTTTGTGCTACTTAGCTTTTAAAGCAGCATGGAGGCGTCACTTTAGAGCTATGAGAGCTTGGCTGCTGGAAAGAGCCAAGTACAAAAGGGCTCAGAGTTCAGTCTCAGATAACAACAATGCAATTCCCCCACTGCTGCTGTTCCTGCCGCTGCCTTAGTGGTCTCAGCTCAGCCCAGCTACCCAGCTCTGTTACACTCACTGGTTTTCATTTAGTGACTCCACTGAGTCTTTAGTGACTAGTCACCAGCTGCTGTGAATTATTTCATCTACATCAGGGGTTTGCAATGTGAAGATTCAAGAGGAGGTTTGGATTGTTCGGAAAAACGTTCCATTTGTTTTTGGAGAGGTTGAAGAGTGCTTCCGTAGGTTTTGTGGGAATATAGTCCTTTATTATTTAGTCCGTTATATAGTCCTTTTGTATTCTTACTGACCATTTGAAGGGCTTTAGTACAAGCCACATTCATGTAGCATTAATATACATCTATGGTCAGTTTAGAATCCTCAACAAGCCAACATGCAAGTCTTATTGGAGAGAACCCACGCAAGCACAGGGTGGGCATGCAAACTTCATACAAAAGAGTTCCCTGCCTGGATTTGAACCCAGGACTTTCTTTCTGTGAGTATTCATCCTATCACCATGCTGCCCCTAACCTTTTATTTTAAATGACAGAAATAAAACCTCGTGTTTTTCATGGCACCAGTCTCAAAGCACACAAGTTGTGATAACCCTTTGATATTTTGATCTTTAGCAGACAGGAAAATTTGATCGGTTTATCACAGTTGGTTTCACTCTTATTTATAGTGTCTGTCCTTCCAACAATAACACAAATCAGAGATGATTAAAATAAAAATCAGCACTATTTCTTTTTGCTTTGCAAGGTAGATTAATAAATAAATGATTTGAGGAATTTTAAAACCTTTTCCCCACTCCCCACGTTGTTATTTAGAATTTCAATTGGCATCAAGAAAGATAATTATTATGGTAAAACTGTATTCATTAGAGAAGGTTTAAAAGAATTAGTAAAACTAGATATATCTATGCATTAAAATTTCAAAGTAATCTATGAGAAAAGCAAACAATAAAAATATTCTTCTGGAAAAAACATAATGGAAGGATAGAATCAAACTGTGATTCAAATCCAGACTTTTTCTCTATCGTTTGAAAATGAAAATAGAAATAAATAATACATAAAGAAACTTCTCAAATAAATGACTCACTTTTTCATAATTATTTTCAAGCCTAAATATATCAAATTCCCTATGAATTACTTCATGAAATTTATGAATGACCAATCTAATACTTTTGCCTTACAAGTTTATTTTTGCCCTGCTTAGTATAAAGTTTCTACATTTGAGATATTAGGCTGCATCTGTTTATTAGTCAAACATCTGTATTGGACAGTATTTCATTCTTATGTCTATCAACCATTAAAATGACATTCAGCAGTGGTAATGAAATGGTTATTGGAGGATTTAGTCTATTTTATATATTGGAGCCAGTTTTACGTCTTTAAATGAATATCATACAAATCATAAGATTTTGTGATAAATCATTGTTGTTTGTTTATTATGAATATAAATAGTTCTTTGTTTACAACAAATAATAAATGAAACAAAGTAACACAAAAATCAATATCTTTAATTGCTGATAGGCAAGTTATGTTAAAGGTCATTATCTGCATAGAATTCTATAATCTTAACACTGGAATCCTTCTAAAAATCCTTTCTTTCTCTTAGTGGTTATGTAAAAAAAAAATAATAAAAAACTTGAATTTATGGGGCAGTTGTTTTGCTTTCACTTTTATACTGTCATATATATATATGTGTATGTTTCACAATATTTATTTAAATGTACTTTATTTAAAATGTCTTCATACATATATATATATATATATATATATATATATATATATATATATATATATATATATATCTATATATGTATATATATATATATATATATATATATATATGTATATATATATATATATGTATATATATATATATATATATATATATATATATATATATATATATATATATATATATGTAAGGCCCATGCTAAAACAACTAGAAATTAATCTTGGAACCTCATGTGTGGAGTTCACCTTTGACCTTCAATCAGGACACTGCTGTGCGTCTGGGCAGGCAGACTGATTGTGTAGAACTTTAAATTGATGCATCAAGGAGATTCAGTTTTCACACTGCATGAACTGTAACCTCTGTGATCCTGCCTGTGAGTTCCGGATTGTCTGAGCTCAGACAGTTTTCTCCCATAAACAGTCAAAACAGCACTTGACCTTGGTGTTTTACCATAAAGTCAGTGGTAATCGCACCTACTGTGGTGCGTGGAATCGGCACTTAAGTCCGTTGCTTATTTCTTTTCTCTGCATGCACCATCCAGGGATGATTATTCACATCCAGATGAGGGCAAATGAGGGATATGTGCCTTAGATTTGCATTTCTGTTGATGTTAAAGGAGAGAGGAATCAACCTTAAATATTCCCACAACAGCCCCGCAGACTTTGCAGCCATAGAAAATGGTAGTATTGTCATTGTGTGTGTGTGTGTGTTGCTAGTGCATTATGTTTGAAATGGTAAGAGTGTGTGATTAATGACTACAGCCTCTATTCTCTGCTCCTTGCATTGCTCCAGATTTTCAATCGTGTTCGCAGTTCAAAGGTTAAAGCTTGAGCTGATCGTTGAAGGGTGTTGTTCTGAAAAATCCAGCCCTGCTTACGACCTGGGTTTGATCCTGAGGGAAGCCTCAACCCACCCCCCACCCAGCACTTGCTCCCCTCTCCACATAGAGCAATCCTTTTATGGCGAAGTGTGTGACACCTTGATAGCAGCACTTTGAAGCAGCCCATGAAGCAAAGTGGTTCTAAAGGAAGGAAGGGACTAGATAACCTCATTCCACCTGCTTTACATCTCCAGGTATTCATGTAACTCTGGAGTCTGCCATGTGTTTGGTTCATTGCAGCTAAAGAGATAGAGCAAACCTACAGCACTCAAACTGAAAACTGTTTCACTTGGGTTGATTCAGATTTTTTGATGGTTTTTAGGACCCAGCATCCAGGAGCTCATGTTACAGAGCTATAAATGGTGGATACAACATCATACCTGTTTGTTAGATGCATCTCTGCTGCTGCCAAGTTTCCGTGGTTTCTACAACTGTAGAAAAACAACAAAACAAACTGTTAATGTTTTAATAAAATCAATGCGAAAACAGCAGCCATGATGACCAGTGAAATATCTGCATGTACAGAACTATCAATTATTTAAAATAAATGTTTCAGTTTCAATTTCAGTACCAAAGTGAATTCAACATTATTTGTTACTTGTGTTATATATATATATATATATATATGTATATATATATATATATATATATATATATATATATATATATATATCCTTGAGCACAGGTCTTCTACCAGAGGCCTGGCAGCTTGAGGGTCCTTCCTGTTCCAAGGACTGTGTTCTTCCAGACAGAGATCTCGGATGAAAGCAGGAGAATATGCAATTTGGTGTGTCATTTTTACTATTATTATTATTTATTGTATTATTATAATAGATTAACATTATTTATACAAATATTTTATAATGATTAATTTTATTATTATAAACACATTTCAAAGTATTCCAAGTTTAAAATGTATTAAGAGACATCATGATCACAACATGTGACCTGATCACAGGTGGATATGGTACACACACACACACACACACACACACACACACACACACACACACAATTTTTTTCCATATATACTTTACTAAAGATATATATATATATATATATATATATATATATATATATATATATAGTAAGGAAATGTCACAGCATTATCAAATATTTTAGAAAATAAAAGGATAAAAGCAGAAGGAATAGGAGAAGTGGTGGAAATAGTTAAAATGGCTGCGTGTGTGTGTGTGTGTGTTTGTGGTGGGGGGGGGGGGATGCTTCCCTCCACTGCCTCGGCAGTGATGGATCTGCCATCTGAGCTCTTGTCTGCTGCACAGTCCAGCAGTCACAGCATCCACTGATGGGAATTACGAGCCATGTCCGTTATCTTCTACTTTAGATCTTTCCATCCTGTTGGGATACAGTGCTCGGGTATGTGGGTGCTGTCACTTCACGGCAGACACATGTATAGATGACTTATGAAAAAAGTGAGTGAGTGATGAATACCTATGTGTGCTCTCAAAACTTTTAGCCCCATATATTGCTTGACATTATTTGTGTGAAATCATTACAGTGAAATCTGGGAGGATTTTACTTAACAGTGTAAAATCTAAGGAGCTGGTAAAGAATTGTGTTCATCTCAAAGTCAGTAGAGATTTTCATTTTTAAGCTGTTTTCTATTTTACAACTCATTAAACCTCTAAGACACTCCTAAACTTATTAGAAAAACAAACAAATAAACAAATGTGTTAAGCAACCTTTGACACAACCACAATGTGATTAAACCATTTGAATCAATTAACCCTTAATAATCCTAACTCACACTTCTTCACAAAATAGTCCAATCAAATGGAAGTCTTCAAATTAAAAAAATTGTTTTCCCATTTTTAAGTCTCCCATTTGTCCAGTACAAAGCTCCACTGTCCATAGGGTACTCATCCACTTAACTATCGGATTAACTGGTCTCATAATGACAACTCGTACTTAACTTTGATATCATCGGTAATCAGTGATGTAAATCAAAACACCATGGTGTGCTAATTGTTTATATTTAGAGGTAAGTCCTTTAACCATATCAAGGTTCCAATTCTGCCAGCAACAAAGAGAAATAGATATAGATGCAGACAGATATAATGTGATATAATGTGAATGTGTGAGTATCATATAAATTAATGACCCATTGACACCCAAAAGTGAGCCTGAAGTGAGCTAGCCAGTTTCGGTCAAAAGATGATATACCATGCTCTGACTGAAGGATAAATAAACAAATAAAGCATACAGCTCTCTGAAATCACTTTGGATGTAAATAATGATAGAAACAACAGCAGGTTTCTTTTTAGGGTTATTGAAGTTGAGCTAGTTTAAACATAATGGTGTGCTACCTGGTGGGTAGAAAGGGAAATGTAGTGGGAGTCACATAGCACAGACAGATTAATGAACAATCAGCAAGCAAGAAAAAAGAGAAGAAGAGAAAAAAATTGAACATATAATACACAGTATGTAAAACATGATATAATGCTCAAGGGTTTTAATTACAACATATTTAATTTCTTAAGCTTAGATACTCTTTTCTGAACTTTGCAATTAAGGCTGCACACAGCTGTGGCTACAATGTAGCTTGCCATCACCAGTGTGTGAATGGGTGGATGACTGAATGTACTGTAAAGCGCTTTGGGGTCCATAGGGACTAAGTAAAGTGCTATACAAATACAGGCCATTTACCATTTAGGAGGTGTTCAATTTAGAATTTTGGAGTTAGAATTTGCTGGTGTGGATACGAACCTTTCCAAGAATTATAAATTAATTAGCAACAACTATCACTGTCCTTAAGAATACTTTTATCTATACCCAATAGTAGGGCTGCAACCAAAGATTATTTTGGTAGCTGACTAATCTGCCAATTTCTTGTTTTGATTAGATGATTATTTCAGTAACTCTTATCTCCGCTTCCTGAGTTTGTCCTGCAAAGAGGCTCATGCACCTCTCAAATGGCTGAAGTCATGACAGAGAGCATCTTTAGTGTGGTTATCAGCAGCTGGGAACATTATGTGGAAGATGAGAGCAAGCCTCACTCCCGAGCATGTCTACTGCAATCGTGAATTCATGAACCGAATCATCTGTAAACTTTGGAAACTTTACAACTTTGGAGCCAGCCTTCCACTGGTGGTTCGGAAACCACTTACTGCTAAAGAGACAGAGTGAAAGTGGACAGCATATCGTTGATTATTGGTTCTGTTATTAGTTAGCTAACATAAATTAATATATGCCTATTGACCGCAACCAACCAGCCAACCAACCAGCCAACCAACCAACCAGCCAACCAACCAACCAACCAACCAATGAGGTGTTGTAATGTTCTGTACTGACAGAAGATGGCACTAAACATGTTTTTAAACTTTAAGCACTCAAATGTAGCTTCACAGACAGTGTTACATCTGTGCCAGTTTCTGAGAGCCGTCGTGTAAATGGTGTAAATTAACCTTTATATGTGTAGTGTTTCATGTCCTGTTTAAGGATATTTTAATCAATCACACTTAATCATCACAGTTATTAAGAGGAGAAAAATCAAAAGTTCTTAAGGTTCGGTTAATGATTCTAAACGAGACTGCTTTTCATGTGATATTATATCTATACCTATTATTCTTCTCCAGTATTTATATAAAATCAAAGCAAAACCCTGCCATTTAATCTCCAATCACAACAGAACTGCTTTTGAAACCCTTGGTTCAGTTTCTGTAGCGTAAAGATGAAACAAGAGAAATGTGAGTTATGGAGAAGAAGAGGAAAAGGATAAAGGGAAGAGGCTGCTTCATGAGTACATTATTCCAATTTGTCCTCAATACCACATGTCTATCAGAATGGACTGTTTGTGCTGTCACTGTCACTCTCAGCAAACAGGTTGAAATATAATGCATCTGAGGAAAAGCACACTACACAATTGTCAACAGATGACATAGATTTATTTATTTCTTTAGATGGAACAATAAATTGTCAGTCTTTGTGTAAGGCACAAGAGAAAATGTTTTATTTATTGGTTTATTTTTTTGTTTTGTAACAATATATTTAACAATATAAATCTGATCACTATGATGCTTAAAGGCTTCTTTTTATTACTGAGAAATCCTGAGAAAGTTTAATTTTGATTTAAATTTGATTTATTATTTTCTTTCAAAAGTTAAACATAGAAAATGTGCTGTCAAATTATCAGTGCTATATTCTATGTTATCTTTTATCTATAGTTTACATTTCATAGATATGTATGATAAATGTAAATCTTTATTTTTAACATTTGAAAAACAGAAGTGTTATAGAAGAACACACAGAAAATGAAAAACTAAACTTATCTGGTCAGTTCCAAATAAATAATTTACATTTAAAATTTAGTAAATTAAAAACAAATTCTCTCTCTCTCGAAGTCTTAAACAAAATGCCGAACATACACTATATCATTTCTTCTGTATAGGTTGAACTACATTAAATCATTGTGTAACAACCACACAAATAAACTGACAATAAATAAACATTCTGTATTCAAAAAAATTCAAGAAACTTTTAAATGGAAACAAAGGAGAAGAAAAACAAAACTGACATATCAATTCAACTGTGGCCGGCTTCAAGGGAAGCAATAAATAAATAAACATTTTTTTTAAAAAGGCACAAGAAGTGTAGCACTGTCTCAATGAAGTGTGCAGAGAGGCTCATATATGGGTGGGTTGTGCAACTTGAACACAAATCCAATATGGCAGTGAAATATGACATAGCTGTCTCTCTACACTATTGTAGCTGGGAAGTGCCATCTGAAGGTAATGTTTACGGCCCATGAGGTAATGGTAATGAGGGTCAATTATGTTCGTCATGCTCTCAAATTTGACATTTTTAACTGTGCTTTTACTGACATCATGGATTCCAGGATGTGCGTCTGGGTGAAATCACTGTGCCCTCTAGGCTGAATTCTATTGATACACTATTTCACCTATAAGTTACATTAGTTCATACAGTTTGGTAATGAAGAATTTAAACACCCATATCACTGACAAGGTTTTGCAGTGCAAACTCAGTTTAATCATTCAATTAACTGTAATTTAGTGTTTCTGGTAACCAGCATGACTGACAAGTACACTGAACAGATGAGCGTACGCAAGTCAGACTTTGGGAAGTACCCCTCAATGTGTCTTTGAAACTAAAAAGAGGTCATTCACCAGCTTGTGCAGCTAGTTTTAAAACATGATGCTACTTGTGAATTTCAAAACAAATGTAAATGTGTCGATAATATTCTGTGTCAACAATCATTTGTCTGCTTTTGTACTCAGAGAAAATATCTCTCCTGTTCGTCCAAGATTGAGTTTTAAAACATTTACATTTCTTCATGTGCTGCATTTCTTTATGTGTACTACGCATGTGGGGTTGCAATTGCATGTTTGTGCCATAATATATATATATATATATATGCCATCTATCTATCATCCATGCAGGATCTCAAGATGCAAGATGTCCACAGTCACCAAGAATACAATTTGTAACACACAACACCAAAATGGATTGAAATCTTGCGGTGCCTACAAGTGTCCTGTGTTCAAAAAGGCATATGTGCAGGCTCATTTTGCCAGTGAATATTGAAATGATTCAGAGAAGGCTTGGGAGAAAGCACTGTGGTCAGATGAAACCAAAATCAAACTTTATTGTATCAGCTCGACCCACCTGATTTGGAGGAAGAATGCTGAATATAACCCAAAGAACACCATCCCCGCATTAAGCACAGAGGAGGAAACATTATGCTTTGGGTTTGTTTTTCTGCTGAGGGTACATGACAACTTAATCACATTGAAGGGCCAATGAACCAGGCCGTGTACTATAAAAACTTGGATAAGAATCCGTCAATCAGAACACTGAAAATGGGTTTTCAAGTACAACGATGACTCAAAACATACCACTAAGGTAACAAAGGAGTGACAAAAAAAGATGCATGTCAAGGTCATGGAGTTGCCTAGCTAGTGTGCAAAATACTAAGGAAAATCTGTGGAGGGAGCCAAAGCTTTGAGTTGCCAAGTGGCAGCCCAAAATCCTAATCCCTTTATGGAATTTCTGTAATGAGGAGTGCACCGAAATCCCCTCCTGAGATCTGTGCAAGTGGTGGATATCCTGTCTCTCTCCATTAATATGAAACTATACACACACACACACGCACACACGCACACACACGCACACACACACACACACACACACACACACACACACACACACACACACACACACACACACACACACCCCAGGGTGGCACTGTTGCACAGTATAAAAAATTATTCAGTGCAATTGAATGATAAAATTAATGTCACTGCACACTTAAAAGTTGTTTATACTGCTTCATTAATCAATACATTACAGGCAAAGACATTTGTGTCCCTTTTGCTATGTGGGGCATAGGGCTGTTGTGATGGAATAGGCCAATGATTGTCCTTATCAGGTCCCCATTGCAGCAAATGACAGTGCTTCATTACTTACTGCAGCCCTGAAGATTGTGGCCATATTGATTTTTAGATTTGATTGCCTCTGAATGGCTTCCAGTCACAGCAGAGGGGAGAAAAAACAGGTATGAGGAGTGTTTTTCTGTGGCTGACAGCTGTCAGTCAGCACAATGATATTCATCCTTTAAAGGAAGTAGAGCAGGGGACCTTCTGTTCCTTGCTTATCTCTATTCCTTATTTATCGACTCTCAGACTCCTTGTCTTGTTATCTCCTCTTCTGACTTTCCATTCTCCACACTCTCAGAGCCACATGAATAACTTCTTATCAAGGTGACCCCTGACTTCAAATATTCCTTTCCTGCAATCAGATGTATTTCCCCTCATTGTTTGCCATATAGCACAAAAACGCGACAAAATGTTTCACTCACTGAAAACGTTACATGTAGATGACTAGAATGTAACTAGAAACTAGAAACTTTCAAGGAAGTGGATCGAACATTGCTGGACTCGGACATGCTGTCAGCTGCCCAGACATGAGAAGGCCACGTGTGTATCTGCTGAAATTAAATAATTGCAACGATATGTGGATTAAATAAGAATGTTTATGCATGTTTTCAGGTGTTAAACTCTTGACTTCTGTTCAGAAAATCAGGCTTGAGGTGAGGAAGATAAGAACGACGTGGAATGGTGGAAGAGAGAGACATAAAATGCTGAATGCAAGATGAAATGTTGATGTCCATCTTGGTCACTATTCCTCATCGGCTTTTATTGAGTTTCTTCAAAGTAGGCTTGTGTGCTGGACCTAATCACATGCTGTGTCACATGCCTATCCTGGCCACGGAGGGGCTATATGGACATAGTTCCTGGAAAAGTCATGGGCTGCTGTGTTAGCACGTGTGTTAATATGAGTATGTGTGTATGTGTAATTTGTGTATTTTGTGCTTAAAGGAGATTCAAACTTAAAGTATAGTACACTAAAATAATAAATACATCAAAAATAATGTTACACTCAGCAAAATAGTTTGATTACACTGCAATTACATCTTCCAACAAATTAGTTCATTCTTATAAATTTGCTCATAAATTTTCATTTCATTTCCTTTTCAATTCTCTTAGAATTCATTCATTAAAAATATGTAGGAATGGGTGGTTTGTGGAAGCTACCATGTTACCCCACCACATTGAACACAGTGGCCGAGACAGACATTTTCATTTTGCCTAATTGTGTTTTGTTGCGAGATATCAGTTACTGTTGTTGTATGTCTTATACGTTACTTTATTGTAAAGCTAAAAAATAGCTCTTTCAAACCACACTGCTCACAATAAAATAAAAATATAATGAATTAAAGGAAGGTTGGACATCAGACTGGTCATAAGTGATATGATGATCCAGCTCTGGAAGGAGGAGCACTATTCATCATCTCATTTGGAGCATGCCCTGAGGTTGTTAGGTATGCATAAAAGCGCATGGGGGGCATACAAAATACTGAGTGCCATTTTAAATTTCTGCTATAAAATTTCAGCCAAATGGATTTGCCTGCCGTGACAGTTTTTCACTTTGATTTTTGGGGTGTCTTTGAATTCAGCCCTTTGCAGCTTAATAATTTTCATTTCCATCAAAAAAGGGGCATTCCAACACATGCCCCAGTCGATACAAATATCCATTATCATTTTTTTACATGGAGAGCTACTTTTTTCCAGGGTTACTTAATTGTTTTAGCAGCAACTTGAGAATATTCATGAGTGATGCATTTTCGAAATCCATAATCAAAATATTTCAGTTACCAATAGCAACAAACATAATACAAAGTAGAAAAAAATGTCTTAAAGTGTTGAACTAAAGGTAATCAAGTCCTCTTTAGCACACGTTCCTTGTATTGTAATGTTTCTCTGTAAGGTTTGGGAAACTTTACAGAGCAAAAAAGGGCAGTTTCTGGCACACAGCATTGTGCCGCTACCTTTATCTCTCATTCTGTGTATGCTACAGCATTTATAAAATCAATTACTGCTGATGGGAGTTCCTCTGAACAGGTAGTGAGGTGTCTCTGCACTAATTCATCCTGTCGCTTTGATGGATTTGCTCACCTCTCTAAGCGGTGTGTCCGAAGCGCCGAGAGAGCACGGCCGATCTGTCAGGCTTCACAAGTCATTACTTAAAACATGAACAGCTCAGGACGCAGAGAGCAGCCCCACCATGATGATCTGCTAAAGACATGTATGTTCTTGTCTGTGAGAGTGGACAGAAAGCAGACTGGTGCAGTAGTTGTGATGTGTTGGGAATATGTATGAACCAGGAGATTTGGGTTGGACTCTTAGGAATACATTCAGTTTTCCCAGTGGTAGTGCAAAACCTTTGGTGAAGCTGCATTAAATTAGAATGTCACAGCTGTTAGAACAGCCATGCTTATGAGCCAAGGAAAGCAGGAAAGTAAGCCATATAATTGTGTTTAAACATTAGTTTAAAACCAAACATTTTGACCTGATTTAGTATTTGCTCTTAAACTGATCATTTTGCTCTTTGAATCCTCTGTCTGTGTATCAGTGTTGCAAGTCTGTTAATTTAATCCTTATATAAGGTGTTCTAGAAACATTGGTACATATTAACAAAATACTATCATAAAACTATTAGGGATAGTCCAATCCAACTTTTTTGTTTTCTGACCTAAAACTTTGGCTATGAGTATCTTCCAATACCAAGCATAGATCTAATATCAGTGTTAATAATAATTAATGAATTATCGGTTTCCTCACTGTGGGGAAGTGTTTATGTGTAAAGAAATATTGAACTTGACTTAAACAGCTTTCCTTATACTTTTTAATATTTATTAAAGAATTAAAAAATAAAAAGAGTCCTGTGATACATAATGAAAAAATAAAATAAAAGTCACAGTAGCTTCTCCTGTTACACATGCAGGTGTGGAGCTGACAGGGTCAGTATTGGACCAATATCAGATAGATATCCTGGACATACAAACACAGATAGATAGATAGATAGATAGATAGATAGATAGATAGATAGATAGATAGATAGATGTGCAAAGCAGCCGGTATTTGTATTTGTTGAGGGGGGAAAAGTATTTGTATTTATATTCGAGTAAAATTCCAAATAGGCCTAAAAATCCTTTTTTTTTTGCGTTACACTTCTAATTAACATTATAGTGTAAGTATTCTTTAGTAGTGGTACTGGTGGGTACCAGGATTACGATGCTTTAAGTGCATGTGATTATGCATAACAGATGTTGATAGGTGTTTGATATAACTGCCTCTGCTGATCTGACTTTTGCACACATTACATATCAGTTTGGTTTCATCTGCAGCACTGAGTGTAAAATGCTTCCACACAGAACTTGATCAAGTTGTTTTGGCTGGTGCAGGACCAAGAGGTGGCTCAGCAGCAGCAACACTCTTTTCTGTTTGCCCAAATCCATGTGGGAAGTTTCAGCTAAGTTAATGAGTGACGGGAAGCTATGCTAAGGTTAACTAGCCTGTAGCCTATATCTTGCTGTCTGCAAAAGACAGAGTAACTTAAACGTACCATATAACTCCCACAAGTGCATACAATTCGACACAACTACAGAAGCATTGTTTTAACCTTTTAAACCGAACTTTAACGTTACTCTGTCAACAGCCTATTGTCCAATTACCGAGCTAACAGAGCTAAGTAAACAGAGCGAAAATGAGAGCACCTGACTGCAGTCGTCATTAATGCAGCGCAATTGATTAATCTCCCGATCCTCGCTAAAGTTATAAACTGCCTCTGGAACCCAGTAAAGGTACAAAAAAATCTATTCAACAAAAATAGTGATGCAGTTCAGTCTTTTACCGCTCAGCCGAGTCTTCTCTGTTGCTGTGTGGAGCAGCCTGTGTCATTCAACTTTTACACGTCACTCACTCATCCGGGCATGCACTGCGGTCTAATAAGGAAACTCAGCTTTTTGATATAAAGTTTTTCTTGTTCCCGAATACAAATATTTTTTAAAGTATTTGTTCGAAATAAGTATTCGTAAAAAACACGATATTCGTGTCTATCTGAATATCGTATTCGGGTTCGGCTCCACCCCTAATAGATAGATAGATCAATGAAGTACATTTTTAATAGATTTACAAACCACTCCAAAGCCTTTATTTTCTTGTTTTGTTTGTTGTGTACAGAAAATAGCTGTGTAACACAATGTCAAAGCATGAAAAAGTGTTTTTCTTCCTGATTGCGCTGTATATACTGCAAAAAATACTACAAATAATTTAGCCAGTTTTATTTTATGTTTGTAATATTGCAACATTTAATTACCTTTTTTACACAAATGAAAAAACAGACAACAAGATTAAATGCATTAAATCATTAAATTCTTTTGGCAAAGTCAGTAAAATAGAAGAAGTTCTACTAATATCAGCGTGGCCACCACAACATATGGTATAGACTGATAGATTATTTATTAAACTATTGCAAAAAATTGCCACAGCAGCTTCAACATAGACATAATACCATGCATCCCAAACAGAAAATAATATTATTTCCTAATATAGTTAAAAATGTATTAATAAATAATACAACCAATAACTAACATACAAATATGCACAAAAGTGAGTGAAATCATATCTTTATTATGTTTTACACAGTCTTTTAGCAGCTGGTATAAAGGACCTCCTGAGGTACTCAGACTTGCACTTAGGTGCAGCCAGTCTTTGACTGAAGGTGGTGCAGTTGATAACCTTCAGCTTTGAGAGCATTCTTTTCTCTGCAGCCTGCTGGGCTGTCTCAAGTTCAGACCTGACCACAGAGCTGGCTTTCTTAAAGTGTTTGTCTGCTCTATCCCAGTATGCTGCTGGGGCATCTTCTCCACAGCAGATCGCTGTAAAAAATAAAGCACTGGCCACCACCATGTAGAAGACACTGTGTATGTTAGAATGTCCCTCTATACCTACAGTGCAGTGAAGAAGTATTTATCATCCTGATTCTAGTGTCATTGTTAAATTATGATTTCATTTATTATGGAAAAAAAGCTATCCAGAGCAACAGAGTAATGGAATGCAGTGAAGGAGTTCTCCTGGACAGTAAACTGTAGTAAAATTGCTTTCTGAGTGATGACCCAAACATTAAATAAAGCTGGGCTCTACTGAGTGTCTCCTGCAGTTTCACATTACCCAGTAAAACCTAATTTATTAACCTTAACCCAGCTAAAATTTAAAATACAACAACAACAAAAAACTATCTGGCTTAAAGTTTTAAGTTATTGGCGCACGCAATAAAGTTGTAACCTTCCCCCACTACCGAAAAAAAGGGTTGTGACATTATCTGAATGTGTTTGAGTTAGCAGACTTCTTTTAGGTGCTCTCGCTGGTTTTATAGGTTGAGTGCAATGTCTTTTTTCCTCCTCATCTTTTCTTTCAGGTTTAGCTGGCAGTAGAGCAAAAGGAGGGGATAGGATTGGAAATAATATTTTGATGCTTCTGTACTCATGAGAGGAGACCGATTTCCTTGCAGTCCAACAATGTCCAATAATGAATGATGTTCTATCATTATTAAGACACGAGCAGAAATTTAAAAAATTCTATACCCTGAAAGAGAATTTCTGTACTTGGCTGATATATATCCATTATGGCTTCAGTTATCCCTCTCTCGCTCATCTCCGAGGTAGGCTTGGTTAGCTCGGACGTCGCCAGGATTAACAAGGTCCGCATCAGGTGTTGAGGAACCGGGACACACTGATGGAACAAGAAGGCAAAAGTGGGCAAGGGATGAGAACAGGGCACTGTGGGAAAGCTAATACGCAAGTAACCCCAGTGAAAGGTGTTATGCGAACAAGACTAGTGAGATTTACCAAGGAGATGTCCTGTCCCCACTGCTATTCTGCATAGGCCTGAAACCCCTCATTGAGATCATTGACAAGAGATGCCACGGACAAATAGAGCGATTGTGGCCCACCTCTTCTACATGGATGAGATCAACCTGTATGCCAGAAGTGAATGAGACATAGATTCACTAATCTACACCATTAGCACATCGGAATGTCATTCGGACTGGAGAAGTGTAGTCTGATGGTATATAAGAGAGGGAAGGTAGTCAGAATACCTGCAGAGGGTCAGGCAAGTCCTGAAAAGTCAGTAGAATGGAAAGAACAAGATCCAGGCTATCAACACCCACGCTCTGCCGGTGATCAGGTACCCTACTGGAATAATAGGCTTGCCAAAGGAGGAGATAGAAGCCCTTGACATCAAGACAAGGAAGCCAGTGACAATACATGGAGGGTTTCATGAAAAATCCAATACCCTGAGACTATACACTAAGCAAAAGGAAGGAGGCTGAGGACAATATTTGCATTTAAGGACATATCCTGGTCAGAAATAACTAGATTCCTCACAGTATTACTGGAGACCACGGTAATGCCATCCAGAGTAAGCATTTCATTAGATACCATATTTTTAAGATTGTCAGGGCCAAGTACAATAACCTCAGTTTTATCAGAAGTTTGAAGCAGAAAATTAGAGGTCATCCAGGTCTTTATGTCTTTAAGACATTCCTGCAGTTTAACTCATTGGTGTGTGTTATCTGGCTTCATGGATAGATAGAGTTGGGTGTCATCTGCATAGCAATGAAAATGTATGCAATGCTTTGTAAGTATACTGCCTAAGGGAAGCATGTATAATGTAAACAGAATTGGTCCTAGCACTGAACCCTGTGGAACTCCATAATTAACCTCAGTGTATTAAGAGGATTCTCCATTTACATGAACAAACTGGAGTCTATTAGATATGTATGATTCAAACCACTGCAACTGTAATACCTTCAGCATGCTCTGATTGCTGTAATAAAATATTATGGTCAGTACTGAACACTGCACTGAAGCTAGTAGGACAAGCACAGAGATGAACCTACTGTAACCGGGCACAAGAAAATCACTAAAGATGTTTCAGTATAGTGGTTGTCGCTATGGGGTTCCCATGCGGTCAGTTACCCATCATCGGGTTCCCCAGCCCCTGAGCACGCCAGCCCTCAGGCACAACCCCTGGAATCTCTTTTCTAGTTCGAAATGTTCAGTATTTTGTGATTTTCATTTGTTGTTGTTAGTTGTAGTTAGTATCTATCATAGCACTGCTCTCGTTAATCCTAATATCGTTATAGTTCACAGTAATCATAGTATGGTTCTAGCTAACAGTTTATCATAGTGAAACTCTAGTCCTTAGTTCATAGTTATCTTTAATGTTGTTAAATCGAGTTCCGAGATCGAGACCCTAAGACAGCTGGGTCAAGTGATGGCTTTTTAAGTAAAGGTTTAACTACAGCCAGCTTGAAGGCCTGTGGTACATAGCTGGTTATTAGAGATAGGTTGATCAGATTTAAGATTGAAGCAGTAATTAATGATAGGACTTTTTGAGCAGTTTTATAGAAATGTGGTCTAAAGGACATGTTGATGGGTTGAAGGAAGTAATTATTGAAGTTAACTCAGAAATATCAATAGTAGAAAAAGAGTCCATATAAATATCAATGGTACTGAAAGTAGCTGTAGATAATATTACATCTGTGATGATTATGAGAAACCTGGGGTTGTTCTTATTTTCTTCAGTCAGTGATGAACAGTAAGATGTTCTAGCTTTACAGATTTTTTTTTTTTAAATAAAGCAGCAAACAATTTTTCCAGGCTAAATGATGATCTTCTAAATTAGTGAGACAGCATTTCTTCTCCAGCTTATGAGTGATCTTCTTTAATCTACATGTTTGAGTGTTATACTGGGGAGTCAAGTACTTCTTATTTGAGGCTTTCTTTTTCAGAGGAGTTACAGTATCCAGAATCATATGCAGTGAAGAAGTAAAATTGTTATCAAGATAACGGACCTCTGTAGTAGTAGTGTTCAGGTAGCTGCTCTGCAATATGTTGGCACATTCAATGAAGACAATAATAGAGGATTAATTATATCTTTAAACACAGTTACAGCACTTTCAGAGAGACATCTACCGCGATTTCCAACTGCTGTGCAATCTACTATTATAAATTTAAATGTTATTTGGAAATGAACAGAAATTCTTTATTTGCTCTTTCTTGTATCCCCCCACTTGTCAGTGCAATATGCAAAAGGTTTTGGCACATAGCTTTTTGGGAATCACCTTGCTGGTGCCAAAATACTTTATTTCCCTGTTAATCCTCTAAAACTTAACGTGTCACTTCGTCAGACAGGTGTTTTACAGTGTTTTTCGTGAACATCTGTGACTTCTATAACTCTTGAGCCACTTGCTCATTTGAAAGAATTCCTACAGAATTTCTGAAAGCTGCGACACTGCGCTTTTTAGTGATGTTAGGGTCATTGCAGTAATCCCAGGCACGATGTCACAGCAGCCAGTGAAGACAAAGGTGAGAGAACAGAGAGTAAATGAGAGTGATAGAAGTCTACAGAAAATAGACATTACATGGGGCATTTGGTTTCTTTTTGCCATGTTTTTAATTGTTTTGTTTTTGATGTGTTGTTTTCTGTGTAGTTTGCTAGTGCGCCCTGCCTTGAATTACTGTTATGACCCTGATGTAATCGAAAAGCACAGAGTTGCTACTTTATGGCTTTCAGGAACTGTTGGAATTTTGCAATTGCCCCAGTGGTTCAAGAGTTACGGTTGATTGACCCGTTAAAAGCGCTCCCAATGGTTTTAACAATGGGTAAAATAACCGCAACTCTTGAACCATTGGCGCAATGAAGTTATCTTTGGCATTTGTTTTTTTTTTTTTTTTTTGAAGATTCATCTAAAAAAAATTTAAACTAATTATGTCTTTGTATGAAATGCTGCTAGTAACAGTGCCTAAACATGCATTTTAAGATTGGTTCTTTGCTGTTGTCTGTTAATGTGTAGCTTCAACCCTGGTTCATCTCTTCATTTACATGCCTTTTTGTCCTTGAATAGGTCAGTGTTAGGGATTAACAATAAACAAATAAATAACATCCTTGAAAATGGGTAGTAAAAAGGTGAAATGTGGATTATTAAACATTAGGTCTCTCTCCTCTCTCTTTTAAGTCCCTGTTAGTACATGAATTAATAATTGATCAACAAATTGATTTACTCTGCCTGACAAAAAACTTGTTTACAGCATAATGAATATGTTAGTTTAAAAGAATGAACACCGGGAGAACATGCAAATTCTATATGGAGTTTGCATGTTCTCATCGTGTTTGGGTTATCTCTGGGTACTCCGGTACTTATGTTCTTAGGAGAACATAATTCCTAACTCTCAAACCCACACCCTAAGGCAGATAACTCGAAAGCAGGAGTGGAATGGCATGTCACTAATTTAAAAGATCAATCTTCAGCCTGAAAAGCCATTTCCTGCTCTATAAAAAAAGCCCAATGTAAAGCTAGAACATCTTACTATTGAAGGTAACAAGAGCAACCCTAGGTTTCTCTTCAGCACTGTAGCCAGGCTGACAAAAAGTCAGAGCTCTGTTGAGTCAAGCATTCCTTTAAAGTTAACTACTAATGACTTCATGAACATAAAATTTTAACCATTAGAGAAAAAAATTACTCGTAACCAACTCACACATGTAACATTATCTACAGCTACTTTCAGTACCATTGACATTCATTTAGAGTCTTTTTCTCCAATTGGTCTTTCTGAGTTAACTTCAGTAACTACTTTCTTCATTTCTGCATTTCCACAAAACTGGTTTATTTGAAGAGTTTCAGTCAGGTTTCAGAGCTCATCACAGCACAGAAACAGCTTTAGTGAAGGTTACAAATGATCTTCTTATGGCCACTGACAGTGGATTCATCTCTGTGCTTGTCCTGCTAGACCTCAGTACAGCATTCAGTACTGTTGACAATAACATTTTATTACAGCAATTAGAACATGCTGTAATTCAAGATTCTTTATTGGTCACGTGCATAGTTATACGAGTACAACATGCAGTGAAATGTGTCCTGATACACTCCTCGACTGTCCAAAAAGAGAGAAACATTTACAGTGAGTGAATATATACAAAGTGGACATTATGTGCAGTAAGTGAGTGAATTATATACATTATATAAATAAAATAAAATAAAACAATCTGGAAATTTGCAGTTCAAAATCTGAGAAGGTAAGTATTAAAGGTACTATGCTACAGTCGTTAAATTCATATATATCAGACTCCAATTCATTAATGTAAATGGAGAGTGCTCTTCACACACTGAGGTAATTATGGAGTTCCACAGGGTTCAGTGCTAGGACCAGTTCTGTTTACATTATACATGCTTGCCTTAGGCAGTATCATTAGAAGACATAGCATACATTTTCACTGCTATGCTGATGACACCCAGCTCTATCTGTCCATGAAGCCAGATAACACACACCAATTAGTTAAACTGCAGGAATGTCTTAAAGACATAAAGACCTGGATGGCCGCTAACTTTCTGCTTCTTAATTCAGATCAAACTGAGGTTATTGTACTCGGCCCTGAAAATCTTAGAAATATGGTATCTAACCAGATTCTTACTCTGGATGGCATTACCTTGGCCTCCAGTAACACAGTGAGGAACCTTGGAGTCATTTTTGACCAGGACATGTCCTTCAGTGCACATATTAATGCACATATGTAGGACTGCTTCCATCTTCCATCTGTACAATATCTCCAAAACAATTAAAAACATCCTGTCTCAGAGCGACATTAAAAAGCTAGTTCAGTTCGTGCATTTATTACTTCTAGGCTGGACTAGATGTACTTTCGCTATTGTCAGGATGTCCTAAAAACTCCATCAAAAGTCTTCAGTTGATCCAAAATGCTGGAGCATATTTCTCCTATATCATATTGCCTATATTCATTGGCTGACTTTTAAATCCAGAGTCCAGAGTCAAAATTAAAATCCTGCTTCAAATCCAGGCCCCATCTTATTGTAATGACCTTATAGTACCATATCACCCCATTAGAGCTCTTTGCTCTCAGACTGTGGGCTTAGTTGTTGTTCCTAGAGTTTTTAAAAGTAGAATTGGAGGCAGAACCTTCAAATTTCAGGCGCCTCTTCTTCAGCTTGCAGTTTTCATCTCTAAATCCTCTGTTCTGTCTTCAACCACTCACCCCCAACCATTTGCGACAGATGGCTGCCCCTCCCTGATCCTGGTTCTGTTGGAGGTTTCTTTCTCTTAAAAGGGATTTTTTTCTTTCCACTGTCACCATATAATTGTTGGGATTTTCTCTGTTTTCCTTGCATTATTGTAGGGTCTTTACCTTACAATATAAGGTGCCTTGAGGCAAATGTTCTTGTGATTTGGCGGTATGTAAATAAAACTGAATAGAATATTTATTTATAAAATTCTTGTGCAGGTATATGTAATATATATATGTCATATGCATATCTTGTAAAAAGCATCAGTTACTTGTTTGAAAGGTTGTATTACAAATAAAGGAAATATCGGAAGCCCTTTTATTGTTTTTGTTGACTAATAAGGGTCAATAATGTCTCTTTCTATCTATTTAACACATCATTTATTTTAAAAGACTTCTGTTAAACCACTGCATTTGTCTCATTGTTGTGCTATTTTGTTTCACTTTCTGTGAGACATCCTGTCACAGGGTTAGCCTGTTTATGCTGTTGCAACTATTACACTCTTCCAGACACATCTACCAATCTGAAATGGATGGGTGACTTTTCTCAGGTATGGTACATGCCTTACCTCAATAGAGTGCTTTGAGACAATGACATTCCGTGACCATTATGCCATTTTAGAGCCACTGAAGTGCTCTAAAATGACATGGAATTAAAGAACCAATTAGCTGTCAGGTAATGGATAACAGTTCAGTTTTCTCTGCTGCTTGGCTTTGATGAGGTGGCGAGAGAAAAGCAGATGTGGAAGCATACCTCACTTAACAGCCTCCACCCTCTGGGTTCAAATGCAACACTCGCCTTTGATTTTTGCATTAGCAGCCAGAAAAGAGGAGCCATCACCTAAACCAACTTGGCTTATGCTGTTGAAAAAAATGAACAGTGGAAACAGCATTGACATAACCTTGCCTCCCTTCCTCCTTGCCTCTCACACAGGGACTTCAGTTAGGGTGATAAGAGCTAATCGTAGCTAGCTGTTGTTCATTTACAGCTAAAGTCCACGAGAATTCACATAAATGTTGTATGGCAGTGTCTTAGTCACTCATTTTACCCTCTGATGATGCTGCAGCTCTGGTAAGAAGACTAGCACTTATTTGGATACACTTAGTTGAAAATGAACTCCCAGCACAGTAGTGTGTTTTAAGCAGAGGTAGGAAGTAACGAACTACAAATACTTTGTTACTGTACTTAAGTCGAATTTTCAGTTATCTGTACTTTACTTAAATAGTCATTTTTCTGACAACTTTTTACTTTTTCTTCCTATGCGTTTAAACAAATATATGTACTTTCTAGTTCTTATATTTTCAAAATACCCTTGTCACTTTTGGTTTAATGGATTTGAGCAGTGTTATTATTCGTCACTACGGGCCTTCAAACATCAGACTGATTTGAGCCTAAACAGTAAAACATGACAGGCAATCCTATTTGTTAATTACCAGGGGATGTTGCATAAAAAGAGATGAAGGAGGCAAAACCATATGCTATAGTCAGGGTTTAAAGTGGGCCATTTTTGAAGAAGGCACTGCTCTCACAGCTAGAGATTGGTGAGGTACAACATAAATGCTACGGCAAGGGGGAGCCAGGACGCCAGGTCAGCCACCCGAGATTGGGTACCAAGCCCCAAGTGCAATTGAAAAAGGATCATTGAGTGCGAGAGGAATTGACCTGAAAGATATAATCATGGCATGTGAATGCAGCACTACGATACCTACTGCCACCATTACCGAAACTAACAATCTATACTACTACTCAGTGAGATGCTTGGCTATAAGTTGAACCTCCATGGAGAAGAAGGCTAGAGGGCAAGATCAAAGTAGCATGGAGGGAGGTTAGCCAACTATCGGAGTTGCAGAAAGGTGCGACAAAGAAGGTGCATAACAAATACAGCAAGCTGTCCATACCTGAGGCCGTGGAAACTGCCAAGCAAAGACTCACAGCCTTGGCCAGCCGCTTGAGGAGAAATAGAAGACAGAAGAATAAACCAGCTGTTCTCCACAGAACCAGCCAAGGTGTACTCTCAGTGACAAGGGAACAATACAAGAACGGCACCACCAAGGCTGGAGACGAAGCAATACTGGAAGAGCATATGGGAGAAGGACGCAACCCATAACTGCAATGCTCAGTGGCTAGCGGATCTGAGGCACAAAACACCAGCTACTGGTAGACAGAACAGTCAGCCGAGACTGCAAGACCAGACTGACCAACCTGTGCACAGCCTGGATTGATTACAAGGAGGCCTATGACTCAATGCCCCACAGCTGGATACTGGAATGCCTAGAACTGTACAAGATCAACAGGACCCTAAGAGCCTTCATCAGGAACTCAATGGGGATGTGGCGTACAACACTAGAGGCCAACTTCAAGCCCATAGCACAAGTCACCATCAAGTGCGGGATCTACCAAGGAGATGCTCTGTCCCCACTGCTGTTCTGCATAGGCCTGAACCCCCTCAGTGAGATCATTAACAAGACTGGCTACGGATACCGACTACGGAACGGAGCGGTTGTCAGCCACCTCCTGTACATGGATGACATCAAGCTGTATGCCAAGAGTGAACGAGACATCGATTCACTGATCCACACTACCAGGATATACAGCAATGACATTGGGATGTCATTCGGACTGGAGAAGTGTAGTCGGATGATAACAAAGAGAGGGAAGGTAGTCAGAACTGAGGGGATCGAACTACCAGAAGGCAACATTGCAGACATAGAGGACAGTTACAAGTACCTGGGGATCCCGCAGGCAAATGGGAACCATGAAGAGGCCGCTAGGAAAGCTGCAACCACCAAGTACCTGCAGAGGGTCAGGCAAGTCCTGAGGAGTCAGCTGAACGGTAAGAACAAGATCCGGGCCATCAACACCTACGCCCTGCCCGTGATCAGGTACCCAGCTGGTATAATAAGTTGGCCAAAGGAGGAGATAGAAGCCACTGACATAAAGACAAGAAAGCTCCTTACCATGCATGGAGGGTTTCACCCCAAGTCCAGCACCCTGAGGCTGTACGCTAAGCGGAAGGAAGGAGGCCGGGGAATGGTGAGTGTCAGCACCACAGTCCAGGATGAGACAACGAACATCCACGAATACATTGGGAAGATGGCCGGGGACTGACCGAGTGCTCAGTGAATACCTCAGGCAGCAGAAACCCAAGAAAGAGGAGGAAGACGAGGAACCATCATGGAAGGACAGGCCCCTGCACGGTATGTACCACCGGCAGATAGAGGAGGTGGCTGATATCCAGAAATCCTACCAGTGGCTGGACATAGCTGGACTGAAAGACAGCACAGAGGCACTAATCATGGCAGCACAAGAACGAGCTCTGAGCACAAGATCCATAGAGGCTGTGGTCTATCACACCAGGAAAGACCCCAGGTGCAGGCTGTGTAAAGATGCCCCAGAGACAATCCAGCACATAACAGCAGGGTGCAAGATGCTAGCAGGCAGGGCATACATGGAACGCCTTAACCAAGTGGCCGGCATAGTGTACAGGAACATCTGTGCCGAGTATGGCCTGGAAGTTCCAAGGTCAAAATGGGAGACGCCCTCAAGGGTGGTGGAGAATGACCGAGCTAAGATCCTGTGGGACTTCCAGATACAGACGGACAAAATGGTGGTGGCTAACCAACCGGACATAGTGGTGGTAGACAAACAGAAGAAGACGGCTGTAGTGATCGATGTAGCGGTTCCCAATGACAGCAACATCAGAAAGAAGGAACACGAGAAGCTGGAGAAATACCAAGGGCTCAGAGAAGAGCTAGAGAGGATGTGGAGGGTGAAGGTAACGGTGGTCCCAGTGGTAATCGGAGCACTAGGTGCGGTGACTCCCAAGCTAGGCGAGTGGCTCCAGCAGATCCCAGGAACAACATCGGAGATCTCCGTCCAGAAGAGCGCATTCTGCGCAGGACCCTCAAGCTCCCAGGCCTCTGGTAGAGGACCCGAGCTTGAAGGATAAACACCTGGGTGTGGGTGTTTGTTGTTTATATATATATATATGTATACATATATATATATATATATATATATATATATATATATATATATATATATATATATATACAGTGTTGGGAAGGTTACTTTTAAAATGTATTCCATTACAGAATACTGAATACATGCCCCAAAATGTATTCTGTAACGTATTCCGTCACGTTACTCAATGAGAGTAACGTATTCTGAATACTTTGGATTACTTAATATATTATCATGCTGTTTACAACTACGTGAATGTACTATTGCTGTGATTTATTACTATTACTGAAGGTCCGCGGCTCCGAACCATAGTAAAGGGACCTCTGGCTAATACGGTGGGTTCCGTGTCGGGCTCGTAGCTGAAAACTAGCTTTACTTTGTTGTCTGGGTCAACTTTGCTAGCAGAGACAGAGAGAGGCGTTGAAAGGCTGCTCCAACGGAACTTATTTTTTCCGGAGGAAAACACGAACACAGTGTACAGTTGAGTCTTAATAGCTTACTTACAAATGGGCTCGTCAGGCACTCTTCTTGGCTGCAGTGGTTATTATTATATTTACATGCTTCCAGCTCCCGTTTTTGCTCCGTGACAGCTCGGACTTTCCTTTCTCTCCCTCCCTCGCTCACAGACACATAACGGGTATGGCAGTCCATTCTCCCTGCAGCACAGACTACACTGCCCATGAGGCTACATTCTTTAGGGCCATACCTGTAGCATTCTGCCTATTAGCTTAGCACAACAACAACAGCAAAAAAGCGCTCTCTCACCCAGGAAACACGCAGAGAGAGAGCGCGTCACCCTGTAACCATGGCAACCGTAACGCTGCCGCCTGGAACAACAGAACATAGCTGTCAAACAAAACCCAAACAGTCCTGACCCGCCACAATATGAAACAGGAAAGTACCGCCGTGTAATCCATTTATTTCAACAAAGTAACTGTATTCTGAATACCACCTTTTTAAACGGTAACTGTAACGGAATACAGTTACTCATATTTTGTATTCTAAATACGTAACGGCGGTACATGTATTCCGTTACTCCCCAACACTGATTGTTTCTTCTTAAGAAACAATCATATTTAACAGCATGCAAATGACACATTTATTCAGAAAATTAAGTATTTTTATTGGAAGATTGATTGATATACCTTTATTAGTCCCACAAGGGGAAATTTCATGTTAAGGCTGCCGACCTATTGCACGCAATGGCGGTGCCAGATCATGAGGGAGCAAAATATATGGTTCTTCAAAAGAGAAAAATAAACAAAAAATCCATATTATGGAGTTGACAAGGTGTTGACAGTGGTGACAAACTAGTAGAAAACAAGATATTATTTCTTTCAAAATTACCATTAAACTTTAACAACTTATGTAATATCACAAGACACATCATAACAATTCTATATTTGCACATGTCAAGTTCTACATCTTAATAGTTCACCAGCAAGTAGCTGCCTACTACTCCTTGATTCCTCAAAGTTAATGTCTAAAGTACTCTGTGGTTGTGTGTTTAAACCCTGCTGGACTTTCTCTCCTTTTTTCCTTCGTTCTCTCGAGTCTCATGTGCTTGTTTCCAAAACCTTCTCTTCTGCCTTTTTTCTTTTTCTTTCAAATCACTGATGTTTTTTATTTTTCCCCCTTTCACTCTATTTCTCCATCTTTCCCTTTCCTTTATGAGAAACTCTTTCTTCAGCTCAGGATGGCTGTTAATTTTTTCTCTCCTTCTTTTTTGATCATCCCTGTTCCTTCTCTTTCGTTCCTCTACTGACAGGTTCCCCTTTGCCATTCTAGCCTGAAATGTACCATTTTGTAATTACTATAATTTTTCTGAAGCATATGGATTTATACAGCTTAAGGATGAATATTCACAACACAATTATATATTAAGCAATAGAGATGCTTTCCCGTCTTTAAGTCTGACGTCATTAGCCGTTTCCAGGTCCAAACTCCGCTGCACATTCCAAAGTCAAAGGAACTCTGTGGCATCACTGAGAGTTACAAACCATCTAAGTTCTTTCATCTTTAATAAAATGATCAGTGTGACTGCTTTACCAGGTGTAACATCCAGGCATCCATGAAAACAGAATATTTTCAACGGAATTAGAAGTTAGCTCGCTAGTTTCCACCCAATCATAATATAGCATGTTCTGACTGAGGAATGTCTGAAATAATTCAAACGTACAGCTCTGCTATCACTTCCAACATAAATGAAGACAGAAAACTAAACAGCAGTGACGTTTGTAGGGTTACTGAAGTTGGGCTAGCTGGTATATAATGATGTGCTACGTGACTGCTAGCGACACAGCTATGTTAGCATAACATAAACACAGTGAAGCTGGAGGATGAACGCTAACTTTTTTCTACTTGATAAATGTTAACACGAGGGTTTCTGATTGTTAGACCAACAGTGATCACTGACTGTTTTTAGGGGCTTGTTAAGATTAAATAGAGCAAGATACAAAGCATTAAAACATGTTAAAAAATACAACAGCCTTAATAAACACAGAGTAGTTAGGGCCTGAAAGCAGGATTCACATCATCACTTAAAAGACCAGATCTCGGGGCAGAGATAGCTCAGTAGATAGAGTGTTCGCCCCATGATCAGAAGGTTGGGGTTTCAAATCCACCGAACAGCAACTATCCTGATGTAGCCTTGAGCAAGGTAGTCTCTCTACACCTCTCCAGGTGCTGGATTGGTAGATTGGTAGCTGCCCACTGCATCACTGAGTGAATGGGTCAAATGCAGAGTACTAAGCCTTTTCCTACGGGATTAATAAAGTATACATTAACAATGAGTTTCAAGATAAGGCAAATTCGACACATCTGTAAAGTAGAAATATCAGTACATTAAACAGGAAGCAATATAACCGAAATATTAATAATTGGTGAATAGCACACTTTGTGGCATTTGTCAACACCACTAGAAAAAGGGTCAACACCATCAGACAAAAACCCTGGTGGTGTTGACATCTGATGGTGCTGACACAATACCCTACTTTCTCTCATAACACGTGTTTTTCTGACAGAAGCCATCTTGTTTTTCATCAGTGGCTTATGGCCTCTACAATCTACCTAAATGAAGCTCTTTTTACACACACAAAAAATTACATCTTGCATTTCATTTACTGTGGTGTTGATGCACTATGGTTGTGACACAGGGTTTTATCAGAAAGGTATGTCATAAATGAAATAAAAATAAAAAAAAACTTACCGCAGCAGTGATCTCATGGCACATGTATCAAACAGGAAGTGGTAAAGGGGTCCTCAGAGTGTAAGCTACCCACAATAATTCCTGAATTTTTTGTACTTTTTAAAAAATCTGATGGTGTTGACAAAAACTCTGGACACAGTTTTAATCACTTAAAAAATATGTACAAATAAATTTTCAATTGCATATTTTGGTATATTATATAATATATTTTTCTCTATTTTAATATTATCACACCTACTTCTGGACAATGGACTTTTAAGGTACTGGTAATGTATTGTACCATTTAAAATAAATATATATCTATAAAAAATGCAAAATCATACTTTTGTTGTATAAACATTGCCTTGGTTTGTCTTTTAGTCAGTTGGGTTAATACTTGTATGCATATTTTTAACCCCCAAATTGGGTTTTATCTGGCGGACATGTTTTGTCCCGTATCTCAAGAATCACTGATATAAAAAAAAAAAAATTCCCCACTCGCCCCTGTGGGCGGTTAATCCTTCAAGCTCGGGTCCTCTACCAGAGGCCTGGGAGCTTGAGGGTCCTGCGCAGTATCTTAGCTGTTCCTAGGACTGCGCTCTTCTGGACAAAGGTCTCCGATGTTGTTCCCGGGATCTGCTGGAGCCACTCGCCTAACTTGGGAGTCACTGCACCTAGTGCTCCGATTACCACCGGGACCACCGTCACCTTGCTGTATTTCTTATGCACCTTCTTTGTCGCACCTTTCTGCAACTCCGTTAGTTGGCTAACCTCCCTCCGTGCTACTTTGATCTTGCCCTCTAGCCTCCTTCTCCATGAAGGGTACTGCTCCTTGTGGCTGTTCAACTTATAGCCAAGCATCTCACTGATCACTGCTGCCGTATTGTAGATCAGCTTGTTAGTCTCGGTAAGTGTGGCTGTAGGTATCATCCGTAGTGCTGCATTAACATCATCTAGCAGACCTTCTGAGGGTACTTCACGTAATTCTGGTAACCGGCTACGGGGGAGCCATGATCCTATCTTTCAGGTCAGTTCCTCTCGCACTCAACGATCCTTCTCCTATCGCACTTGGGGCTTTGTACCCAATCTCGGGTGGGGGTGATAATATCTCCCCCCTGACCTGGCGTCCTGACTCCTCCTTGCCGTAGCATTTATGTTGTACCTCGTCAATCTCTAGCTGTGAGAGCAGTGCCTTCTTTTGAATGTTGGAACACTGAGCTACTAGTTGTTTCGCTATCGTTGTGGATGTTGGGTATTGAAGAATCCATATGTCCCTCATCCTATTCATGTAACCCCTTCCGCCAGGGTTACTTGCGTAGTAGCATTCCAACAACGCCCTGTTTTCGTCTCTTGCCCACCGATGCCTTCTTGTTCCAGTACCCCACTTCTCGTCAGGGTGCCCTGGTTTTATATCTATCTATATATATATATATATATATATATACATACATATATATATATATATATATATATATATATATATATATATATATATATAGATATAGATATATAGATATATGTATATACTGAAATAAAATAAACTATGAATAAGTGCAATAGTATTGTATTTGAATAAAAATACAATAAGAAATAGAAAAGAATACTTAGATACAATAGTACACAGAATAAATACAATACAATAAATACAGGATCACTGTAATACGGAATAGTGCTAGTATTGGAAGTGAGAGGAGAGGGTTATGTACAGTGTAGTCCAAAGAAGTGTGTGGAGAAGAGAGTCCAGTGTGGAGGAGGGCTGAATGGTGTTCAGGAGCCGGACTGCTTGAGGGAAAAAACTATTGCACAGTCTCGCCGACTTGCTCCTGATGCTGCAGAGTCGTGTTCCAGATGGAAGAGCAGTAAACAGTTGGTGGGAGGGGTGATGCAGGTCAACCATGATGCTTGTGACTTTACGAATGCAGCGTAAGGTCTAAATATCCTGTAGACTTGGTAGCGAGCTGCCAATAACGCTCTCAGCAGTCCACACAATCCTCTGGAGGGCTCTGCGGTCAGATGCGTGGCAGTTTCCATACCAAACTGTGATACAGCTGGTTAGGACCCAAGGAATTTGGTTCTCTTCACTCTCTCTACTGTGACACCAGCAATACTGGGTGCTAGTCATTGAGCTCCGAGGCTGTAGCTGTCTTTGGTGCAACTGGTGGTTCAATTTAATTTTCAACAATTCAGAAATGCCGGTACCTGTGAGTGGTAACACTTAATGACTAGAGTATGAGTAACTGTTGTAGTGCAATATTATGCTTGTTTCTTTATATTTATTTTGTTTGATTTGTTTCTTTGTTTTTTGTAATGGCTATGAAGGCAATACACTGGTGTAACTGTCACTCAAGATCCCTGTTTTATTCTCTGAGTATATCCACCCTGTATCTTCACTGACTATTAACATTCATTAATAGTTATATTAATAATAATTAGGAATTCCTGATTTAATGAAAGTATCTTAATTGGTTATGCATATGTATATCTGCATATGTACATATGGATAGTAACAAACTGAAAAGCATTTTCAAATAAATGAAAACATCAGACTGACCCTCTTACAGTGTGTGTTGGACTCAGCTAAGCTATTCATGCCTTCAGCTCCTATATCATATTGATTACACCCAGTCATAGGTTTGAGAAGGGGTCCTCTGGGGTCATGGAAGTATAAATGGTGGTTTATTGGATTATGGGATTAATTTGATTGAAGGATACAACTCTGCATAGTAATAAGATATGGCTGTGTTTGTGTGGCTTTTCTTTGCCTGACCGCTGCTTCCACCCAATCTTAAGACAGACTCCAGGTCAGCTCCAGACACTAAATCCAGCTCTCTAAAACTCTGTACTTGAAAGAAAAACAAACAAATTGATGTTTATAAGAAAGAGTCAAATAAAACATTAGACTGGATCCTCTTGGTGAAGATCTCATTTGCAGAGTGTGAAAGCAGGAAGTATGAACAGAAGTTTGAGGTTTGACATGGACAATATACCGGGGCATTTTTTCAGTGCTGTAGTGCTGATGGAATCTACTTGATTTTTCTTTTGATAAATAAAAGTCATTTTAAATTTGCAGTTCAGTTATGCTGTGGGTGATGCAGAACTTTGTCTTATAGAATACAATACAATACAGCTTTATTTATATAGCACATTTAAAACCAAAAGTACACCAAAGTGCTTTATATCAAGACAACAGGTTAAAACATAACAGATATAAGACCATAACAGAGTACAAATAAACTAACATTAAGAAACACTATTAAGACAAACAATAGAGGTAAAATACGAAATAAAACATCTGAGCGTAATTAGAAGATAAAATCACTGAGTATTCATACGTATAAGGTGGGTGGGATCTATACAGTGTTACATCAATAGAAGGTAAATAACATAGAGATAAAATGTAGGAAATATGCACTAACTAACTGAAAATGCTCGGTCAAATAGGTAAGTTTTTAATCGTGATTTAAATGAATG
This sequence comes from Pelmatolapia mariae, assembly GCF_036321145.2. Classification (NCBI taxonomy): domain Eukaryota; kingdom Metazoa; phylum Chordata; class Actinopteri; order Cichliformes; family Cichlidae; genus Pelmatolapia; species Pelmatolapia mariae. The sequence continues at coordinate 33,645,159 of NC_086245.2, read as the reverse complement.
AATGGAATCAGAGGCGCGCATAGCAGCAGGAAGATTGTTCCAGAGGTGCCAGGACAAAAGCACGATCACCTCTGGTCTTTAGCTGAGATCTAGGCTGCACTAAGAGTAATTGTCCTGATGATATTAGGGCTCTCCTAGGGATATACGGACTAAGGAGTTCAATGAGATAGCAAGGCGCAGTATTATTTCTGATTTTAAAGGTAAGCAACAAAATTTTAAATTCAATGCGGTATTTGATAGGGAGCCAGTGCAGGTCAGCAAGGACTGGGTTGATGGAAGCAAACCTTCTGGTTCCAGTCAAAAGGCGTGCCGCAGCATTCTGGACAAGCTGCAATTTATGAAGAAGGGCAGAGTGGAGACCAAAGTAAAGGGAATTACATTAGTCTAGCCCTCCTGCTGTGTGCACCCCCACCCCCCTTACTTTAGTGTTCCAGTCACAATTGACCGGTCTGTTTTAACAGTTCTTAAATCCGGTCTTTAAGTGATGATGTGACGAATCCTGCTTCCGGGCCTAAAGTAGTCTGCGTTTAATATGGGTTTTGTGTTGTTAACATGTTTAATGTTTTGTATTTTCTTTTATTTAATCTCAAAAAGCTCCTAAAAACAGTCAGTGATCACTGTTGGCCTCCCTCGGCTTTTATTACTACTAATCATTTTAAAGCTCAGTTTTTAAAACCTTACGATGTAGCTACAGCCCAGCCCATGCAGCAGTATATGAATGACTAACCCTATTCATCCTTGTGGATGAATTATCTCAGTTGTTCTCCTGGCTGAAGTTTGGTCCGTTCACAGCATCCTGCCATGAGATTACATTTGTTCCTGACCACCGAGAATCCTCACGATAACTTTTATCAAGTGGAAAAAAGTTAGCGTGTTTATATTATGCTCACATAACTGTGTCACTAGCGATCACGTAGCACATCATTATATACCAGCTAGCCAAACTTCAGTAACCCTACAAACGTCACTGCTGTTTAGTTTTCTGTCTTCATTTATGTTGGAAGTGATAGCAGAGCTGTACGTTTGAATTTGTTTCCAAAATCCCTCAGTCAGGACAGGCTATATTGTATTTAGATGGAAGCTAGCGAGCTAACTTGCTGCTAATTTCTAACTGCGTTAAATGTCATAAATTCCGTTTCGTTTTCATGGATGCCTGGATGATAAACTCAATTGTTACACCTAGTAGAGCAGAACGCTGATCATTTTATTAGAGATGAAAGACTTTAGATAGTTTTTCAACACTCAGTGATGCCACAGTGATCGTTTGATTTATGGACCTGCAGCGGATTTTGAGCCCAGATCCCATTCGTTTTCTATGGTGGTCACTTTTGACCGGGAACGCGACAGATGTAACAAAGTTGATTAAAACACTCAAAATTCAACTAAATAGGTGCTCATCACTTTTATATGTTCAAGTGCATAGTGTGGAGGATGTCATAAGGCCTCGAGGCAATCACAATATTTATGAGTTTTTTAATTTGTAAATCGGTCAGATTTGACACGAACATGACAGGAAGCCTGGTGTAGAGGTCACAAAGGGATGGATAAGTATCTTGATTATATTCTTACTCTTTTCTCAAAAATATTGGTTTGCTGTGAAAGAAATGAGCAGTCTAATTTTTCTGGTAGTTTAATTTTAATGGAGAGTGACTGAATATGTCTAAAATAAATCCAGAACAAAACATCATATAAAAGTTATAAATATATTTGCATGTCACTGAGTGAAATAAGTATTTAATCACTAAGCAAAACATGACATTGTATTTGGTGGCAAAACCCTTGTTTGCAGTGATAAGAAGTTTATTGCAATTGGTCACTGGGTTTGCACATATCTCAGGAGTGGATTTTGGCCCACTCCTCTACTCAGAAATTCTTTAAATCCTTTCTTGGCTGTGATTTGACAACTCAAAGCTTTAGCTCCATCCACAGATTTCTATAGGCTTGTGGTCTGGAGGCTGACAAGAAAACTCCATGACCTTAATTTGCTACTTCTTTATTCATTGCTTATGTGGCTAAAGAAGATGTTTTGGTTGTTGGTTAGTAGTATTTTTTTGGGTGACTGCCATGCTATAAGACCCATCTACAACCCAACTTCAGTTCAGAGTGAGGGAAGGAGATTCTCGGTCAGCATTTTACAGTATGTGGCCTGTATTGGCCCCTCACTGTCCCATACCCTTAGCATACTCAGTCAACCTATCGCAAAGAGCTCAATTTTGGTTTCATCTGACCACAGGATTTTCTCCCAAGCTTTCTCTGAATCATTTCAATGTTCACTGGTAAAATGAACCTGTGCATGTGCCTTCATGAACAGAGGAACTTTATAGGCACTGCAAGATTTCAGTCTATTACAGCATAGTGTGTTACCAGTGGTGTTCTTGGTGACTGTGGACCCACCTGTCTTCAGATTATTAACGAGCTCCTCCTGTGTAGTTAAGGGCTGATGCGCTACGTTTTTCATGAGGCAAGATCCAGCATTGAGCTCCAGACCAAGGGTGGCCAATGGTCATTTCATATTTCTTCCATTTCCAAATCACATCAACAGCTGTCACCTTCAATTCAATTGAATCTTATTTATATGGCGCCAAATCACAATAACAGTCAACCCAAGGCCCTTCTGAGCATGCTTCTGTAATCTCATCCCTGATGTCCTTTTATGAGGTCCTTGTTCTTGCCTATGGTGGTAGAGAAGTTGGAATGGAAGAAACTGATTCCATGGACAGGTTTATAGATATGATCAACTGAAATCAGAAGTATCTGTAATTGGCTGATTGATTGACTGTAATCTCCCAATCAGTCAATGTTTGGAAGCTAGTATTCTGGATGGGTTATGAGGGATTAAATACTTAAAGTATTTCACTCAGTGACATGCAAATCAATGTATAACTTTTATGTAATGTGTTTTTTTCTGGAGTTTTGGTTGTCACTCTTTAAATGAGTGAAATTCCCACAAAAAAATTTGAGATTAAGATTTAGATTGTCCCCAGAAATTGAGAAACCAGGTTGGCTGGTTGGTAGTGAGGAAGAAGCATAGTCATAAACAGAATCCCCCAGTACACTACCCAATTCACACTTCAAATAGTTTTGCCCCACTCATTAACATAACCTGCCGAGGAACAATTGACAATTCTGTTTTGGAATACATGAAGTTAGAGACAACAACGACTATACGTAATTGTCTTCCAGAGGCCAGAACAGGAGGTCACTAAAATTAATACTGAATTTTTGTGTAACTTTGCCAAAATGATATTGTACTCATTAGGTGTTTTCTTTTTGGTCCCCTCATTTAACTATTTTATATAACCTATTCTTTAATAATTCACATTTAACTGTGTCTAGGTCCTCAGTCATCCACATCTTGGTAGTCTAAGGAGCTTAAGCAACTGGACCTCTGTAAGTTTTTTTTTTTTGAAGATGTTTGACATTTCATCTAAGAAAAGAAATGTCTTCAAAAACACTTGACTTACGTAGACTAAAGAAGGCCAGTTGCTTTCTTTCCTTAAAAAAATACATCTCATCCTTAGGTAAATGATTTAGTAATTGATCAACAATTAGTTTAAATTAATTAACACCTTCAAGTCATATTAAATCTTAGAATCCTTGAAACACAGGCCATGGTTTATTAATCAACTTTAATAATCAAATCCATTCCAGTTAATGAAGTACAAATACGTTATTACTGTACTTAAGTAGAATTTTCAGGTATCTGTACTTTACTTCAGTAGTTTTTTTCTGACAACATTTTGCTTTTAATCACTACATGTATAAACAAATCTCTACTTGAGGGTCTCTACTTTCTAATCCTTAGCTTTTCAAAACAGGCTCGTTACTTTTGTTTTGACACATTTGAGGGGCGTTATTATTTCATGTCACTGCGGGCCATCAAACATCAAACCGATTTGAGACTAAACAGAAACACATGAAATGAAATCCTACCATTTTATTTCTCTTCTGTTTTTTGGTACAACACCCGATAGACTAACGATGTCCATAAGTTGTGGTTGCGGTACAGGAAATTATTGTGCATTATGATAACTTTCCCCACGCGGAGCCAATTCAGTCGATTTTGGGCATTCCCCACGTGTTGAATCTCACTTTAACCTCTTCTCTTCTCATTTTGTGGTTAGAGTCAAAGTCACCCTCTACAATGTAAGCAACAGAAAACAGAGCTATATTTCCCTCCTTTTTCTCTGCTCATGTTCTGCTTATCTGATAACAATAGATAACAATATTTATTAGAATTACAATTTAGACCAAAATAAAGTTTGTTTTCTCATCTACTAGTACTATTTATTATTACATTAATACAGCAAGGTTCAGTTAGGTTTGCATAAAAATAGCTGGTAGAAACGTCCACCAAAGAGCTTTCTTACTCTGAGTACATGTCAGAGTCTGTACTTCTTCACTTTTACTTGAGTTAAAAAGTTGAATCAGTACTTCAACTTTACTGGAGTACTTTTCAACACTAGTATCTACACTACTACTTAAGTACAGAACAACTACCTCAAGCTCTACTCCCACAGAGGTAGATTATCTTTTATAATAGCGTTGCACCTCTAAACAGCATCCTCACTGTGTACTACTCTGGATACTGTGGCTTCTATGTAAAAAAAACCTCAAATCAGAAGTATTTGACTCCCTGGTATAACTCCCAAACATGTACCTAAAAAGCACATGACCCATAAGTTAGAGAGGAAATGGCATCTTGCTATTAAAAGATGTTCATTTACTCTGGAAGAGTTTGTTGCTCTATAAAAAAGCACCTTGTGCAAAGCTCATTTCACAATTGTTTCACTGACTGAAAAAAATAATATAAGAACAACCCCAAGTTTTTCTTCAGCCCTTTAGCCAGAAGGACAAAGAATCAGAGCTCTGTTGAGCCAAGCTTTCTTTTAACCTTAACTAGAAATGACTTCATGAATGTCTTCACAACTAAAATGAATGTAACCATTCATAAGTATCTCACCATTCCTATACAAAGGAATGGTTTATTTTCAGTTACGTTTCAGAACTCATCACAATATAGAAACAGTGTTATTCAGTGTTACAAATGATCTTGTTGTGGCCTGTGATAGTAGTCTCATCTCTAGACCTCACTGCAGCTTTGATACTGTTGACCATAATATTTTATTACAGAGATTAGAGCATGGCATAGGTTTAAAGGTACTGCACTGCAGTAGTTTGAATCATATCTATCTATCTACCCCTAACCCTAACCGCTTTTTTCCTGCTTTTAAATTTAGATAAAAATGTGGTTATTGTACTCAACCCTAAAAATTCCAGTAACACTGTGAGGAATCTTGGAATGACTTTTAACGAGGGTATGTCCTTCAGTCTGCACATCAAACTAATGCAGATGCACTGCATTTATATATCACTCTGCATTTAATCATTAGTTATTATTAATTTCTGGCTTTCTTCAACAGTGTTTCATTTTCTGTCTCCCTCCCCCTCAACTGCAAATGGCCCCGCCCCTCCCTGAGCCTGGTTCTGCTAGAGGTTTCTTCCTGTTAAAAGGGAGTTTTTCCTTCCCACTGTCAGCAGGTGCTTAGTCATAATGTGTTGTCTGATTGTTTTAGGATTATTTACCCCTATGTAAAAACAGTTACCTTTTAATTATTATTTATGTAGCACCAAATCCTCTTACACTGCAATGCAGCCATTCACAAAATCAAGATTGCTGAACCCACTTAAAAAACATAAGATCCAATGGGGCCAATTGGATCTTATGTTTAATCCAATTGGCCCCATTCTAATTAATTCTTCACTTTACAATGACGTAACTGTACACACGTTTTCAAATTGAATTTCTGTTATTACTACGGCCCACTGCGGCCCACCAGTACCTTTGCAGCACACAAGGGAGCCCAGCCCCAGACTGAAAACCACTGCTGTCAGATAAACGAGAGAAAGAGCAAGATGAGGTTTTAGCAGTGCAGTGTTTTTGATCTCCTGTCTTCTTTATTTCACTTCAGTTCTGTCCTCAGTGCAGTTTCATCATATGTTGTGCAAGTCACTTGATCAAATATCCCATGTTTAGCAGTCACTAACATGAAAAATTTGAATAAATAAAATTTTATTTTTTAAATGTAATTATGAGACAGTGTTTTTCAGCTATTGAAACATGAAGGTAGTATAATGAATTACGTTCTCATTGGAGCAATTAAGTAATGTATTACTTTTAAGAAAAGTTTTCTGTGTAATGTGTGTAATAATTAGTTTGTTTGAGTAATGACTCCAACACCGATTACAAAAAAGAGGGAAAATATCTCCAACATGCACAAAAATTTGACCCACTGCATGAACTTAATCTGCATGGATCTAGTGTCTTTGATATGCTGCTTAGCAATGGTGGAACCAAATGAGAGTCGATAAGAGAATCGACAAGGAAACAAATCAATAAGTGATATCGAGAATGAAATTGAAATCACTATTACAATTTATTATCAATTCCTATCCCTAGCCATAATGTTATGTAACTTTGAATATAACTTTTCACAAAACTTAGAACAAAAAGTACAGAGTGACAGTGGCAACAGCTCAGAAACATACAGGTATCAAGGCAGACTAGGAGATGTGCTAATAGCTTCCAAATTGCCGTTCGGTTTGTCTGGGCTATGTCTGCGATGACAGACCTAAAGGGCGCCAAAAAGACACAGAAAAACACACCAATACTCTTATAACCTCTCTGCAAATGTGGTATTTACAGAATGGATCAGTCAGCAGACAACCACTAAGCCACGTCCCATCTAAAGTCCAAACATTATTACACTTTTCTTTCATGCTCTTACCAATGAGGCACTGATGACCTCCTAAGTGGATATGTTACTGTAATTACCTGAGAGGAAGAGAAGGTGAAATTCCACAGATGAAGGACTGGAAAACTATATTTTTGATCATACGTTGTCATTTATGGTTGAGGAATGCTGGCATGGAAAATTCACATAACAGCTGAGGAAAGCTTGCTAACAGGGTGCCGTCAGGACATCAAGGCGTTACCACGTTAGCTTATGTAGCTGACTTTCCATCTTCTGTATCTTGTATTCTCAAATTACTGGCTTCAGGCAAAGTTCATGCTCTGTTGTCAAGAGACAATTAACAACTGAAAACTAACGCACCTCAAATGATCTCCAAGCTACCTTATTGGTGCCTCCAGGATGGGGTTGCAAACAGAGAGAAAAAGCATCTGTGATGTTTCTTAAAAGCATTCAATGAGATGGTGAGGTAAATGATCTGATGTCTCACCAATGAGGAAACCACATAAACACTACTGAATCCACCTCTGGGTCATGTGTCCATGACCACCTGTGTAATACAGGCAAAGCAGTAGACTAGGTTTCTCTGTAATGCTGATGCACAACGACAAAGGGTATTGTCTGGGTTGTTACACTAAAAACTTTTGTGATTACTTAGTTCTTGTAATAAATTAAGTCTAAGGGTTACAGAGTGGGCACACTGATGTGCAATGTCAACAACAGTTAACTTTCAAAACAGCTCATGGAGAGGCTATTATGGGACAATGTTACAGGTGTACAGTGTGGAATTTTCAGTCTTTTGGAAGCAAAGGTTAAGACTTTTTTTGTTGTTGTAAATAATCAGCAACAAGAGAAAATTCCAGGGAGGCAAATGGACCATTTATAGTTTGGACCAGAGATAAGATGGTAAATGGACCGTACAAGTTAACGTCTGGATAAGTGACACCCTGGACACAGGAAGTTGTTGTTGCAAAAACAATGCTAATTTTGTTGAAGGAAAAAGGACCTTTCACAATCAGAAGGGGAAGAATGGAAAACACTGTATCTTCAAGGCAAGTATACTAAACTCAAGTTCAGTAGCATTAGCATCCTAATATACGACACTGCCTTTGCTCCAGCTTAGCACCAAATCTCTATGAATAGTTATAAAGTTAACAGAGGTGTCAGCTAACTATTATTAAACTATAAACCAACTCTTAGTGCTAGTGATTTTGAGAAGAAAATGGGATTGCTAGCAAAGCTAATTACTGAGGTGATGCTAGCATTTTTAGCTTTTCCACAATTGTTAGCATTCAGTACTTTTTTGGATTTAGTCTGATTTATCTATTCAAGTGTCCACTGCATTCCCAAAGGTTTGCTTTTCTTTCTTTCAGGGTATTCGTTATATGACTTGTTGGTGTACAGGGGTGTTGTAAAAAAGGTGGGTTTGCAGCATAAGCATTTTAAGGATGTTCAGAAATTACACTTGTCATAAGTGTGGTTTTTCTGTGAAAACCCTAACAGGTTATCTATGCATCATGAAGTATGTGTGTTGTATAGCAGTTAACTTCAAAAGAACAATGCTTTCAAATGTCTTGTTGTCACTATCAGCTTTCATCTTCTGTGTCACAATGTGAGACTTTTCATGGGCACTTTATAGATACATATGAAAAGTACTGTAGATATTGTAGGTAATGTACTCCTGATAATAGACTAACAAAGTTCTTCTCGTGGTGTTCCTTCTATGTGGTCCTTCAGTCTTAAGTATTGTGTAAAAATTTCCGTCTCTGTGACTTCCTGTCTCAAATGATTCATTTTCTGTTCTCCATATAGTCATCTGTCTCTTGTGTGTTGCATTTAGTTTTGCTCTGACTTTTTATATATAACATATACATTTCCCTTAATTCCCTTGTATGTATTCATAGCTTTTCTTTTGTTCTTTTTCAGGTCATTCTTTAACTTCCTCTCGCGTGCTTGCTGTTCTCCAAAAAACTTTAGATTGTGCTGTAGTTTTCAGCTTAACCTGCTTGGTTCTAAATACTGCATTTTCATTTCTCTCATTCCACACCTCATGACAGATCATAAATGCATTTCTAAATGCAAGAAGCTTAACCTAACCTCTTTGGTGCCACACACTACTGTACTCTGGTGCAGGAATAACATGCACCCACCACAAACATGCTCTTTGTAAACTCCCACTATTTTGCTGTTTTTATTGGTGATACATTAAAAATCTGTACATTACTGTAAAGACTAGGATCAGTCACTGATTACTAATTGTTTTGTTTTGAGGATTTTTGTATTTGATTTAACAGATTCCTCTTCGAGATAAATCCTAGCAAAAGATGATAAAGAGAAGAAGAATACTTTGAGCATTTGGCTTCTGGTGATCTTCTCTGAAAAATTATGCAAACCTGCTCTCGTCTGTGAAGAGAAGAGGATGCCAGTGGCAGACCAGCCAGTTCCAGTATTCTCTGTGGAATGTCAGTTGATTTGCATGGTGCTGGGCTGTGAGCGCAAATCCCACTGAGGGACTGGTGGTGTTTGTTATGTTACTGCTTGTCCAAAGAAATATTGGTCCTGAGGCTCAGTTGATGCTTTTCTACGGTCCTGTCCGGTCCTGCTTTCCTAATGTAATAGGGTATCTCCTGGTATCTCTACCATACTCCTTGCAATTGCGGACATACAACCCTGGTAGACTACCTGTGCAACCTGAATGGACTCTTTGGATCATCTTATCAGTAGAAGGAAACACTTGACTCTTTTTTACATTTACTGGTGGGTGGGCAATTATTTCATTGTGTTTCACAACAAACCAAAACTCTACCAGGTAAACTCAACATGTTCAGTGTGATTCCAAATTCAGAGTACACTTGGTTTAATCGGAAGATGTTTGTTATTTTAATTTTGTTTTGTTTTTATGGCTCATTAAAAACCATCAAATTGTTTTTACTTTTTTCATTACTGATTATTAGGAATGTTCTGTTGTAGTATATTTAATATATATAATAATATAATTACATGTTGAGGCACAGGAAGCGAGTGTGTCCTAATTGTTTTACAGTTGTGAAAGTAAAATCAAATCCCAGCATTCTCTAATTAATGTCATTCAACCACAATGTATTTTGAAGTAACTGGAAAAATATACAAAGTAAGGAATTGGGCTTGCAGCAGCAGTAGATATATATTTTTTTAATTTTAAGATGATTTTAAGGACAAATATAAATAAAGAAATGTAGTGATGTAATATGGTAATATATGGTAATGTATAAAGCAGTATTGTAGCATTACTGTACAAACCTAGTGTTTTATCATGTCAATATTAATATCAATCAGTAGGTACTCAAACTTCACAGCTTAATTAAGTGTGCCTATGCCAAGAGGCACACTTATAACTATTCGTCGGATTTATTATTATTATTCCTCAGTTTCCGCCTGAAATTTTGCAGCGTAACTCGCCCCGCAGTTTTGAGACAAGCTTCATATATGTTACCTCATTTTGTGCGGCTGGATCTGGAATGGTGTGCTATGACTTTTGGTGTTTTTGACTTTTATAGTTTTTTAAATATTAATATTTTAGTGAAAATTTTCCCGCGCTTATCTGCCGCACAGTTTTGACAATAGGGTTACATATGTTATATTATTTGTGCGGCTGGAACTGGACTAGTATGGTATGACTTTTGGTGTTCATGACTTTTATAGTTTTTTAAATATTAATATTTTAGTGCAAATTTAGAAAGATTCTTCTTTTGGCGCCATAGAAACAGACTTCATTTGTGGTGTGTTGGCTACATCTTTTGGTCCCATTGAAACAAATTTCAAACTTCATTTGTGGTGTGTTGGCTCTCTCTAGTGGTATGCCGGGAGTGGTACATCCTGTCTACCCTTATTTGGATACCGTAATGAAGACAATATCAATGGCGCGCACAGCCTCGCTGCTTTCAGGAACCATTGGAAGTTTTAAGGTTGCGTGAACCATAGGACTTTGGAGTTGACGTCACGCCGCAGTGCATTGTGGGATCGCGGCGCCATGTGAGAAGGCCACAAATCAAAACAAACACACTGTGTTGATAACAGGACTGCCAGAACCATGCTTAAAATCAGCGCAAAAGACAAAGGGCTGTATCGCGAACAATTGCGCCCATACGCCAAGAGACGGTACATGGAAAAAATAGCGTGCATCGGTAATGTGGACCCGTATGAAAAAAGGCAGTGGAGTGGAAACCCAGACGGCCTACCGCCGTTGTCCTATCCCGATATCTTCGCGTACCTTGTCTGTGGAGTCAGCGCATACACGGCGAATCATTTTCGGAATTATAAATTCCTGGAGGAGCACATCTAATTCACGAAGGGTTGGGTACAAGATTTGGCCGTTTTTAAGCCTCCAATTTGTGAGTATGTTGACCATATGACCAAGATACAGCCAGAGGTTGCCAGCTGTGCGTTGCCATGTAAATAGTTTGCATTTCATGTGTATGTACTTGCTTAGTACATGTGAACAGATCTTGAATAAAAAAAAGAAACATACTTTTCGTTTCTGTTTCATATTTCATATGCTGGTTTGCCTGCAATAATGCCAAATAATACGCTACTCTGTCAACATGACGTGGTTCTGCAGCATCACACATTAGGATGTTTTATCTAATTATCTATGACCTCAGCGCATTCAAAATAACACGAAAAGCCTATTAAGAGAGATATGAATTTATTTAGAACTCACCGGAAAGAAAATGCCGCGAGCAAACCAACAAAAAATTGGGGATGGCAGAGAACTCGATATCCGCTCGTCTGACCGCTGCAATCCAAGCCTGACGTCTAAGTTTAGTAATATCGGATACATGAGATCCCTCCCATTGCCTCCAGGAGGGGAAACGATGAAAAGAGAGCCCATTTTCCAGCTTCTTGCCTTCCCTATCGTGTGCTCTAACGTTGCAACACAGCACGTACAAACCATAGCTGACGCTTCCGTGTGCTTTCTTTGGCCTACTGTCATGGCGGTAGGGGGCGTGGCCCCGCTCCCGTGACATCACGCTCCAAAGCCCTATTGAATACTTACGGTAAAGGCAATGGTGTATGGTGGAAAACTCCATATCCCACAATTCATAGCACACCTCTGCCGAGTTAAACAATGGCGGACTCGTCTTCGTTTTAAATGTCTTTTATTAGTGTTTCTAGGTCACAAAATAAACTTTTAAGATATTTTCAGGCGAGAATGTAGGTGTGTAAACTTCAAATATCTGCTCGTTTTGTCAAAACATCCCATATTAGCAACAGTTCTCTGACGATGTTGCTGCTAGCGCGGCTAGCGTCTCTTCTTTAAAAAGCACCCAGGCTTGGCTTACAGTGAGGCGGCTGACACTCGTTTCACCACCCGATCGCTCGCCAAGAGTCTGTGTCTCAGCTGGACTTATTTTTCGTTTATATGGGCTGATGATTCATTTATTCATTTTAGTAACGGTATAAACAGTGAAAGGTGGTTGTCCAGATGCTGGTCGATGTGGGAAAAATAACTGAGTTGTTTGGTGGTGGAAAACGCGGAGCTCAATCGTGGATCAGGGAAACCGAAGGCAGGAGAAGCAGGCGGCTGCCGGTCAGAGCGTCAGGTTAACTGAATGTCAGGTAAGAACTTATGAACGGCACTCTATTTGGGTCAGATATAAACCGAGTTTAGGTGTAGTTTATTTTCGTTGTGCTGACTTTTTAAAATCAGTTACAATAACTCGTACTGCGTGCTAGCTAGCACGAAGGAGTTTCTATACAGCTGGGTGCGTGCTAAGTTACTGATGTTGAACTTTATGACAGCCTCCCCTGTCATTCTCTCGCCTGTTGAAACTTCAATCATGAAACTGATCAATGATCGACTTTTCTCTCTTGTTTGTTTATCGCGCTAAACAACAGCAGCACGTTTAAGCTTGATCAGCTGTTGTTAGAATTCATTTGATTTTAATTTCTAGTATCAGCTGATGTTTGCTGGAGCCACAGCTGTAGAAGCAGCTGGTCGAAACCAGGAGATGTCCTTACTGAATCATCAGAGCTGAACTGGTGATGGAGAAACAGGTTTACCTTTTAGGTGACATGAATGAGTTGAAGGGAAGTTATGAACTGTTTCTGAGAGACAAATGACACCAAGATCCTTTTCTGTGCAGCTGACAGCTGGTAACTGTGCAGGGGCGGATCTAGCAAAGCTTTTGCCAGGGGGCCAGTTAGGGCATTAACAAGGAAAGGGGGGCACAAAGATATACTTTTCTTTCTTACTTTCATATAAAATATTTAGCTTTTATTAAATAGTTATCTGAATCTTACAACCAAAGTTTGTATAATAATACACAAGATTGGCTGTAGACCATAAATAAATATTTATTTTACGTGTTTGATGTGTGTGGCGGGGCGTGGTCTGCAGTGCCGCTGCAGGGGAGGTGGACCCACCTGAGCGGCATCTGCAATCACGCCTCTCGGGCGTAAAGTCTGTGCTCTCTCGGCTGTTTTTTGGGTGTGTGTCGGGCTGTGAGTTGAAAAGCTACAGCCGGCTGTGTGGGTACACCAACTATGTGTGAAAAGTGGTCCATAACGTAATGCTTCAAAGCGTGTTCATGCAAACATTGTCGGGTCTGCCGTTGCACAATGGGACTTCTGCTCATCAACCTCTGTGCACAGCGTCTGCAAATCGGGGCTGTACGAAGTCACTTCATCTTTACCCAAAACTGTAAGCTGTCATCTGTGAGGCGTGAGTGGTGTTTGTTTTTACCGTAGTTCATGGTGGAGAATGGCTGCTCTGCTGAGTTTTGCTCTCTGTAGCTGTATGAATGGTAAACTACACTGATTAGCAGCGGCATAGGCACACTTAAAATTTCTTCTGAAATTTTCGCTTTCTAGTTGAATTATAATATATATTAGTAATGTGAAACAAAAAGTTTTATACTTTATCAGTATAAAACCACATACTGAGGTGCACATGTCTCAAACTACAAACACAGTCAAGAAGATGGCCTTGTATTTATATACACATTCATACAATAATCTGAAAAAGAAAGTTTGCACAGTCCCTGATTATTTTCTGGGCATGCAAGATACTGTCTTTCTTTGGTCTCTTTCTGGTAAGCCTACGTGGATTTTGTCAAGTCATTTGGGAGAACAGAAACAAGACTTGATCAACCATCCTACACGGAAAAAATATACATTTGTTTCAGAATCAAAGCTGGGACCGTATACAAGTACTAACGTTCTGTGGTGAAGTTCCTGCAGTTAACAATAACAGAAAAATAAATTTATTATATGTATTATTATTATAGGTGGCAGATTGACAATTGAGTTTGTTTGGTCTATAATTCACAGATGCTTATGAGCTACATAACTGATCTTTTCAGGATGAATAAATTTGAACATTAAGTTATGTTTACGTAAGGTAATGATAGAATCTGAAAGAGCTGCCTACCACTTTAAGCATGTAAGTGCGATGGCAGCATAAAAACCTGTGTGGTTTAGGAAGAGGACGAGCACTGGCGAGGAAGTCTCTTGGTCTTCTGCATAGGTTGTTCTGGAAATTTTTTTTATTTTTTTGAATGTTCATGCTTATTTTGTAAGAATTTCATTGTTATGTTTTTAGTTTGTAAAAATAAAACAAACTTCGAGTCATAATTAAACTGGAAACATTTCTGTTTGGAAACCAGGAACACCCATCAGCCATAGACTCTTTTTTTTTTAACTTGGTCTTTTGAAAATTTCCTTATAATTATTATATGTAACATCAGACTAAACAAAACAGTAATTACATGAAATAAAACACGCTTTGTTAATGGAAACAACTTTAACTGCATTTTTATTTTATTCTGCTCATGTTTATATGTATATTAATCTAATTTTCACTGTATTCTCCAGCACAAAGAGAATCTGAAGAAACTACTCATTATGAAAAATGAAGTTAAAAAAAGGCTATCCATTCCACGCAATCTGTACTTTCAGCCAAGTATTTGGACAGTGAATAATTCAATGTAATTTTTATAAATAATAATCCTTCATAATGCATCCTTTAGTAAGAGGAGGAATAGAGAGAAAATGCAGAAGTAGCTTAAAAGCATTCAAGGAGATGGTGGGAATGGTGATGCCAGTCTGGGCTGGGGGAGTTATTGCTCCACTTACTTTACAAACTGAAAATCTCATTAAGTGTGACACTGAAGATTAGTTGAGAGGGACCAAAGTGGAAAGAGAATGAACTCACACAGGGGCTGTGAGGAGGCTTTGGCTTTGTTTGCCATCATTAATTCAGCATTGAAACAGCTCTGGGGGAAGCTCAGAGCCACTGATCAGAAGAGCTCCAGATATGACAGGCGAACAGGTGCCCTTTTTCCTCTCCAAACACTTTTCCCTTTCAGCTTCCATTCTCAAGTCTTAATTGAGGTGAGCTGTGTATTTGAGCCATCTGTGTGCTGACAAAATAAAGCTGGCTTTGATTTATGGTACCTCAGGACATATTAGCATCTGCATTTCTCTAGGCAGAATCCCATCTCTGCCTGCAAACTTTCAGTAAGCAAGAGTAGCATTGTTATTGCTGAATTTCATCAATCGATGCTCATGTTCTAATTTTTAAGACAAGTGAATGAAGGGAAAGGCTTAACATAAATCAAGAAAAATATAAGGTTAGCAAGTAACATTTGGACATGATATTTCCCATTTGTTAAATACCTTCATGTTGCACATGTGTCACGGTCCTGGGTCTGTTTTTCGTAGCTTCATTAGTTTTTGGACTTGGAATTGAATTATTTCTATATGAGACTCCTAGTTTGCTTTGTGTTAATGTTGTGTCTGATTTTTGGACTACTTTGTGAATTTTAGTCTTGTTCTTAGTTCCCACTTTTAGTCCTCCCTTTGTGTTCCTCTTCCCCTGGTTTCTATATATTTTGTGCCTTTGTCCTGTTTCCACTCTGCGTAGTTAATTTAGAGTTCCCAGTATTTCCAGATCATTTGTGTTGAGCAATAAAGCTGAAAGCGCAGACGACACACACTGTTAAAAAAACAAAACAAAAAAATTAAAAGGTAGAACATTTTCTTCTTTTACAGTAAGAACGTATGGTTATTGTTGATGTTATGGTTAAAAATAGTGCTAGGGTCAATGTTTTACTGTAAACAAAAATGTTTTAACTTAAAGAAAAAAAATGTTTTTCCCTTACATGAACATGAAAATAACCTATAAAATTAAGTTTGTGCCACAAAAAATATTTTTCCCTGTAAAATTAACTATCAAAATAATAAAATTCAATTTTATTCTGTAAAAATTACCATAATTTACTTGTGTTTAAAAATGTATTGCAATTTCCTTTTTTAATGGTTAAAAAAAGAATAGAAAGCTTCCCTGTAAATATTATAGTGAAATAATTGAATAAATTATTTTGCTATTTATAAACACCAATTTTACTTTATAATTTAACATGACATGACAAACTCTCATGAGCTTTTATCAAAGGGTTTACCTCGTGAAATATTCATAGTATGAATTATCAACTACTTCATTTCATGCATACAAATATTGTGTAAGTAAGTAAAGTATTTAGCCAGCTGTTATTGGATGATAACCTTTTTTAGACTAGAGTGCTTTTAATCGTTCCACTCTGCAAGCTTAATACACAAACTATGAATTTATTAAATTCCTGAATGTAACACAAAAATGTCCACCTTAAATTTCCAAGACAGTATTTTATTTCACATATTTGATGTTGTAAACATCAAATGTTTATTTTTTTACTCAATAAATCACAAATAGTTACATCGATGACAGCAAGAGTAAAGAATCACTAAATTTTTACAAGTTCTGTTCAAACTGTGTAAAACCAATGTTGTAAGTTCAGCATACATTATATTTTACATTACCTGGAGCAGACAAATCAGACACCTTTACCATAACTTTAAGTGTTATTGGTGCTGTTCTCACTACATAAATGTTAGTACACGTAGAATGTTGTCTTTTCAAACTATCCAAATGCAGACATAGAGAATGAAACATTTTTTTTCTATAATTGAAAGAAAATCTGAATTTAAGAAATTCCAGGAACAAGTTTACATCAACATATTTTACACACAGAACTCAGCAGTAACGCTGAAAATGTACATCTTCAAACTGCATCAGGTAATAAAACAAAAAAACTTCACACTTCTTTTGAGAACTTCAACTGCAATTTTTGGTTAACCACAAAATGTTAGCAATGTACATGCACCATACCTTTTTTATACCATTAGAATACAAATATTTTTAAAACTGTAGGAAAATTCAAATCCAAGAAACTCCTGGAACAAGCAGGTTTACCACATTTTCCAGATATAAAACAGTGACGCAAAAGTAGAACAAGTACTTTTACAAACTGTGCCTAGTAAAACTTCACATTGTTAAAAACTTCCCACTCAAAATCAGAAATGTAACAATTGTTTCATCAACAGAACATCTGTTGTGTATGTAACACAGTATACCTTTATCACTTTCTCTCAAACAAGAAGGGCAGAACTACATCCACTCATGGTCAGCAATGTCTGAGATGAGAATGAAGACTGGGATTGACCGAGAACACCGTTTTCTTCTTGGACTCAACCTTTGTGCGTTCTCAGGATTTATGGAAAACAAACACCTTTATGGAAAAAAAGGGCGAGAGAGAGATTGAGGAAATTAACAACCTGAGGTAGGATATTAAATGGCTAAGTTTGATAAACACAAAAATAAATCCACAATAAAACAAATTTTACCATTCAAGGAACTACAGTGTTGATTGTAGTTCCAAGGGGTAGTGTATGTTAAAGCAGTAGTAACTGCCAAACATTAGGCAGACGTGAAGGTTGTGATGTGGTCGTTGACAATCCTCATGTCGATGCTCAACATGAATGTCTCAGCAGCGAAGCAGGAGGAAAATTTAAAAATAAAAAATAAAAAATTTAATAACAATAATACAGAGATACTTTTTACATATATCATTGGATCACTTAACTTACTGGCTGAACTTCTATGTTTGTGTTAGCCACTGTATCAGTGTGGAAGCAACATAACATGAAACTAAATAAGCCAAAAGTACAAGAACAAGGCAGTTAGAGCAGAAAAAAACTGTTGAATTTTGATATATCTACTTACCACAAACAACGACGCAGGGTGTTGGTGGCACTTTCTCCATCTGAACATCTTCTGCAAGGCTTGTCATCTCAAACCAGTGGAACAGAAGCTCTTCCTTCTCATCAAAATGAGCCAGTAAAAGAAGCATCATCTCAATGACTTCTTTCGAGCAACCACTGGACTGAACTCTTTCAGTCTGAAGCTTGAGAAGAGAATTCAGGAGTTATTTGCGCTTTTGTGCGTCAACATATTTGAGGAACTTTAACAGACCTGCCCCCTTTTTGTCTACAATGGTGAGGAAGTTCTGCATCAGTCCGTTTCTAGAAAATGTGCTGTCATACCAGTTTCATTGAAGAGAAAGAGCCATTCCTGGCATAGTTTCTGGATGCTTGCCCCTTTGTTGATATCTTTACGCTGGGTGTAATAGGTGCTCTTGACTAGTTCTTTCACAAAATCTGTACTGTACTTCTTCTTTTTAAACAGCTTCTTCATTTCTTCTTTTTTTTCAAGCAGACTCTCCACGGTCTCAGAGAGTGGCAAATGCATGGCTACCAGCTAATACAGTCATATGTGTCTTGAACACTTGCTTTTTCTTCAGAAGGCATTTCATCTGTGTCATTGCCATCATCTGATGCTGCTTTGCATTTTCTTACCTTTGGTGTGTCAGGTTGCTTGATGTTTTCAACTCCTGCCTGAAGCTGCTTTACCAGGGAATGATATCCAGGTCCAATAACATCACCATCAATCACGTCTTGAAGAGACTTGGGATACTTGGCCACCATCCTTTTTGCTATCTCTATAGTGTTGCGTTTGGTTGGATTCTGAGAAATCTTCATCATTTCAGAGACCACAATCCTTACCATTTCTCGTCTTTGTCTTGCACTTGGTCTTTTCTGTCTTTCCAAGTTCTGTACCAACTCCTTGGGGAGCCTTGGTATCTCAAATCTCTCTATCCAGTTTAGTATTAATGGTGTACAGATTCCTGAAGGTGATGAAAAAGTCATGGATGATGCTGGTGAAGAGGAAATTGAGGGTGGAGAGGGAAGGACATCCACAGGAGAGGAATGCACAGAGTTTGGTGTCGAAGCGCTTGAGTCTGTAAAAGTACAAAAAAGGAGGTATGAAAGCATTAAACACTGAATCATTGAGCCATCCTATATTTGCAATGTTGGGGGACTCGCTGACCTAGCAGAAAGAAAGGCCTGAAACATCTGATGTCTCTCTGAAAGAGTCAAGCACAGATTTTTGAAATTTGTTCAGATGCCTTGTACATTTTTTGAAGTAACTATGTTTGCTCTCAAAGCACATTGTCCACAGCCTGATGAGAGGGCCACATTTTAGGATCAGTCCTGGATGATGTCGTACGTAATGGTGTATAGGTCTTAAGTTGATATTAGGTAACAGCTCCTCTCTGGTTTCCAAATACAATATAGCATCCAGATAAGTAACCTGAGCACAAGTTAGGTCAACGATCTCCTTGATCTGCAAAGTTAACTTCCACACATTATCTTAAGGGTTCTGCATTCTGTCTCCAATTATGAGAGGTAAAAGTCTCAAGAAGTTGCAATTTTGAACAGCTTGTCCACCAAGTTTCAATGTTTTTGGACTGACCTCACAAGGTTTGGATGAAGCATCTGTTTTTTTTGCATTTAAGTACACTTGATGTACTCTTTCCGAACTGTGCTGATGAAGTACTTGAGGTAAAGAGCAAGATCGTATGAGCAGACACCCTTAAGATGACATGACTGAGACATGGGGGCATGCCAGGTGTGCAAACATCAAAGCTTTGTAAAGAATTAAATGCAAACCTAAATTTTATCCCCTGTACTTCTGACAGGTCTTCTCTTTCCAGTTGTTCAGTGGCAGATCTATACGTTTCTGGGGTCCATTGAGGTCCACAGACTGCTGGATCAGCACCCTGAAATTCCGTTCAAGTTAACAGACAATAGCTGCATAAGTACACAGATGAACTGAAATTTTTTGTAGAACCCCCAATACAATGAGAGCCCAGGTTGTCTCCATCAATGCAGTAGAGCGGTCCTTTCACAACAGTTTTATCTGCCATTGTTATCCCATTCTCCTCTAGTACCTTCAAATCAGTCAGGTGTTCTGAAAAAACTTTTTCATGGCCAAGTTACCCAAAATCTGTCTCTCTAAACTGTAAGACTAGCTGCATATGATCAGCATTTGACCGGGCATGGGGGAATGTTGAGTAGAGAGAAGTACACCACCAAAACCTTGTGTTACTTTTTTGCAGAACCAGTAGGTTCCCTACTTCAGATGCATCCTGGTATAGAACCAGCTTGAGACAATGAAGATTTTCCTGAAAAAATGTGTTTGACACAAACATGTTACCATCACAACAGTCACTGAGAACATCTGGTCTTGAAACATGATTAGAATCTACTGATATGAGAAACCTTGCCAAAAACTTGAATCCAGCAGACTCTTCAAAGTATTTAGCACTGTTCTCATCTCTATCCACAAACACTTTGGGTTCAACATACTTGAACACATCTTTAAAGTGATGAACTCTTCATAGGCTTCTCATGGGCCCTGTGTGACAAGCTGAGAACAAGTCAGATTGTTTTACTGTGCCACAGATATTTTGTGTCTTCATCTGAAACTAACATATATTTTAGAAGTGAGCTTAGTCCATTCATTGTATACATCTGTCCCAATTCATGTATATTTTGCATTTCTTCAACAATGGTTTGAATGGTAGATGCTGGCAGGAGATGCTGTCCCTGTAGTTTGATGTAAAACATACATACATTTCTGAGATACAGGTCACTGAAATTAGACCCATCTATACCAGGGTCTTCTGTATCTGAGACAGTGGCAGCTTGCTGTATGGTGGCACTTGTAGTTGGACTCTCTGATGGAATATCTTTGTTTGAACCACAAATCACATTTTTTAAATGTTTGTGTTTTCTAGACATATAGGAGGTAAATGTAGATTTTACAAAGAACACACTTTGGCATCCTCTCACAAGTCACATGCCGTTCCTCTTCTATGTGTTCCTGTAAGTGAGCAATCAAAACTTTAGTTCCCTCCCACTGGCGTTCACAAAATGAGGATGGTGCAATTCAAAACCACTGTGCAGTATCGTGAAAAACAGTTGTGGTACCAGTGTGGTTGCGGTAGAAGTGAGACTTTAAATCAAAATCAATCAGAATCAGAATCAGCATACTTTATTAATCCTTAAGGAAATTATGTGGGTTACAGGTACTCCAATACAGTAATAATAACAGAAAAAGACTAAACTATTTAACAATACAATATGTTACAGATTTTCAAATGTTACAGAGTAGAAAAGAGCGTGTGCAAATAGGGTGTAACTATCCGGTCTTTAAGTGATGACGTGATGAATCCTGGTTCTGGGCCCAAACTACTCTGCATTTAATAAGGCTGTTGTGTATTTAACATGTCTTAATGCTTTGTATCTTGTTCTATTTAATCTTAACAAGCCCCTAAAAACAGTCAGTGATCACTGTTGGCCTCTCTCGGTTTTTATTACTGCTAATCATTTTAAAGCTCAGTTTTTAAACCCTTACGATGTAACTATAGCCCAGCCCATGCAGCAGTATATTAATGACTTCTCTCCAAACGTAACTTAGAAACTGTAATTCATGCTTTTATTACATCATGCCTGGATTACTATAATTCCATTTTAATACGGGGTGGGCTGGGCACTTTGTCACGCTTACAATTAGTGCAAAATGCTGCGGCTCGATTTTTAACTGGTAGAAGGAAATTCGACCACATCACTCCGGTTTTGGCCTCTCTACATTGGCTTCCAATCGAATTTAGGATCCGTTTTAAAGTTCTTTTATTGGTTTTTAAATCTTTAAATGGTTTGGCACCCATTTATTTGTCCGATTTGTTGAAGCCTTATGTTCTCACTCGTTCCCTCTGGTCAGCTGAGCAACTGCTGCTTTCAGTCCCTAAGTCACGGCTGAAACTCAGGGGAGACAAGCTACATCAGTACCGGTTTTAAGTCCAGATTAAAAACCTATTTTTATTCTCTGGCTTTTAACTCTGTGGGTGACTGACATTTTTATTACTTTTTATTAATTTTATTGTTTTGTTCAGTTCTTATATTATTATTATTTATAGTTGTATTGTTCAGCACTTTGGTCTACCAGGTGTGTTTTTAAAGTGCTATATAAATAAACAATGATGATGATGATGATGATGATGACTAACCTCGTATTGTGAATGGATTATCTCAGTTGTTCTCCCGACTGAAGTTTGGTCCGTTTACAGCATCCTGCCATGCGATTGCGTTTGTCCCTAACCTTCGGGAACCCTCACGTTAACTTTTACGGAGTGGAAAAAAGTTAGCGTTCATCCTCCAGCTTTTATATTATGCTAACATAGCTGTGTCGCTAGCGATCACGTAGCACATCATTATATACCAGCTAGCCAAACTTCAGTAACCCTACAAACGTCACTGCTGTTTAGTTTCCTGTCTTCATTTATGTTGGAAGTGATAGCAGAGCTGTACGTGTCCTTCAGTCAGAACACGGTGTATTATATTTAGCAGGAAAACTAGCGAGCTAACTTCCTGCTAACTTTTAACTCCATTAAATTTCATAAATTCAGTTTTCATGGATGCCTGGATGTTAAACTTAATTGTTACACCTGGTAGAACAGCAATGCTGATAATTTTATTACAGATGAAAGGATTGAGACAGTTTTTAACTGTTGCCGCAGTGATTGTGTGACTTAGGGACCTGCAGCATAGTTTGGGCCCAGGCATGGCTAATAACGTCAGGCTTAAAGACCGAATTGCAGTGTTTACAGTGCATTAGATGAAGGAGTTGTACAGGGAGATGGCCACAGGCAGGAATGTTTCCTGTGTCATTCAGTGGTGCTTTTTGGTAAACTCAGTCTCTCACTGAACGTGCTCCTGTGGCTAGCCAGCATGTCATGGAGTGGGTGGGAGGTATTATCCAACATTATCTTTATCTTGGACAACATCCCTCTCTCCGACACGTGACAAAGGAGTCAACCATAGCCCGGTACACTGACTCATCACCCCTGCTGATGCATCCAACCACCACAGAGTCATCAGAAAACTTCTGAAGATGGCAGTTCTCTGTGCGGTGGCTGAAGTCTGTGGTGTAGAGGGTGAAGAGGAAGGGGGGTGAGGACGGTCCCTTGTGGTGCCCCTGTGTTGCTGATCACCTTGTCAGACACACAATATGGAAGACGCACATATTGTGGTCTTCCTGTCAGGTAATCAACAATCCAGGACACCAGTGAAGCATCCACCTGCATTGCTGTTAGCTTATCACCAAGGAGGATTGGCCTGATGGTGTTGAATACAGTGGAAAAGTAAAAAAACATGACCCTCACAGTGCTCGCCGGCTGGTCCATATGGGAGTAGACATGATTGAGCAGGTAGATGATGGCGTCCTCAGCTCCGAAGCAGGGCTGGTAAGCAAACTGAAGGGAATCCTGATATGGTCTGACTATAGGTCGGAGCTGGTCCAGAATGAGGGTCTTCAGGGTCCAGGGTCATCATGATGTGCCACAGGCCTGTAATCCTGGGGGAACTGGGATGTGGTGTCTGGTACAGGAACGAGGCATGATGTCTTTCACAGCACTGGGACCCTCTGCAGACTCAGACTCAACGTGAACAGTTTATGAAAGACTCCACAAAGCTGGGGGGCACAGGTCTTCAGGAGGCGAGGACTCACTCTGTCTGGTCCAGCAGACTTGCCTGAATGGAGCCTCCTCATTTGCATCTGAACCTGGTCTTGAGTGAAAGTGATGGCTGAGGGAGGGGTGTCAGGACTTTCATAAGAAGCAACAGTGCTATGTAGAGAGAGGGAGACACAGTGGTGTGGCTCTGGATTTCAGGCTGACTACAGGTGAGGTTGTAGGGGTGTGAGCATTCACTGTAGTGTCAAATCTGTTGAAAAACAAATTCAACTCGTTAGATCTATCCTCACTGCTTCCAGCTCTCCTACTGTTGGTTGGCCTGAATGCAGTGATGGTCTTCATGTCACTCCATACCTCTCTCATGCTGTTCTGTTGGAGTTTCCACTCCAGCTTCATCCTGTGATTGTCCTTAGCCTCTCTGATCCTGTCCTTTGGTAATACCTGAACTCTTCTCACCTCCTCTTTATTGCCCCCTCTGGTCATGTCCACACTAATACGTTTTCGTTTGAAAACGCATCTTTTTCTCTCCGTTTTGGCCTTCCGTCCACACTGAGATGGTGTTTTCCTTGAAGGAAAACGCAGCGTTTTGAAAATGTTCTTCAAAGCAGAATCATTTGAAAACGCCATTTTCGCATCGCAGTGTGGACAGTGAACCCGGAGCCTTTTCAAAAATGATGACACATTTTAGTCATGTGATGCAGTCATGTGACTGATTAAACTAAGATAGTGGAGGACATTACACAGCAGTTGTTTTGTTTGCTCTCAATTTTGACAGCCCTATTAAAACCCTTTAACGTTCTGGTCAACCAATTGGTAGAGCACATTTTCAGGCCCTATATCTAACTGAGGCTTTCACTGAAATTGACCTACCTTGTTGAGTCTTTTCTACCAATTGGTTTACATCTGTAATGCCAAAAAAATCCACCAGAAGGCACTGTGAGTGGAAACTGTTGGCTCTTCTTATCCCTCTCCCAACCAGGAACTCGGAAACAAAAAACCATCCAACATTTTTTGAGTTTTTTTGATGAAACTAAGCTAGGAAGATATAATTTTTTGATATATGATAGTGTTAGAGGACTTACTAAACACATGTATGTCACTTGACAGTAGGGGTGGGTTTTGATTATCGACTTATCAATTAAAATCGATTCTGGCTTGGATAACGTGATATCAATTCATTAAAATCCTGAATCGATTTTTAAAAATGAATTTATTTTGAGATTCTGCCGTTTTGCCCGAAACGCCAGAATCTCAGGTTAAACCTCACAAAATTTCTACAACCACCAAAGAGCTAAAACAGTAAATGAGAGCAGGTACACGGATTCTGCACAAAGACATAAACACAAAACGCGGACCCAGCGCATTCGAATCAGTGAGATGTCGCCTTTCTCACCCGACGGCACATACGCGGACACGGACATGCCGTCTGAAAGACGACAGCTCACTGATTTTGAAGCGTCGGCGGGCGCTTTGTGTTTACGTCCTTTTTGCGCTAGATTCTGAAGCTGCAGGTTTTATCTCTCTCCAAACATTATTGACTGAACCAGCAGCCAAAGACGATCCAAACTATGCTTCACATTTCGCTTCACATAAACATCGTCACGAATTTCCTCTTACTTTTGCTGTTTTGCTTTCACCATGATAAAATCACACTTCATGTAGAGCTCTCTCTCTCGCTCTCTCTAAATCGATAATCAAAACCCACCCCTACTTATTACCCACCAGTCTACGGTGTCGGCCACTGTTTTTTTTTTTGTTGTTGTTGTTTTTGACTTACTTCCGACAAGAAAGCCTCATTTCTGCTGTTCAATACTGAACAAATTTAAACTTTTTTAAATTATGCAAAATTGCAAAATGCTTAGCTGTGTCTCTAATCAAACCTCTGTAACTTTGCTCTGCTTCACTTCGTTTTTGACTGCACAATATTTTTAAGGTCATCTGCTATAAAAACCCAGACCAGGAAAACCGCCTTCATGTTTTTTTGTGTTTTATCCTCAGTTACTTTGACACAAAGGAATCTGCTGTGATCACCTTTGATAAAGTCTCACAAGTGTCAGCTTTCTTTTTATAGATATAAAAATATAGATATGTACTGATAAGTGATCAGAATTATAATATTACTGACTGTCTGAGGCAAAATTTCCCCGATTCAAATCGAATAGAATCGAAACGAATCAAATCGTGGATCGAATCGATTCGGGACCTTGTGAATCGGAATCGAATCAATTCTAGAAATCAGTGACGATACCCAGCCCTACTTGAAAGCATTAAAAAAGTGAAATTAAATGTTTAATAATTTTTTTAAAAAGAGGTCAACCAAATGGTTGATTTGTCCCTTTATGGTACTAATGCTAACATAACCTAAATGTTATTAAAATTGATTATTTGCCATAAAATCAGACCACTAGACCCATTTTGTTTATCCATTGCTATTGATAAATCACATTAAGTGTTAGCACAGCAAGAATATGCTGAAATAATTTCCTCAGTAAGTCATTTTTGTAACTTTCTGAGTTAATATTAGTAAATAATGTAAAAATCAAGAATAACATGTGGAAATCACAAATATCACAACTGATTACCTTTTAACCAAATTACAGTAGCTGGTAAATTAATATTACTAAGTTGTCAAAATTATAATTTCATGTTTAACAAGTACTATATAGACGCTAAACAATTATATGGCTAAAAATCACATGGTCCTGTGGCATGATACTCATGATACCATCCATCTTCAACCACAGTGTGTTTGAGGTCATGGTTTCATATGAAGCCACAAGGGCTGGCACTCTCCACCAGTATATTGTCAACAAACCAGATGAGTGGGGCTTTAAATTGTTCTGCCAAACAAGTTAATCTGGCATCATCCACGACTTGCTGCTGTATCAAGGGGGATCTACATTCTTCAATGCTCCCCTCAGTGAAAAGGAACAGAAGCTACCTCTAAGGGGCCAAAGTTGTAAAAAACAGTATGCAAACCCATAAAAGAACCTCAGCTCCTCACAAGTTTAAGCTTGGTCCAGAACCTGCACACCTCCTTGGGTGTCAGGTGCATTGGTACTGTATGACCAAACTGCACCGGTGGAGCTCCCCTGATGGAAGACAAAGACCTGATGAAGAAGGGCCATGGATTCTGTGATTACAGGTCTAATGAAGGTCTGATTGCAATAAAATGGTTTGACAAGAAATGTGTCAACCTCCTAAACAATGCCTGTGGGTTCATGCCTCTTTCACCGGTCAAACGGTGGAGCAAAGAGTCCAATGCAAAGATCACCATTCCATGCCCATCACTCATCTCTGAATATAATTAGCATATGGGAGGAATTAAGCTTTCTGATATGCTATTACACCTGTATAAGATAAGTTATAAGTTACAAGTTAAGGAGATGGCATATTCCACTGCTCGGCTACATCCTTGACTTGAATACCTGGTCTACAAGAGGGACTGTGCCCTACTGGACCAGAAACCGATGGCTCTCAAAAAGTTTCCACCTGGCTGTGTCTGAACCAAGTTAACAAGCCAGCATCTAGAGTTGGACAACCATGATTCAGCTCTCCAAGACCACAGAATCAGTGCTACATCATCAGACCCCAACGACCAAAACCACAAGCAGATGTGCTTGATTTGCACTGTTTTTATTTTATTTTTTTAAAAAAACAAAAATGATTTTGCACAGTAGCATTCAATCAGAAGTGGCCTGAATGTATTTTGTGCTGTAGCACATATTTCACATTTGCAGATTAAAAAACTATGTATTTTGTTGTTTGATATAATAGTGTCCTTTGATGGAATGAAAACAGCAATGTTCACTGGCATGCTACTAGAAATAAACTGTATCCAATGCTCTGGATAGTTTTTGTTATTTATTAATTAAATTATAAATACAATTTCAACTGTATTATCTAATGTACTTGTATTTGCATGACATTTCATACTTTTACCATTAATTGACATCTCAACCATTTGGTAGAGATCAATATTTTAAAAACTACAGGGTCTATTGAAAAAAAAATATTGATTGTGGCTATTACTCACCCAAATCAATAAGAAATGCAAACAAAAAATTTTTCCATTGCTTTTTTCTTGGTGTGGACCTCAAAGGGTTAAAGATTAATATCAGTTTGTACATGCTTCAGATAGCTTTTCTTCAAATTCTTTAATTCTCACTCGCTTTTGCAACTTTGTACTTTTGTGTTACTCGCAGCAACAACTCCACCTCATTGTTAGTCCATTTAAAAAACTTTTCCTTGACATTTTGCCGCGACGTTTCAAAGAGCTGGAAAGTAAATAAACGGCAGACAGAAATGAGGCAGTCGTTTTCACGACTCTGTGAAAACTACTGAAAATGATAGTGTGGACGCGGCGCATTATGAGACGAAAACGCCGTTTTCAAATTTATTTGGGCTAGTGTGGACGTAGCCTCTGAAAGCCCTCCTCTTGTCACTGAGGAGGGCTTTGATGTCCTTAGTCACCCACAGCTTGGGAAACGATTGGACAGTCTGAGCTGTAACAATGGAGTTGGTGCAGAAAGTTATGTAGTCGGTGATACACTCAGTAAGCCCACTGATGTCCTAGGCGTAGTCTAATGGTGGACTCAAAGCGCATTATACAACATGTCTCATTAACCAGTACAACAGATTCATACAAGCACTTTTTCTATATTTTTTCTTTTTTCTACATGTTTTCTAATTAGTGTTCAAACTCTGATGAAAATATTGGAAAACAACTTGGGGTTCAATATCTTGCCCAAGAATACTTGCAAAATATTCCTGGCCAAGATACTGGTGCAATCAGGGCTTGAACCACTAACCTTCTGATTAGTACATTAGACCTTGGGCTTCTAGTGATGTAATGTTGTGTGCATATTATTTTTACACACAATGAGGCCCTACTACAACCTGAGCATCATTTAATTTTTAATTCAATTCAATGTTTTTTTATACAGTGGGTAAAATAAGTATTGAACATGTGACCAGTTTTCTAAGTAAATGTATTTCTAAAAGTGCTACTGACATGAAATTCTCAGCAGATGTCTGTAGCAACCCATCCAATCCACATATGCAAAGAAATTAAATCATAGATGTCCATAAATTAAGTTATGTGTAATCTAAATTTTAATTCAATTAAATGTAATTGTTATAGCACCAAATCACAGCAATAGTTTCCTCAATGCACTTTATATTGTAAGATGAAGACCCTACAATATAATGAGAATTGACACAGAGAAAAAAGTATTGAACACGCTTACAGAAAATTATTTAATACTTTGTACAAAAGCCTTTGTTGGTGATGACAGCGTCAAGACTCTTCCTGTATGGAGAAAATAGTCATATGCATTGCTCAAGTGTGACTTTGGCTCATTCTTCCACCACCACCACGGTGGGGGCTAAGGCAAGGAGGAGACGGCAACACAAGACAACCACAATTAATGAAGGAGAGGGACAACGGCTAGGTTACAGTCAGGCAGTTTTTATTGATGGTTTACTGTGCCTTGACAATCATAAACTCAACAAAAGCAAAGGGTGGTGGAGGAGGACTAGGCGGTTGAGCCAAATCAAAATTAAGAAATTAAATTAAGAAAACAAAAAGAGGCTGACTGCCTTCCTAAGGTCTAAACAAAACAAAACACAAAACAAAAGGCCTGCCTAGCTGCTTGACAAAAAAAGGTCAGTCAAAACATACAAAAGTGGCATCAAGCGCATAACCTAGTGTTTTTAACAATAAATGCCCAGTTGCAAGTGTATGGGGTACCCCAATCTTACCTGTCCAGCCTCCCACCAAAACACTCTCTAAACGTTTGTTTGTAGGCTTATGTGTATGTGAACATAAGCCTACAAACAAACGTTTAGAGAACATCAGAAGCTGGCCAGGAAGCTGCTCTTTTGTAATGATCCCTGGCAAGCGATTGGTCTGCAGCGGTCCCCAACCCCTGGGCCACGGACCGCTACCGGTCGTTTGGTACCAACAAGAGTTGAGGTTCGGGTGTGAAATGTATAGTTTTCAGGGGTTTTATTGATTTTTATCATTATTTTGAATAGTTTTTATTGTTAACTCAGTTTCCCTGGGTCTTTTCCTGTGTGTTATGAATAAATCTTACTTCTTTTGGTACCTTTACAGGTTTTATTTGTTGTATTTTTCCGCAACAACTTAAAGGCCGGTCGTGAAAATATTGTCGGACATAAACCGGTCTGTGGCAAAAAAAGGTTGGGGACCGCTGGGCTACTGTGCCCAGATTAGCCAATAGACACATGCCAATTATCTTTGAATTGGCCAATAGGTGGAGGCTTAACACCTGAACAGAGCAACAGAAAAACAAAGTGCTGCGTATCATGGCATGTGACAGTCTTGCTGAAACATCCATCCTAATTTCATCTTCATCATCCTGGTAGATGGCGGCAGGTTTTGAGACAAGAATGTCTCGATACATTTTTCCATACATTCTTCCTTATATGAAGTGTGCCATTTGCAGAAAAATCGCCTAATACCATGATGTTTCCACCTCCAAACTGTTTTTGGGTCGATATGCAGTGACTTTTAAAATCCAAACACGGTGTGTATTAAGGCATCAAAACAGTTCAATTCTGGCCTCATCTGACCAGACTATATTGTCCCAGTATTTCACAAGCTTGTCTAAATGTTGATCAGCCAACTTTAAATGCACCCCCTTTTCACTTCATGTGTTCAATATTTTTTTCCTTGGTCACGCCTTATTATTACTTATAATTTATGGACATCAGTGGTTTGACTTCTTGGCATGTGTGGATTGGATGGGTTGTTACATCTAGTGAAAATTTTATGTCAATAGCACCTTTAGAAATATATTTACTTAGAAAATTGGTGACATGTTCTTTTAGTGATGTGTTCAATACCAATTTTTCCCGCAGTATAGCACTAAATCAATACAACTGTTGCCTCAAGGCTGTCATAATGCTGTCTAATACAGACCCAGGAAGCAGGCTCAGGCGAATGAATAAAGATGGAGTGTTTGGGGAGGTGGAGCCAAGTGGCTCACGCAGAATGCTCACAAGTACTCTGTGACGTAGCAGAGACAGAGTTAGTTTTTTTTACCAGGGAGGAAGTGGTGACTTGTGGAGAAAATCATGAAAAGTGGAGGTCTTGTTTGGAGTTAAAAAAAAAGTGTAGGTCGGCACTTGGGCGGCAGGCAAGTTTGATGACATTAAAGGACTATTCTATTCTATTTATAGGAGATGGTAGAGAATGGGAAGGCAGGTGGGAAGAGTGATCCTTCAGATTACCAATATTTAGGTTACCAAGGTGAGACTGGCTGGCTGCTCTCAATAGCCCAAGTTGACTAGTTTTTCTGACAACTGGTTACTAGAGACTGAGGGGGTCTGAGGCAACCTCAAGCCCTAAATACCTAGTTGAACAGTTGCAGGTGTATAAGAAGCGGAACAAACTGTAGACTCCACATGACAAAGGTGCTTTACATTGTAAGTTAAATCAATAAATTTTCTCCTATGAGAAAATGCTTTAGCAAACTTGGGAAAGAAAAAATCCCTTTTAACAAAAAGAGCTAGACTCAGGGAGGGGTGGTCATCTGCTGTGACTGGTTGGAGTAAGGTTGAGGAAGATATGACAAACAAAGGAAGAGTGGAAGAGAACTAGAGATTAATAATAACTAGTGATTAAATGCAGAGTGGTGTATAAACAGTGTGTGAAAAAAAAGGGTGAATGAAGAATAAATCATCATCATGGGAAGCCCCCAGCAACCTTGACCTATTACAGTGTAACTAAGGGGGAATTCAGTGACACCTGATCCAACCCTAACTATATTCTTTGTCAAAAAGGAAATTATTAAGCCTAATCTTAAAAGCAGAGAGAGTTTCTGTCCCTGAATTTCAACTAGGAGCTGCTTCCATAGAAGAGGGGCCTGAAAGCTGAAGACTCTGCCTCTCATTCTATTTTTAAATACTGTAATAAGGTAGTATGAGGTTTTTAAGATAAGATAGAGAATAAATCATAAATGCCACAGCCTAAGAGAGTATTGTTGCTTACCATGTCCATATCCATTTAAGACTACAGAGTTCACCGTACTGAAATGGCCTTCACAGTCAGCAGATCTCAATCTGAGTGAGCACCTCTCAGATGTGGTGGAATGGGAAATTCACATTATACTGGAGCAACTCTGTGATGCCACCATATGAATATAGACCAAAATCTCTGTTGTTTCCGGCATCTTATTGAATCTATGAAATTAAAGATTAAATGAGTTCTGAAGGCAAAAGGAAATCCAGTCTGGTACTAGGAATTGTATCTAATAAAGGGGCTAGTGAGTATAGCTAATTGTATCAAAATAACATTAAAATCTATCCAACTAACTATATTCCACTTTTAGACCAAACTGTTCATTATAAATATTAACAGTGTTGGTCAAGTTACTTGAAAAAAGTAATTAGTTACTGATTACTTCTCCAAAAAAGTAATCCTGTTACTTTACTGATTACTTATTTTCAAAAGTAATTAGTTACTTTTCAAAAACATGATACACAATGCGTGATAAACCAATAGACCTTTTGGCCCAATTCTATTTTTTTGCATAATCCATCATATAAAAGTGAATCAAATTGAAAAGTGTCTTTTTAAAAATTGGTTTATTACTTTTAATCTTAACTTTATAAACATTGCATCAAAAAAAATTAAATTCAACAGTCTTTGACTTTAATAAATTTGTTTAACATTTAAACATATTTCTGCACATTACACCATATTTTAAGAAAATAAAGGCTTAAAACAATAACATAAAATTATTTTTTGTGTACACACACACACACACACACCCTTTCACATAAATATAGCAAAAAAATAAAGAAATAAAATATATAAAATTAACAATAACATCTTTTAACAGTTGGTAAACTGCAGAGAGGAGTAATAATGAGATTACCAAAACAGAAAATGCTATTGCATGCTACATTTAGGTTGTTAATCCAGTCTCATTTTGTGGCAACCCTGAAAAAGACCTATGTTTTATTGTTTTCTTTTGGACTGAAACAGTGGTTATTTCGCATCAGCAGAAGCTTCTCAAACCTTCTATCAGATAGTCTGTTCCTGTTCTTCTGTCTTAAATACGTTTAGCTTCAGGATATTATTTTCTGAGCACCAACGGGACAAATTCTCTACGTCTGCCCGGTATGCTGTCTCATCTCCATCATAGATGAGCTCAACTATTGTTGTGCCATTGGCATACTTGACATGTTCGTTTGGTGGGTTGGTGTAAAGTCATAGGTGTACAGGGCATGCAATAGTGGACTGAGAATGCAGGAAGTCCTTGATGCAGGAGCAGGTGGCAGGGGGGAATGTGGAGGTGGCCACATTTGCTGGTAAGGAAGTCTGGTATTATGGTGTTGGATGCTGAGCTGTAGTCCACGAAGGGGATCCTCACATACCTCTTCTTCTTCTCTAAAATGCAGGGACCACATACCCACTGGACAAAACAAACAATAAGAAATATTTTGAGAAACACGAAGTTAGAGACAGCAGCAACCTTAATTGTCTTCCAGGGAATAGAGCAGGCAACACTGAAGAAACCCTGAAATTGCTGACTAAGGATAAACAAACTCTCATTTCTAGAAATCTGGACAAATTTATTAAACCTTCAAAAATATGACTATAGTTGGGACCAGGAAACAGAACTTTGAAATATTAAACATTAGGTGTCACGGTGTACAAGGTGGACTCGGTGGCGTAGGCAGGGGCTGAAGGAGACCAGAGGATGGCTGATTAACACCTTAATTCTGAGCGCAGACTGGACAGGCCGCTATGTACTCACGGACATCCTTGATGAGGGAGGGCCACCAAGCGAAGCGCTGAAGGAGTGAGACAGTGCGGTGGACCCCCGGGTGGCAGGTGAATTTTGCTGTGTGTGCCCAATGTATCACCTGTGACCGGACAGAGGAGGGCACAAAGAGTAGTCCAGGAGGACCCGTTCCTGGGTCTAGTTCTGTTCGTTGGGCCTCCCTAATGGCTGATTTCACCTCCCACGTCAAGACCCCAATGACACACGAGGGGGGAATGATGGGAGAGTCTCCTCGGAGGCAGTGAATTGACGAGAGAGAGTGTCGGGTTTGGTGTTGCGGGAACCTGGCCTGTAGGTTATGGTAAACTGAAACCTCGTGAAAAACAGGGCCCACCTAGCCTGGCGGGCATTTAGCCGCTTTGCTGACCGGATATATTCAAAATTTTTATGGTCTGTCCAAACTACAAATGGCTGGGCAGCACCCTCCAGCCAGTGACGCCATTCCTCTAGGGCGAGCTTAATGGCTAATAGTTCTCTGTCCCCAACGTCATAATTTTGTTCAGCAGGTGAGAGACGGCGAGAGTAGAAGGCACAGGGATGGAGCTTACCCTTCTGTTCCTGGGATAGAATGGCCCCCACCCCTGTGTCCGAGGCATCCACCTCCACGACAAACTGCAGGCCGAGGTCAGGTTGAACCAGGATGGGTGCGGAGGAGAAACGATCCTTCAGGAGGCTGAAAGCCTTTTGTGCTGACTCCTCCCAGCAGAAGGGAACCTTAGGAGATGTGAGACAAGTTAGTGGGAGAGCAAGCTTACTGTAGTCACAGATGAAAAGTCTGTAGAAATTAGCAAAACCCAGGAAACTTTGGAGTTCCTTACGGTTTGTCGGGACGGGCCAATTAATGACCGCTTGGACCTTAGCTGGGTCGGGCCTGAGGTTACCCTGTTCAGTGATGTAGCCCAGAAATGAAACAGTGGTCACATGAAATTCACACTTCTCACCTTTCACGAAGAGACGGTTCTCGAGAAGACGTTGCAAAACCAGCCGGACGTGGCGTTCATGTTCAGAGACGGAGCGTGAAAAGATGAGAATGTCGTCAAGGTAGGAGAACACAAAGTGGTTAAGGAAGTCTCGGAGCACGTCGTTGACAAAGGCCTGGAACACGGCTGGGGCATTGGTTAGACCAAACGGCATAACGAGGTATTCAAAATGGCCTAAGGGTGTGTTAAAGGCCGTTTTCCATTCGTCCCCCTCCCGTATCCTAACCAGATGGTACGCGTTACGCAGATCCAGCTTAGTAAAAACTGTGGCACCTTGGAGCAGTTCATAGGCTGATGTTAGTAGTGGTAGTGGGTATTTGTTTTTGATGGTAATATTGTTGAGGCCTCGATAATCAATGCACGGCCGTAAGCTCTTGTCCTTCTTAGCAACAAAAAAGAACCCCGCCGCACCAGGGGATGATGACGGGCGAATCAGACCTGCGGCGAGCGACTCATTAATGTACTTCTCCATGCTGTCCCGTTCAGGCTGTGAGAGACTGTATAATCGGCTGGTAGGAAGTGGGGCGCCTGGGAGAAGATCAATTCCGCAGTCGTACGGACGGTGAGGGGGAAGAAAATGTGCTCTATCTTTACAAAACACCTGCTTAAGATCGTGATAGACTGAGGGCACAGACGAGAGATCGGGTGACTCAGATGGTGGGGGGTTACTCAGAGGGTTCGCGGGTGGAGTTGCGGCTCTTAGACAAGACATATGACATTCCTCTCCCCACCCCAGAATGCTTTCCTTCCTCCAATCCAGGACTGGGTTGTGTAACCAGGGGAACCCTAAGACTAGTGGTGTGAGAGGAGCCTTAAACACAAACAACTGCAACATCTCAGAATGATTACCAGAGAGGGTTAATGATATTGGCTCCGTAATATGGGTGATATCCGGGAGACGCTGCCCACTGAGGGCGGTAACTTGGAGTGAGTGAGGCAGCGGTTTAGTGTTTAATTTTAATTCTTGAGCGAGGGACTCGTCAATGAAATTCTGCTCGGCACCTGAATCAATTAGTGCGTGGAGTGGATGAGAAACCGAACGGACCGTTAGCTTAGCCGCAAGCATCAAGCGAGGAGGAGATTGTGAACAGGAAACCTTGCCCACCCGTACTCTCCCCTCTACTGGCGGGCACGGTCTTTTGGCTGGTCATATGGCCCTTACGGCCGCAGTAGAAGCACTCACCGGCTCTCCAAGGCCGTTGTCGCTCTTCCGGCGTTAATCTATTTGCATGGGTTGCTCACCCTCGTCTTCATAATTCCTGTCCCGTCCTCCCATTCCACTTGCCGTACCTCCACTGGAGGCCATCTCCTCTCGTCCTAGAGGCTTCTGGGAGTTGTAGTCTCTAGCGCCGCGACGCGCTCGCATGTTTTCATCCACCTTCACACACAGGGTCATAACATCAGAAAGAGTCACAGGCAATTCCCTCATAACTAGCTCCCTTTTTAGCTCGTCACACAGGTTATTCAGCAGAGTACTTATCAGTGCCGACTGCCCCCACCGGGTCTCCTCTGCCAGAGTCCAAAACTCAATCGAGTAGTCGGCCGTGCTCCGTCTTCCCTGCTTTAAATTAAGCAGTCGGTGAGCCGCCCCCTTCGGCCCCGGTGCCTCTCTCAAAGACATTTTTAAACTTAGCGAGAAAATCAGCATAGGTTATTTCGGGGTCCGTTCTTAATACAGCCTGCACCCAATTTAATGCTTGACCACGTAACAACTGAACGAAAAAAGCAATCTTAGCTTCATCGGTCTTATAAGTCCTCCATAGCTGTTTGAACTGCAATGTCACTTGTGTTAAAAAACCCGCAGTCTTGCAGAACTCACCCGAGAATGGCTCCGGTACGGGCAGCGACCGCTCCGGAGGCTCCACATGGGCAGGCGTTGGAGGAGCGGCGGGTCCGGGCGCAGAGGGCTCATGAGCCGGTAACTGTGGAGCGACAGGTGGAGAAGGAGTGGGCGGGCTTACCAGCGGTATCTGTTGAGCGATGACTTGAGTTAGTGCTGTCAGCTGCTGATTAATGTTCAGTAACATTTGTTCGTGGCGATCCAAGATAGCTTCCGTGGAGACGACCGGCTGCTGGGTGGGGGCTGAGTCCGCTGAGTCCATGATGTGGCTGGATCGTTATTGTCACGGTGTACAAGGTGGACTCACGCGCTGGACTCCGGGGATGATGCACACAAGAGAATTTATTAAAGAACAAAGTCCAATGAGTGTATATACAAAAGATGCGGGGCAGTGCTATTTACAAAAGGTGAGAGGGGCAGGGCTCCGGGGGAAATCCAGGGGAACACACGCGTCTCTCTCCACACAACCCAAACACGAATCTACTCGCACACTCGTCGACCAGGGAAACAGTCCAGGGAGTCTGCACACAAGGAAACGCTTGTTAGATTCCAAACACACACTGCATGGGAAAACACTTGCTTAGACGCTCGACTTTCACTGACGCAATTCTCACAACGATCCAGCGAAGAACAGCCGTTGCTTCCTGGCTTAAATACCATCCACACTGATGAGGCACTATCCCCGAGGGCGTGGGTGGGCCAAGGGCGTGAACCCATAATGAGTTCTGCCCTGGCGAGAGAGAGAGAGAGCGAACTAGAGAGAAAGAGAGAGAGACAGCTGATCAGCGACCAGCTGAACCTCCAGGCTGTGACAGTAGGTCTCTGTCCCTGTTGGTAAATTATTTCATATTTCATTCATTTCATGATCAACATACTGATTTAATTTTCCTTACAAAAACAGCAGGTTATACCAACTGTCAGAATCCTTGAAATCCAATCTGGGTAGGGGTCATGGCAGCAATCTCACACTTTAGATTATTAATCAACTATAGATCAACTATAGACCCAGACAAGGTTTTAACTGATTTGAAGAGACTATTTCTTAGCCTTGCCCACCTTACTCAAGAGTTTCTTTGAGATTTCTCAGACTTTTTTTAATCTGATTTTGGGCTCAATTCAGATAACAATAATTATAGAACGTGATTTTAACATCCTCATAGCCTCTACATGGCATATGATCTATTAGACTCATCTGGCTTCTTTCAAAGTATAAAACAGCCCACCCACAACTTTAATCACACTCTGGATCTCATTCTGACATATGGCATAGAGACTGAACATTTAGCAAGTTTTCCCTGAAAAGACACATTTTTCTGATCGAAATAACATTTACGTTTACAATAATTGTCACTGTAACTTTGTACTGTCCACTTTCTGCTTTGACACAACAGATTTCCCACGTGTGGGACTAATAAAGGTTAATCTAATCTAATCTAATCTAATCTCATAACCCATAAACTGGAGAGGAAATAGTTTCTCACTAATTTAAAAGCTCTTCATTTAGCCGTGAGAAAGAATTTGTTTAGCCTTGAATTAGAGCCACGCCTTCCTGTCCAATGTCAGTGTCAGACCTCTTAAATGTATTTCTGGAAGAATTGTCAGAATTTCCCATAAACACACTCCTAAACCTTGTGGAAAGCCTTCCCAAAAGAGTTGCTATAGCTGCAAAGGATGTGCCGACATATTAAACCCTATGAAGTGATACGTAGATTGCAAGACTAGTAAACAGCTATACCAATGCCAAATGTCTCCAGTTGTTCCGAGTTCCCTCTGACTGTCTCCTTGGTGCATTTAAACCCCTGTTCCTCCCTGTCCTCATCATCTGTTGTCTTCATCTCCGTTATCGGTCATCATAATTTTACCCTCTCTGTGCAAGTCTGCAACTTTCTTTATTAAATCATAAGATTCTTAAATTCATCAAGTCTCTCTGCCTGGGTCCTCGTCACAAAACATGACATCACTGTTTTGTACATTTTAACACAATTTAATCCCACATTTGTGAAAGAAAAGCAAAATACTTTTTTAAAAGTCTGTAACATCATCAAATCTGATAAAGGTTATTTAAATGCTGCAAAAGAAGAATGGATTGGAATAAAAAAAATAAATACATATCCTAACCATAATTACTGGGGGAAAATGATGAATGATGCTCATAGTGAGTAAGAAGTAAACTGAGTGCATTTTTTGGACAGAGATTCATTTTTAATGTGTATGTATAATACAATACAGATACATAAAAATACACTCCAAAAATAGAAAGGTCCTTGAAATGTACAAATGTACAAAATATTGATAAAAAAAATTATAAAAATGGAGGCAACTTTGCCTATGGTACAATGTATGAAAAGATCTTTACTGCAGATACTACTATGGCTCTGCAGATTTTTTTTCTTTTATTTTAACCTATGTCGCCTCACCTTGAGGTTGGCAAATCACTTTTGGTGGTCAACTCTCTCAAGCAGTTTAACAGTTTCTGTTTTGCCTGTCACTATTCCCTGTCTGCTTCCTTACCTGGTTCTTCCTGACCTTGTACTTTCTCCTCACGTTCTCCTTTCCTCTCTCCCTCTTTGGACTGACAATCCTACACAAATAGATTATATTCAATTAGATGAAAAAATTACATTAATATGAAAAAAAAATACTATTAAGATCACTAATAAAAAAGTCCTCTCTCAGTGTACTTTCAAACAAAAGGCAAATAACCAAACCACATGTACATCTAATAAAAGATATAAATATTGAAACACTGATCCAACATTATCCTTTATTGACGGATCATTTGTTCTTACACTTTTACCTGAATGTTGCTCCTGGGTTTAATATCGGCACATATGATAAAATAAGCAGCTTCTCTCATTCCATTTCAAACAGGACAGTGGTAACAACAGTAGGCTATGGATAATTTTAAGTTTTAGATTTTAAATAGGCTATATAAATTTCAATGGGAGCAACAGGACGGTCAAATGTCACTGATTTTACTACAGAGCAGGACGGATTGTAGGGTAGCAAACATCGTCGGAAAACACGCTTTTAACACTGCAGGTTACCTGGGTGTAATGTTTTTCAGCCAAAAAGAAACATGGTCTGACTCCTACCGAACTATATAAAGAGTAACTGAAGGTTAAATGCAGCTAATATGTCCTGTTTTAAGTCAGGCACTCACACCTCCGCTCCACTGCGTCTCAGCCACCATCACTGAATGTAGTGTAAAGCGCTTTGGGGTCCATAGGGACTAAGTAAAGCGCTATATAAAAAACAGGCCATTTACCATTTACCATCGCTCTGGCAGAAAGGGCGCTAGAGCCAGAGTAGGGGAGAGGCGAGCTGGAACAAACCATTTTGGGAGGGGGGGAGGGTTATCTATACTTTTGTTGTTAAAATGTTACGTCTCAATTAAGTACTGTATGCTTTTTATATTTTTAGTAGTGTGTCACATAAACAGCAAATATTGTCAAAAAAAGTGAGAAATCTTTGGGAGGTGCTTTGATTAATTTTGATTCATTGGGCTAAAATCGCCCCTGGTGAGATGGTATTTACTAAGTTAGATCTGGAAACAATGAATGTCTTTTCAAAGCTAGGACTTTTTGGGTCTCTTTTTACTCCAAGCTTTGCTTTTATCTTGATTATTTTCAATTTGGTATGATATGCAACAATTTTCATCTTGTAAGCAGGCAGAAAAAACAAACAAACAGAGGAGGACGATCTCTTCATGTTTTTAAGTTTGCATTAACTATTCATTTTTTGTGGGTAAAAGTTAATTAATGACTATTATTTTTGTATCTTATAAGAATTAAATGATGATCCTTGCTTGCATGTCTGAATAAAAGAGGGGAAAAGACTCAAAGGACTCAAGAAGTGCTGGTCTTCAGCGTTTCATGTCACTCTATTTAAAAGAATATTGATACTATTACAGTTTTAGAACCTTTAGAAGCTGAAAAAGGTATTTAGAGGAACACATGACTGGCTGATTCTAACAATTTTGTAATAATTGCTACTGCCGTTAATTCAAGGTAACATTAGGGTTAAATTACAGCTCTGTCCAATAAAAATGTAATTTCCATACAATTAAACTACATGCACATTTACACTAAGATACCTTTCTGTAAAAGTATCTAAACTCTTCAGGATATTTTCTGGGCACTTATTTATTTTTATTGTTTGCATATTTGTCAAACTTACATGTTTCAGATCATCAAACAAATCTGAAATTAGACAAAGACAAGTAAATACAAACCTCTGGTTTTTAATCATGATTTCACTTATTGAGTGGAAAAAAACTTCCAAACCTACCTGGCCCTATGTCAAAAGTAACTGTTCCCTAAACTTAACCACTGGTTATCCAACACTTTGCAGCAAAAACTACAATCAACTGCTTGATGAAGAAGATGATTGTGATTGTGATCGTCGATAATGAATCTTTTGCATTGCTGTGGAGGAATTTTGCCCCTTCGTTGCAGAATTGCTTTAATTCAGCCACATTGTAGGATTTTAAACAAACATTATTGGCATAACCATAACTTTCTTCAATAGTAAGATCCTGAATATTATTTATTAATTACTTACTACTTATTTTGTGGGGTCTTTACCTTACAGCATAAAGCACCATGAAGTGACTGTTGTTTTGATTTGGCATTAATTAAATAAAATTCAATTAAATTGTTATTGCGTTAAAGAGAGTTGAATTGAATGAATACTATATCATCTCACAGATTCTGAAGCTGCAGGTTTCATCACTCTCTGACCAAAATTCACTGAACAAGCATAAATAAAATCTGTTTTCTGCATTATTTGCTTGCTTATTACACACCAGTCTACCGTTGTGTGCAGTGTAATTTAAACTTTTGCAAATTATACCAAATTACAAAAGGTATGTCTCTAAAAAAACCTTTCTTCAGTTTTTGATCTACTGCAGGGTTCTAATGCAAAATCGAATCCAATCAAATCGGGACCTTGTGAATCGGAATCAAATCAGTTATAGGAATCAGTGACGATACCCAGCCTAGCTGTCACCCTGTCCAGTCTTCTTGTGGCCTTAATTGGATATGTGATCAAGAAATCGGATGGATGGATGGAATAAAAGTTTCTTCCAATTGAAAAAAAGTGTCACTTTAATCATAAGCACACTTACATACACAAGTGGGTTTTAGTATGACAGCTCATTTTAAAGCAGAAGGGTTGAACAGTGTTTTCATTATCAGTTTTTAATGAATTTGGTGTTAGAATTTGGCAAATGTAACATCAGTACCACAATCTAAACAAAACAGTTTTAATAAAATATACAAATGTCAACCTCAAGTCATTAGAAAAAGAGAGAGGATCACCAAATTATTTACCTGGAGTGACTTGGCTGATTAAAGACAGACTTTGTACCTCAATTTCTCAATGTAATTTATTTAGTACTATGTTAGATATGATCTCAGACTATAGTACATGTTAGTCATGGAAAGGCTTGAAAGAGAAGAAAAATTATTCACATTTGTCAAAAACAAACAAAAAAGATAAATCATATAAAAAAGGATTGCTAGATGTTTACTTTAAAATTAATATATAATACAGATTTAAATCTCCATCCTTCTGGCAGTCTAGGACATCTTTACGGTGCAGATGCATTCTTATTTTAACAGTATGTGTAAAACCTTCTAGATGGTTTT
The DNA here is from genome assembly GCF_036321145.2 of Pelmatolapia mariae. Classification (NCBI taxonomy): domain Eukaryota; kingdom Metazoa; phylum Chordata; class Actinopteri; order Cichliformes; family Cichlidae; genus Pelmatolapia; species Pelmatolapia mariae. Next base: position 33,603,382 of record NC_086245.2, on the reverse strand, counting down.
GTGTGATGATGAGAATACATATGCATGTAGCATCCACGCTTTATCTATAGGCTGTTGTGTCACGGGTGTAGAAAATGAAATGTGTAGCCTACTTTTAGGTTTGACAATTTAGGATTTTTTTGTTTGTTTATTTGTTTTTTAACAGCGCCAAGTTGTAAAAAGTTGCCTCAAGAAACATCATTTTGCACATTTTAAAAAACAGGGGGCATAGAAAGTATTTGCCAGTGGGACACAATCCTTGTGGTGAACTTTACACTGGGTTTCAAATCTATAGAGACGCTGTGTTTAGAGAAACTGCATCTCACCTGTTCTGATACTCCAGACACATAAGCGATCAATAAAGGTTTTTGGCTGGGCACCGTTGACCTTCTCTCCTGGATCGCTTGGAGCACCCTTAGGTGTCTTACCAGTTTTGACAAATGTCCAGCTGGGATAACCACATTTACTCATAGCCTTTTTCATATGATGTTCTTCTGCTTCCCTGGTCGCTGTATCTGTAAGGACCTTACAATGCTGTTACTGCAGCCATTCGCCAACTCTATGTGAATGGTATTCCTGTTCATTGATCAATGGCCATGACAATTTGCATATAATGTTCATGAAACTGACCCCACAGTCCACTGTTAATCAGTGGTGCCATTTTCAGTCATTAAGCAAATGTACAGTTTATCCAGGGGAACAGAATCAACTTTTTGGGGATTTCCTTACCTGCATGATTGAGCATGCATCAAAACCTTCCATGTAAACACTGCATGTCATTCCATACAGTACCATGAAGATCGATCAGCCATAAAATTAAAACATCCTGCCAAATATTTTGTATATCCCCTGAGTACTGCCAGAACAGCTCGTTGACACATCAGGCATTAGAAGCCAGGACCAGGGTGCAGGGACAGGGTGTTCTGTGGTAGAAGATCCTCTGGGTGTTGTGTTATGATGCGTATGGACTCTCTGGATGGTATGTGTCAAAGTAACATCCACATTAATACCAGGGTCCAAGGTTTTAATACAAAACATTAAATTTGAATATTTTCTTCACGTTTTCAATTTTCAAGCTTTTAATGTTGTGACTAACTGGTGTAGATATGCACCTGGGGAAAGGAATATTTTCTCATTTGCAATTTGCTCATTTCATAGATATCTAGATCCTAACGTAGCATTAAACCTCCTCATATTGATGTAAACTCTCAGCTAATAGATGTTTTTTGCTCTCTTCCCCAGGTTACAAGTGCTCATCCTTCAAAGTCAGAGATTGTCAAATCAGGAAATCTGAAATCCACGCTTAAGCATATATGGACACAAAGTAATAAGGAAATGTCCATCAGTAGGCTGCTATCACAGACTCTACAAGGCAAGGAGAACAGCACAGCTTTGGATCTTCACTATGACACTCCAGAGCCCTATTTGGAGCAGGATCTTTGGGATTGGCTGAGAAATTCCACGGACCTGCAGGACTCACGACCACGGGCTAAACGGCGGCCTATGGTCAAGACAGGAAAGTTTAAGAAGATGTTTGGCTGGGGGGACTTCCATTCAAACATTAAGACAGTTAAACTTAACCTGCTAATTACTGGTAAGATTGTAGATCATGGAAATGGCACCTTCAGTGTCTACTTTCGCCACAACTCCACAGGGCAGGGCAATGTGTCTGTTAGCTTGGTCCCTCCAACAAAGATAGTTGAGTTTGATGTGGCAGCACAGCAGTCCGTCATTGATGCCAAGGACTCAAAGTCCTTCAACTGTCGCATAGAATATGAGAAGGTTGAGAAGGGTGCCAAGAACACACTCTGCAACTTTGACCCATCCAAGACATGCTACCAAGAGCAAACTCAGAGCCATGTCTCCTGGCTTTGCTCCAAACCATTCAAAGTCATCTGCATCTTCATTTCCTTCTACAGCACCGACTACAAACTGGTGCAGAAAGTGTGTCCAGACTACAACTACCACAGTGACACTCCATACTTTCCCTCTGGCTGACATTTCCATACACTCACAAACTACATAGTGGTCGAGTGGAGAACAGACTAGGACTTCTATCCAGGCCAGAGACATTTGTATGTTAGCCCTTCTGTCCCTTAACGTGTCCATATCAGAGTGTCAGCTATGCCCAAACGATTCCCCTGTTCAATCTTCTGAAAGAGCAACTTTCAATTCTTACAAAATGTGCTAATTGTAAACTGCTTAAAAGTAACCTTGGATTACCAGTTAGAATTTTATCCCTTAATTATGATTTATTCCAGCTGAATTTTGTCGAAAGCAATGGCCTTTGGGTCATCTTGGGTTAGTACTAGTACGAATTGTTCAACTCTGCTCTTTCTTGTTGTTATTTTTACATCACACTTGTAGTCCAACTGAATGTTAATAACCTTGTTTTCTTTTAGCATATTTCAATATACAGTGTATTAACTCTTGATAGTATATGGACTGTTTGCCCCTGCTGTACCAGTTTCACTCTACGTTTTATTCTGAATAATGGAAAAAATTAGCTCCTTGTTTAAAAAGAATGAAAACTATCCTTCAAATGTTATTAGAAAAAGAGGCTGAGGATGACAACAAAGATTCAAATGTGAGTGTGATGGTGTTAGAAATGTGAGGTAGTTTAATGGGTGAGGTTACCAGGCTGGCTTCTTCTACAGTCAGTTGAGAAAACCTGTTAACAACAGACTTTCAGATAGTGTAAGATGATCAGTCCTCAGTCATCATCAGAGAGCTTTTTGCGATAACGAACTTAACCAGCTACTGAGTCAGTTAGATGACTGGCCTATATTTTGAACTGACAAAATTTCGGATTAACTGACTGATCAGTGGGTTCTTGGGGATAAGACTTGTTCATTGTCAATTAATATAGCAAATGTAATGTATTGAATTCTATATATTAGAGCTTAATTTGTATGAATGGTTTGTATTGTACATAGTTTATCCAAATTATGCTGCTTCTGTATATGCCCCATGAGCTGTGTTTTTGACCACCTCTGCTAAGTCCTCTTGAAAGTCCACTTATGCTTGTTCTTGGTTCCTCTAACACAGAAAATGATGTTGCAGCCCTAGGTGTGAATTTCATGAAAACAGAAATCATGTACAGAAGATTTAGAACTGACTAAATATAATAAAAGTATTGACTTAAATTTTCTTTACTGGGTTGGGGGAAGGTTTGGGGATGGAGATGGATTAAAGAAATCAGAAATTTTATCAATTGAATTCTGGTATGTGTGAGTTAATTAAATCAGTAATGATTTGTTGAAGGTTTGCGGCAAACCATCATACCCATCTTTGTAGGACAATGGGCTACAATGGCAAAGGAAAGTTTATTATAATAAACTGAACTGCAACAAAGTACAGGAAAAGACTCAGGTTTCACTCAAAATTCAAGCTTTCACAACATTAAGGAGATGTTACATGTTTCTCCATTATCTTGGATATCTGTGTGATGAGTCCTATCCCATCTAACACAAGGTTTGTTGCCTAAAACATGAGCAACAGTGAGAGGCACAAAAAATGTAATTTTAAATAAATTGATGGTATCTCATAAATACATATGTGTGTGCTTATTGAGGTTTGGTCACACATATATTAAACACCTCTAGAAGAACTAATAGGACTATGTCATGGCTGCTGCGTGGGTCCCAAACGCAGGACTCTGGAGATCAGCGGCACAGATGGTGCAACTCTGAAGGCCGACCGGGAGTCCATTGGTGCAAATCTCAAGGAAGCCTGTGAAGGTGAGGGAGCAGGTTCACAGGTTTGTGATCACTTGGTAGGTGGCCAGTGATGGCAACAGCAACCCTTTGTCAGAGGCCGTTGACGAAGGAACGTCGATGGAAGTGATGGGATACCTCTGGTAGCATGGCTGATGGCTGATCTTGATGGCAATTCCAGTTTTTCCTCTGGCTCAAGTGGAGCAGGCCCCACTGTCACTGGATGCTCAGGTGCTGGTTCAGATCAGATGTGGGACCCACAGGCTCAGGCTCCGGTTAAACGCCAGTAGTGGACCTTGGATTCATTGGGTGTTTCCGCCATTATCACTAGACACCCTCATCCAAGGAGGCCCTGCCAGGGTTGATCAGGCCCCGGATTGTGTCACTGGTTTATGTTAAATTATTATTTCTCTTTCTTCTGTTTAGTTTCTATAGTTTATTTTCTTCTATTTATTCACTGCAACTGAGAAATAATACTTACATCTTTAACATTTATGTAGCCTTATGATGCCTGGAGCCTTCTCTCTTATGATAGAGAGAAGTAAGACAAAAGGGACACGATAGGAGAGAGCAGAGAGGAGAGCTGGAAGGGGGGCGCCCGATCTGGCTTCCCACACCTCCGCGCTGGATCGGGTTGTACGCTCTACCTCCCTACTGCCTCCCAGAAAAGGGCTTATTATCAGGCTTGGAAATTAAACAAGTAGTGGCTGGTTCAGAAACTGAAAACAAAGTCTGGCATGGAGACAGAAGAGAATGTGTTATAATCAGCCATCTCAAGAATAAAACTATCATTCTTAGTCTCTACAGATTTTGTGGCACAGCATAGTCTTTTTTTTCCCAGACTTGAAGAGAGCAGGAGGCAACAAGTCCTTCTCACTCAGCATTGGATTTTGCTTGGTTGGTGTAGAGTGATGGAGAGAACCTATGTTTATCTGGGCTGCGTAGCTGGGACAGCTGCTGTATCCAAGGGGACAGCCACAGAGACAGGGCACAAATGATAACTAAATATTACAAAACCTTGATTAAGTTGAAAATAAATTGACAACGAATAGAATATAATTTAAAGGAAACCTACAAAATGTTAATATAAAAATGAAGAATCACAAAACCCTACAGAAATGCATTGTCCTGGTTCCAAGACCCAGAGACCCTGACAGACTGTAAATTATCGACATACATATGATACATAATTGCACCAATACAGAAATAATTTCCCCTAGGGATCAATAAAGTATTCTTATTCTGATTCTGATACATATCTGTTATAATAGAGTTAGTTGGTGGATATAGATCTGAAAACAGAAACCAGATTATACTGAATGACAGGTTATACTGACAGTTTTCTAGAATGTGTGACAAATGTGTCACAATCAGTGAATGCAGATAATTTGTTATGAATTTGACATTAAAATGGAAACTGCAGAGACTATCATGTTAAAATGTAATGAGAAACTGCAGAGATTCTTATTACAGTTTAGCATGACACTCTGCAATAAGACAGTTTTTATGTATTATAATGCAATGAAGTAGTTAACGGTAATAATCTTTAGTAGCAATTAATTATCTTTATCGGTTTACTAATATTTTTTTAAGCAGTATACAAAATTGTGTTTTTCCTGAGGCTAAAGAAATGACTGATTAAGCACTTAGTGTGCACTGTGCTAAATTAAACAGCTTTGGATTTTCACATTTGTGCAGTGTACAAACAGTGCATGTGTAAACAGTCTGTCTCGACATTTCCTTCACACTAACAGGGACAACATAAGAACACATAAGCAGCGTGCCTGACTATAATTAATCTAGTGCCATGTGTGATCAAGCAGATTTGAATGATCAGACATGGCAGAAATTTGGACACACAGAGGCAAGCTTGTAATTCAGTCCCCGGGAGATGTGGAGATTGGGATGCAAGACTGATAGCGTCTGTTGTGGGACTTCACAGTGGCACCTGCTATCAAATCCTCCAACTCGGCAGTTAGGATCAGTACTCAGCTTTAAACAGATTAGAGCCTCTAGGGAAGGGAAATCCATTGCCTTTTGCTGGCTCACAATTTATCAGTAATTAAAGTGGATGCCAGGTTTGTGTTTTCATTGGAGGTCTGTGGGGTACTTTTATAGCTGTCCTCATTAAGAAGCTGCCTCCCAAAACTTTACCCTCAATCCTCAGTTTTAACAAGCAAGGGAGAGTATATACGAAATACCATCAGTGTAGAAGCAAATATATAACAAAGCAGAACTTCTTAATTCCAACTGACACTAGACACTGATCATTTTTTTTAATGAAGCACAATTGCTTAAGGAAAAAAAAAAAGTATAAGCTGTTTAATACAGTTGTTATAATTGTTCTCAGAATTAACAGGCATTATAATGATATGGAGGCTTTTAAAAAAGTAAAAATAAAAACCCACCTAATGGCCTGATCTCTTACATACAAATGCAATTAAAGTGATCGTCATAACTCACTCTTATATCTCACAAGTTTGCCACTACTTCAGTTGTGTCATGCAACACCTTGTTTGTTTTTTAAATTATTTAACAGAAAAATTACTAGCTGTGCTTCCATTTTTGTTGTTAGGTTGTTACGTCTTTCAGTTTCTGTGGTACTATGCTACTGTTACTTTATAGTAAATGTACAGGTACTTATATACACATTCAAAGCTCTTTCTATAACCATTTATTCTATGTCCGTTAAGCACTCTGTAACTATACCCTGGGGCAATTTAGGACACTATCTCGCTCACTGACATTTGACCTTTCCATAAACACACAATTCATGCTAATTCCTGAGCCCCAGCTTTCCTTTGAGAGCCATTTTCTACTCAGTTTGTCTTTGCATTTGATACGTTATTTGCCATAAAATATTTGTTAGTTGTTTTAAATTCTTTTATTACATTTTAGGTTATATATAATTTATTTTGAGCCATAGTAAAAAGGCAATTTCCCCGTGGGGATTAGTTACGTTTCCTGATTTTATTTTCATTAATTCTGACTATTAACAAAGCACATAAGCACATGTCATACCAACTGCGAAGCAGGAATCACAGTATATACAACCCACAGTCTATGTACACAGAGCATTAGTATACCTGAATTACAAGAAGAAAATTTCTCAGAGCTAATAAATCTCTGAATCTCTGGATTTGTATTGTTGAAAACAGTATAATCATTACCCTCTTACAGTTTCATAGCCAAGAACTCACCACACTCTTATGGCAAAGAATGGGACTGTAGATGGTGTTGTTGGCACTGTTTACACATACATTGTGGATCTTATCAGACGCTTTATTTTAAAATAAGAAATATGTTATTGCAACAAAAGAAAGCAAATTTGCATGTCTGATCTTTTTTATTACACTGACATTTGGTAACTGCAGTTTAATGATGACATGAAAAGGCAGCCATGCAACATACAGAACAGTATCGTCATGTGCTTGCTTGTTTTGCTCTTTATTTTGTCAACATCTAAATTCTGTCTATTGGTTACATTTATTTGTCTTGGTTGGTTTAATTTGTCTGGATTGTCAGAGCCTTCACTTCTCTCCAGTGTCAGCATTCTAAACTAGAGGACCAACCACTTCACTTTTGATCAGTTAGTTTAAGATAAGAAATTACTTTTTTACTTGCCTCACAAGATAGAATGTTCAGTTAGTATAATTTTGTTCTAGTCAATTTAGGAATAAATTCAAACAATGCTTCTAAAGAAAACTTCCCCTTGTTAGAATCCGAATCAGAATACTTTATCAATCCCCAAAGAAATTATGTCTTTACAGTTGCTCCAAGACAATAAGAACAGTAACAGATTGAACTAAGTAAAATTTTGCAATATATTATAAAATATAAAAAATAGCTCTAATATATACAAAAAAACCTATTTATAAATATCTACAATATTACAGAGATTAAATATATATGATTGACTAGAAATTCCATTGATGACATCATGGGGATATTAAGGATGTCCAACATATCGTAAGGTTTCCAGCAGCAATAATGAATATAATGCAGTTACTCTATTGAAGTCAACCACTGAAATTATTAAATTACATAAAAAGAATTCAAACAAAAGAACTGTGTGTAAGGCACAGCAAAGTCTAAGCATAGTCTAAGAGTGAGACTGTCAAATAAATTATAACTCTATCTAGGACTCTGGTTGATCACAAGCTTGGATATACTCTGCTATCCAAGGTATTGAGCTGCAGCCTTAGTTACCAACTCCTCAGCTCTGCCATTGTGTCCATATCTAATGAAAAAAAAGAAAGAAAGGAAAAAAAATGGTAACATTTGAAATTCCAAACTTGAGGCTTCACAGTGACACTCGCACATTTACATTCCCTGGGGACCTTTTTTTCTAAATAGAAGATAAGGTGCCAATCTTTTAATTAGTTGTTGAGATAGTACTGTACCAATTAATAACATTTACTCACTGTACCCCACAAGGCAAAAAGAAAATATCATCATTTATTGCAAAATACAATACATTTGACAGAAGCTTAATGTATGGATCTATTTTATACAATTGCGGTCCATCAAACACAATAAATTGAGTTCAGTTGCATTTCTGATTGTGTTAAGGCTTTGTGATTATAATCCAGACAAAGTAAAAAAAAAGTATATGGTTGATGTATTATAATAATATGAATGCTAAAATGCATTGTTTTGAACTATGCAGGTAGGTTGACTATGCTATGTCCCGAATTCTTTGATGTTGGGCTGAGAACAAACAACCAATACTCAGAGCAGGTCCAGTCAATCAACAATCATTTATTAAGCACATGCATGTGGAGATGTACACAATACCACCTTCGGTGTCGATCTCAAAGAGGAAGCACTTAGATACATAGTTTTATATGTCAGGGTTCACGCCCCCTCATGCGTAGGCAGATAACATAACATGCATCAGTTACACTTAGTGACAGTTAGATATAATTCCTTTTTTGGTAATCTTCTATAACACTTAGAAAGCTATCTCAACTGTCTCTCACCCCAGCTGTTTCCTGTTGTTCTCACTATGGGGCCCATGATGTATATAGCACATCCTGAGTACATCCTGTTCTGTGCAGGCACGTATGCTGTTACAAGCAGATCACTTATAATAATAACCTATGATTGTGCACATTTTATTAGCTGCTGGATTAATATGACATTTGCTAATATACTTCTACAGAATATATTTTCCACAGCTACTATATAATATCACTTAGTTATGTAATATGCCTATTTGTTTGCCTAATCTTTAAAACCAACAACTTTCACTTTTCTGGCTTTATAATCACAATTACAAAAAAAAAAAAATTATTGGTCTTTGCACTAAAACATCCTTACCCCCTCCCTCTCAATTTATCAATACATAACGTTATTTCATGTCAGTGTTTTTTAGAACAGGTTGGGTCCTTTTCAGCTGTATGAAAAATGCTGGTAATAACTGCACATCTGATATAAATCCTGGTATTGTGTCATGTTCATGACAAGAGTTCTTCCCTTGAGAAGACACACGTTTCTGTGAAATAGGGGCTTCAGAACAATGAATTTGGGTTCCTGCCCACATTAAGCCATCTTTGCCAATCCCATCCTGACCTAAACTGTGCTTTTCCCTGAAGAGAATTTCTGCTTTAATCAAAAGCGGAATGGAAAAGGACCTTGCGTGCCTCTGGGATATTTTTCCATTAACCATTTTGACACATGACTGACTGTAGGGGATTATTGGTTTTTGAAGAACTATTAACAGATGTACATTTGCATTTTAATACAGTTCTCCTCAACTTACTAATGCAGTTTGCTTCTCATCTTCTTTGCCACCTCATTCCTGGTGCAATTCAGACTAACAGCAAAAAACCCTCAAGCTTTAATCATTTTAATTGCCATAAAATATTACTTTTCATTAATCACTTTGAATCTCCATTCTTTAACAACAGCCATGATAATTCCTCTCCAAACTGTTGATTGTTGCTTCCCGTAAGGTTTTGGTAAAGAAGACAGTAATGGAATTCTACATGACAAGAAAACCTTTATCTTAAGCCGGAAACAGTGATTACTGTGATGAAATATTTGTTTTCACTGTGTCTGTTTTTTTTTTTTTTTTAGAGAAATTCTGTAACAGGGATACCCTAAATGCAAGATTGATTTATAAACTCTTCTTCTGAGAATCAATTAAAATTCTACAATGTAAAAATAAACCTGAAATAACCAATATAATTACATGCATTTTAGAAAAATAATAGCTCGTATTTCCAATTTCTGTTTTTCATTCCTTGCTGGCCTTGCTGGATTGTGAAATGAAAAGGTTTCTGGAACCTGTTTGATAGATGTCCCTGAAATTATATATGCCACAAATAAGTAAATAAATAAATACACACATTCATACATAAATACACAAATAAATAGATCATATCATTAAAATTCTTGCAGCTTTTAGCCTTCATGATAGAGACACAAACTATACATCTGTTTCCTGGTGCAGGAGCCTGTACACATTCTTTCTTTAGCAGAACGCATAGAACACATTACTCATTGAATATTACCAGAACTTTGAGCAAGAAGATGACACAAGTATTGCATGACATTTTTAAAGGGCAACAGTAAACTGAAAGTGTATTTTTATCACTACTTTTTGGCATTTTGTAAATTGTTAGAAAGAGACATTTTATCAAATAAATAATTTCAGTTGAGAATCTCTGCAGAAGGGCAGCACAGTGATGTAATGGTGAATCGTCACAGCAAAAAGATTCTTGGTCTGAATCCAGTGGCTGACTGGGCCTGTTTATGTTGTCCTTGTGCCTCTCCATCCTGCGCTTTGCAGATGGGTTCTCTCCCCCGCCCGATAGCGCCACTCTCGTAGAGCACCATTTTGAGATCCGCCCTGGGGTGACAGTGAGGTCACAGCCCAAAATATTGCCTGAACACAGGCTAGGAAGCAATTGGCTGATATGCTAGAGATGGTAGTAATAGATGAATCACACAGTCTTTGGTGTAGCCCTATAGTTCTCGTGGTAAACAAAGATGGGTCAGTATGGTTTTGTGTGGACTATGGAAAAGTAACTGATGTGTCACAGTTTGACGCTTACCTCATACCTCAGGTCGATGAGCTCCTGGACTGGTTAGGCACTACTAGTTTTTCCTGGACACTGTGTTTGACTAAGTGCTACTGGGAAATTCCCTTCTCTCCAGGGGAGGGATGAGCAGTGTTGGGGAGTAACAGAATACATGTACCTGTAGCTCCCGTCAACCACCACGCGGACAAGTTCTTGTTTACAGATGATTTATTCAACATTCAGCGACAAGATCACTCAGCGTTGTCATCATCATCATCGTGAGAACTACCCAAGCAAAACAATTACAATCAGCAACATGTTTACAATAACACTCTTATCACAGTAAACCCAAACAAACAAAGGTATATGCCTATTTATGGTACTTTCATTGAAACTCAAATTAACAGAGGCACCCTGAACACACCTCATTGCCTGCTGTAGCCAAACGGGAGAAAGTCCATTCCTCACAGCGAGCCGCTACTCCTCTCAATGGTAAATCCACAATTTGGGTTTAATTTAACTCAACTTATATGAGTTCTTCAAAAACTTAAGTCCAGTTTAAAGGCAGTAGGACAATGCGGCAGAACTTGTGGTGCGCCATGCTTCTCTGCTCGTGTCACTACAACCTCAGTCCGTGTTGCACATTACTTCCGCTACCGCAAATTATAAAACAAAGTTCCACGATTAAAGGAAACGTACAAATATAAACACAAGGAAAAACATTGGAATACTTCACTGTTAGTTACAGTACAGGCGTTACGTATTTAAAATACAAAATATGGGTAACTGTTTTCCGTTACAGTTACCGTTTAAAAGGGTGATAATTAGAATCCAGTTACTTTGTTGAAATAAATTACATGGCAGTCTTTTTCTGTTTCATATGTTAGGCTATCCCCTCTCCATCCCCTCTGTAATTTTGGTAATTCCACGCATTGCTGGAAACCCAAACAAAACATGGAATAAGAGGCTCTAATGTAAGCGTCCTGCTAATGCTGGTGGCGTTTGCTGCACAATGGACCCAAACCAGCACAACAGAGCCAGCAGGGCACGGGCAGGAATGCATTTCTTACTTGGAAATTCCAACACCACTTCATATTTAAAGGGATGGGCGAAATCTAACTGTTCAATGCAAACTCTCTTTGCCAGCAACCAAGCTGCTCTCAGTGTCAAAAGACTCCAACCCTAAAGAAATATCTGGAAGTAATTTCTTTTTTAAAAACTAACGTTAGCCTACTGCAACTACCTTGTTTTAGTTGTGGTAGCTACCTGGGTTATATGTCACTTCAGTATCTTCGATGTTCTATTGTTGTGTGATTTATTGCTATTACTCACCACCGAGCTAACATTGTTAGCTGGCATTAGCTGAGGTTAGTTCATAGGCTGCAGACTGTTAGACTTGATGGATAGCATTGACAATCTGCTTGCTGCAAATAATCATGTGCAGTTCTGAAAGCAGTCAATGATAAATCACACAGCAATAGTACATTTATGTAGTTGTAAAAAGCATGACAATATATTAAAAAATCCAAAGTATTCAGAATAAAAGTCAAGCCAAGTCAAGTGGCTTGACTGTCATTCCAACCATGTGCAGTGGCACAGTACACAGTGAAATGAGACAAGGTTGCTCCAAGACCATGGTGCTGCATATGACATATAACAGACAGTCAATTCAGGACTACATAAAATGCAGTGTGCAAAAATTGCAAAAAAACAAAAACAAAGACATCTGTCACTACAACCATTTCCCTCTGCTTGCCCATCTCTACTATGTCCAGTTGGTTACCCATCACCAGTTTGTCCATCTGTATCTGGAAGTCCCACAGGATCTTAGCTTCTATTTCCTCCTTTGCTGCTTCACAGGAGTTTCTATGTTGTTCTGAGGCAGACTTTTTGTCCAGTAGTTGAACAAATCTCTTCTGGAGAGCCTTGGAGATCAGGATTGTCCAGTATTCGGCAAGCCATGCTGGGTGTGTCTCATCCATTAGTAGCTTAGTAGAAGCTGATTTGTGCTGCCAGATGCTTATGAAGTGTAGTTAGCTTCATTAGCCCATAGGTGTGAATAATGTCAGGGCCTGGCACTATCCAAGTCTTCATGCTTACAACTCTTTTTTTGGATGTCTGCAACTGTACTGATTACTGGATCCAGTATTTCTCCATCTCAAGCCTTGGTGGGGCTATTCTCACTGAGCATACACCTTAAATGGTTCATATACACTACTGGTGAAAAGTTTTAGAACACCCCAATTTTTCCAGTTTTTTATTGAAGATTTTAAGTTTAATGTTTCATTGCACTCTGAAATGAAAGCATAGTAGAAATAAGCAATTGGAGTTTAAAAAAGAAATCATGGAATCAGTTTATAGACCAAAATGTATTCTAAACTTTTGACTCATCAAAGGAGCCATCTTTGGCAGATATAACAACTGAAAACACCCGTGGCATTATTTCTACAATAGAAATCAAAAATTCTTCAGAAAGTTCTTCCCATATCTCTTGCAGAAGTTCCCATAAATGTGGCGCTTGTAGGTTGCTTTGCCTGCCTAAGTTCCACTTTCCAGTTCATCCCAAATCAGCTCGATGGGGTTTTAGTCTGGAGACTGTGCTGGCCGCTCATATTTTCAAGCTTACCGTCTTGTTCTTTTTTCCTGAGGTAGTTCTGGCATAGCTTGGACCTTTGGGTCTTTGTCTTGCTGTGCTTGAAGCTGTTGTCCTTTGAGCTGTTTATCCTCCAAGCTGTCCACTGATTCAGTTGTGGCTTTGGGTCTGCCAGACCTTTTCCTGTCAGTTTTTTTTAAATGTACATTATTTTTCAGTTTTGGGTGGCCACCTCCTCTACATGGATGACATCAAGCTGTATGCCAAGAGTGAATGAGACATTGATTCACTGATCTACACCACCAGAATATACAGCAAGGACATTGGAATGTCGTTCATATTGGAGAAGCGTAGTCAGATGGTAACAAAGAGAGGGAAGGTAGTGAAAACTGAGGGGATTGAACTACCTCAAACAGCTACAAGTACCTGGGAATCCCACAGGCAAATCGGAAGCACAAAGAGCTGCAACCACCAAGTACCTGCAAGATGGTAAGGCAAGACCTGAGGAGTCAGCTGAACGGTAAGAAAAAGATCCGGGCTATCAACACCTACGCCCTGCCAGTGTTTAGATACCCTACTGGGATAATAAATTAGCCAGCGGGGGAGTTAAAAGCCACTGACATCAAGACAAGGAAGTTCAAGGAAGGAAGAATAAAGACCGCCCGTGTGTGTATACGCGAGAGCCACAAGAAGGCAGTGGAAATATTCCACAGATTTTGCTGCAGATTTCTCAGCTGCTCATCCAAATTCCCCATTCAAGCACATCCCATTGATGTTTTATTGGACTGAGATCTGCTTACTGTGGAGGCTACTGGAGTACAGTCTTTTTCTTCCATTGTCCATTTTTGGTGAGTCGTGAAATGTGAAATGTCGCCTCAGTTTCCTTACCTTCTTTCTTCACCTGAATTTTGAATGTTTGGGATTTAATTCTACTCGAGATTTTTTGGGTGTTATTTCTACCATTGTCTAAGATTAAATACCATTTTCTCTAATACTCAGCATCTGATGCTGGTTAATGTAGATATAAGTTCTGGGAATTGGGATAAGTTAAAAAAAAAAAACTATTGTGATTCATATAATCTTAATGTCACATATGGTCAGTGTTGGGGAGTAACAGAGTACATGTACCGCCGTTACATATTTAAAATACAAAATATGAGTAACTGTATTCCGTTACAGTTACCGTTTAAAAAGGTGGTATTCAGAATACAGTTACTTTGCTGAAATAAAGGGATTACACGGTGGTATTTTCCTGTTTCATATGTTCGGCTATGCCCTCTCTATTTTTGGTTTCCACGCCCCAAACAAAACATGCATTAAGAGGCTCTAATGTCTGTGTCTCAATCTCGCGGCCCATATCACCCCTACTTGCGACCCGCATAATGACGTGAAGAAATATTTTAAAAATTTATTCACAAAAATGATTTAATATGAGGGCAATAGGCAGAGTGTTACAGGCATCGCCCTAAAGAATGGAGCCTGATGGGCAGTGTAGTCCGTGCTGCAGGGAGCATGGACTGCCATACCCGTGATGTGTCTGTGAGCGAGGGAGGAAGAAAAAGGAAAAGTACGAGCTGTCATCGAGCAGAAATGGGAGCTGGAAGCATGTAAATATAATAATAACCACTGCAGCCAAGAAGAGTGCCTGACGAGCCCAGTTGTAAGTAAGCTATTAAGACTCGACTGTACACCGTGTTCGTGTTTTCCTCCGAAACAATAAGTTCCGTTGGAGCAGCCTTTCAACGCCTCTCTCTGTCTCTCGCTAGCAAAGTTGACCCACACAACAAAGTAAAGCTAGTTTTCAGCTACGAGCCCGACACGAACCCGACGTATTAGCCAGAGGTCCCTTTACTACGGTTCGGAGCCGCGGACCTGTTTTATATACGCGTGGAATAGTTTTCTATACGAGATCGCTGCAAAAAGTGCAGCCTTACCTAATGTCCACCTACTGTTACTCATTTATATTAAGATTTAAAGAGCTAGTCGGTATTGGTATGGCGAGTAACCTTCAGTAAAAGTAATAAATCACACAGCAATAGTACATTCATGTAGTTGTAAAAAGCATGATAATATAATAGGTAATCCAAAGTATTCAGAATACGTTACTGTCATTGAGTAACGTAACGGAATACGTTACAAAATACATTTTGGGGCATGTAATCTGTAATCTGTAGTGGAATACATTTTAAAAGTAACCTTCCCAACACTGCATATGGTTCCCATATAACAGGGACACATAGGTATGAATCACCAGAATTAATGTAATTTTACTAACTTTATCAAAATTTTAACACTTACTCCTCCCATGCTCAAACTCCATTAGACCTATATCAGTGAATATAGACTGAACCAGAGATAAAGGTTTACTCTCATATTTGGTAAATGGACTGGTTCTTATATAGCGCTTTTCTACTCTGTCCGAGCACTCAAAGCGCTTCACACAACTAATTCATTCACCCAATCACACCCATTCACACAAGCACTTCTAAGGTTAAGTGCTAAGTAACTATCTAACATTCATACACATTCACACTCCGATGGACGCATCGGAGAGCAATGTGGGGTTAGTATCTTGCCCAAGGATATTTGGCATGCAGACTGGAGCAGCCTGGAGCAGTCGAACCACCGACCAGTCGAACCACCGACCTTCTGGTTAGTGGCTGACCTGCTCTGCCACCTGAGCTACAGCCACGCTTGGGAAATTTCACGCATTTCCCAAGGGACTGAGACAGCTATAAGGGCCTCTCAAAGGATGTTTGTTATCCTTGTAAAAAAGTTCAAGAACACTACGGAAAACAATTTAATTAATACTGAATGTGTCTAAAAGAGCACTGCCCCAGGGCACTGGAAAATGTCTGATAAAACAGAGCGCTTTAATTTATGAGAATTAATTACCTGCTAAAGTACACACCCCTCTTTCCATATCCCTTCCAGGCCTTGTCTTTGTAACCTCCAACATCTCTTCTTATATTTAAGTGCATATTTTGATTTAAGTTTATTAAATAGAAAGTTTTTTAAAGAGAAGTTTAAAGCAGGTGACAATAAGGGAGGTATAAGACTACTGACTGGGTCAAATGCAGGTCACTTTCTCCACCTCTGGGGTCAAGCTAAAGTGTATGGTAATGTCCTACAGTGATAAATACATTTCAGGCAATAACAAGTAACATTTCTTTCTTTCTTTTTTTTACTTGTATAGCAAATCTTTTTTTACTATGAGTTAAAACTAAGTTCATGATCTGATACAGCCATAAAACGATAAATGATGTCACAGCCTTCCTTCACACTCTCTATAAAATATTTGCCTTTAGACATACCTGCAGCTTAAATCAAATTTAAACAATAACAACAAAAAAAATAAAGCATTTAAAAATTAAACATATATTAATTTTAAACATCAATAGAACCTTTGCTAAATTAGGTTATACTTTAGTACAGTGACTGTAAATTAATTCTATTTTCACTAGAAGATAGCATTTTCACACTCTTTAACACACTGAAAATATAGGGCTAACACTAAATATACAACAGTGGACACTCATTTTTTAAAAACTGTGTTTAATATCAGTAGTTGCTTTTATATGATAAATCTGGCATAAATATAATTTTCTTATGTCAGAAAATGTCACATCTACTGCTTTATCTTCTGCACATTTCTTCTCCTCAGTATGAGTAAATTTTTTCCTGTCAAGTTGTCCATTATGCACAGAATTCTGGAACTTCTGGAATGCCTGATGAGGTCTCTGATGAGCCAACTAAAGTAAGGGCAAGTGGGTGTTCATCTCTCTGATTAGACACTAGACATCCACTCAAGCAGATACTCAATCAAGTGAAGAGTAAGAAAGACTGAAAAAACTCAACTTCTCAGCTTCAACCTTATTTCTAAATATCATTTAATGTCAGAGGTTTCCATAAACTCAAGCTAAAAATGTATTGTTTCTGATAACTGGATCAATAGTAAATTTTATTTTATTTACGAGAGAACAAAATAAATCTTAAATAGACAACTAGATTTTCTAGACTGAAATCTATTTGTCACAATATATTGTGCAGAAATTTAAGTTTCCTGTAATTTTGTGAGACGAGAACAAATACTAGGGCAAATATACAATGTAGCAGGTGAGCTGGCTTCAGGGAGGGGGTACTTTGCATCCCCCAATCCTTTCCTCCCCACCCCTAATTGCCTCCCTCCTCACGCTCCATCACACCCCTACACATGCAGGGCCTTGAGTTCTCGGGAGGGGCCGTGCTGACACCAGCTGCTATCTAGAAGAGGGTCATTGGTACCATGACCCTCCCATGTTTTAAATGCAATTTAGAACAGCACATGGGGTCTTCACACCTCCATTCTCTGTTCGCCATCTGGGGCGGGGGGGCAGTAGGAGGGTCTGGGCTGTTGGGATTCCCTGATGCTCCACCCCAGGGCAAAGGGCAACATCTTCTGGGTGTGGGGGTGATGGTACCTGGACCTGGGAGTATAGAGTATGTTTGGGGAGTGTGAGTGTGTGTAATGTATTCATTTCTGTGTGTCTCCATGTTGGACGAGTGCTGAGTATTTGCATATGTGCGCATGTTTGTTTCTTTGTGTGCCTGTTTGTCTATGTTTATATGTCAGATCGCATCTTGGACTGCACCTCTCTCGGAACATCTCAGTGTAGGTGCTTTGGTGGTTCTCGGTGGCTGGACTCAGGTGTTCACACACCTTGGTTGGCTGCTGCCTCTAAACATATCATTCCACACTCCAGTGTTATATATTGCTCCTCTGGACTAGTCTATACAGGGGTGCACATAAGTGGTCCGCAGGTGTGCAGACATTTGTTTAGAACTCTTAAAGATGTCAAAGAAGCAAGCTCCTTTAAGCAGTTACTTTGGTGTTCCTCCACCTCCAAAGAAATGTCAGAAGGAGTCCGAACCGCAAAAGAAGAGCGTATTCTCGGAAAAGTGGTTGCAGGAGTTGAGCTGGCTTCAAACAAATGCCAGCTCACCTCCTGCAACCACTTATGTACGTGGTTATGTACGCGCGTTTGCGTACAACTTAAACTTATGTACGCAAACGCGCGTTGCAACTTCTTATGTGGTGCGCGTCTTTTACTTTGACAGCGCACGCGCACCTGCGGACCACTTATGTGCACCCCTGTATATATATGTATGTGTATATATGTATGTGTGTATATATATATATATATATATATATATATATATATATAAAACAGAGTAGCGAAGCTGTGGTTTCCCTACTCTGTTGTTTTCTTTTTTGCTTTTTTTTCAGCAGGTGATCAAACAGATTCATCCATTTTTTCCCCTCTCCTTCTGTTAACTCTCTTCCCTACTTCTCTTTTCTTCATCTTTCTCTTTTCCTTACCTCGGTCCTGTCCGTTCTGATTGTAATAACTTAAAAGTAAAAAAATAAAAAAATAAATAATAAAGATCGAATAAACTATGACAATCAAATGGACGAGTATAGCAAAAGCTGTAATGATCCACTTGGGAAAATAAATCTGTTGGGCATTGTTTTTGGCCTTCAGACAATAACTCTCATTGCTACAGTGTTGGACAGGACAGGCAATATATATATATATATATATATATATATATATATATATATATATATATATATATATATATATATATATATATATATATATATACATACAGTGTAAGTGGCAATTACAATTCTTAGTGGGAAGGAAATTCCTATTGCAGCTTAAAAAAAAGGCCTGTTTTATGTTCCTTTTGGTTCATTGATGGAGATATCAATTACAGACAATTGCAAGGGAGCAGATGGGTGGGGAGTGAGGTGACAAGGGTAAAAGAGCTATTTGGATTTCTAGAGCCACACTCCAGTCTTTCAATAACAGGATTAATGTAGCCTCTGGTGCTGCTGTTCCGGTTGGAAAAGGATCAAGTGGGAAAAGGCGAAAGCATATTAATAAGATTATAGATTAGCAATTACATGTATTCTGACTGCATGTTAGAGTGCACTCTCACACAGCATTTAGGTCTGAAGGTGAGGTTTTTGATGACTGGCGCTGTGATCTGTTTCTCACACGTTTTCTGCTCTTCAGCATTCATAAGCCCACAGATCAGATCAGTAATCTGTTTCTACATGTCTGTCTTTGTTTAACTCAGTTACATTTCTTCAATAAATGTATTTTAAAATTTCTTATAACTTATTTTATATGTGTTCACTTAATTGATTAATTTAATGGTTTAGTTTAACCCTCATTTAGTTTTCAGAACCAGGAGTTCTGAAAACTAAATGAAGGTTACTGAAGGTTAAAAATAATCATCTTATAGTCTCTGATAGTGGACTCATCTCTGTGCTTGTTCTGCTACACCTCAGTGTAGAGTCCAATACAGCTGACTCTATTATTTTTTTTTTTAAATATTAGAGCGTGCCATAGATATTAAAGGTACTCCAGTGCAGTGGTTACAATCATTTTTATGTAATATACCCTAATTTGTTCATGCAAATGGGGAGTCCTCTTCACACAATGGTTAATTGTGGAGTTCCACAGGGAACTCCTCCTAGCTGCATGCCAAATATCCTTGGGCAAGATACTAACCCCATGTTTGCCTACTGGTGGTGGTCAGAGGGCCTGGTGGCGCCAGTGTCCGGCAGCCTCACCTCGGTCAGTGCGCCCCAGGGCAGCTGTGGCTACAATGTAGCTTGCCATCACCAGTGTGTGAATGTGTGTGTGAACGGGTGAATGACTGAATGTAGTGTAAAGCGCTTTGGGGTCCTTAGGGACTAAGTAAAGCGCTATACAAATGCAGGCCATTTTACCATTTACGATTACCCTATCTCTAAGGGAGAGTCCAGCCACCCTTCGGAGGAAGCTAATTTCTGCAGCTTGTATCCGTAATCTCGTTCTTTCAATCACTACCCACAGTTTGTGACCGTAGGGTGAGGGTAGGTACGTAAAGTAAATAGAGAACTTCGCTTTTACACTCAGTTCTCTCTTCAAGAGAGCGTCCACATCACTGCAGCTGCCGCACCAATCCATTTGTTGATCTCGCATTCCCTTCTCCCATCCCTCATGAACTAGACCCTGAGATACTTAAACTCCTGCACTTGGGGCAGGAACTCGTCCCTGACCTGGAGGGGGCACTTCACCTTTTTCCGGTTGAGGACCATGGCCTCACATTTGAAGGTATTGATTCTCATTCCCACTGCTTCACACTCGGCCATGAACTGTTCCAGTGTGAGCTGGAGGCCATCACCCGATGAAGCCAACAGAACCACATCATCTGCGAAAAGTAGAGATGAGATTCTGAGGCCACCCAAGCGAAAGCCTTATAAACAGAATTATGAACAGAATCGGTGACAATGGGCAGCCCTAGCGGAGTCCATCACCCACTGGAAACGAGTCCAACTTATTGCCAGCTATGCAGACCAAGCTCCTGCAACCATTGTATATGGTTTGAATGGCATAGCAATGCGCCAGACACCCCATACTCGCAAAGTACTTCGCACAGGACACTCTGAAGGACAAGGTCCAGTGCCTTCTCCAAGTCCACAAAACACATGTAGACTGGATGGGCAAACTCCCATACACTCTGAAGTATCCTCAAGAGGGTAAAAAGCTGGTCCAGTGTTCCACAACCAGGGCAAAAACCGCATTGTTCCTCCTGTATCGGAGGTTCGACTAATGGACAGACTCTCCTTTCCAGCACCCTGGCAGGCTGAGGAGTGTGATCCCCTATAGTTGGAACACACCCTCCAGTGCCCCTTCTTAAAGATGGGAACCACCACCCTCATCTGCCAATCCAGAGGTACCACCCCTGATCTCGACGCAACATGTCAACCAAGACACACCTGTATTATTGTAGGGTCTACGTTACAATATAAGGTGCCTTGTTGCGACTGTTATAAATAAAATTGAATTGAATTGAATTGAATTGAAGACAGCCCTACAACATCCAGAGCCTTCAAGAAGTCAGGGAAAACCTCATCCATCCCAGGGCCCTGCCAAGGAGTTGTTTAACTACCTCGGTGACCTCATCACCAGAGATAGATGAGTTGTCCCACTCATCCCCAGACTCTGCTTCCTCCACAGAAGATAAGCCAGTGGGATTAAGGAGGTCCTTGAAGTATTCCTTCCTCAGCCCGACAATGTTCTCAGCCGACGTAAGCAGCGCTCCACAAGCAATATACACAGTGCAGGAAGAGCACTGCTTTCCCCTCCTGAGTCACCTGACGGTTTGCCAGAATCTGTTTGAGGCAGTCTGAAAGTTTTTGCTTCCTCTCCTGCTTGAGCTACATTCCGCTTGGCCTGTTGATACCTATTTGCTGCCTTCAAAGACGCACAGGCTAACCAAGCCTGATAGCAGTCCTTCTACAGCCTATTGGCTCCCTTCACCTTGGTGTCCACCATTTGGTTCGGGGGTTATCACTACGACAGGCACCAACCACCTTGTAGCCGCAGCAACGGCAATGGAGGTGCTGAACATGGTCCATTCAGATTCAGTGTCCCCAGTCTCCCTCTAAATGCTGTTGAAGCTCTGCCGGACGTGTAAGTTGAAGATCTTGTGGACCAGGGCCTCTGCCAGGTTTTCCCAGCGCAGGGGAAAAGTGTCACACAGTCACTTTTTCTAGTGCTCTTTTTCACAAGATTCTTCTTGTGATAGTGCGTCTTGAGGGAGGCTCATATATGCCGTAATGTTTTGAAATCCTAAAAACATTCCTCAGACCGACATATTTGACATCTAAGTGGCTTGCAGTTTGTAACCATCCATTTTGCTATGGCGCCTGTTAAACTGTCTTGCTATTGTTTTTCTAAACTTCTCTCATGGTTCTGTGTCATTTTGACCCAGTATTTTGTGTTTCCCTTTGTGTCTTTGTCCTGTGTCCCTCTATGTGTGTCTGTGTTTATGTGAGTCCTTTTGTCTTGTTTCTCTCTACTATTCCCATGTTTCCCTCCCTATGTGTCATGTTCTCCTGAGTGCCGTGTCTTCCATGTGGTGTCATTATTGTGTTGTGCTTCATGTGTTCTTTCTCATATCCTCTCGGCTCCTGTGTCAAGCTCATGTGTTAGTCTATGCCTCAGTGTTTCCCGTTTCATTGTGACAGTCTCGTGTTTCTTGTTCGGTGTGTCTAGTTTTGCTTCCCCGGTGGCGTCTTGTTCATTTGTGTCAGCTGTGTTCCCTGTGTGTTTCCACTTCCCTCGTTTGCCTTCTGTGTATTTAAGTCCTCTGTCTCTTCAGGTATTTCTAAGTTTTGTGTATTTTAGGTTTTCCTGGTTCAGATGTTATGTTAGTCTCTCCTCTAGTTGTTTCCCTCATTTGGTTTACGTTTGTGTGTCCGCCGCAATAAAGGCTTACCTTTTGTTAATTCCAGTTCCACATCTTATTGTCTGCTTTTGGGTCCACACCTCATTCACTGCGTGCAACCTGCCATTCAGATCATGACAACTTCTCCCACATGCTGCATGCAGCGTAGTCTGCTGAAGGCTCCTGCCACTTTGGGTAGGTGATTTGGGCATCAATAGTGTGTGATGTATTTAAGTGAAACTTCAGACTTGAAATAGACAAGAAAACTCTGTGCAGTGCTTACAAACAACTTTAGTTCAACACTGCCGTCTGGAACAGTTTTAAAATGAAAATATCTATGTTAATGACCTGCACCTTTCTCCATTTTTCTATCCTAGCCACTTTTTTCTTTTCAGGTTCATGTCAGCATTAATCAATTAATGTGTTAACACAATAATAACGAAATCATACGGAGCACTTTTCATCTTCAGAATTAAATTAATTCTTGTTTTTATAGATTCAACAAAGTGCTGGAAACCTTCCTCAGAGACTTTGGTCCACATTGGCATTATAATACCACACAATAGCTGCAGGTTTATCAGCTGCTTATCCTAATTTTGCCTTCCACCACATCCAAAATGTGTTCTACTGAACTCAGATCTATGACTGTGGAAATTGTTGGGTTGCATCAATCCAATCTTGTATTGTCCAATTTTGATGAATTTGTGAGAAATATAGCCTCAATTTCACATTCTTAGCTGAAAGGAGTGACCCCCTGGCATGGCCTTCTGCTGCTGTAACCCATAAGCTTCAAGGAGCATATGGATTAGAGTGTTGGTTGTTCGTGAGAGGTGGATGTGTGGGAAAATTCCAGTAGATCAGCAGTTTCTGAAATACAGAGACAAGCCTGTTTGGCATCAACAACCACATGCATCTGTGCGTCTGAATCAGTTCAATCTTTTAACCCTAGAACACTATCGCTATAAATAGTAACACAATCACTAATGCCGGGTGATTTTTACCCGATATAATATGACCAACAAAAAGTACTTGTCATCAAAATATATCAAACACATGACAAATCAGAGTGGTCAGCTTTTACTTTCAACTGTGCCATGTCTAACAAAATGAAAAAAGTGTCATGGGGGATGCTAAAGTAATGCTCCAAAATTACAGAAAAATCTGGAATTCAAGAACAAAAAATTCCTAAAAAAAAAAAAATGACGCTGGAAAGCTGGTCTTTGATACACCCATTCCTGGGACATTTGAGACTTCCCTGGTGAAGGAACAATCTCCTCGACACACTAACAGCTGCAGGAGAGAGAAATCATGTAAATGTATTTGCTCGGGTGAAAATCACCCAGCGACAGTGTTCTAGGGTTAAAGCACAGTTGAAAACCCATTTATTCAATCTAGCCTTCCCTAGTTAGTGTCTGTATCCTGCAAATTTTCTTTTATGTAGTTTTAATCATTTATTTTATTTTATTGTTGAATAATCTCCTAGTCGAGTTGTGTTTGTATTTTCTTTTACATATTTTCACTGTGCTGCAGCTAATTAGTACTCTCCACCTGTTGGTGTATTTATTCCCTGTTAATGTTTCCTTTCTATAAATTATTGTATTACTGTAAAGCACTGTGGTGTACCGCTGGTTTTAAATGTGCTATACAAATAAAGTTGTATTGTATTGTATTAAAAGTCACCTTTCTTTCCCATTCTGATCTTCGGTTTGAACTCAGGCTGTTTTGACTACATACCTAAATGCTCTGAGTTGTTGACATGTTATTGGCTCATTAAATATTTGCAGATAAACAGGCGTACCTAATAAAGTGGCTGCTGAATATATATAGAATGTATGTAGCCTGACTTTACAGGACTGTACACTAGTTGAAAAAAATAAAAATAACATATCTTTAAATCTTTCATTAGAATATGATTTAAAATACTATTTAAAAAAGACATATAATGATAATAATAATAATAATAATATATTCAACAATGAAATATTTATTTCTGACATTTAAACCACACACGTTTAAGTGAAAAAGTGAAAGTGAAAAAACTGAACAAACAAAAGACAAAAAACAAAAACAAACAAACAAACACAAAAACAAATTAAAATGAGACCTTCATAGTAAATCAAATATATCAACATATCAAGCTGTAAGTCAGAAGTGAGTGAGATACTGACTCACTGATTTACCTCACCGGGATCTATAGGGAAGATACTGAGATGTTAGTCAGACTGAATAAGTGTAGATGAATTGTTGCAAAGAGAGTGTAGGGGGAACTGGACTGAAGGGGTGGAGCTAAAAATTTATAATAAAATAAAATTATAAATAACATATAAATACATTTCATTTAATGTAACTGAATTACAGTATCTTAGAGCCTTATGAGCAATGGAAAGAGGGAGGGAGAAGATTAATGAGTATGAGAGCCACAATCAAGGATGAAACACATCTGCCAATGCACCAAGAAGATGGCCCCCAGACATGAGCTGCTCCAAGAATTCCTCAGACACCTAAAGAGAGACGGTGATATGGAACAGCGAGAACTAATCGGGGGAACGAACTAGGGATAGTAAATCTAAACACATGGGAAAAAATGTACCAAAATAAAACAGTAAATAACTAAACTGGGGAACAACACAGACAGAGAGTTGATATTAGACAAACATGGAGACAGACACAAAAGCTTTAGAGGTCTCAGCTCAATAGGCTTTTTCTCCCAGCATGCTTTTCTGCCTAAAAGGAGAACTGAGGGTGAAACTGAACTGTGTCCAACCTTTATTGACTTTTTGGGCTATCTTGCCCACTGTTCTGGTATTAGTATGAGTGCACAGGGTGGAAATGTCTAGAAACAAATGGGCTCCTTCATTGGTTGTGACAGCGGCGTTTGATTTGATGGACAAGAACTAATTTTTCCATCATACGCAAATGAAAACAAAGGCAGAACAGTGAGTAAGTGGCTTATTTGAGGCAGGTGTTGAGTACACCCTATAAATGCAAATATCAGTCAGTATTGATTTTTTCCATTTGAAAAGATTTTTTTTTTGATTTTTTTGATTATTCTGAATAAATCCTATATGCATTTTTTTTTACTTTCTATAATCAAACCACTTTGTAGTAGTTCCTAATTAAATCAACAAATGCTATAATTATTTAATTGTAAAATATGAATGATTGTCACTTTTCTGTATTAATAGAGAAGGACCAGAACCCTTCCTCAGGATAGAGACTTCAGGTCTCATGCATACTGCTTTTTCAAGGTTGGCCATGCTGTATAATCAACAACAGGAACAGAACATGTAATTGAGGAAGAGTTTATTTAGAAGCAGAAATGAGGTGATAGCAGTATGAAATTTCCATTTCCATAAAATCTCCATTTCATCAAAATAAGAAGCTCTAGGAATTCTATTAGAACAAGGTATTTTTAAAAAAAATTCTACAGAACAATTTGTGAATATATATATATTTTTAAAAATCACCACTTACACTGCTGGCAGTCATTTTGCAGTATCTTTGCTGTTCCTAGGACTGCGCTCTTCTGGACAGAGATCTCGGATGTTGTTCCTGGGATCTTATGAAGCCACTCACCCAGTTTGGGGGTCACTGCCCTGAGTACTCTGATTACCACAGGGACTACTGTTGCCTTCACTTGAGGCAACAGTAGTCTTCCTGAGCTTCTCTCTCAGCCCTTGGTATTTGTTGAACTTCTTACTTTCCTTCTTACTGATGTTCCTTCTCACTTTACATCACTCTATATCAGCGGTCCCCACCTTTTTTTGTGCCACGGACCGGTTTAATGTCAGACAATATTTTCACGGACCGGGCTTTAAAGTGTCGTGGATAAATACAACAAAATAAAATGATACGACCAAGACAAAAACTGTGGTATTTTGAAAATATAATAATAAACGCAAATTCACTGTGTAATTATTAAACTTTATTACCTCCTGAAATGCGGCAACAACATTGAGAGTATTATCCTCCTCTCTGCCACTTAATGCTCTCTGGTTGCTATGGTAACATGTAAATATTTCTTTCAAAATAAGACACACAACTACAACACGGGAAAAGACCCAGGGAAACCGAGTTAACGATAAAAACCCTGAAAACCATAAATTTCACACTCGAGCCTCAACTCTCACAGCCCGGTATCAAACGACTCACGGCCCGGTACCGATCCGTGGCCCGGGGGTTGGGGACCGCTGCTCTACATCTATCACTACAACCATCTTCCTCTGTTTTTCCACCACTTCTATGTCTGGTTGGTTACCCATCTCCACCTTGTCAGTGGACATAGTCCTGGAGTCCCTGAGGCACACTGTAAAAAAAAAAAAAAAAATGTAATATAAAAGTATTTTACAGTTTTTTCCTGCTTTTTTAGAATATCATTAAATTTACATAAATAGACTGTGATTTTACATGTCAAATGTAAAATCACTGTGAATGTAATAAAACATAATTTTCATGTTTTTTAAATATATTTTTTTGTACATATGCATATCTATACTGTTAAAATACATTCACAAATTGATCATAATTTCACAAATATTCGTCTGTTATTTGAAAGATTGAACTGTTAAATACAAATTTAATACTATGAAAGAATATATAAAATGATCTAAAATTAATTAGAACAATTAATAATCAAAGGAGTATTTGAATTATAATTTTGCTGAAAATGTTATGTCATCTATGTCTGTGAAGGTTCTCAGTCATCCAGGTCATCGTAGTCTAAGGAGCTTGGAAAGAAAAGCGTCTGGACTTCTTTAAGTTGCTTGAAGACGTTTCACCTCTCATCCGAGAAGCTTCTTCAGTTCTAGGGTCAAGTGTGGGACTCTCTACCATTTGACCCTAGAACTGAAGAAGCTTCTCGAATGAGAGGTGAAACGTCTTCAAGCAACTTAAAGAAGTCCAGACGCTTTTCTTTCCAAGCTCCTTAGACAGTTATGTCATCTAGGTCTGTTTCAATAATCCAGAGGTAAAGAGTGAAAATATAATTAATAGGAATAAAAACTAAAAAAACATATAAAGCATTGCAAGGCCACGCTGTGCTAATTATATATTTAAAAAAATATAAATGTAGCTGTAGGAACTGCAATAAATATAAATCTCAAAGTATTCACAGCATTCCTGAACAGTAATAGGCCTAGTTTTATCAGGAGACATTTGGCTAAAACTCTGCGCCTCTGGGGTGAGGGCGCGGTCATGAAAACAACGTGACATGCCATTGGATGTTGGGACACATAACGACTTGACACTGACACATGACATCGGCCAATGAATTTTAACTAACAACCACTAGGTCGCGGGTATGGCTGTGGAAAGCGCGGTGGAAGAGAGAGGTTGATGAAAGATCATCCACGCAGTGCTGCAAGGCAAGTGTATCAAACTCACCTTAGTAGAATTAACTTGGTATTGCTTGACCACTATGGCTCGGAGTTTACTGAGACGGTAAGGCATGGAATCACTAGCTATGAAGGCAAAGCACGTTGTCTGTCAGTATAAGGTGCAGTTAGTATACAGCTAGACCAGCCGCTAGCTTGCTGGCTAGCACTGTTGTTGTTCGCTAATTTGTTAGCTGCCAGCTTTCTGTGACCGTGTAAACACAGCAGTTGCTACGCGGATAGTTTCTACACCGCTAATACCCATTACGGTGCGTACACACTGAATGCGATAGACGCGACCAGAGCATCAGGTTTACATGTAAAGTCAATGGAGGAGCGCGATGAAGCGCGACTGGGGGTCCTGCGAAAATTCAGAAGCAGATTTGCATCGCGAAAACGCGTCAGTCGCGCGAGCAAGTAGTGCGACTGACGCGTTTGAAGCGCAAATAAAAATACGCGCAGCAGTTTGTGTGGTGCGTTTTGGGCATTCGCACGTATTGTGTCTACCGCTCGAGTTGGAAAAATCTGAACTCCAGCTTCAAGTCGCGCCGCGACAACCAATCAGGAGCCTGGTGACATGATGCTCTGACCTAGTTCAAAGGGGCAGGTCCAGCCAAAGCTCCTTCTCTTCCACTTGAAGCTGGGTCCTTTTCATTCCTGTCTCTCTGTAAATAGTTATATTTCATATATTTAAGTGTAATGTTTTTCTGTTTGAGAATTTTAATATTTCAAATAAATTTTTGTAATGACTAATGTCTCAGTTCTACTACACAGCAAGTATTGGCACACAACTTGACACATGTAGAATTTATTTCATATTATACTAATGAAAAAATATACTACTATATAGGAACATAGTGAAGACCAATTATTTAAGAGAATAAAGAGAGGTTAGTTTATTTTGGAGGCAAGCTCCATTTATTAAGAAAATTTAAAAAGGCAGGAACGCTCTTTAGAGGTTTGTGGGTGGCTCTTAAAAGAGCCGTTGTGGGGAAGTCACTGGGACTTCAAATAGGCTATTCTTTTGTTTGCCAAGACACTGCTCCCTCCGTCGAGAAGTGGGCCATGAACTTCTCCCTCACCAGGACAGCCTCTCTGGAGGAGTTGTTGGCTGCTACACGACCCAGGCCTTGCAACGGCCAGAATTAAACCAGGTCTAAATAAAACAAAATAAGGACTTTTTAAGATAGACCTTCTGAGTATCACTACAAAGATTACCAACAGTGGTTCTCATACCACAGTTTGATATCAGCAAACACCGAGAGCATACACTGATATGACACCACAGCCATGCTATCATTGCTAACACTGATAACAAAGCATAAATTGAATTAAATCAGGACTTGATGAGACCTTTCGAGTATCACTAGAAATATTATAAACAGTCGTCCATACCACAGTTTGCTATCAGTAAACACCGACGGCATTCACTGACAGCATACCACATCCATGTTAGCAGTGTATAAACGGATAGTTTAGCATATATTAGCACAGGTATCAATAAAGGACTACCGTATTAAACACTTTTACAAACCGCAGGCAGACGGACAGGTGCTCTGCAGGTGGGATTGAGCGCCTGTAGTTGGTGTCTAGGCGGGCAATGCTTGGACCGACGCAGGACAGCAGCTCCTCAAACTGGGCGAAGGAAAGACAGTGGTGCCGCTGAACGCGGCCATCATCCAGACACAGCTCCTGGAGCAAGTGGTGAAACTCACCAAACTGCTCACGCCTCTGGAGGACCTGTTGGACCCATGTACGGCGAGGACGTCCTTTACACCGCTGCTCTGCTCTCCACAGTAAATAGAGAAGGGACACTCTCTCTTCAAACGCTAGATTGACAGCTGCCGTCTTGCAAACATACCGTCTGGCACTACTTCCTCCCACATTTCCGCTTCATGCACGTGAAAATTGAATATATTGTAGTATGACCAACGCGAATTGGTCGCGCGCCGAGGTGCGAATGTGCAAGCGACCAGCTAGGGGCGTCTGGCGCCTTTTGGTCGCGTCTATCGCGTTCGGTGTGAACGCACCGTTAGGCGGCCGCGACAACCAGCTGCCATTGATGCATTTGTCTTAATGTGAAATTAAGTATGGAACATAAGAACTGTTCCACTCTAGCAACACACCTGCACTCCTGTAGAGAGCTCGTGTGTGCCAAGATGTGCTGCGTGATGAAGTGAGAGAAATAGGAAATAGAAGCCCACTGTGCTAGCTTTGCCCTGTAAAATGTAATGGACATGTAAAGGATAAGCCAAGTATTTTATTTTGTGGAGAGGAAGTAGGCCAAAGCAGCTGAGGTGATTTATTTGACAATATATAAACAGACATTGCATACATGTATTTGGATTTTGGCAGGTTTCATGATTCAAAGATTTTTTTCTTTCTCTGCAGATTAGTGGCGTGAGTTTTCGAGTTTATTCAGTAAGCTGTAAAGGTGAGTATTGTGCTGCATTTAAGGATGTCAAAAGATTGCTTTAATGAGAACCCTAAAAGGGTATGTTCAGCATCAAGGACTTCATAAAAATAAGCCACATTATCAGTTTGTGTGTTGTATAGAAGGTTGCAAGTTTCAGTTCAGAAATTATAATGCTTTTAAATGTCATTTTTACCGCCATCATCAACGGTCATCTGCTGTGTCACAGTGTCCGACTTTGCAAGCACGCTTTATATGTGAACAACCTCATTGTCAGAAACAGTTGATTGATCTGAAAGACCTATTCTGTCATCTAAAATCGCACATTTCCAGAAGAAAGGAAGTGCGTTGCCCGTTTAAAAACTGTGATAAAACTTTTTTGGTGGTGTCGTCTTTCACAGCCCACTTATCTAGAAAGCACAAACACTCTACAGCTGTCCATGTCTCTGGTTCATACTGTCTTCCTTCAGTTCCTAGTGAGGTTCAGTCGCCTGTTGCTGAAAGCCAGTCAGATGAAGGGTCACAGGATGATGTCCCTGAGGGGGATGTACTAGACATTGCACAAATGAAAAGTTTGTACATGAAGAATCTGTGCATGTTTTACATGAAATTGCAGGCAAAACACCTTATTCCTTCAATACAGCTGATCATAGAAGAAATGAATAGTCTTAATGGAATGTGCCTGCAATACACAAAGAATCAACTTAAAACATTGTTACAAACAAAAACCGAACTATCTGAGACAGAAATTAAAGATGTGTTGAAGACCCTAGATGAGATAGATATCCATGCATGCTGCAGCTCAGCCCTTTCCACAGAGTACAAAAGAAAAAAGTATTTTGAGGAGAATTTTCCTTATGTATATCCACAGCCCATTTTTTGGGGGGGAGTTTGACGAAAACAGAAAGGAGCAATATGCTCAATATTTACCCATAAAACATACACTGAAAGCTCTGCTAAAAGATGCTGATATGCTGGAACAGGGTTCTACATCAAGGAATGAAAGTGCACCTCATATTTTAAATGATGTGTGCGATAGATCTGTATTTAAATCCAATCTTCTTTTTATTCTGAGTCAGGTCTCACTTTAAAAGTGATACTGTATCAGGATGCTTTCGAGGTGGTCAATCCCCTTGGATCGGCAAAGAAAAAACACAAAATGCTTGGTGTCTACTTCACTTTAGCAAAATTTGATGCTTTTCATCGATCCACTGTTGACAACTTGCAGCTTTTGCTTTTGTGCCGAGAAGCTGATTTCATACATTTTGGCCATGAGAAAGTTTTTTTCTCAATTGATAGCAGATCTTAGAGAACTGGAAAGAAATGGACTGAATGTTCATGGAAACATTGCTAAGGCAACTGTCTTTTGTATTGCTGGTGACAATTTGTGGTGACATAATGTTGATGGATTCACAGAAAATTTTAGTACCCCTCACTATTTCTGCCGTTACTGTCTCATAACCAGAAGTGAGCTAGAAAATTTTGAACACCATGCTCCAATTCGTACAGTACAAGAGTACAATGACACTGTTCAAGAACGGCAAAATGGTGATGCAAGTATAGTCAGAGGTTGGAAATTTAACTTTAATTCACTGGCATTTTTTCATGTTTGCCAGCCAGGCCTCCACCCTGTATTGGCCATGATCTGTTTGAGGGTGTAGTGGCATCTGATCTTTCCATTTACCAGAACTATTTTGTCAAAGTGAAGAAATTCTGCACATATTCACAGCTTAATCGTAGGATCAGACAGTTTAGTTACAGTTTAGTAAGGCTATGATGGTAGCTCTAAGCCAGCTGAAGTTTCAGAAAAATTGTGTGTGTTTAAAAAGATAAAATAAAATAAATAAAAATAAATAAATAATAATAAAAAAAAAATTAAAAAAATTAATTAATTAAAAAAAAAATTAGGTGGCCAGGCAACAGAAAACTGGTGTTTGCTGAGTCTTCTCCCCATTATCATTGGTGAAAAGATCACAGACAGAAAATCATGTTTGGCAACTGACTGTTGAGGGACTGGAGGACCTGAGCTATCTGCAGGAAAGTGACCTCCTTCCTGTCCTGCGGCCAGTTGAAGTCAGAAAACTTCTCTCACAGCTTAAAAAGACAAGTATGTATTTCAATTCTGTATGTAACAAAACTTTCATGTCAGAAAAATATGCATAGTCAAATATACTTACTGGGCACACTTGTTGACACAGTTAATAGTGGATGGTAGTTGTGTTGTACTGCACGGCATTATAGTGAGAGAGGAACACTTTGAAGTGTATCAATTGGGCTGAGTGTATAATTATGTTAACTACTGATATTCCCAGATTGAGCTTTGTGATGTCTCCGTACAAATATAAGACGTAATTCCAGTACTGTGTCCTTTATTAGGCCATCAAGATGTGTTTGACAGTCCTCCAAGCAACCAACAGTTCAGCAGAGCTAGTACCAGACCGTGTTATCCTCCAGTAACACGGTCTGACGAGATGCTCATTTCTGGTGAGTACATGCCTCTGTTTTACAGGACTCTCTTAAAGTGTTAGCATAGATAGGTAGTATAGACTGTAAAAATCACTCATGAATGTTCTCAGACTCAAAAAAAAGAAGAAAAAAAAAACTAAGAACAACAAAAATAGGAACAAAAAACAGTCAGGTCTCGCAGTTGACAATAATAAGGGGAATTTGTCAAAAGTGGCATTTATGGCCCAATGCTAATAACAAACCTCATTGATCTGACCACTTATCTTGTTCTTCCACAGAAGTGTCACTGGTTTTCTTTTCTTTTTCTGCAGTCAGTATCAGGACTAACTCTGTTAAAATAATGGATGTTATATTATATGAATTGATGGCTTTAAAGTGTTGCATCATTATGTCATAACAGCTTACGTTCTATGTTGCAACTCTTCATGTGGTTCTAGCTCAGCTAGTGCAATCTCACCGCAGTCAAGTAGTTCCATGGATATGGATTTCAGACCTCGTCGACTGCCTGACAACAATTCCTTGGCAGAAAATTCCATCTGATGTCATCAGAAAGCTGGAAACAGGAAAACGGCCAACAAAAAATG
Organism: Pelmatolapia mariae; assembly: GCF_036321145.2. NCBI lineage: Eukaryota > Metazoa > Chordata > Actinopteri > Cichliformes > Cichlidae > Pelmatolapia > Pelmatolapia mariae. The sequence continues at coordinate 33,569,961 of NC_086245.2, read as the reverse complement.
AGAGACTTGAAATCATAAGATAAGATAAGATAAGATAACCTTTATTAGTCCCACACGTGGGAAATTTGTTTTGTCACAGCAGGAAGTGGACAGTGCAAAAGTTATGAAGGACAATTAGAATAAAATAAAATAAGAATAAATACAGTACACAACTGTACAGAATAGAATAAAAATAGAATACTATATACAGTAGAATAAAATAGAATAAAATATACAATAGGATAAAAATAGAATACAAATGCTATATACAACTGAGTAAAAATACAACGGTGCCAGAAAGATTATTGCACATTTGTGTTATTGCACATTTGTGGATGTGTGTGTATGATCAGTTAAAGTCTTTGTTGTGGAGTCTGACAGCAGTGGGGAGGAAAGACCTGCGAAATCTCTCTGTCCCACACCGTGGGTGCCGCAGTCTCCCACTGAAGGAGCTGCTCAGTGCTGTCACAGTCTCCTGCATGGGGTGGGAGATGTTGTCCAGCAGGGATGACAGCTTAGCCACCATTCTCCTATCACTCACCACCTCCACTGGGTCCAGAGGGCATCCTAGAACAGAGCTGGCCCTTCGGATCAGCCTGTTCAGTCTCTTCCTGTCCCCAGCAGAGATGCTGCCACCCCAGCAGACCACACCATAAAAGATGGCTGAGGCCACCACAGAGTCATAGAAGGTCTTCAGGAGTGGGCCCTCCACTCCAAACGACCTGAGTCTCCGCAGCAGGTACAGCCTGCTCTGCCCTTTCCTGTAGAGGGCGTCTGAGTTATGAGTCCAGTCCAGTTTGTTGTTCAGATGAACACCAAGGTACCTGTAGCTGTCCACAGTCTCAATGTCCATACCTTGGATGTTCAGTGGTTGCAGTGGAGGATGTTTGTGCCTGCGGAAGTCTACCACCAGCTCCTTGGTTTTACTGGCATTGATCTGGAGGTAGTTCAGCTGGCACCAGTCCACAAAGTCCTGAGTCAGTCCTCTGTACTCCTTGTCGTCCCCATCAGTGATGAGGCCGACTATAGCAGAGTCATCAGAGAACTTCTGCAGGAAGCACTGGGTGGAGTTGTGGGAGAAGTCTGCAGTGTAGATGGTGAACAGGAACGGAGCCAGAACCGTTCCCTGTGGGGCCCCCGTACTGCAGACGACCCTGTCCGACACACAGCCCTGAGTCCTCACATACTGTGGTCGGTCGGTGAGGTAGTCCAAAATCCAGGTAGTGAGGTGATGGTCCACTCCAGAGTTCTCCAGCTTGTCCTTCAGAACCGAGGGAAGAATAGTGTTGAAGGCACTGGAGAAATCAAAGAACATGATTCTCACAGTGCTCCCAGCGGTCTCCAGGTGAGCGAGGGAGCGATGTAGGAGGTGAATGACGGCATCATCCGCTCCAATGCCAGGCTGGTAGGCAAACTGAAGTGGGTCCAGTGATGAGCTCACAAGGCGCCGAAGCTGAGCCAGGACCAGCCGCTCCAGGGTCTTCATCAGGTGGGATGTCAGACCACCGGCCTGTAGCTGTTGAGGTCCTTGGGGCGTGAAGTCTTTGGCACTGGTACAACACAGGAGGTTTTCCAGAGCTGTGGGACTCTTCCCAGCCTCAGGCTCAGGTTGAAGAGGTGCTCCATCACACCACACAGTTGGTCCGCGCAGGACCTGACGACCCTCGAGCTGATGCCATCTGGACCCGCTGCCTTCTTGCCATTAATCCTCCTAAGTTCCCTCCTAACCTGGGTGGTTGAGAGAGACAGGCTGGAGCCTTGTGTTGATTGTGTATTGGATGCTGTTGTTGGGGGTGGGGAGGAGTGAGCAGGGTGAATAGAGGAGGTGTGAAGTGTCTGAGGTGTCAGAGGTGGAACAGCAGCAGTGGGGGTGGGTGAGTCTGCAGCCGATGTTGAAGACTGCCTCATGGCTGAATCAAATCTGTTGAAGAAATGATTCAGTTCATTTGCCCACCTCACATCCCTCCCAGGCAGAGAGTTCTGATGTTTGTGGCCCGAGATGGTTCTGAGGCCTCTCCAGACTTCACCAACGTTATTTTGCTGAAGCTGGTTCTCCATCTTCTGCCTGTAGCTATCCTTCCCATTCCTTATCAGTCCCCTCAACTCTCTCTGCACCCTTTTCAACTCCTCTTTGTCTTTGGATTTGAAGGCCCTCCTCTTCTGCTTGAGGACAGCTTTAATTTCCGGGGTAATCCAAGGTTTGTTGTTGGAGAAACACCGTACAGTCCTGGTAGGTACGGTGTTATCCACACAGAAATTAATATAGTCCGTAATGCATGTAGTAAGGCTGTTGATGTCCTCTCCATCCGACTCATTGTCAGTGAAATCTTAACCATATGCCCAACACCTGGGAAGAATCGCCTCAGTGAGATAGTAAGAAAGATGACAAAGACCTACCCTGTGGCATTTACTGATGTAATTGAAGGGGAAGTTGTAGGCAGTGGGTATGACGCTCTCACCAAACAGATGGTCAGCAGAGTGGATAACCTGAAGAGAGGAATGACTTCACTTTCCTTAAAGAGACAGCTTATTAGCAGCAGTGAAGAAGAGGGTAGCCCCACTCAAAAGAGAAGGCTAGACAGTTATGGGTGCATAAACTGGCAACCAACACGGCTTCTGCCTGATGAAACCCCTGAATCCCAAAAACGTGAAAAAGAAGAGTTAAAAAAAATGTACAGAGAAAGATGCTGTGACACCAAAGCTATTGAGAATATGATGAGGGTCACCTTCACTCAGAGAAAAGATATTATTAGTGGAACTGAGACTTCTGACTTGACGAAGGAATGGCCATATCTGTTTGAGATAACTGGCATGAAGATTCATTTTAAAGAGCTCACCGGCATGGACATGGGTGAGAAAAACATAGCAAATAAATGTACCAGAGTTGTTTCATTCCTTAAAAACAATGACAAGACCGAGAGAATGGCAGCCATCTTCAGAGAAATTGAAACATCTAGCAAGAATGTTGCAGACGTCAATGTTGCAGTGTTTCCTCCACTACTTCTCAAGTACTTCAATGAAGAGGAAGAAGAGATGTTCTTCAAAGTGGATCAAAAACCCTGCCCTCTGAAGTGGACTGTACTGAACTCCCAAGTACACCATGCATTGTTCTTTGTGTTATGAATATTTATCTTAATCTATTAAAACTTTTTGTGCATGATACCTCTTTATATTATGGTCAGTTAAAACTTTGAGTTTACACTTTGGGTTGGATTGTGGTCTGATTGGTTGTTGTCGTTGTGGCTTTTCTCAACTTCATAGTTATAGTATAGTACAATAAGACCATTGACATTTGATGTGATTATTATACTACTAATTTCTGTCTGATTGGCTAAAGCAGTTGTTTGAGTCATGTATGGACATTTTTTTTCCTTAATCCCCTTGTCTCTTGTTCATGTACACAACAGGAAACTCTACTTTGGCAGCCGAGCGCTTCATGTTATCTGTGGACCAGACCATTGTGAATGGCCGTATCACTGTCTTGAGTGACACACTTATCCTGATGTTTGGCTCTTACTACTGCATGAACATTTCTTATCCAGTAGCCCAAGCAGCAACCTTGGAATTCTTGCAAAGGTAAGGCGGCACCAGTCAGTTTTATACATTGAAACATCTCCTCTCATTTGCAGCTAAAACACATAAGACTAAGCAATGCTTGAGTGTTGAGATGATTTGTAGAATGATAATCAACAAATAATTAATATTTGAGTTTCAGATGGCTGTCTCTGAAATATCCTTGATTTATGCTCATGTCAACTTATAGAAAGAGACCTTTGAGTAGTAGATGTTCACAGATGTTTCACTACCCTGAAATAGTATTTGCAATAGAGACTCACAGGTTAACCATACATCTTTGCATCACCCCTCTGTTCCACAATGACCTGTATGTCCAAACGCACACTCAAAAACAAGCTCAATCTACACTGTTAGATTAATTGCAAACGTGAAAAAACACATACAGTCCAGTCCTCAGTTTCTTAATTAAGTTGTCGTTTTTCATTCGACAGATGCCTCTTCAAGATAAACCCCGACAAGGGATCCAAAGTGGAGCGGGACACGACTAAGAAACACCTTGCAGTCAATCCAAAGGTTCTGACATTGATCACCAAAATTGCGGACTACGAGTGGAGAGCATAAAAATGTCTTATTTTTATCCTGAGGATAACATAATCTGGTGTTCAGTAGCACTGGTCTCTGGTTCACAGCCAATGTCAACAGCACGGGTGGCCTGCTTGATAGAGGAAAAGTGAAATATAGGCTGTAAATCCTATTCACATTTAGCTAGCACTAGCGCTTCTCTGGCACTGTCCTGTCCAGAAGCAAAACAAAAGACAAGGAGCGGGATTCCAGACATACATGAAAACAGTTCAAAACAAAAACACTGGAGTTCAGGAAAACAGTCCAAAAATCAAAATCTAGCAGTAGGAGAGCGAAACTAAACTGGGTCAAACATCAGTCCATAAATCAATAGTTCGGGGAGCCAACCCGGAGGTCGACAGCACAAAAATCCAAAATCTAACTCCCAGCCAACTGCACGAAAGCAGCAGCGGCGTGGACACAGTTCAGGCGGCTGGCTGTGCGGACAGCAGCGGTGGCAGCGACGTAGGCGAAGCAAATCAGGAGGCCGGCCACGTGGAAGGGAGCGGCGTCGGCGACAGAGCAGGTCCGGAGGCCAACCGCGAGGCCAGCGGTGGAGACGACCTTGTTCAGGAGGCCGACCTCGACGGCCATGACGTCCAACTAGAGGCCTGGAAAGCGGCCGGCAAAGGCAAGTTGGTACAAGCCGAGCTGGATCTGACGGCGGTGTAGCAACTGCAGGACCAGACGAGGCGGAACCAGACGGCAGCGTGGCAGCTGCGGAACCAGACGGCAGCGTGGCAGCTGCGGCACCAGACGGCAGCGTGGCAGCTGCGGAACCTGCATGTGGTGACGCTGCCGGCGACGGTGTGGACGTTGCAGGTGGTGACGCTGCAGGCGACGGTGTGGACGTTGCAGGTGGTGACGCTGCAGGCGACGGTGTGGACGTTGCAGGTGGTGACGCTGCAGGCGACGGTGTGGACGTTGCAGGTGGTGACGCTGCAGGCGACGGTGTGGACGTTGCAGGTGGTGACGCTGCAGGCGACGGTGTGGACGTTGCAGGTGGTGGAGCAGGTGGTGGCTGAACGGACTCCCCAGAGCTGTCAGCAGATATGAGGATGTGCTGGCTGGGTCCTCCAGGACCCCCAGCTGACGAGGCCTGATGCTGGACAGGCTCCTCGGACCCTCCAGCTGAAGAGGCGTGATGCTGGCCGGGTTCTCCAGAACCCCCAGCTGACGTGGCTTGATGCTGGCCAGGCTCTCCAGAAGGTGAAAGTGGTGGTGGAGTTGCAACTGAGCAACAGGCCAGGCGGCTAACTGGGCTACATGTAGCAGGGACACTGGAAACTGAGCTGAAGGTGGCTGCTGAGCAGGGGACACTGGAAACTGAGCTGAAGGTGGCTGCTGATCAGGGGACACTGGAAACTGAGCTGAAGGTGGCTGCTGATCAGGGGACACTTGAAACTGAGCTGAAGGTGGCTGCTGATCAGGGGACACTTGAAACTGAGCTGAAGGTGGCTGCTGATCAGGGGACACTTGAAACTGAGCTGAAGGTTGCTGGGCAGCTAGCTGAGCTGGTGGCTGCTGGGCAGCTAAGGGAACCAAGGACGGCTGGGCTGCTGACTGGACTGAAGCCCACCAGGTTCTACTTTCTCCAGGGGTCCAGAGGTGGCAACAGTCACCAACTCAGTCTCTGGGGAAGCCCTGGGGAGAATCTCTGTCTCTATGTAGCCTGACCGGGCCAACAGGTCCACTAACTGTGCTGCCGGTCCCATAACAGCTGCCTCAACCAATGCCACAGGAGAGAGTGGAGGTGTGGTGGGGTGAAGATGGTGAGGATGCAGTTTCTTCCTTAAGGGAGGATCTAGCGATTTGGCAATAAATAATGACGGGAAAGGCCGCTGATGCTGAGAATACCAAGTGGCGAGGGCTTCCAGGAGGGCAGCTAAATTGTCCTTCCCCAGACTGCCCATGCCAAACAGTTCAAAGCTGAGCCTCGTTCTCAGATCAATTATTATTTGTTTTAATCTTTTTATGTCCATAAAACTAACAGTGGAGGTAGTGGACGACAAATAGTGATCAAAAAACACTACCTCCAGTTGCCAATGAAGTGATCCACAGAGTGAAGTATGCGCCGGCAATAATCCCTCAGCTGCGCGAGATACTCCTCCTCTGAGGCAAAACGTGAGTCCGCTGGATCCATTACTGATCGCGTCGTTCTGTCAGGGCTCTGTGTGCGGGTAGGCGGAGGTGAGGATCCAAAAGCAGGACTCGCGGAGACCAAATTGCAACTGAAAACCATAGCTTTATTGCTGGCGATAAACAAAACATGAATTGAACACTGACTGCAGAAAACAGAAATCAAACCGGGAAAAAAACACAAACTAGAACACACAGGCAAACTCTGATGGTACGACGCAACACTGAGCAAAGGCAAACACAGGGCTAAAATACACAGGGGAGTAATCAGGGAATGGAAAACAGGAGGGAGACACAGCTGGGAGGGATTAGGGCTAACGAGACAGGGGAGAAGTAAAACTGAACACACTGACATCACACATGAACATGAACCTTCAAAGTAAAACAGGAAACAAGACACACTTTACTAAGACACGGCAGACAGTCAGACTGTCAGACAGTCAGACAGACCTGACACTGAACTAAAGCTGCAATAATAACAATAATCAAAACAGTATCACTAAATAATCAGAACATAAATCATAATCCAGAAAAACACCAAAACATAAGAAACAGAAAAAGCTGGGTCAAAATGACCCAGAACCGTGACAGTGGGGAGGCAGATGAACATTCGAGGTGACAGTGTCCCCTTCTTTTGTGCTCAAATGTGCGTTTGAATTAGATTTTTTTTTCTATGTGACTTTGTTCATGCATAAGTGTTAGTTGTTCTTGGGCTGTTCCAGGAAGGGTTATCTTTTTGTCAATAAAACCCATGTTTATGATTGAAACCATGTGTCATGTCTTATAAGTAAAATAAACATGTAAAAACTGCTCATACACAACATATGATCAAGAATTAACATAATCTTCATGTAATTATAATCAGGAGTTTTGTTTAATAAGGGTTCTTTGGATGTTTTGTCACAGATAAAACCAACAGTCTCTTACAGTAAGTTGTAATTTTAAAGCCAATATATAGTTTTTTGAAAAGTTTTTGACACATTTTGAAAGTGAAATCAAATTATTTTGTGTTGTATACTGTAGCATTACATCAAATATAATTGAATATAGAACTTTTTTTTTTACATCAAATAATGTTATTTAAACCAACTTTTAACTGTATATTTCTGTAAATTTAAGCATTATTATTCATATTGCCGCATTCATTTACCTTGTTTTTAGGTAATGTCATTGTTTAATCACATTAAAATGTTCCTAATTTAATGTTTAAAAGCACTTGAAAAGGCAAAATCCCATGCAAAATTAGGGCAACAAACTGTATTTTAATTACTGAAAATGCCTGTATTTTTATGAGAAAGTTCTTTTCTGTTATTTTACGGTATTATTTTGGCGCCCCAGCTGCCGGAATATTAGGTTTTTGGGTTTCTTTTAGGATTTTTTTTTTTTTACAGTGCAGATGGGGCTCGCTGTCAACCCGAAGAAGTGTGCAATTTGGACGGAGAGAGGTACAGTATCTGGGGTACCACTTGGAAGGCAGGTAGGTGTGCCCCCAAACAGATAAAACACAAATATACGGATCCCCTGTGCTGTTCTCACTATCCAGGTCAAGTTCTGTCCTATTTGGTGCAGTTACCATACCACATTGTTAGAGTGAGACAGAATATGCTTTCTATTATGATCCAATAGCACCAGAAGGCCAAGATGGGATCCCAGCCAACAATCGGCAGCCTCATCTCGTCTTCCTTGTTGACCTGAAGTTTGTGATAAAGAGACTTGTAAACGCCATTTTATGTGGGTTAGCATGAAGCCTTGCACACCCCACCCCTAACTCTTGCCATCCTTTTGCCTTTGCTCGCTCCTCTGCTTGCAACAACACAAAGGTGGAATGATAGTCTCTGGTATTATAAAGTGCAGTTCTGGGGTCGTATGAAGTTCATACTGTCCCCCAAAATCCAAGAATTCAGCCTTTCCATATTGATTTGGAGTTTGAAGTAATTAAACTGACAGAAGAAAAGACAAAAAAATAAAAAACTGAGAGCACTATGTCACATATAACATGACCTGCGATCTGTTATGATGGCCTGAGATCTCGTAATTATGTGATAATCTCACATAATTACTAGTGAATAATATAGGGCATAGGCTATAATACCACACCCCACAATTCCTGTGACAATGAGGACGTACAACTAGAAACTATATGCTAGTATGCTATAATACTGCTACCTTGTGTAGTAGTGCCATGGTGACTGGTCAACACTGCTTCTGTTACCTTTCAAAGTGTCTGTGAAGGTTCTCAGTCATCCAGATCATCGTAGTCTAAGAAAAGCTGGAAAGAAAAGCGTCTGGACTTCTTTGAATTGCTTGAAGACGTTTCACCTCTCGTCCGAGAAGCTTCTTCAGTTCTAGGGTCAAATGGGGGAGAGTCCCAGATTTAAACCCTGTGGGAGTATCCCCCCAAAGAGGGACAAAAGGACCCCCTGATGATCCTCTACCTAATCACATGAGCCAAGGTGTGAAAACGGTTGTGGGACACAATCAGCCAGGGTTTCGGGTGAGCTCATTGTGAAACCTGGCCCCACCCTATTAACAGAGGCAGTGGCTTACGACACCAACTGTCTGCCATCTATAATCCAGTTTTGAGATCCTTTCCCAGACACCTTAACGACCACTCACACCCTGGGCCATCTGACCTCAGGAAATTACATGATAGAGTGGGGCTAGGTTTCACAAGGACCCCTCTTTGAGGGGATACTCCCACAGGGTTTAAATCTGGGACTCTCCACCATTTAAACCTTGAACTGAAGAAGCTTCTCGGATGAGACGTGAAACGTCTTCAGGCAACTTAAAGAAGTCCAGACGCTTTTCTTTCCAAGTTCCTTAGATTACCTTTCAAAGAAAAGGTTTTGGCAGCAGTGATGGAGATAGTTGGTGAAGAGTGACTGAGACGAATAACCAGCCTAATCTAAACCAGAGTGATTTTTCTGTTATTTGACTTCTTTGCTAGGCATGCTCTGGCCATAAAAAAATAAAAAATAAATAAAAAAAAAAAGGTAACAACTTATGAGCAAACTTAAGTACAGTGCACCTTAAACCAAAGGTAAATGACTGATTTGGATTTTATGTCATCTGATCTGAGACCTAGACACTTGACATTCAAGTGAGTAAATCTGTCAAATAATCACTTAGTGGCAAGTTTGATCAGATGGCAGGGAAAGCTGTTGGACAGACCTGGTAATCCCAGCTGGCTAGTGGGGATGAACTGCGGATGTCTGGTAGAAGTGCATGGCCTTAGATCGTTGACCTCCATATCCAAAGGGATTTCACTTGCATCCCAGGGAAGACTGTGATCATAAAGTAACCTGTACTTATTGTTACGGCAACCTAAGGTCTTGCTGCAGGACATTAGCAGAAAGGGAAGCCACCACGCTAAAAAAAAAAAAAAAAAAAAAATGTTTTTAATGGCTTGGCTAGCCACGGTTGCTCCTGATCCAGCACCTGTGTAACCTTGAGCTAAAGGGGGATACACTTTTGGCAGTTCCAAAAGCAAACTTGGTGTGGGAACAGACTTTCGACTGCCCTCAAGGAAGTTCCAGCAAGCCATTTGACTTCAAGGGCTTGGCTCATGCCATGTTTTGTTGGGGATGAGAACTGCTGACCAGGATTAGGACTAGTTTGCATCAGGTTCCCTAGGTTGTTTACCCAGACTTTTTACTTTTTTGTAGATTTATGGTTCTTTTGGTTTTGAGAATAGAATAGAGTAGAATTCAACTTTATTGTCTTTGCACATGTCACAAGTACAAGGCAACGAAATGCAGTTTGCATCCATCCAGAAAGTGTGTTAGCAATAATATAGATATATTACAGAATATGGATCTATCTATAAAGAATATGTATTATTCTTCTAAAATAGTTAATTGTATTTTCATGTGTTCATGAATTTTGACTATCACGCTCACCTCTGATATGGATTTTCTATGGTTTATTTATTTGTGCCTTTAATCTTTAGTTATTGATGACCTTGGCTTTTTAGTCCTCCTAGCATTTCATTTCTGTGGCTTCATTTGCATCTGTGTGTCAGTCTCCATGGTTGTCCTTCTGTCAACCAATTTCTCCTATTATTGTAAGGTCTACCTTACAATATAAAGCACCTTGAGGTTACTGTTGTTGTGATTTGTCGCTGTATAAATAAAATTGAACGCCAGCTGGAGGCTCAGCCGAGCCCGCCCAACATTCCTCTGAGCCAGCTGGTGGATTTGAAAAGGCCAGCCAGGAACTTCATGTTCCAGCTGGGGGTTCAGGAAAACCCAGCATGCAGCCTCCTGTGCCAGCTGGAGGCTCAGCCGAGGTCGTCCAGCTTCCTGTTCCATCAGCTGGAGAATCAGCTGAAACCATCCAGCCACCACCAAAAGTCTGTCCACCCATCTGCGACTGCCCCGCCACCTTCTGGTCCTGCCTCGTATGAGCCATTATGTTCATTTCAGTCAGCTGCTTCCCCATGTGTTTCCACATCCCCTGATCACCTCCTGTGTATACTTAAGTCCTCTGTCTTCTTTTGTTCAGTGTCAGGTCATCTGTATTCCTTCCCTCCGCATCACTTCAGATTTCCAGTGTCTTCATGATCCTAGTTCATGTTTGTATTTCATAGTTTCTTTCATGCTCCTGCTCAAAATCATGTTCATGGTCATCATTGTCTTTCCTAGTTTTTCCAGTTTACGTTTTAGTTTAGCTCTCACCACTGTTCATGTTGTTTTGTTTTGCATTATTGTTATTAGCCCTAATAAAGGCTTCCCTTTTGTTTAAAGCTAAGTACAGTTTCTTCCAGTGTTCTGGATTTGGGTCCGTTTTACAAACACACCGGCGTACCCAGCTGTGACAACTTTGGAGTGGTCTACTCAAAGTCCTGACCTGAATCCAATTAAGTTGATGTGGTATGGCCTTAAAAAGGCGATTCATGCTCAAAAACTCTTCAGTGTGGCTGAATTACAAGAATTCTGAAAAAGATGAGTGGCCCAAAATTCCTCCACAGTGTTGTAAAAGACTCATTGGCAGTTGTTACAAACACTTGATTGCAGTTGTTGCTGCTAAGGGTGGCCCACCCACTTATTATGTTTAGGGCCATTTTTTTTTCCATTAATCATAAACACCTTCATTTAGAAACATTTCCCCTCCTCTCCCCCTTCTTCCTTCCTAATTTTATAATAATAATAATAATAATAATAATAATAATAATAATAATAATAATAATAATGCATTTTATTTGAGGGCGCCTTTCAGAAACCCAAGGTCACCTTACAAAGAACAAAATTAATAAAAGGAGCAATAGTCATAAAATACATAAAATAAGTTAAAATTGCAAAACAGAGCTTCACAACAGATAAAATCAGCACTAAAGCGAATAAGCCAGTTTAAACAGATGTGTTTTGAGCTGTGACTTAAATACGGAAAGGGAGTCAATATTTCTTATGGCTGGAGGAAGAGAGTTCCAGAGCCGAGGAGCAGAGCAACTGAAAGCTCTGTTCCCCACAGTAATAAGGTATGAGGACGGAACAGTAAGATGAATAGCAGATGATGATCTGAGAGGGCGGGAAACAGTGGTGATATGGAGCAGGTCACACAAATATGAAGGAGCAGATTTATGGATACACTTGTATGTAAAAAGTAAGATTTTAAAATTTATCCTGGCTTCTATGGGCAACCAGTGAAGCTGCTGAAGAACTGGGGTAATATGAGCTCTTGACAGAGTATGAGTTATGACCCGAGCTGCAGAATTTTGAAGAAGTTGGAGTTTATGAAGGGACCTTTTAGGGAGACCAAATAGGAGGGAATTGCAGTAATCAATACGGGACGTAATAAGACTATGGACAAGGATGGCAGCAGCATGGGGAGTAAGGAAGGGACGGAGTCGGTTAATATTACATAAGTGGAAGTATGCAGACCGGGTTATGTAATTAATGTGAGACTGGAATGAGAGAGTATTATCAAGTATGACACCCAAACTCTTAACCTGAGGGGAGGGAAGGGTGGGAGAATTTTTAATGTTAATGGAAAAACTGTGGGATTTGGTTAAGATAGATGGTGTACCAACAAGTAAAACTTCAGTTTTATTACTGTTAAGTTTGAGAAAATTGGAGGAGAACCAGGATCTAATCTCTCTCTATTATTTTATTTTTTGCTTTTAAATTAAACACAACATGCTTATACAGATTCAACTGAGGACAATTACTACATTTAGCATTTGTGAACTTATCAGCATGAAAAAAAAAGAAAAAGAAGGAGAAAAAAGAGGAAGAAAAAATTATAACAATATTTGTCACGGTTCTGGGTCAGTATTGACCCAGAATTCTGAGTTCTGGTCTATTTTTGAATGAATGTTTTGTTTCTCTGGTGTTTTGATGATGATGATGATGACGATTATTATTGTTTGAGTTCTATGTGTTATATTCAGTCTGCCTCTGAGGCTGCGTCTGTGTCTCTGTCTGTCTATGGTGTCACTCCGTCTGTTTGTGAATCTGTCTGTTTAGTTCAGCGTCTTGTCTCGTTCCCTGTGTCTGAGTTTCCTGTTTTATTGTGAAGGTCTGTGTCTTATGTGAGTGTGCTCAGTTTACGTTTCCCCTGTCTCGTCAGCTGTGATTTCTCCCAGGTGTGTTCCCCCTCCTGTCTCTCATCCCTTGATTACTGCCGTGTGTATATAAGCCCTGTGTTTCCTTTGTTCTCTGTCGCGTCGTTAACGTCTGTTCACCCTTAACTTGCTGTGTGTTCATGATTTCCAGTCCTCCAGCACCTCAGTTTAGAGTTTTGTTTTGCTTTTGTAAGTTTTATTTTATGTTGAAGTTATGTCCAGCAATAAAGCTGCATTTTCAGTTTAAAACTCGTTTCCAAAGAGTCCTGCATTTTGGGTCCACCACTCCTGCCTGCCTGCCACACAGCCAACCATGACAATATTAACTAAATAAGGAGTAAAATAACATAAGAAAATTCACGCGGAGTGTGAGACATGAATTATGATCAGTTAATTTTTAAGAATTCTAGAAATGGCTGCCAAATCATACAAAAACTCGCCAGTTTCCCTTTTCTATCAAATCTTATTTGTTCCACCCTGGCCACAGACACCATCTCATTAAGCCACCTTTTAAAACACGGGGCCGAAGAAGACCGCCACTGTAAAAGAATAAGTTTCTTTGCAGCCAGCATACCCATTGTAATTATCTGTTTCTGTGAAAAGGAAAAAGATTAGATTGATGCAAATGATCCAAGTATAGCCAGTGTACCATCAAGTGGTACTTTTTTCCTAAATTGGTTTGAACACCACGTAAAATCTGGCTCCAAAAAGCTTTCAAGACAGGGCAATGCCAAAATAGATGTGCAAGGGAACCTTCACCGATATTACATCTATCACATAAGGGGGATACAGAATTATAGATCCAGTTAAGTTTAAGTTTAGAAAAATGTAATCTGTGAATGACTTTAAACTGGATTTGTTTATATCTGGCATTTATTGAGCCTTTCTGAATGTTGGACAAACAGTTTGACCATTGGTCCTCAGACAGAGGAACACCAAGGTCTTCAGCCCATGTATTCTTAATTCAATCAGAATCAACTGGAATTGTAAAGCACTTGATAAACTGAAATATCAGATGTTTAAAATCTGCTTTCCGAATTATATCAAAGTAAGTATGACTTGATGGCTTCAGTGGAAAGTCTGAAAAGTTTCGTTGAACAAAATTCCTTATTTGAAGATAAAGAAAAAAAATGTGATTGACGTAACTGAAACTTTTGTTGAAGTTGAAGGAAAGACACAAATTTGTCATCTATATACAAGTCCTCAATGCATTTCAGTCCCTTTCCCCCCCATTCTAAAAACACCCTATCCATTTTACCTGGTTTAAACAAGTAGTTATGTATTATTGGCATTCTTACTGAAAAGGCAGGTAGTTTAAGAGATTTCCTAATTTGACTTAATATCTTTAAGGAGTGTTTGACAACAAAATTACGACTGATCAAATTATTAGAAGAACCCGTGTTAGAAAACAATAAGACCGGTAATGAGGCTTCAGATACTGTTGCTGCCTCTACCTGGAGCCAGATTGGAAGCTTATCATAACAATAATCAGTAGGCGAACCCCACTGCTAGTGCAATAGAGCTCTTGAATTTGCTGCCCAGTAATAATGTCTAAACACAGGGAGACCTTAACCCCCACTGGAAGTATTTTTTTGAAGATGAGCCTCGGATATCCGAGGGGGTTTTCCTGCCCAAATGAATGAAAGAATCAATGAATCAAGCTGCTTAAAAACTTTAAGTGGCAAATAAATAGGAAGGTTTTGAAAAAGATATAAAAATCGTGGCAAAGACACCATTCTAACTGCATTTATTCGACCAATCAGAGACAGAGGAAGCAGTTTCCATTTTCTAATATCGTCTTTGAGCTTGTCCAGCATTTCCAAGAAATTCAATTTATAGAGGAGTTTGGGATTTTTAGAGAGCTTAAGGCCAAGATGGGTAAAAGATGTAGTCACTAATTTGAATGGGAGTGAACTGAGAAATTTTGGGCATAGATTATCTGTTATTGGCATAAATTCAGATTTGTCCCAATTGATCATATATCCTGATAATTTCCCAAAGTATTTAATACAGTTTAAAATATTAGGGAATTAAATTTCTGGTTCGGAAAGGCAGATCAATAAATCATCTGCATACATATTAACAAGACTTTCAACATTCCCAAATTTAACTCCCTGTATACCTGGGTGGTTTCTTATGTTAATGGCAAGGGGCTCCAGAGCTATATCCAAAAGAAGCGGTGAGAGGGGATCCCCCTGTCTCACTCCGCGTTGTAATTGAAAGGGGGCGCATTTATCTTCGTTAGTGAGAATGCAGGACACCGGACACAGATAAATCATTTTAATCCAATCCCTAAAATATTCCCCAAAACCAAATTGTTTTAGAGTCTCAAATATATAAGGCCATTCAATCTGATCAAACGCTTTTTGGGCATCCAGAGAAAGTACTGCTGTTTTAGCCTCTACCAGGATCTAATCTCAGTAAGACAGTTTGAGAGGGAGGTAGGTGGGAGGGATGAATTGGGTTTAGAAGAAATGTAGAACTGGGTGTCATCAGCATAACAATGAAAATTTATATTATATTTTCGGAATATATGACCAAGAGGGAGCATATAAATAATGAATAAAAGGGGCCCTAATACTGAACCCTGGGGCACACAAGCAGAAACAGGATGGAGACTTGAAGAATGGGATTTAAATTGGATAAACTGAGTGCGGTCTGAGAGATATGAGGTGAACCAGGCAAGGGGTGTGTGACTAATGCCAATGGATACTAACCGGTTCAGGAGAATATTGTGAGAAATGGTATCAAACGCCGCACTAAGATCAAGAAGGATGAGAATGGATAGGAGACCAGAATCAGCTGCCATCAGAAGGTCATTGGTAATCCTTAACAGAGCAGTTTCTGTGCTATGATTGGGGCGGAAACCAGATTGAAATTGTTCATAGAGATTATGGTCATTGAGATGTAAATGAAGCTGGGAGGCGACAACTTTTTCAATAATTTTTGAAATAAAGGGGAGATTTGATATAGGGTGAAGATTATCAAAGTTATTGGGGTCTGCACCAGGCTTTTTGAGAATTGGAATAACAGAAGCATTTTTCAGAGATGAAGGAACTATTCCAGTGTTCAGGGAGGAATGAATAATATTGGTTATGAGAGGTGCTAACGAGGGAAGACAGGCTTTAACTAACGCAGTGGGGAGAGGGTCAAGTTGACAGGTGGATGACTTAGATTTTTTAATAAGATTAGATACATCAGTTATGGAGGGAAGAGTAAAGCTTGAAAATAACTGACAGGAAGACAGTGGGGGAAACAGGAAGTCTACTTCAGAGTCGGAAGCTCCTAAAGAATTAAGTTGACGGTGAATATCTGAGATTTTACAAGTGAAAAAAGACATAAGAGAATTGCAAAAATCAACAGAATACATGTGGGAGGGGAATGTGTCTGGAGGTTTTGTAATTTTACTGAACAATGAAAAGAGAGATCTGGAGTTACCTTCATAAGAACTAATTAAATCAGAGTAGTAAGCAGATTTGGCTGAGGCAATGTAGTCCTTATAGAACAAAACATGATCATTGTACATTTCTTTATGTACAGTAAGTCCGGTTTTCTTGAATAGACGTTCGAATTGGCGTCCTTTAGCTTGAAGGCGATGTCCGGGTAGAAGTATAGAGCCACAGGTGGAGAGAACAGCCAGGCAAAAACGGAGCCGCAAAAGATCCGTAGCAGAGTACTGGAGAAGAGCTGTCGTCGGGTGATGAATGATGGATAAAAAACCCCAGGTGAGCACGAGCCACACCAACACCCTGTGGATCCGCATCTTAATTCTGGGGGGTGATTTTAATTTCTATTTGGATGCGGTATTAGATCATTCATCCTCCAAACCTGCTACTCTTAATAAATCTGCAACTTATGTAAAGTCCTTTCTTGAAGATTATAACCTCATAAGAGAACTAGCTAACACTGCTGAAAGGACCAGTCACTGGCTATGACTAAAAGGGCTGACATCACTTGGGCAGCTAAGGCAGTCAGCTAACCGCGAGAGAAAAGAAATAATATACCCTTCTCCCCTCTGCCCTTCTTCCCTTTTCTGGGAGGCAGTGGGGAGGTAGAGCGTACAGCCCGATCCGGCGGGGAGGTGTGGGAAGCCAAATCGGGCGCCCCCCTTCCGGCTCTCCTCTCTGCTCTGTCCTATCTTGTCCCTTTTGTCTTACTTCTCTCTATCACCTTTTCTATCCCTTTGAAGAAGTGAGACTCCATAAATGCTAAAGAGGTAAGTATTATTTCTCAGTTGCAGTGAATAGATAGAATAAACTGTAGAAAACTAAACAGAAGAAAGAAGAAGAAATAATAATTTAACATAAACCAGTGACACACTCCGGGGCCTGATCAACCCTGGCAGGGCCTCCTTGGATGAGGGTGTCTAGTGATAATGGCCAAATCCCCTGATGAATCCAAGGTCCACTACTGACAATGTGTCCCAAAATTTAAAATAATAATCTAGATCAGATTTCTAATCCCTAAACCTAACCAAGGAAACTAGCCTGGGTAAAAGACCGAAAGTTGAGGCACACAACGATGTGTGCTGCTGGTAAAGTTTCTGGGCTGCCTCATAACAGCCATTCCTCAAGAGTCTCTCCATCTAAAGCAGTGCATTATCAGGGACTGTAACATCTAGTCCTTTTTACTGAATCTCACAGATCCCTATTCTTTCTTCTCACATGTACACCACACCTACACTAGAATAGATATTTTTTTATTGACAATCTACTAATTAATAATATTAGATTCCGCAGCTATGAAAGTATTACTGTCTCTGATCATGCCCCCCTTTTGCTTAAAATAGCTTTTCATTGCTGCGACTTTGTGAGAAAGCTCTGGAGATTGGATCCATTGCTGATCATGGATGAACAATTTGTTTCTAATATTGGCGACTTTTTAATATTATCTTTACCCCCAACCACGTTGTGCCTGAATGTCTTATTGCTATGGATGAGGAAAAAGGATTTGATAGGGTGGAGTGGGGATATTTGTTTTTTACTGCATAGAGTTTCACTGTATGCTGATGACCTTCTTCTATTTCTTTCCAACCCGCTTACCTCCTCTACCTAGTAATAATAGAGTTGTCCAGCAGTCTCTTAGAATCTGGTCTCAGGTTAGAAAGTGTCTAGGTCTCCGGGCTTTCTCACTTCAAAGCCCAGTCGCAGCAAACCACCTATTTGTTCCTTCAATAACAGATAAAGCTTTTCATATCTGGCATAGAAAAGGCCTGAAATCTTTTGCAGACATATATGTAGATGGACAATTTGCAAGTTTCTCTCAAATATCCACCAAATTTTGCATTGCTGCTGCTGCTCAGTTTTCTCGTTTCTTACAGGTTAGACACTACATGCAGACTATGACAGCACAATTCCCCCAAATACATTAAACTTTTCAGTACTGCTGGCCAGGCGAGCTATTTTGCTTAAGTGGAAAGACTCTTCTCCCCGCTGACATGCGCAATGGCTAAAAGATATAATGTCCTGTATAGATTTAGAAAAAAAATAGATAAACAGTTCATGGGTCAAAGAACAAATTTTAGAAACTGTGGTCCCCTTTTCTGGACTTCTTTGAAAGACACCCCCCCCCCCCCCCCCCCCACCTTGTTTGTTTATTTTGTTTTGTTTTTTTGTAACTTGGTTTGTTCAGTTGTCTGTTTTTGGGTTTTTTTTGTTTTGTTGTTGGTGTGTGTGTGCTTGGTTTAGTTGGGCAGCAGGCTACCAGTTATTTGTTGTTTAATGGTCGGGTGGGAACAAGAATGTGAAAATTTTGAAGTACTTTGTATTATACGTTGCACTGAAACCTTTGTCTAATAAAAAGACTTTTGAAAGAAAACTACTTTTTAATGCCAATTTACACACAATATAAAAACTTCAGCAAGAGTTTCAGCTGTTAATTAAGAAAGCATGCCAAAAAAAATAGTTTAGACTTCAGAAACTGAAGAACCGTTGATGCTCAAAAAGCAGGAGATGTATGTACAGAAAGATCACAGAATGTGATAGTGCCAAGAACTGGAGTGAGAAGTATCATTAGGAAATTCAAAGAGCCACACAATACAGAATAAGTCTGGCAGAGGAAGCAAAAGTTTTCAAATACTGTGAGGTTTATTGTAAACTACAACAAATGACTGCAGGTTGTTATCTAGCAAAAGGGTTATATAACTGACTATTAACAACATTAGGGCTAATAATCTTGACCCTTGTAGTTTGTGGAGTAATTTTGTTTCTATGTGCAAAGTAAATTATTTTAGCATAAAAATAATTTTAAAAAAAAGAAAAAAAAACCCTGCTTTTTGGAAAACAATCCTTGCTCTGTTTAGCAGTATTTAGGAAAAAGGCTAATAGTTCTGTCTTTATAGATAAAATAGATAAAATCTTTTTTTTTTTTTTTTTTTACAATTTGAGTTGCTGGTTATGGTTGTACACAGCAGTCAATCAGACAAAACGGACACCATGACACACCTAAAGTTACAGATCTCATTTGTATGATGAACGAGTAAGTTTGATCCTCCCTTCACTGATGATCACTAATTCTACCTCATTTGCTGTAGTTGTTTGTGAAAATATATGAATACAAACAGGGAACTAAAGCAAAAGAAAAAAAAGTCTCATTATGGTGTTGATCAATAATATGTTACCATGAGCTTTGATCATGATGTCATATTATGGATTCCAATTATGTGTTTTCCAAATCCTTAAAATATTTGGTATCTTTCATTGAATGTGTAAAATCATTTATTCTTTTCTTTAGCTTTTCGCTATCAGAGCAACACACGTTAATAAACTGATCCTTCCCTCTCATTCAGGGTCTTTTCTGCATGATGTACATTTCCTGCACATCGTCTAGTTATCCCAATGTTTCTAAATGTTTCTGTTTGTTTGTTCTGTTTTTAACTTCCTTGTTGCCTTGACTAAGACTAACTGGTCCATTAAGTGACATGATCATCTAAACCTCTAACAAAATACAGTAAAATGTAGAAAAACAAAGTAAAAAGAGGTGAGCAGGTTACACACTGAGCAGCAGCTGTTGCAGTATGTGCAGGACATGAAGATGTTCTCACCTTCAGTATGGAATTCTGTCTTAAATAGGATCTTCATCAATCAGATGAAATGATTTAGTGAGGTAAGGATTTTTTTAAACAGTCAGATATGGGTGGATGAATATCCAAAAACAGACTCAACAAAAGGCGACACATTTATTTGGGCTCAAAATGTTCATGAAGCAAGACATAAACTCCAATTGGAGCACACGAAACTACTGAAATGTAGGTAGGACCACAGTCTGAGTTTGTAAGAGGGGTTAAAAGGGAAAGATACCACAGGGTAGCTTAACTCAAGCTTCGTCATTTAGTGTAAAATGTGAATAGTTATCACAAAACAAAAGTGAATACTTACAGAGCTTCACAAACACCACAAACATCACCAGACATTTTAGAAATGTGTGTTATTTGATATGAAATAACTGTGAGGACTACAATTGTGTTCATAGATGAGAGTCCATGTCAATAAAGCCTGGCAGACATTTTAATAGGAATTTTATCTACATCAAAATTACAAACAAGAAAAAGATTGATGCTACCCAAATATGAATAGAGATAGTCTTCCAAATGAAGGTAGCATTTCTGAACAGATGTTTTAGCCAGTTAATCTTAAATGTACTAATTAAAGTATGGAAAATAGCCCACCATTTTCATAAGGATTCATAACAACTGTTTTTCATAAGAACAGTGCCCTCGTTTTCCATATGAAGTTGAAGAGCAATTTGTCTGTCTTTTTTAAGAGTTTATTACAAAGGTGTAAAGCTAATGTTGTGTAAGTGAGATGAGATATTCCTTCTGCTTTAGTTATCAATACCCTTCTTCTCAGTGATCTCGTAAAAACCATTTATTGGATTTTGTTTTTAATTATTTTTAATTATTTTTTATTTTATTTTATTATTTTAATTATATCAGATCACCGCTCCATCCTGCTCCTGCCCGCCTGCAGGCAGAAGCTGAAACAGGAAGCTCCAACCCTGAGGGCGGTGCACCGTTGGTCGGACCAATCGGAGTCTACGCTGCGGGACTGTTTTGATCACGCGGACTGGGAAATGTTTCACGTGGCTGCTAATGACATCGATGAGTACACAGACTCAGTCTGCGGATTTATCAGAAAATGCGTGGAAGATGTCGTCCCATCCAGAACAATAAAATCCTTCCCAAATCAAAAACCGTGGATTAACGGAGATGTTCACACGGCACTGGCGGCATGGAGCACCGCTTTTGCCTCCGCGAACACATCGGACTACAAACATGCGCATTACCAACTCCGGAAGACGATCAAAGCAACCAAACGTGAGTACAGGAACAGGGTGGAACAACAGTTTGACAACCCTCGGAGTATGTGGCAGGGACTAAACACAATCACAGACTTTAGAGGGAAAACCAGCACACCGCAGACCACGGCCTCTCTGTGTGAGGATCTAAACGTATTCTACGCTAGATTCGACACAGCGAACACCATGAGACCGGACAGTGTGCGCACCGCGGATGACGTCAGTGCGCACACTGTGTCTGAGGAGGATGTGCGGAAGTGCTTCAGGAAGGTGAACGGACTCAAAGCTACTGGTCCGGACGGGATTCCCGGCCGCGTCCTCAAGTCATGCGCGGCTCAGCTGGCTGGAGTGTTTACACACATCTTCAACCTTTCCTCTCTCTGTCTGTAGTCCCAGCCTGCTTCAAAATGGCCACCATCGTCCCTGTACCCATATCCTCCACCATCTCCTCATTGAACGACTGGCGACCCGTAGCCCTGACCCCCATCGTGAGCAAATGCTTCGAGAAGCTGGTCAGGGACTTCATCTGCTCTGCACTACCCAACTCACTGGACCCTCTACAATTCGCATATGGCCGCAACAGGTCCACTGATGATGCCATAGCCCTGACACTACATACTGCCCTGTCACACCTGGAGAAGAGAGACACGTATGTGAGAATGCTGTTTGTAGATTATAGGTCAGCATTCAATACCATCGTTCCCTCGAAGCTGGACAGGACACTGCAGGATCTAGGACTGAGCAGCTCCCTCTGCAGCTGGATCCTTAACTTCCTGTCTGACAGACGCCAAGTTGTCAGGTTGGGCAGCATCACCTCATCCCCCGTCACAATGAACACTGGTGCTCCACAGGGGTGTGTACTGAGCCCTCTCCTGTACTCACTCTACACCTACGACTGCACGGCCACTAGAAACTCCAACATCATTGTGAAGTTTGCGGACGACACTACAGTGGTGGGTCTTATCACCAAATCTGATGAGACGGCCTACAGGGAGGAGGTCAGTGCCCTGACCCACTGGTGTCAAGACAACCATCTCAACGTCACAAAGACAAAGGAGTTGATAGTGGACTTCCGGAGGTGCAGAGAAGTACACACACCCATCACCATCAACGGCGCTGCTGTGGAGAGAGTGAGCAGCTTCCGCTTCCTTGTTGTACATCTGGCTGAGGATCTTACGTGGTCAGGACACATAAACAAAACAGTGAAGAAGGCGCAGCAGCGCCTCTTCTTTCTCAGGAGACTGAAAAGATTCGGCATGAGCCCCTGCATCCTCAGGACCTTCTATCGCTGTGCCATTGAGAGCATCCTCACTGGATGCATCACCACCTGGTATGGCAACAGCACCGCTTACAACCGCAAAGCTCTCCTGAGAGTAGTGCGGTGTTCTGAACGGATAATTGGAGGTGAGCTTCCCTCCCTCCAGGACATCTACAGGAAGCGGTGCCTGAGGAAAGCGGGGAGGATCATCAAGGACTCCAGTCACCCCAGCCATAAACTCTTCAGACTACTTTCATCAGGAAGGAGGTTCTGCAGTATCCGGACCCGTACCAGCAGGCTGAGAGACAGCTTTTTCCACCACGCCATCAGACTGCTGAACACTTCATAGACACCTCACCTTCACTTACCAGAACTTCAACATTATGCACTCCATACTGTATATAATTGCCAGTTGGTTTGCACAATATCCAACTGCCAACCTCTGTATATTTTATTTTATTGTTAATTCTATTTAATTTTTAAAATATGTATACACACACACACACACACACACACACGTAGATATACATATTTAGTATACACATTCAGTAATGCGCATACACTCTTATAAATATATATACATATTTATTCATATAATTCTCAGATTTAGCCATTCTTATATTTTGCTTGTTCTTATGTTATTGTATTTTCGCACACCTCTGTTGCTTGTGAAGCTCGCACACAAGAATTTCACTCGCATGTACTGTACCAGTGTACCTGCACATGTGATGTGACAATAAAAGTGATTTGATTTATTTCTAAAGGACTACAATTTTGATTCATTCTTTTTTCTTGATCCTTAGTGATTAATATTCCTAAATATGGAACCTTTTTTTTAATTGGGATATCACAAAGATCAGCTTTGGAGCAATGTTTAATGGTCATGAGTTCACATTTTTTGATTTTCAGGTATAGTCCAGAAGGCAATTGAGATTTGAGCTTCAATTTTCAAAAACAAAGTGGTGTCGTCTGCTAGCTGAGCTACAATTAACTATCGACCAGTGAAAGAGGTACAGTTTACATCGCTTGATTCTATCTGGTCTGACAAAAGTTGAGCCACTAACAGGAAGAGGTACAGGGAACATGGGGCAGCCCCGTCTAATTCCCCAATGCAATCTAAATCTTGGGGATGTACCACCCATTAGTTTAATACAGCTATTACTATTTTTGACTGCTGTCTGCCAAACTACCAAAGCCAAATTTGTTTAAAAGTTGAAAAATAAAATGATGCTCCACTGTATCAAAGGCTTTGTAGAAGTCTTCAAATAGAATAAACCGATGACTTAGACTTAGAATTAGTTCTTGATGGTTCAAAATATCTAAACTAGTCTGACATTGTTTATGTGTCAGAGCAAGGATTTTGTAGTCATTGTTGAGAAAACAAATTGGACACCAATTGTCGATCAATAAACAATCTTTGTTAGGTTTAGGAACCTGTATAGTCAGCCTTTGAGTCATTTTCGAAACCTTCCGTGAAGATTTCATAAAAGGCACCAACTCGTTAGGAAAGGCTTTGTAAAATTCAGAAGTCAAACTATCAATACTTGCTGATTTATTACTTTTTAACAGATCAATTGCATTTTTTTTTCATCTCCTCCAGTGAGATGGTTTTATCACATAATTCAAAATCTACTTGACTGATGGGTTAAACTGATAGTGATTTCATGATGCTTGGCAAAACGGATTTTTGTAGAAATTGCTACAGTAGTTGTAGTAGTATGTTGTAATCCTCAGTAATAACCCCATTTATGTTTAGCATATTAAATATTGTTAGTACTGGAGTGATTTTTTTTTAAAGTTGAGGAAATAGTGTGAGTTTTGTTCTCATTCTTTGAGTTATTCAGATCCGAACCTAATAAAGGCTCCCATTGCTTTATGGAGTAATGTGCTCATTTGTTTATTAGATAATTGGGTTGTCATGTTTCCTTGAGTGGTTAACGGGCTAACCGCGCTAACGCGTTGGCGCCGTCCAGCCCCATGCACGGGGCAATCTGCGGTAACTCGTTAACGGAGATTTGCCACATTAATGCAGTTATGCTGTTAACGTTAACGAGATTAACGCTGACAGCACTAATTAATATGCGTTTTACTGTCTTTATGGTGCTAACTTAAAGTTACTGTGGGAAGTTAGCGTATATGGTAGTAAAGTGGTTACTATTTAACTATGTTATGACAGAGATATTAGCTTCTGTCATGAGTAATTAAGTTGCTAGTTAATTAAGTTACCAGTAAAAGGGTTCATTGCAGCTGCAGATTCCCAGTATCCACCTGGGGTCGCTGTGTGGAGGTACATGCATTTAGAGGCTTGCTACACTATATATTTATACCTTTTAAATTTGTTCAAGGGACTTTCACTTTGGTTAGCTAAACAGTTAATATTTTGTTGAAGAAAAAAAAGAAAAACAAACAAAACACCTGGATCACCTGTATGGAGATAAAAAAAAAAAAAAAAAACAGAAGAGAAAACAAACAAAAAAGAGCAACATAACAAATACAACACCATCATACTAAACTAGCTAACAGTAGATAACAGTAGATACTAAATATTACATGTTATTGTGCAGCACGCAAGATCGACAGCGCACAATGTGCTTTGAGGTAGCAGCCGAGAAAGGTGTAGTTTGTGTCTGTAAACACCCGTGTGTACACCTGTGTGGATCAGCACGCTTGTATTCAAAAGGTTTCTCCATGTAACGCTCTGCTAGGGATTGTGGGGTGCCATAGCCCCGTCCCCCAGGGCATGAAGCAGGTATGGAGGAGATCCAGGCCCCAGACATCCAGAGGCCCCAGAGTACGAGAACCCAAGGAGGACCACCACAGGGGCAACCGTGCCACCCTCCTGGGAAGAGCTGAGGAGAGCCCCAAACGAGAGGTCACCCAGCAGCCACGGAGCAGAGGCCAGAGGGGGTTGCAGTGACGTGCCCACGGGCTCTGCCGGCAGCCAGCTCTGCCAGAGAGGACCGAGCCTCAGGCCAGAGGCCAGAAGCCTGAGGGCACCTCAGCTCCCGGAAGGGGCCCAGCCGGGCCACAGGCGCCAGGCCCCGCCAATTGGCCATCAGGAGTGAGTCGGTACATACATGAGCGCCCAGCCCCAGACACCAAGAACCACCAACACACCAACGTCTGAGGGCATCAGCCACAGGCAGGGAGTGTGGTGAGGGGAGATAGGCCTCCATACCTCAGAAAGCCTGAGATTTTCCCAGAGAGGTGGAGTCTAAGACCCAACCTGACATATAGACACAGACGAACAGGTGCACGCAGACACAAACACGCATTCCCACCCCCATATACACAAACAAATACTCGGCACTCACCCGACGTGGAGACAGACACAAATAGACACTGTACACACAATCACACTCCCCAAACATACTCTATATCCCAGGTCCGGGTACCCCTGCCCCCAGAGGGGCAAACCGTACCCGGACCCAGGAGATGTAACCCTTCTCTCTGGGGTGGAGGAAAGCAGACCGCCTCCTTATCTGCAGTAGCAGGGAGGCCCCGCATTCCAGACCCCAATCTGACGGCCAGCACCTCCTCCCAGCCCCCCAGCCCCGACGGTTAACAGAACCGGGGTGAGTGAAGACCCCAAACCTCTCTCCGCTCGCTCATATGTAGTGTTGCTGCGTGTTGTTCTAAAGTGCATTTAAAACACAGGAGGGCATGGTGCTTCCTGCCAGAGAGCAGCACGGC
Source organism: Pelmatolapia mariae (assembly GCF_036321145.2). Lineage (NCBI taxonomy): Eukaryota > Metazoa > Chordata > Actinopteri > Cichliformes > Cichlidae > Pelmatolapia > Pelmatolapia mariae. The sequence goes on along the minus strand of NC_086245.2, from coordinate 33,543,898 downwards.
TCCTCCCGAAAACCCTCAGTGTCTATATGCATTTAAAATTGAGGGTGGGGCACCAGCGCCAGAGGTGGGTTTGAATACACAGACCATCCTCTGGACGCTGTATAACGTGCCCAACCCCAAGGCCCTATATGTATGTGTTATGTGAGAGTGTGAGTAATGTGAATGTCTAGGTTGTGGAATAAAATTGAGGCACAGGCTGCCAGAAGGGGACAGAGGGGGAGTGCCTCCTCTGCACCCTGGACCCCAAGCCCTGCGTGTGTGTGTGTGTGGGTGTGGTGGAGCGGAAGGAGGGAGGCAGCTGAGGATGGGGAGGGAAGAAAGGGAGGGGCAAGCGGCCCCTCCTTGGGGCCAGCTCCCCCACTGACCCCAGTAGGCACCCCATCACACTCTGGAACCCACCAGGGCAAAGGGGCCCAGGCCCATCTGGACCGAGGCCCACAGCAGAACCGCCCCGCCCCACAGAGTCCGGGGCAACCCACCTGACCGCACCGCAGAGAGAACTGCACCCACCCCATCATCCAATCATCTCCCAGACTACACAAAACAATAGACACACAGGTTGAGTTCATTCTCCACCTCTCCTATATCTCTCCCCACCTGCAGAGTGAGCTCGTGTAGAGAGTAGACCTCCTGCAAAGATGTAACAGCCTCCCCACCAATTAGAGAGCCCTCCAGTTGGGCCGATGCACCACAGGTCCCCCGCACCGGGGCTGAGCCCCCATGCACCCACCTGCCCACAACCCCGGCGACACAACAACCAGGACCCAAGCCCCCTAGGCCCAGCCAGAACCCCAGCCCGGGGGCGGAGCACCCCCAGACCCCCAAGCATCCACGTCCGTCCCGGACCCACCCAGGGGCAGCCAGGCTGCCAGGCCAGTAACCAACGTCTGCCAGCACAGACCCTCCCCCATCTCCGTTGTACGCAGCCACGAGGAAAACACCATATACGAGCCACCAGAGCCCCTAACCAGGTCATGGCCACAACCCCTGGGTTAGGCCCTCCAGGGAAAACGTCACTAGGGACTCCCCAGATGCCCTAAGGTCGTCCCTACCCCCATATCAACCACAATAGCGAAGGCAGGACCAAACCACGACCCCCCACCCCCACTAGGTGATGAAGCCGGTCAAAGGAGCCCAGAGGGATTGATCAAATGTGATGGTAGAGGCTGTATCAAGACTAATGTGATCTATTAGATGGTTTTTATATTGGTTAGAATTAAGATTATTTATATTTTTCCAGTTAATGAGGACCCTCCCCAGAGTTCCCTCCCCAGACGACTTAACGCCCACTCACATCCTGGGCCATCGGCCCCCTAGGAAATCGCATGATAAGGTGGGGCCAGGTTTCACAATGAGCTCACCTGAAACCCTGGTTGATTGGGACCCACACCCATTTTCACACCTTGGCTCAGGTGATTAGAGGATCATCGGGGGGTCCTTTTGTCCCTCTTTGGGGGGATACTCCCACTGGGTTTAAATCTGGGACTCTCCGCCATTTGACCTTAGAACTGAAGAAGCTTCTCGGATGAGAGGTGAAACGTCTTCAAGCAACTTAAAGAAGTCCAGACGCTTTTCTTTGCAAGCTCCTTTGACTACGATGACCTGGATGATTGAGAACCTTCACAGACACGTTAATGAGGCCGTTTTTCTTGGCAATGCATAGGGCCGTAAAAACAATGTGGGCTGTGTTTATTTCTGCAGTGACCTCATCCAAGTTGCCCAGCAAACACACTAAAGGGGAGGCTGGAATGTTACATTTCAGACATTTCGATAAGTCTTCACATATCTTGCGCCAAAACTTCTGAACTGGTGGACAGAACCAAAGAGCGTGGATATAATTGTCCGGTGTATTTGCTTGACAGTGTGAGCAGCTGTTGGAAGACGTATAGCCCATCTTGAACATCCTATGACCAGTATAGTGCACTCTATGTAATATTTTGTATTGTATTAATTGCAAACTGGGATTTCTGATCCATTGAAAGGTTTTTAAGCATATCTGAGGCCAAAGGTTTTGGTCTAAGTTAACTGATAAATCCACTTCCCATTTTGCAATAGGAAGGGATATTGATTCATCTGTTTTAGAAAGTGTTCTGTATATTTTAGACAATAATTTGGGGGTTTTTAGATTAAAAAATTGTACCACACTTGGTGGTGTTTGTAATTCAGCTTCACTGGGATTAAATTTCTTTTTTACTATGGATTTAATTTGTTGATATTCCAAAAATCTTTTCTTGTTGATCCCATATTGTATAACTAGTCTGTCAAATGAAATAAAGTATGTTCCTTCCAATATATGTTCCAAGTATTTAATTCCTTTACCACTCCAATCTGGCAAGTTGATCATATTATTGTTTTGTAATATGTCCGGATTGTTCCAGATAGGTGTACGTTTGCATGGGATTAATGAAGACTGTCAACTTCAGAAACTCCCACCATGCTGTCAGAGAAGAGCTGATGTTGATGCTTTTAAAGCATTCATGTCGTTGGATGTTTGAGCTGATAAATGGTAGGTCTGAAATTTCTAGATTATTACATAGTGCCTGTTCTACATCTATCCAGGGTTTATCTAAGAAGGTGTGTTTTAACCATCTAGAGATGAACTGAAGCGTGTTGGCTAAAAAGCAGTGATTAAAGTTAGGCAGATCCTCCTTTATCCTTGGTCCTTTGCAATGTTTTTAAGCTGATACGCAGGGGTTTGTCTTTCCAAAGGAATTTAGAAATATACGAGTCTAGAGATCTGAACCAATCTTGTGATGGCTTACTAATAATAAACTAATAGTTTATTTTTGGCAAGACCATCATTTTTATTGTGGTGACCCTTCCCATGAGTGATATGGGTAAAGATTTCCATCTAGCCAGATCGCCTTCTACTGTCTTTAAAAGTGGGATGTGGTTTAATTTAGTTAATTCTGCAAGCTTAGGAGAGATATTGATACCTAATATTTCCAGATTGCAGTCGGGTAGATGAAGAATTATGGAGGGAGCAATTAATTGAAAGGACTGTAGATTTTGACCAGTTGATTGAATAATCTGAGACTCTTGAGAAAGAGTTTATCAATGCAATCACCCCAGAGATATTGGTTTGTGAGTTTTGGAGAAAAAGTAACACATCATCCGCATAAAGGCTGATTTTATGTTCAACATTCTTATATTTTATGCCCTTAATTACTGTATTCTGTCTAATTGCTGCTGCTGGTGGTTCAATAAAAATTGCAAACAGTGAAGGGGAGAGTGGGCATCCCTGCCTGGTGCCCCTCAGGAGACAGAAGCTGGAGGATGTTTGGTCATTTGTTCTGACACAAGCTGTTGGGGAATTGTATAATATTTTTAACCAGCTTACGAAAGAGGTTCCAAAACCAAATTTGTGTAAAGTTGCAAATAGAAATTTCCAGTTAACTCTGTCAAACGCCTTTTCTGCATCAAGAGACAATATTATGGTTTCGATGTTTTTACTGTATGAGTAGTCTATCAAATTAAGTAATCTACGTGTATTTGTTGATGAGTGCCGACCTTTTATGAAACCTGTTTGGTCAGGATGAATTAAGAGGGGGGTTATTTTCTCTAATCTCTTTGAGAGAGCTTTGCAGATTATTTTAAGGTCTACACTAATAAGGGATATTGGACGATAGCTTGAGGGATACACAGGGTCTTTGCCTGGTTTTAGTAAGAGACTAATATTTGCAGAGTTCATATTTGATGGAAGTCTGCCATTTTCTTTGATGTCCTGCAACATTCTGTAAAAAATTGGTGCTAGAATCGTCCAGAATTCTTTGTAAAATTCTGCTGGAAAGTCGTCTGGACCTGGAGCCTTATTATTGGGCATACTTATCAGGGCTCCCTGGAGTTCACCTGATGTCAGTGGTGAATCCAGTGCCATTGCTTGAGTGTCTAATAATTTTGGAAGAGTTACGTTGTCGAGAAATTGATCAATTTAGTTTTTAGATGGGTTTATTTGTGGTGTATATAAAGTTTCATAGAAATCCCTAAAAATTTTGTTTATTTTTTTAAGGTCATATATTGTATTCCCAGATAAATCTTTAACAGCACATATGGTTGTTTTTTCTTTATTGATTTTTAACTGGTTAGCTAGAAATTGTCCGGATTTGTTACCGTGTTCAAAATTGTTTCACTTTCTGTGGCTCAGGTGGGTCTGTGTTATGAAAAACACAGAAAAAAACTTAATAGTGTTAAGAATGACATCCCTGGTGTGAGAACTGCACCAAATCAATAGAAAGAAACTGTAATATCAACCAAACAGTGGCTAAACTGCTGTTTTCACCATGAAATTTACAGTAACTTAATAAAAGATAGTGAAAGTCATATAATTTTCTTGACTAAATAAAGTTTACTAATTTGTGTAGCTACTGGGATTTACATTGTAGGCTGTGATTCTTTTTGGATTCTGCCTTTCTGTCTGTATTATATTATAGTCTCGTCAGTCAGCCATGGTCCAGCAAAGTTACTAGTCTGCATAATCACTCCTGTCACAGCAGACGAAGGGGGGCCCATGACAAATTTTCTCCAGAGTCATCACTGTCATTGTGTGGGGCCTTTTACTTAGCCCTGTCACCTGCAATTAATGTCAGTGGTAGAGTGTAATCCACTTGACACTGAGTTTAACTCCATGACAGTCTTTCAGCTGCTATGCTTTCTCTGTCAATGTAGTTCAAAAAATGGGGTTGAGAGATATCAGAGTGATATGTGTGGGGTTTTGTTGTTGTTGGGGTTTCTCTTTTTAATGAATAATGATATGTTCTGCTGTAAACTGCAAAAAGCTGAATTAATTGGAGACAGTTTTACCTAATAATCAAAATGCTTCTGTTAATGACTCAGTGAAGCAAAGAAAACCCTAACTTTTCCTGGCAGAGATACAAAACCACCCAGTCAGAATAATCAGAAGTGTTCAGAAGGTCACCAGTTCTGTGGGGTTTTTTTTTAAATTGAGTGTCCCAGCTTAGGAGTGTTGGTTAGTTTGCCTCAGCTGTGTTGCTTGGTCTGATAAAGGAAAACAAAGGACAAATTAATAAATGGTCTATGTGCTGTGCTAACATAACATCTTTAACAAGGTGTTTTACATTGTCTCTGTCATTCACCCAGTCATACACGCAGTAGCACTGGAGAATTGTTTAAGCATGTGATTTGAAGGTTACACTGGAAAAGATGACTGTCTGACAGAAAGTTGTTAAAACTGCCATTTTCAGTAAGCTCATTTGACCATTTTTTTTCTTGGAGTAAAAGGGGAGGCTCACTTCTTTACGTTGATCTAATCCTATTGAAAATAATGTAATCCTGATATAAAATCACAATGTGAAACTGGAATGTCCCTGTATTCTTGGGTAAAAACAGGTCATTTTTGGGATTTTGCAAGAAATAAGTATTGAACTGTGCAGATAGTGACCAGAGTGAACATACAAAGACTCTCTGCTAATTTTCTCCCCTGATTTCCTCCTTTAATTTAATCTCTCACTCTGGGGATTAATCAGACCATAATTTTTTCATTACTCAATGACTTATCTAATTTTCAGTAACTGTAAGGTGGTCTATATTTTAGCAGTCCAAGCTACACCAGATAAGAACAAATAAAAAGTGAATAAATCAGGCCTGTTGTAAAGCTATATTCTAAGGGCTTAATGCCAGCCAGATTTCATTTTTAGAGGCTAACAGTGCATTGTGCTCCTACATATTTGCACTGCAAGGTAGTGTCTCCACATTATGAGAAATCTTTAATCAGCTTTGGTTGCCTGTGTCTGCTGACTCCAAAAACAGACTGCAAGTAATATCATCCAGGCCCAGGTACCGCTGTTGCTATAGCAATTGTAATTACAAAAGGTTCATTAACTCAAAACAGTTTTGCCAGTTAAAGAGGGTTCACATTAACAAAATTTACATATTGTAGAAAATAACACAATTGGCATGAAACCAAGATCATTAAAATGAGAAGCAACCTAACAAGGAGAAGGAAAGTTATTGGGATTGTTATGAGCAAATGACAAAATAAATGTATGTGGACAAAGGGTTCTACATTATTGTCAATCTGAGGTGGAACACTGTTTAAATTCATATAGTTTAGCCTGACCTCAAGAATGAATAAATCAGAATAAGTCATATTTGCTTTTTAACATGGAGATCAGTTGGAGAAAAAGAGTCTAAATAAATGGCAATGGTATGGTAGCTGTACATCATTTTTTTTTCTCTAATGGTTAAAATTTTATTTTTGAGGAAATTTATGAAGTCATTACTACTTAAGGTTTAAGGAATGCTTGGCTTACCAGAGCCTGGCTACAGTGCTGAAGAGGAACCTAGCTTTATTTTCTTTGATCAGTGATGAATAGTAAGATGTTCTAGCTTCACGGAGGACTTTTTTTGTTTATAGAGCAGAACCATTTTTCCAGGCTAAATGATAATCTTCTAAATTAGTTAGACACCATTTCCTCTCCTATTTACGAGTTATCAGCTTTAAGGTACACGTTTGAGAGTTATACTAGAGAGTCTTCTGATTTCTCATCGGAAGACTGTGATTTCTCGTTCTGATTTTTGCGTTCTTCTGATTTGAAGCTCTCTTTTTCAACAGAGTAGTATCCAGAATTGTACGCAGTGAAGATGTAATACTATTATAAAGATAAATTACCTCTGTGGGAGTATGGTTCAGGTAGTTAACAGTGAAGGAATTATACCCTTAAACTTAGTTAGAACACGTTCAGAAAGACATCTACTGTAATAAAAATGCATTCCATACCACTGTGTAATCCAAGATTGCAAATTTAAATGTTATTTGGAAATGATCAGACAGCAGAGGGTTTTCAGGAAACACTGTTAAATGTTCAGTTTCTATGCCATATGTTAAAACAAGATCTAGAGAGTGATTTAAGTGGTGGGAGGGTTCTTTTTTAAGGGAAGCCAGTCGAGTCTAATAACAGATCAAGTGCCATGTTCAGGCTGTCAGTTTCAGTGGGCAAGGTCAAGCATCAGGCTTTCAAATGAATTAAAACTCTCTCCTTGTCTTCAAAGAATCTGACAGTCAGAGGTGTTGATTTATTTAAACTAACATTGTTTCAACCTGTCCTGTTGTAACCAGGTTTCTGTAAGGATGAGTAAAACAATATGTTGATCAATTATTAATTCCATGTACTAACAGGCACTAAGAAGAGAGACAACTAATGTTTCTTTGAAATGTTTCTTTCTGCAAAGAATGAATCCTTCAGGGTCATGGTGGGGCTAGCACTCATCCCAGTTGTCACTGGCCAAGAAGCAGGGTGTGCTGTGGACAGGCCACCTGTCTACATTCAAATCCTTTCATGGTGAGGTGACAGTGCAAGATACTGCACCACCCTCCCAACTACTACAACACCAAGACTATTTCATAAACTGTCTTAATTAAGTGTTGAGAAAATCTTATTAATTTCCTCCAAGTTACACACACACACACACACACACACACACACACACACACACAAAAGAGGAACATTGTGTTAATGAACACGTTTAAAGACATATAGGATTATTCCTATTACCATGCTATTTTTATTGACAGGCATATTCACATTACATGGTTGGTATGTTAAATGCTGCTTCTTATTACATGTTGTTGTTACACTGTGTTCTGATTGACCATTATAAACTAAGTGGTCATAAAAAAAATCCTCAAAATAAAGGTTTAGCGATGTGTGTTGCATCGCTTAAAAAGTATTGATTTGCAACATTCTGTAGAAAAATAAAAACATAGATTTTAATTTGACCTCTTTTGCTGCCACTTAATTATATCATCATCATCATTATGAAAACTAAACAGTTCTGAATTAGTTCAAGTGGCATAATCAAACACATGCAATTAAGATGTTAAACAGTGCTGCCGAAGGTGTTGATTTAGTGCTTCACATTAGTTTAAAATGGAGGTATTTAATGAATTCTTGTTGGGAGAATATGAGCTTTAGAGAAGTAATTCAGATTCTAAGCACCAGCTAAACCCATCTGCTGATCACTACACTGTAATGAAATGCACCATGGGACTAACAAATTCCCTCATTTCACTGCAGAACACATGAATAAAAATTAACCTTAATATTGAGATTCCATTTATGAAAATTTCTCCATCTAACACACAAAATATTCTGGTTCCAAATGGCCTCTCATTTAGAAAAGAAATAACAGAAAAATATTAAAATTAATAATGAAATTAAAACACAAATAATGAAAACAGTTGTGATTAAAAAAATTATAATTCACTACCCTTGCAGAACATTTTCCAGATAAAAAAAAGAAAATGACTCATTCATGTGAGATGCACTTTAACAAGCAATAGCAATTGTGATCTGTGGTGAATCCATATCGCCACAGACATCTTCATCCGGGCCAGATGGGACCATATGGAGAGGTTGGAGGCCTGCCTTTACATGGGGTCTGTACTGTCATGTTTTTGCTACTTCAGGCAAATTTTAAATTAAAAGAAAACTGACTTTAAAAATTACTAATAAAAGAATAATGAATTTTTCTGCTCAAAGTCTGTCAGATACTGCAACATGGTTAGGACTGAGCTTTTCAGATCAACGCTGTTTATTGTTGCACTACATAAGTAATGGACCTTGAAATACTTGTGGCTGGTAAATGCAGGGTGCCACTGCCCTTCTGGAAACTGGATTATTTTATAGAATTATTATTATTATTATTATGCAATGCATGAAAAAATGGGCCCTGAACTGGCTGCTGTACCATGTGGATGCCACTGTTCTTTTATTGCTCCTTTAAAAGTTGCTTATCACTAGGGTGCACTGTGAACATCTGGCAAAGGCCCCACTCTGCAGGATCTTCAGTTCCTATAGACAAAGCTTCAGTTGCATTCCTAGAAAGACACAGAGACTCTGGGTGTGTTCAAATTCCCGATCTACCAAGGTTGGATATTAAAAAAAAATTGAAACCCCCAAAAATGAAACAAAAAAAAAAAACTAATTTCCAAAAACATTTTTGAATTCCAATTTAAAAAGAAAAAGATTGCTTAAATTTCTTTTTTAAAATACCATTTAAAAATGAGAAGTAAGTCATTGGATTCAAAAATCAAAGATTTATTTCTGATATTTAAAATTACAATTCCACTCCTAATTTTCAAATCAATTTCCTCACTGCATTTCCCTTTGTTCTAAGATCATGGATTAACAGTATATTAGCAGATGTATTAGTTTTGCAATTAACTACACGATTAGCTATAGAATTAGCTAACAGATTAACTATCCAGGTTGCTATCCCTTTTTAGCATTTCCCTCACTCTTCTGGTCCATGCAGAAAAACAATGCAAATTGGCCGTGCAATGTAAGGAGCTCTCCAGTTATAGAAGACACAGGCTGGCTGTCTGGATGTTTTTACGTTGCTGTTTGTGTTGATAGCTTTGCTTTGAAGAATATGAAGGGGCTGCAGTAAAATGAGTACCCCTTCAAAATCTGATGGCTTAGATTGTTGAATATAAAAAAAATCAATGCATTTAAAGCAGGAACTGCAGACCTAGTCATCAAAGTCTGGTAAAATGTAAATATTTGTAGGGTCCTGTTAACAAACACAAAAGCATCACACCACATCTGGCCTTTATAGTTCAGTACACTGTTGAAATTCTAAACTCTGTATAACTGGTATTTTTGCTTAGCAGTAGATTCTCAGTAAATAGATATCACTGATGAATAATAAAGCAATGTAAAACAAATGCAAGGCTCTCATAAGAACACCTTTTAAAAATCATTTTCTTTTTAAAGGTGATTCTTAGTTTTTATACTTACATGGTCCAGTTAATCTCAAATAGGAGAAATTAAAATGCAAACAACAAACATGAGTTTGGGTGTTGAGATGATTTAATTGGTGAAAGAGGTCAATCCAGGGGTGAACTTAGTTAGAACTTAATTGTTAATTCAGTGGTGCTAGTTTCAGTCATTGTGTAGATGTACTGTTTTCAAGGTTGGAGAAACCTGTAGTCAGCTGAGACTGAAGAAGTCACGAAACGAAACGTTTCTCCCACTGAAAACGCTACGTCCAGATGAACAGAATCAACTTTTTGAGAAGAGACAGTGTCAGATTAATCTAGCATATCTGACCTCAAATGTGCTTTCTGACTCCCTCAGAGCACCAAGGTCCATGCAGCCTTTTGTCTCACCAAATGTAAGTACAACATAAGCTATTATCTCTGTTCACCTTAACATTATTTAAACTGTAAAATGATCCCCGCTCTTTCTTTTCTTTTTCTGCCTGTCTCTGCATTTCTCTATCTTTCTCATTCTCTGCCTATTTTTCATACTTTAAGGGGCTACTTTGATGAGGAGCTCATTTTTCTGTACTGATATATGGTATGACAGAGGAGACCCCTGAGAACATCCAGTCCTATACGTAAGCCAGAAGCTACTGTGGAAACAAAATATTCCACTGTGGAGAAGGAAGCCTTAGCCATGAAGTGAGCACTCGAGAAACTCCAACATTATTTACTTGGACGGGAATTTCAGCTGGAAACTGACCACCGAGTACCCACCTGGATCAGATCCACGAAGGACCATAACAGCCGGCTGACACAATGCTGCCTCTCACTGCAGCCTTTTAGATTCACCACCCCACACTGACCAGACAACCAGACAAGTTCAACGTAGTGGCAGATTACCTCTCCAGGAGGGGGATGATGTGACAGAGTTAGGTTCTCATGGACCACAGACAGCAGACATGGATGCATGCACACACAACAGCAATTGGATTCCACGCACTTCGCAATTTGTTGTTGTTGCTGCTTGTCGCTAGGCCAGCCTGTCAGACAAACATGAAGGGGTGACAGTTAACTTTTCTATTGAGCGCTACAGGGGCGGCCAGTATATATTGTCACTTACCTTTCATGAAAAGCCATGAAAAGCCAGTCTCCCTGCGGTCATCCATTACAGAGTTTTGGGGATTAAATAGTGGGTTTTCCCACTTGGGGGGGTCACATGAATTGCATTATTCTTTGGAGGGTTTTCCCCTTATTACTAGACACTGTAAGTTGCCTGTAAATAGTCATAAAATATATATGATTATTATGGAAAATATGGCTGGAAATGAGCAGAGAAAAGTATTGTTTTGTGGGGAAAGACACTTTGATGGATAAATATTATGCCTAGTGGGAGGGGCAATGGTGTATAAAGGTAGGCTATCGGGGCCTACCTGAGAGTCTATGACATGGCTACAGTGAGGGTAACACGTAGCTTTGTATATAGACTATTTTCTTTCTTTTTTTTTGTTTAAGTTACTTGTTTATTCCTTTTTTAAATAGTCCTTTGTGCACATTGGGAAGCAGGCATAATAAATTACACTTTGAGAACCCTTCCTGACTTATCCTTATCTTTCAGGACTCAATGATCCTTCTTCCATCGCACTTGGGGCTCCCCTCTGACCTCTCATCCTGTCTCCTGCTTGCCATAGCATTTGAGATATACCTCATCAATCTCTAGCTGTGAGAGCAGTTCCTTCTTCCGAAAGTATACACTGGAACACCAGATGTCCCAGCTTTACACTCGGACTTGAAAGCAGCCTCAAACCCACATGGGCGTGTGGGTGATTGGTGCACACGCATTTAAGGTTTTGTGAGCAAAGGCAGATGTTATGTGTATTTTTAGATATTTATGAGCACGGAAAGGTTTTTGATAGAGAAAATTCTCGGTTTTGTGAAACTGAACTTAATAAATTGTGCTTAAAGTTTTCAGTATTTCAGATCAGTATTTATTCAGGTTTGTATGTAGGGGTTTGTACCATCAGGTACACAGGGCTGCTTTCCTCATACCTGAGAAACTTTCTCAGTGGAAAGGTGGAAGGGTCAGTTCTTACAAAGTGTTCTTTCGGGTCCACATCGTCTTGGAGATCAACAAATTGCATATGGAGGAGCCCTGCATTCACCCATTGCTCTATTTTCACTTTCCACTTTTCTTTTTGGCACAGAACAGTTTGTTCCTTATTTTTTCCTTCCCTTCTCTGTGTCACTGGTGTTTTTTTCAGCTTTCTCTGGCGCAGTCATCTGTATTTCTTCCTTTCTCTTTTTCTACATTGCCATCTTTCTTCTTCTTTCTATCGTCTTTTTGTGTGTAACTTACTAATTCTCAGCTGTTGCCACTGTGTTTACCGCCTGGAATGCACATAGTTGATTTGCTGAGTTGTATGATGTGGCATGGCTTAACTCGCATCCAACTGGTCTGTGCATATCTTCAGCTGCTGAACCACTACTCTAAAGACCAGAAAAGCTGCACCAGTTAAAACGGAAGCACCCCGTCAGCTTTTAAATCATAACCTTATGTTCTGGCTGTAGGTCTGGGTCTGTATGGGACTTGTGGGTCTGGATCCGGACCGTGGTCTGCCTGTTAGTGACCTCTCATCTATTGTATTAGAACAATAACAGTAAATTAAATTAGTAGAATATGCCTATGCTGCCTTGCAACAAGAAAAAATAATTAACAACCTGAGAAAGCTAAATCTAGAATTAAATAAAATAATTAATAAGGAAACACAATTTCAAGTGCAAAAACTGTGCTTGGAGAACTTTGAGGCAAAAAATCTAGAAAATTCCTTGCTAACCAGTTAAAGTTAAATAAAGAAAAAACAACTATTTCTTATATTTTTAGTACTGGCTGTGTGGCGGGTAGAGTGAGGACCCAAGGGCAGGACTCGGCAAACAGAAGTTGGACTTAAAATGTAGCTTTATGGCTGGTAACAAACTGAAAATAAATAAACAACATGACATGAACAAACTAAATGGCCAAGGGACTAGGGAGAAACCATACTGATGGTCATGTTCACAGGAGATGATGATGACGTGACAGAGAACAAGAGGAGACTCAGACAGTATAGACACAGATACAGCCACTCAAAATTACCACTTTCAGCCAATGGTCAGCAAACTAACAGTTAACCTACAGCCAGCAGTCAGCTGACAGTCAGCTGCTGAGAGCCCCCCCCCCTCCTTCCCTTGAGGCATATCACCTTTATAAAATAAAGCTCCTTTTATAAGTAGAAGGAGCTTTATTTTATTTATTTATTTTTGGTCAGAAGTTGCTCAAAAATGGCTCTTGATAGTAAAAGTTGACAACCCCTGGCTTGGCTTGTTAGTAGAGCTGTCTTTGAACTACATCTGTTAGAGGTGATTAGAAATACATATTGTACTGCCATTATATTTGAACATAATCTACAACTGACATATTTAAAATGTTTATTTGGAATCATAAATTTAGGAAAAAAAATGTATTAACAATGAATTCTCAAAAATCAAAATTCATGACTGAAAATGATAGACATTTTAAGTGCTTATTCTGCTGCTGCTATTGTATATAATATAATCAATCTGTAGGTCCTTCCCCTGTGCGGGCCCATTGTGACTGCTGGTTATTGACCCTTCTTGTCACATCATGTACAATCTTACACTCTGTATTGCCATTGAGGCACACAATTAATCACCGTGGCAGTGTGTTGGACTTGTAGCTAGGCACAAGCACTGCAGACTTGATAAATCACCCATGGATCAATGCACTATCTGTGCCAAAGGCCTTTGAACACAAAACAGCCACCTATAAGACCGAGATCAATGAGGCTCTGGACCTGTTTTCTCACAGTTACAGTTACAGCTCATCAAAATGTGGAGGCTCACAGAGAAAAAGCAGTAATGAGTGTAATGTAAAATTTGTGTTTCACCTAATTTAACCTCAGTGTACTATTGGTATGAAACTGTCTCTTTGTTATACAAAGAAAAGAGTGTACAGAGATGGGAAAGCGGCTAACTGTAAGCTTTGTTCAAGGCCACGATGCAATTCATTATCAAGCTGGTGACTGCATGATGGTGAGAATTTAACTCCCAACCACTGAATACACAAGAGCGTATCCACATATTGGCTATAGAGGAGCTGTTATAATTTTGAGTTTTTTGACAGATTGTATGCACATAATGGCTATTAAATAGCTGTCAGTATTTTGCCTATTTCTCACTGCTGGTATGAACCCTGTTTGTGCTGTATTGATCCCTTTGCAAAGGTTTCTTTCAATAAATCTAAAAAAATCAGTTTGGTTTCAATGCTCAATTTATTTTTCCACAATAATATTGGCGATAAGCATGGGATATATCAAGTAATTTCTGCTCTGCTTTCATGTTGATTCAGGAAACCCTGCAGGTAGACTCAATGAGTCTGAAAGAGTGCTTACCGCCAAGCAAATTATTGAGGAGACAAGTGCAGGACTGAGAGCAGACAGTCACTGCTGAAATCTCAATTGATAAAGAACCCAGAGTGGATGGTGGCTCGGACCAACGTGAATTTCTGATTGAACTGTAGTTGTTAAGGAATGTGAAATTATATTGTATTTGGTAAAAAAGTCAACACTGTTAACTTGAGCTGATCACCAGCAACAGACGCAAGTAAATACAGTTATTTTAGGCTGACGCAGGTTAACGAGACTGTGAGTTACGTAAGTGACGACTTACTGGGGCTGAAATCACAAATAGACATTGGTTGTTACTGAAAATCTACAGATTGTGTCTCTGAGCTCCCCACAGTCCAAAGCAGAAAGCCATTCAAATGAAGTATGACCTAAAATAGTCCAAATGTCCAATTTATGAAAAATAAACCATGGTGATATGTTGTAGCAATAAAACATGTGGATAAATTAATTTGCATTTCCAAAATTCAGTATAACATAATGCAAAGAAAGGGGGAAAAAAAGGAAAAATGAAGATGAGGAACAAATTAGTTAAAAGAAAAGATCTATGTGTAATTTAATGCTAATTGAAAATATTCTTTTCTTGTGGCAGAATCAGGGAGAGAATGATTTGACAGGCAGGGATGAAAAATTATACTAATCAAATGTCACAGTATGTCAAAAGCAGGTCGACCTAGACCTGGATCAACCTCCTCCATGAGCACAGAGGCCGGAGCAAAATGACAGACCAACACCATCATCATCAGACTTACGTCCAGGCCAGATTTGGATAATCTCCCATAGCTTCACCTCCAGCATACTCTGGCAGTGAAAAAAAGTGCCACCATCAACCAGTCTCCGCCAGCCCACACCAGAAATTCCTGGAGTGAGTGCATGATCTCTGTCTCCTCAAGTCACCAGATGAATGACATGAGGGGAGATGAGTTTAACCCAGGAATGAATGAGCAGGCTTTAGATTTGAATGACAGCATCACCACAAAGCCAATCGTTGAAGTCACAAACCCAGATGCAAATTCTGTTCCACACTTTAAACCAGTAGAGACTGAAACAGCGATTGACTATTTCAAAGTGGAAACAAGCCCTCTGATAAAGAGTCAGCAGCAGCTGGCCAGACAACATCATTGCTTTAACCTCAAAGAAGGACCGGAAAGATATACATATGACATAATCACTAGTGAGGAGTGACCACACTGTGCTAAGCTCTAAGTAAGTGACGTGCAGTGGGACATTCTGTGTCAGCCATGAGGAATTAGAGATGGAATGCACACAACACCTGTTCTCCTCAGTGGAGAGCGTGCTCTCCTACTGCCTGGGTGTTTGGTACCCAGCGGCCACTACTGAAAACAGGAGCGCGCGTAGAGGGTAATTAACACTGCCCACCGGCCAAAATCACTGGCTGCCCTCTGCCACCCCTGGAGGCCATCGCTAGATCCTCCTGTCTCAGGAAAACCAGATCATCACAGGTGACCCCTTGCACCCTGTCCACGTGCTGTTGCCCGCCGGTCGGCACCTCCGGTCAATCAGGTCCCACACCTCTAGACTCACAAACAGCTTCTTCCCTGGGTCATTCAGACTGTTAACAAACACTATCCCCCCCATACTCCACCCAGGCCCAACCCACCAAAATGTCCCATGGTCTGAGTAACCATCACTCAGGACACTCACACACAGACTCTACTCAGACCAAGGTGCACTACTTTCAAGCACTTTACAACCTGCTCCCTAATGTGAACCTTTTCTATTGTGTGCCTTTCTCTTATTTTGTATGTATTTGTGGCAGTAACGAAGGACCCACGCACACAGCGTTTACATGTGGACAGGTGTTTTTATTGGAAACAGCTGTTGGTACGCTCTTGGTTGTGCAGCTTTCCAGCTGCCTTCTCTGGCTTCACACACCACATATATTGCCCTGTCAGGTCCCGGAATTCTCCTCGAATAGGGAAGGCATAATTACTTGATGGTCATCAGTTGTTCTGTCATCCTCACCTGACACCACACCCTGAACCCACTGCTCCACTTCCTTCTCTGCACTCTATACAGAAAATTTAGGTAGATGCCTGTTACTAGATTGAGTTCCTCACTCAGATTGTATCTTTATTAATTTTATTGGCTATACTTGATTATATTCTGATCAGCATTAAGCATAATTAGCCATCAGCAAAATCAAATAAATTATTCTGTTTATCAATTGCATTTTAATCTAGAGGATTGTATCATGCACCTCATACACTCCTAAACACAGAAGACAAAGGCAAGTTCAACATAATCTTTCTCAGAGGTCTCAAGCAGTTGCTGTTTGGCAGGAAGCCACGGGGGGTGTTGGACCTAATTAAAGAAAACTGGGAGGAAGGTCCAAGCCCACCTAAAAATGAGATTCCATACGTTCTAGAAAGAACATGTTGGGGATCCCATCATGGGAGAATGTATTCCAGGCCCAGGAACGTCAGCAGCACCTGTGCAAAAGAGGAGCGAGGCTCAGGCAATTTTCACCAGGAGATAAAATGCTTGTATTGCTCCCTTCTTCTAAGTTAAAGTTACTCGCCAAGTGGCAAGGTCCCTTTGTGGTCACACGGTGAGTGAGTGACATTTACTATGAAATGTGGTGGTTGAACCAGGGAGGAGCCACACAGGTATATCACCTCAACCTCCTGAAAGCATGGAGAGAGGCTGAAGTTGCTTCTTTGGTGGACCTCCTTGTTCATAAATGAGACATACCAGCAGCACTGAAATATATGCATTATTTTATGCCCCAGGAATGAAAACACCCACATGTTATCACTTTGCCAGTAACATAATGCCATAACCTGGGGTGTGTTGGGATTAAATGATTCTTTATTGCCATGATATAATCTGCCTTATGATGACTGCATTAATAAGATGTTTTACAGTATTATCTTTACAGGAATATTTCTTATAGGGTTCATAGTGCATTCATTATGTTTGTTATTACATTGACCTTTATATTCACAGGTTGAGTTCATTCTATACATAATGCATAACTGTGCTTGTTTAGAGTTGATGTTCCATTCAGGAGGGTTGTAAGCTTCACTGGCGCGATGTCCAGGTGATACATGTTGAGGGAGGATGAGAACATAGCAGGTTAATTGCATGCAGGCTTACATTACACATATTAATCTAGTAGCAGGCCTGAGCGAAGGCCCAAGTGTCTTCTGCTTCTTTTTGAGACCTGCGGCAGTTCTGTCTACTTAGAGATTGATGACGAGGGTCCATAATTAGCCATTAGAGACCCTGAGGTTTGAAGTTTGTTGCCTTAAAAGGCAAGTGTCACTGACCCTTCGGTAACCGGCTGCCTTTTACCTACTTAGTAGCAGATGACGGGAGGCTATAACCAGCCCTCAGACGCTCTGAAGGCTTAAGACCATGATTGTGCATTGAAGTTGTTGCAGAAACGAGAAGTTATATGTCTGGTTCATGTCTGTTTATAACTATTAAAGATGTACAAGATATTGACTGTACGTGATGAACTCTTGACTTGTGTTGACGCCATGGGGGGGCGGATACCCCAGTGTGCCATGGGGGGGGGGGCGGATACCCCAGTGCTTTAAAATGTTCTTCACATGTATTTCTGTCAGAGAACATATCCTGATATGTCTTCTCCGCTGCTAATAAACTCATCGTTTGATTGCACTTTTCTGGAGCCTCCGTCGTTTGTTGTCTGGTCTAAAGTTGATCGATCTCGCTTCAGGTGCTACCAGTTTTAGTTACCTCTTCATGAATAGAAAAAAAAAAATAGCTATGACAGACCTTTCTGAACAGATAAAACTCACTACTGCTATGGAAATTCGTGCATATTATAATCAATGACAGAAATACAAAGAGGAAAAAAAGATACAAAAATACTAAAAACCAGATTTCCTAAAGACTGCTGAGTTGGAGAGATAACAATGAGTTTGTATTTTGATGATTACAAGATAATCATGGCCTGAATACAGACACAATCACCCCAAATATATCTAAGGATACCACACTTCCACTCTCTTCACTCCAGTAACATGCAATGAGTAATCTGCAGCAACAGGAGAATTAAATCAATGTGTATTATCTATTGGAAACCTTCCCTTTAATTTTGAAGCTTTTTTTTTATAGTACACAATTGAAGCTCTCAATGCTGATAAGCACTGTTCTCAATCCTAGAATGAAAAGAAATGCAGTTTTGTCAAAGCTACTGTGATGTCTCACATACAAACACACTGTCCTTTGTAGGTGGTGTGTGAAGCACATGGTAATGGCATTATTAAATTGGGGCTGTCTATTCCAATCATTTTTCAATGCAAAGAAGTATTGGT
The DNA here is from genome assembly GCF_036321145.2 of Pelmatolapia mariae. Taxonomy (NCBI): domain Eukaryota; kingdom Metazoa; phylum Chordata; class Actinopteri; order Cichliformes; family Cichlidae; genus Pelmatolapia; species Pelmatolapia mariae. The sequence continues at coordinate 33,525,410 of NC_086245.2, read as the reverse complement.
GTTAAGATGCATATTTTAATTCTAACCACTGCCTTCTCCTAAACCCAATCAAATAGTTTTTAGTCTCTAAAACTAATCAGTGGGTGATTACAGTCCAACAGTACAAATGGGAGGCAAATCACAGTCTGCCTGATAAACCTGGGATTTGTATGCCCAAGTTGTCTTGACCTACAAAATCACCCGAGGCTAACCGAGCATCCATAGGGTGGCCTGAACTAACCCCTTGGGATGGATGGTTTTAATGTTGCTACTGATGTGTGCATACCAAACAGACCTGGATGTTGTTACAGCATGTTCATATATGATTAAATTCAGTACAAGGCTCCAGGACAGTAGTGTGACAGTATATCAGCAAATAAAAAAGTTGAATTAAATGAAAGGTATTGCCATCTTTTTTTTCCCATTTATTTTATTTTATTTATTTACCCCAAATATTTACTGTACTCTGCAAGTTGTTGTAAATCAACTAGGATAAGTATAATCAAAATATTACAGTTGAAAGTCAATAAAAGCTTTATAAGGCTGAGTTAGTGACATTAATATTATTGAAACTCTTTTTAAAATTCTGAAAAACTAAATTTGCAGTGGATATGAAACACAGTAATGCTGTACAATGCTGAATTGACTGTAGTCATAGTAGTACTTGCTTTACCAAAAAAAAGTCATGTTTGTTTAGTAAATTATTCTGATGCATGTTTTAGTAACATAAACAGCCTGGTTGCAGTACTGGGAAAGGGTCTCTTCACAGTGTCGATTGATATCTTGCCACAGGCACCAGAAACATTCCTGTTACCAAGAGCCTTTGAGGTAATGTGCTAATAGGTATGAAGAAATCATTACAAATCTGATTATAAACACATTAATTATTACTTTGCCTAAAATGCAGAGTGCACGTGTTTGTGTGGAAACCAGTGTGTAGTCAGCACCAAACTATCAGGTTCCTTAGCACTGAAGCATGCATCTCACTTTCATTAGGCACATGCAGCATGCCAGAGGATGGCAAATTGGGCTGAACTAATTACAATTTAAATGAAACCATAATTGGACATTTTGCGGTTGTCATAGAATGAGAGACAGATGGGTTTGTAATTACAAGTTGACATGGCAGTGAATTATAACACATATCTCCTCTTGCCCTTCATGACACCTCCCTGAGAAGTGGACCATGTCCAAAAACAATTTTCTGTTGATTTTCATCAACACTGTGGACACCAGGAAGCTTTATTAACCAATTCAGGATAAATCACTAAACATCATATAAGGTCTGATTTTGACCTATTTTGACTAAATGACATGGTAAATGGACTGGTTCTTATATAGTGCTTTTCTATTCTACCTGAGCACTCAAAGCACTTTATACAATTTGCCTCATTTACCAATTCATATATACACTTTTTCTATGATTAAGTGTGTTCTATCTAAGATTCACACACATTCATACTCTGATGGATACATCTGAGAGCAACTTGGGGTTGGTATCTTTGGCATGCAGACTGCAGAATCCAGGGATCAATCCATCAATTAATAGATGACCTGCACAACCTCATGAGCTACAGCCACCTCATGAAACATGAGGCTGAATGTAGCATTGGTTTGGTAACCTACACATGCTAAAACAATGAAACAAAAAAAAAAAGACTGTTAATAATAGTTATACCTCAGACCCAATAACTTCATTAGTTTAAAGTTGAGATTTAACTAATCCTTTAAAAAAAAAGGGGGGGGGGGGAGGAATGTGTTGTCCAAAAACACATAGACCTAACTAGCTGGATAACAAGTTCATTTGAGACACAAAGGTAAAGTATAGAAATCGCTGCTTTAAAATCAAGAAAAGTAGTTTTTATACAATCTGAGTTGATTTTAAATTGACCTCCTCAGGTTTATCTTGGTTTTTCAGCTTAATGGTGGCCTCCTTCATTTCCACTGACATCTCTTTGGTCCTCATAGTGAGAGTTCAAGTGTATCAAGAGAGGTGGGATAGAGAGAGATTGAAGTCCTGCAAGGACTTATGATGAAGGAGAAATTAATTTGAAAATTATTAATGAAAATTATTCTAGTGTCTGGAGTTTGTGAGCATAGACATGATCCAGTTTGAACCAAAATGTGTCGCCAACTGATCATTATACATCATTCTGAATGGAATGGTAATAAGTGTGTTGTAGTTGTTAAACACAGAATTAATCATAATTTATATGTCGTTTTGCTGATAGGTAATTAGGCTTAATTGCTTAATACTGATTAGAATATATTCAGGTAAAAGTTTAACCAATATAACAAATTAGAAAATGTAATCTATGAAATGGTTCTAAAGATAAGCCTCTCACTGAAGAGTCTGTGTTCAGATGGCCTTGGAGGCTGCATGTGTGTGAGAAGGATGGGAGGAGCAAGTAAGAGCGATACTAAGGAGCCACTAAGCTAAAAGAATGTCTAACATGTATGATTTAACAAACAATTGACAAACATATTGTTTTGAAGAGAAAAAAATGAAAGAATGTGTATTTGAATTAAAAATAGATAATGCTAAAAGTTACAGAGGTTTAATTAGAGACATAGCTAAGCGTTTTGCAATTTGGCATAATTTGTAAAAGTTCAAATTTCTTTGGTATTCAACAACGGAAATTAGGCATCCAATGGCATGTCCGCGTGTAGGGTGAACAGGGGGGATACACACTTTGTGTTTACATCTTTTTGCAGGATCCGTTTACATGCTCTTTAATCGTTTGCTGTTTTAGCTGTTTGGAGGTTTTTAAAATAGCTTTTTGAGCTTTAACCTGAGATTCTGGTGTTTCTGGCAAAATACATTTATTTTTAAAAAATGATTCAGGATTTAATGGATTGATATTGCATTATTAAACTAGAATCAATTTGAATCTGAGAAATCCATTTTTTAAACCCACCCCTAGTATATATTCTCATCACTGAAAGTGTGACCACTGGCCAGTAGGTGTAAATACCAAATGTAAAATGTGTTGTTTATAAGGTTGGGGAGTCCAAAAAGAAAGTTCAGGAGTGCGGCCGCGTGGCCAGCAGCTGAGACGAATCAGTTCAGGAGGTCGGCTGTGTGGCCAGCAGCAGGGTTGAAGACTGGTCCGCCTGTCCCTTGGCACCGCCATGGGTGGAGGAATTGGCTGAACCCTAGCTGTCCCCACCCTAGGAACAGGTACGGTTGCAGAGATGGGATTGGTCCTGGCTGCCCTCACCCTAGGCACAGGGAAAGGCGCAGGAGCCAGCTGGACACCAGCCACCCCCACCCGAGGAACAGGTACAGGTGCAGGAGTGGACTGGACCTCAGCTGCCCTCACCCTGGGAGCAGTCATAGGATCAGGTGATGGCTGGGCACTTGCTGCCCCTACCCGAGGAACTGGCATGGGTGTAGGAACCTGCTGAGCCCGGGCCACCCGAGGAACTGGTACAGAGACTGGCTGGGCCCCAGACACCCTCACCCAATGAACTGGAATGGTTGAAGGGGAAGGCAAGGTCTGAGCCACCCTGCGAACAGGGACAGGTTGAGAGACAGGTTTTGACATTAAGACAGGATGAGAGAAATGATCAATGTTTGAGAAGTAGATGTCCTTTGTTGAAGCCTCAGAGGCCAAAACTGTTGGTGCAGAAAAATTGGGACTGTGACCCAGCATTTTGAGTTTCTTTTGTATTTTTTATTTCTTATATTATATTGGAGATATGTTGAGTTCTTGTGTTGTTATTATTAGCTAGGATTTGGTTGAGTTTTATTCTAGATTTGTTTCATCTATGTCTCCTGATTTAAGAGTCTTTTTCCTGTCCTCTATGTAGGTTGTCTTCTCCTCACTGTTTTACTTTTAGTTATGCCCTTGCTCTCATCTCCCTTATCTGTTCTCCTGTGTTTCTCCTTGTATCCCGTGTCTCCCCAGTCTGTCATGTGTTTTATGTCTGTGTGTTCCATATTGTCAAGCTTGTGTTGTCATGTCTTTCTCTCCATGTTTCCTGTTTTATTTTGAAGAGTCCGGTGTCTCCATATTTAATGTGTTTAGTTTTACTTTCCCCTGTGGCGTCATGTTCATTTGTCAGCTGTGTTTCCACTTCCCTCATCACTCTCCTGTGTATTTAAGTCTTCTTCTCCTTCTGTTCCTTGTTGGATCGTCTGTTCATCTTCATGTCAAGTCTCATCAAGTCACAGAGTTTTTGAAGCAGCCAGCCATCAGCTCTGCCACTTCGGTTCCGCTGTGGTGGTATCCACGCCATTGGTGCTCCTCACCACAGTCGGAATCCAGGACTTCCCCAGAGCAGCCGGCTTTGGTGAGTGACAGACTTTTTTTTCATGCTCCTTCGGAGTCCAGGAAATTATGGACAGATAATGTTAATCCAAGGTTAGAAGGTTCCAAGACTGTTTATTCAGGGACTTTATTTTGTGCAGCCGCACAGGGGCCTCTAGGAAATTTGCCCAGGCCCTAACCAGAGAGTGCGCTGGAGGATTTAATGTTCTCTGGACCCCCGGAGGATCTCATTCCTGCGTCCACTGGGAGCTCAGCCAAGCCAGCCAAGCCTCCTCCGCCTGCTGAGTCCTCATCTGTTCAATTCAGTTCAATTCAATTCAATGTTATTTATACAGTGCCACTTCACAACAACAGTTGCCTCAAGGTGCTTTATATTGTAATGTAGACCCTACAATAATACATACAGAGAAAAACCCAACAATCATATGACCCCCTATGAGCAAGCACTTTGGTGGCAGTGGGAAGAAAAACTCCCTTTTAACATGAAGAAACCTCCAGCAGAACCAGGCTCAGGGAGGGGTGAGGGGAGGGACACAGGCTCTCTGGAAGAGAGCCAGTCCTAACAATATGCTTTAGCAAAAAGGAAAGTTTTAAGCCTAATCTTAAAAGTAGAGATAGTGTCTGTCTCCTGAATTGAAACTGGAAGCTGGTTCCATAGAAAAGGGGCCTGAAAACTGGAGGCTCTGCCTCCCATTCTACTTTTAAATACTCTAAGAACCACAAAAGGCCTGCAGTCTGACAGCAAATTGATCTAATGGGGTGATATAGTACTATAGGTTCATTAAGATAAGATGGAGCCTGATTATTTAAGACCTTGTATGTGAGGAGCAGGATTTTGAATTCTGGATTTAACAGGGAGCCAATGAAGGGAAGTCAATACAGGAGAAATCTGCTCTCTCTTTCTAGTCCCTGTCAGGACTCTTGCTGCAGCATTTTGGATTAACTGAAGGCTTTTCAGGGAGTTTTTAGGACTTCCTGATGATAATGAATTACAGTCGTCCAGCCTGGAAGTAATAAATGCATGAACTAGTTTTTCAGCATCACTCTGAGACAGGGTCGAGAAGTTGTGGTGTGATGCATGTCAAATGAATAAAAATGGCTTTGACTGGACCCGCTGTGTCTCTATCACACCCAGTGTTGGGTGTAATGCGTTACTAAGTAACGCGTTACTGTAGTTAAATTACTTTTCCACTGAAAAAGTAGAGTAACTAATTACTGTTCATAGGTATTTTAATTACAGTTACTTACAATGTACTTGCGTTACATTGTAAAATAATTAAACTCGCTGAATATCATTATTTAATTTCAATAATTTATCTTCTAAACGTAGAAGTAAACTCTGCCGCTTTAACATCGCTGTAGTGCAGCTGCACGTCATTTCGCGCCAGTTTGCTGCATAGTCGTATTCTAAAGTGGAAGATGTCGGACTCGGCTGAAGCGAGTGGCTGTTTTATGAAGTGGACATACTCTTCACTTTTCTGAAACAAGCAGACAAGAATATTACAGTAATATGTAAGCTATGTCCTGGGGAGAAAAAACTATCGGCTACTGTTAATAGCACGAGTAATCTACTGAAGCGCCTGACACCAGAGCATAGACGAACACTTCTGAGTGATCCTTGTTCATCATCCATGGATAACACCGCGACAACTCCTGCTAAGCAGGCAAAACTTGATTTTACTTCAGCAGCACAGAAAGCGTCTGAAGGTGAGCTTAAAAAAAATGATTGCAGGCTACATTGTGGAAGACATGCTACCGCTGCGTACTGTAGAGCAGCAGTCCCCAACCCCCGGGCCTCGGACCGGTATCGGTCCGTGAGTCGTTTGGTACCGGGCCGCGAGAGTTGAGGCTCAGGTGTGAAATGTTTGGTTTTCAGGGTTTTTATCGGTTTTCAGCGTTATTTTGTTGTTGTTTTTATGGTTAACTCGGTTTTCCTGGGTCTTTTCACGTGTGTTATGTATAAATCTTCTTTTTTTCGGTACCGGTACTAGTTTTATTTTGTTGTATTTATCCGCCACACCTTAAAGGCCGGTCCGTGAAAATATTGTCGGGCATAAACCGGTCCGTGGCGCAAAAAAGGTTGGGGACCGCTGCTGTAGAGTCTCCGTCTTTAAAAAAAATTATTTATTATTTATAGAGTTTAATTTCTATTGTTTGCCCACTCAAGGTTTATAGGGATTTTAAGAAGTATTTAGTTAAATTACTTATTTAGTAATTAAGTTACTTTGCCCTGCCCCTGGGTGGGTCCGGGACGGGCGAGAGGTTCTGGGGGCGCTCCGTCTCTGGGCTGGGGCCCTGGCCGGGGCTCGGGTCCTGGTTGGTGTGTTACCGGGGTTGTGGGCGGGTGGGTGTATGGGGGCCCAGCCCTGGCGCAGGGTGCCGCCAGTGCATCGAGCCACCTGGGGGGCTCTTCAACTGGTGGGGGAGGTTGTCACATCTTGCAGGAGCTTTCCTCTCTTCAGGAATTCTCTCTGCAGGAGGGGGAGATATAGGAGAGGTGGAGGAAGATCTCAGCCTGGGCGTCTATTGTCTTGTGTAGTCTGGAAGATGAGTGGATGATGGGGTGGGTGCAGTTTTCTCTGTGGTGGGGTCTCTGAGGGGCCGGGCGGCGCTGCTGCACTGGGTCCCGGTCCGGATGGGCCTGGGCCCCCTTTCCCTGGCGGGTTGCAGAGTATGGGGGTGCCTACTGGGGTCAGCGGGGGAGCTGGCCCCAGGGAGGGGTCACTTGCCCCTCCCTTCCTTCCCTCCCCATCTCCAGCTGCCTCCCTCTTCCTGCTCCACCACAATCACCTACACATGCAGGGCCTTGGGGTAGGGGTGTGTCACCAGGGTGCAGAGGAGGCATCCCCCCCCTCTGTCCCCTTCTGGCTGCCTCTGCCTCAATTTTATCTCACAACTTAGACATTCACATTACTCACACTCTCATAACACATACATATAGGATCTTGGGGGTGGGCACGCAACACGGACTCCAAATTACCATCAGGGTGTACACCTCACCCCTGGCGTCGTTGCCCACCTCTCAATTTTAAATACATGTAGACATTGAGGGCTAGCAGGAGGGGCTATGCGCTTACCTGCTGCTCTCTGGCAGGTAGCTCCATGCCCTCCTGGGTTTTAAATGCACCTTAGAACACAGATACATCAACACTACATATGAGCGGGTGGAGGGAGGTTTGGAGTCTTCTCACACCCCCGGTCTCTGCGGCCTGCTGGAGCGGGGGGGCTAGGAGGAGGAGTTGGCCGTCCGACTGGGGTCTGGAATGTGGGGCCTCCCTGCTGCTGCGGAGTCGGGGTGGTCTGCTTCTCCCCACTGCAGGGAAAAGGGTAACACCACCTGGGTCTGGGTGCAGTTTCCCCCTCCAGGGGCAAGGGTACCTAGACCCGGTTCTTAGAGTACGCTTGGGGAGTGTGATTGTGTGTACAGTGTCTCTTTATGTCTGTCTTCACGTTGGTTGAGTGTTGAGTAATTGCTTATGAGCGCATGAGGGTGGGAATGGATGTTTGTATCTGTGTGTGCCTGTATGTCTGTGTCTATATGTCAGGTTGGGTATCAGACGCCACCTCTCTGGGGACATCTCAGGCCCTCCAAGGTATGGAGGCCTATCTCTCCTCACCACTTCCCCTGCCGGTGTCGGATGCCCTCAGACATCGGTGCGTTGGTGGTTCTTTGTGTCCGGGGATGGGCGCCCAGGTACACACCGGCTCACTCCTTGGTGGCTGCTTGTCGGGGCCTGGAGCCTGGGGCTCGCTCGGGCCACTTCGGGGGTGGGGTGCCCTCGGCCTCGGTCACACAGGCACAGCTGGCTGCCGGCGGAGCTCACGGGCACGTCACTGCAACCCCCCCTGGCTTCTGCTCCGCGGCTGCTTAGTGACCCCTCATCTGGGACTCTCCTCAGCTCTTTCTGGGATAGTGGCGCGGCTGCCCCTCTGTTGGTCTTCCTTCGTCTCTTGTGCTCTGAGGGCCTCTGGATGTCTGGAGTTTTGATCTCCTCCATACCTGCTTCATGCCCTGGAGGACGGGGCAGTGGCCCCCCACACCCTCTAGCAGATCATTACATGAAGGAACCTTTTAAATACAAGCGCGCTCATGCTCACAGGTGTACACACGGGTGCTCACACACACAAACTACACCCTTTTTGGCTCCTACCTCAAAGCACACTGTGCGCTGTCAATCTTACGTGCTGCACAATAATGTTTAATATTTAGTATTTACTGTCATATTCCCATATATCATTGTGATGTTGTTTATTCTATTACTCTCGTTTTCTTCTGCTTGTTTTCCTTTTTTCTTTCTCAACAGGTGATCCAGATGATCGATATATATATTTTTTGTCTGCTTATTCTGTTGGTTTTTGTTTTTTGCCCTTTTTCCCCGTCCCTCTTCTGTCTGTTTTTCTTTCCCTCTTTCTTTCTCCCCTTTCTTTCCCCCAGTCAAGTCTGTCCCGTATTCAGCAAGTGAAAATAAAATAAACAATAAAAGGTGAATCAAATAGACCATTATGGCAAGGCTGCGATGGTCCATTTGGTAAAGTAAATCCGTTGGGCATCTTTCTTCGCCTTTAGACAATAATTCTGATGGCAAAAGAGCCAAATGGGACAGGCAAAAAAAAAAAAAAAAAAAGTAATTAAGTTACTTTTCTGACACAGTAATTAGATAAGTATTTTAAATACAATATTGACTAAGTAATTAGCAGTATTGGGACTAACGCATTATTAAGTAACGCGTTACAGTAACTACGTTATTATTGTGGTAATGAGCACGGTAACTAGTTATTATGCCAAAACCAGGAACGCGTTACTCGTTACTGGGATTTAGATAGGCTCGTTATTCGTTACTTCGTGTGGTGGATATCGCGGAGCTTTCACAGATTCAGTAACATTAGCAAGTGGTGGAAGCCAGCAGGTGGATGAAGGAAAAGGGAGGCAAGAGGAGAGACCCGAAGCGGCCGCCGGTCCGCGTCAGGTGAACTGAACTTCAGGTAAGAAGTTATGACCTGCAGTCTATCGGAGTCAGATATAAACCAAGTTTAGGTGGAGTTTATTTTCGGTATGCTGACATTTTCGTACTGCGTGCTAGCTAGCATGACGGAGTTTATATACAGCTGGGTGGGTGCTATGTTACTGATGTTGAACTTTATTTTGTTCATACGGTTAATTATTAGAGTTTCCAACCGTCCCCTAAAAAACAGAATCGTCTGGTATTCAGAGAAAATATTACGCATTTCGTACTGAGGTGAAAAGGAACACAGTTTGTCCCGGACTTCAGCTACAATGAAAAAGACACAAAGCTGGAGCTGCACAGCTGCCTCTTCTTCTCTCATTCTCTCCCGTTTCTACTTCAATCACGAAACTGATCAATGATCAGCTGATCGGCTTTTCTCTCTTGTTTATTTATCGCCCCCTTATCGCCAGAAAGAGGAAACCAGCGGATGTTGTGCTAAACAACAGCAGCACGTTTAAGCTTGATCAGCTGTTGTTAGAATTTATTTAATATTAATTTCTAGTAGCTGATGTTTGCTGGAGCCACAGCTGTAAAGCTGCTGGTCATGATATCAGTTTGGTTATCTGGTGAGAGGGAAACATGAGGATGAAACCAGGAGATGTCCTTACTGAATCATCAGAGCTGAACAGGTGATGTAGAAACAGGTTTGCCTTTTAGGTGACATGAATGAGTTGAAGGGAAGTTATGAACTGTTTCTGAGAGACAAATAACACCAGCATCCTCTTCTACGTAGCTGACAGCTGGTAACTGTGCAGGGGCGGGTCTAGCAAAGTGTCGCCAGGGGGCCAGGTAGGGCATTAACAGGGAAACGGGGGGACAAGGAAATACTTTTCTTTATTATTCTCATTTAAAATGTCTCGCTTTTAAAAAAAGAATTATCTGAGTCTTACAACAAACAATTGATAGATTGATACATATATACCATCAGAACAGTGTACATCACTGTCACAACAGTGTTTGTTTTCATTCAAAGGCTTTATGATTTTTCCTATAATGGTGGGCCGGTCTCTAGTCAAAATGCCCGGGACGATTTTTTTGTCCCAGTCCAGCTCTGTATGCAGCTCATCTGCAGTCTGGTGTTACCTACATCTTCCTATTTAGAAGGCAGAATTTCCAAGTTCTGAGTACAATCAAAGGACCACGACTGCAGTTTTTGTGTTGGATGTAAAAAGCAGGCGGTCAACGACAGTCCAGGCGTGGGATTTCTCTCGTGGAAATGTGCACATTATTTTTTCCTTTCTATTGGTAGGTGGCACAGTGCACTTGTGGCAAGTAAGCAAGCTAGAAGACTGGCAATCTTGCTGGGTATCCAGTTACGGAAGCAACACATTATAACAAGAGAATTCTGAGTAAAACCAAAGTTACTTTCCCTAGTAACTAGTTACTTTGAAAGTAACGAGTAACTTGAAGTAACTGAGTTACTTTTTTAGAGAAGTAACTAGTAATGTAACTAAGTTACTAATTTAAAGTAACTTACCCAACACTGGTAATTAGTAATTAGTAATTAATTACTTTTTTAAAGTAACTTACCCAACACTGATCACACCACACTGTTACCGAAACCCAGGAGGCGGCATGGCGGGTCCTTACTGGAGCCAGGGAAGGGTGGAGCTGGCCCAGATGCTGGCTGAAATGGCGGCCACCCAGCGGGAGCGGGCGGCGGAGGCGCGCTGCCGGCAGGAAGAGCTGCGGGACCAGGCTGAGTGCCACCTGGGGCGAATGTTCCCTCTAAGCTGCGTGCGTGCGCAATTGCGCACTGCTGGCACGGTCTCTGCGCATAGAAAATCTGCGTTGTGCACAAAAAAAAATCTAACTTGAATAGAAATTAAAATGAAAACTTTAACAATTCTGTTTTGCAGTGTTAGTCAGTAAGTGACTGGCTGCTCCCGTATGGGATTAGAACGATGCCACCTTATCCCATAGTCCAGCCAATAATGCGATTCACATTCGTATATACGCAGCTAATCAACGTGGTTGACAGGCTATGGCAGCGTCCTTATGTGCCGACACCGGTGTTTTAGCTAGCAAAGCGGCGTGGCTGATGTGGAGTGAAGCCACGTTAATGACAACGTGTACAACCATTGGAGATGTGAGCAGGACAGACGGAACAACTGACGGAAAAAGTGTGGACTTTATACCAGTTTTTAAATTGTGTTGATAGGCCACGTAAAACCAGAGTTATGATAAAAATATCTGCAATGTTTGGTTTTCTTCCTGAATACTATCGTTGTTTATATTTACTGCCCAAAGAAACGGTAAAAGCGGCGTTTTATAAGGAAAACGCTCAAAAGCACTCTCCGCCTGTGAGCAAAAACAACGTCAAAAACCCCCACCCTTTCTTATTGGTCGAAAAATTAAATCTGGTCGACCGATCAAAAAATTATATGGCAACATGGCATTTAGTTGTTTAGGAAGGGGGAAGTTTTAGGAGTGACGGCGGTGTTTTGAGATGTGAGAGATTTTCGATGTTTAGCGCAAATCTTGTGTAGTTAGTGTGTAGTGTAGTCAATAGTTTTGTTGTGTGTGTCAGAACAATCAGGCGACTGCTGAATGTTACAGGTGTTACAGGAGTAAGGAGGTTTCTTCCTGTTAAAAGGGAGTTTTTCCTTCCCACTGTCGTCAAAGTGCTTGCTCATAGGGGGTCATATGATTGTTGGGTTTTTTTCTCTGTATGTATTATTTTAGGGTCTACATTACAATATAAAGCACCTTGACGCGACTGTTGTTGTGATTTGGCGCTGTATAAATAAAATTGAATTGAATTGAATTATACTCAATGCATGAAATTTTAGACATGTATTTACAGCATAAAACTATACTGCAACTGTTGTATCTTTTACATAAACATGGCATGTTTGTGAAATTGTTTTTTACAGCCTTTTGATGTTTAAAATATATTTTCTTTAAAAATCATGTTTATTCACAGGTTTACTTTTTCATATTTTACATTAGACATGTTAATTTGGAGGCTATTTTTTATTGATTTTATTGATTTTATATTAGCTTTAAGAAACTGTGAAAAGGTGATTAGCCTCTGAATGGTACTAATAGCCACTGATCAACCTTCATGACAAATTGCATATATTAATGATAATGAAACTGGCCTCACCCCCACTGTTAGTCAGTGGTGCTAGTTTCGGTCATTATGCAGATGTACTGTTTTTAAGGTTAGGGAAACACGACTGTTGGGAAGCAGTCAGCTGAGACTGAGGAAGTCACTTGGATGAGTGACATAATATTTCTCCCACTCTCCCACCTCCCAAATGTAACGTAACTAAAATGTCTGATGCGGTGTTTGATGTTAAGCTGACTGATATCTGGTAGTTAAAAATCCACAATGCAGCCAACTATTTTAAATAAAAAATAAGGAAGCACGACTCACTAGTACTCACTTATATATACTATTTACTCCTGTATAGAATCCATTTAAAGTATTTCTTTTTTTAGTTGGTCAGCAGTATGAACATGCCATTAGCATCGGAATCACTGTCTTTTGGTCTCACATAAACTGATGGTGATAAACCATCACTTTATTGTAGACTCCTGCTGTCTCCCAATTCCTATTGCATAAAACATTAATTTAGCTTCGTAGCAGGTGGAGAGCTCTTTTGTGGCTTTATTTAAAGGATCAGAAAATCCCATCAAAATCAAAATGAAACTCCTAAAGCCCAAACTCCAATTGAAGTTTGATGTCATCCTCTTGTAAATATAAGTGGATTTAATTTTAATAGCTGTCTTTAATCCCTGTGATGTGACTTAGCTCAATAGTGCAGTTCAATAGATTATGCTATGATTATGTTATCCAGGAATACTGGAACCCTTAAGAATTACCTGTAAGTGCATGTGAAGACGGGATAAATAACCCAAATTCTTATTCCAAACTATATTCTCTTCCTTTGTCTACAAATCAGCTAACGCACTCTTTTGATAGATTGTGCAACCATGTGGTTGAAATTTTACTAGCAAAACAGTGGTTTCTATATCAATAACTGTGCATGTCACAACAACAAAATAGGAATTAACCTCCGCAATTTGTATACACTACATACTTGTACTGGAGTGCTTTAAGTATTGAAATTACAATGTTAAGCAGTTGACTCACATACTTAAATTGTTTTTGACCCATATACTTAGTTCACTTATTATCTACATTTGTATGAGAGCTTACACTATTTATATGGACACTTGTTGATGTGCAGTGGTTGCTTTAAGACCTAATGTTTCAGACTGGTGGGTAACCTTGATGGCTTTGTGGTCTATATTGAAAGGTTTGTGCCTTACAGTTGGTAGAATTTGGCTGATTTGAAAATGCACCTGGTCATTATACTGTCTGAAGTGGCAGAAACCCCAATTAGTAAGATTTACAGAGATTTACCTGGTAGTGCAACCGGGTTTAAAAGTCACAGAACTGCCAAGTGAAATGGAGTATTCCTACTATAAAGCAAGTGAAACAATCATTATCAAATAAATACTACAGCACAGATCTATCAAAGAGAGTGGATGAAAAGGTCTGGGAGTAGTGCCCAAAAAGTGATGCAACACAAGTGTTTAATACCATGAAGGATGCAAAATTGTGTAAAATGGTGCACTGATAAAAGTAGGACATGCATAAACACATCTATTAAGTATTTGTTTGGTAAAGGAAACAATTCAGACATAGTTGGGGAAATAAAATAGGGTTTAAGACAGGGACTGAATAAATTTGAAGACTAAAAATATGGAAATTTACATAACAAAAGGAAGAGTAGTGATGACTCCTCACCAATAAATAAGGGCCCCGAAGTCTACCAAGAGTCTTCGTCTTTGTTTGTCTTTGTTGACTTTTCACCCTGGGGTTGCTTTGCTTTGCAGAGGATTTTCCACAGGATCTTTTCATGAGTGGTTTGATTTTATTTGGATTTCAAAAGCTGAATCTACAAGTGATAGGGTAGATCAAGTTTATCATATTGGCCTTAAAATTGAGACCTGACACTGCAGTCTGTGGTTTTAAAACAAGAGCTGAGTAAGAATTATGTCAAACTACAGATCACATTGCTACAGGCAACCTCCACAGAAGTCTAATGTTTTAGCTAATTGTGTTCCTTAGATGTCTGAACCATCACTAACAACATCAAGTAAGAACTATTGAAGGTAGCAGACACTAAACTAATGACCTTTTTTTTTTTTGGCTTAGTATGGGTCAAACAAACAAACACCCCAACAACAGTATGTCTTTGTGACACCAGCGATTATAACATGTGTGCTTGTATGTGTTATAATCTCAGAGGTTAATTACAATGTATGAATTCTATTGCAGTAATGTCCTTTTTTATTTTGAGAACTTAAACATCTTGTACAGGACTTTTTTGTGTGCTGTTGTTTTGTCCTTATCTGCATCTGGGTCTACTTGTTTAACCCTCTGCAATACTATGTCTTTTTATGCTCCACTCTAAGGGTTGTAGTAATTTAGTCACAAAGATTAGCCTTTGTCTATTCCTGAGCTCTTGACCTTGAGGGAATGGTGATGATGCAGCAGTGTTTAATAACCTGCAAACACAACTATTCCAAATCTACAATATAACTAGAGCTTCATTTTGATCATTTTAATATAACTCTTGATTCATTTCTAAAACCAGTTCACAAAGTGCTTCACAAACGCAAAAAACTCATGAGAACTAGATTTTACTAGAGCAACATAATGAAGCCTATGTGTCCGTCTTTCCTCATAGGGTGATATGTTTAGCTTTGATTTTTATATCCACATGAGCTATTCGTACAGGAGTTAATTCAGTCCGGTATGATGAGCCTTATATTAGAATAAATATAATAATAATTAAAATAATACTAATTTTAAAAACCCTCAGCTCTTTTCTTTTACTCTCAGAAGCTTTCTTTAGGTAAATCGCTCTTGATGTTCACTTGTTGTGAATATTGGCTTACTGATTCTTCACTAGCCAATTCCGATTGTTGGCAGGTGTGTTGGCTGTTAGGTTGAAATTGTTAAATGTTGTCATTGTGTTACTTAAATTTGTAAGTCTTGGTTCAAACTGTATGATCAAAGACATTCCTTTGTTTCTGACCCCCTCCCCAGCCTGTTGAATGGTTGAATGGTTTTATTATAGGCACATCCTATGTGAGGGTTCTGTTTTCTTGTTTAGTAAACTTCCTGCCTTTATGACCTTTTTGGTGAGGTCACACACACACACACACACACACACACACACACACACACACACACACACACACACACACACACACACACAGATGCTCACACATGCATACACACACACACACACACACACACACACACACACACACAGTATTTTGACCTTTTGTGACCATGGGGGGTTTTACAATGGGTGTTTGTGTAAACAGTGTGTTACGGGAATTAAAGGCTGCAGGGGAAGTTGGTTCTTCGAAGCGGTCTGAGACCGAGGGCAGAAGGGTTGCTCTGAGACCCTTTCCTTGATAGCATGTGAAAAACCGGTTAAGCTGTTCATCTTGCTTCGTTAACGGGAATAAGTCTCTAAACCAGCAGGGCCTGTGGAAGCGCAGACCCAACATTGGCCAAAGGCGGGAACCTGCAGTGGAGTACTGCCCAGGCAGGGAGAACAAAATAAACAAGGAGAAGAGAGAGAGAGAGAGAAAAGAAACAAACCTCAGCAAGAAGCCTGGGAACACTGGAATACCATGGCACCTTATCTATGTCTTCATATTTATTCTGTCTTCAGTAATTTAAACTTTTAGCACCATACTCAGGTTTGGTGGGTGCTAGCGTTGGTAACAGTTATCAGGAGTATGTTTCTGCTGTTTCTTGTCCTGCTTCCCATATCGAAAAGATATACATAAATCTTATAAAGTTTGTATCTGTCTTGTGTGAAACTTGTATGAAAAGCATACAAGAGTGAAAACAGATATAAGATCCCTTGAAAAATTATATAAATGAAACTTGTATGTTTTGGATACTTCCTAAAACAATATATGAAAGTAATGAGAAAGTGGCCACTTCATGAGTAAACCATATAAGCCTTATATGATTCACTATATGAAGTAGGCCACATATTATGCAAGTCTTTTATAAGTTTTTACTTTTTCTTTTCCATATGGGTTCTTATAAGCTGAAACTGTCAATATGTGCATCCCTATATGTCATATTATCATAGCACCACCTCCCTGGACTCAATCCAGTAACACTTTTTGTTCTTCACTGGCTGCGAAATAAACATGCATTGTTGAAAGGACCTGCCGCAAGAACTAATAAGTTGCTCTCTCTGTCTGTACTGTTTCATGGTGAAATTTTAAAGCTCATCACTGAATAGGTAGGTGCTGCTGCCTCGGGAGCTTTACAAGCTGTAACACAGGACCCACAAACACACGACTGGTTAATGCTCAGACTGTCTTTTATTGAGAAATAATCTGCGGTTTTTGGCACCTGCCTCGGACGCAGCCACTCCGACTCTCTCCCAGCATCATCTGCTCCTTCTCACTGCGGACACACATAAGACACATCTCCCTCATTAAAACAGTCCTGTACACCTGTTCCCTCCCCGCCTCCGTGCCGCCCAGAGAGCTCACTGTGTCACCCCTCCTCTGCAGCAGGTCAGCAAACCACGCCCCCGCCACAGCTTCCCCACCGCTCGACTGAGGCCGGGGCCGCACAAAGCCGAGCCGTTTTTTTCCTTAGACTCTGCAGACAAGGGAATCTGCCAGTAGCCCTTGGTCAAATCCAGTGTCGTAAAGAAACGAGCAGTGCCCAACCGGTCCAGGAGTTCGTTGACCCGCGACATCGGGTACGCATTAAACCGTGACACCTCATTCACCCTGCGATAGTCCACACAGAACCGTATAGACCCATCTTTCTTCACTACAAGAACTATGGGGCTACACCAAGCACTGTGCGACTCTTCTATTACACCCAGCCTCAGCATCTTGTTCAGTTCCCGCTGAACAATTTGTCTTTTATGTTCCGGCAGCCTGTAGGGCCGTGAACGCACCTTCACGCCAGGCTGCGTTTCAACATGGTGCTCTATGAGAGCTGTATGGCCGGGCAGGGGGGAGAACACATCAGCAAAGTGCTGTTGCAAGGCAGCAACATCCGCCACTTGGCGAGCAATTTAGAGCTGGAGGAAGGGAGCAATACAAGCACTTTGTCTCCCGGTGAAAATTGCCTGAGCCTAGCCCCTCTGTTTTACAGGCTCTGCTGATGTTGCTGGGCCTAGAGTGAATTCTCCGGTGATAACCTCCCCAGCCAGTGCAGCTTTGCTCTCAGGTCCAGAACGTAATGAATTTCATTCTCGGCGGGGCTCGACCCTTCCTCCCAGTTTTCTTTAATCAGGTCGAGCACCCCCCGCGGCCGTCTACCGTACAGTAATTCAAAGGGAGAAAATCCCGTGGAACCCTGGGATACCTCCCGCACTTCAAACAACAGAGGGTCTAGCCAGCGATCCTAATTTCGTTCATCCTCGCGAATAAACTTATGAATCATGGACTTTAAAGTCTTATTCAGCCTCTCTACCAGCCCATCAGTCTGAGGGTGGTAGACACTGGTCCGAATAGATTTAATGCCCAATAATTCGTACAGTTTCCGACATGAACGACGTGCCCTGGTCAGTCAGTATTTCTTTCGGAATACCGACCGGGGAGATGACCTGAAACAGTGCCTGCGTCACGCTCTTCGCTGAAATGGTGTGCAGCGGCACTGCGTCCGGGTATCGCGTTGCGTAATCCACCAGGACCAACACAAAGCGATAGCAGCGTGCACTCCGGTGAAATGGCCCGATGAGATCCATGCCAATGCGCTCAAATGGGATCTCCATCAGTGGTAATGGGCGCAATGGCTCCTTCAGCACGGCCGTCTGGTTAACCAGCTGGCATTCTGGGCTCAACGCACACCAGCGGTGCACATCGGCCCAAATGCCTGGCCAATAGAATCGGGCCATTATGCGCTCCAGAGTCTTCTCACAACCCAAATGCCCTGCCATGGGGTTCGAATGAGCCGCCTGGAAAATCGTTTCCCCGCGGCTTTGCGGCACCAACAACTGTGTGATCTCATTAGTGTGAGTGTCGCGCTCACTCGATAAAGCCGATCATTCCGCAATTGGAAATGGGGGTAAGTACGCACGGCATCAGGGCGCACCAAGCGACCATCAATATCCATCACTTGGTCGTAGGCTGACCGTAGGGTGTCGTCCCGAGACTGCTCCAGTGGAAAATCTTCCGAGGGGTTCACAACGGGAGGCAGTGGGGCTTCCGTTGAAGTCCTCGCCACCTCCTACCCCCCAGAGTCAGTGTCGGTCGACCCTGCATCACCGCTGAGCGCTGCGCAAACGTTACACAAATCTACAGACCGCGATCCCATCCCCGCGTACTGCCCCAGTAAGCTGTGGAACCCCGGCCAATTCGTGCCCAAAATTAGGGGATGCAACAGGCGCGGCCTAACCGCCGCCTTCACTCTATGCGTTTTGCCCCTGAATTTCAACAGCAGCGACACTACCGGGTACTTGTGAACATCCCTGTGCACACATTTCACCTCCACCCACTCTGCTTCCAACAATGCCCCGGGGCGAACCAAGCTTTGGTGAACCAGGGTCCGACAGCCCGTGTCCAACAAAACGTGGCGTATACCCCCTCGACACCTTACCGGTATGCAGTATGTCCCTCCCGGACCGGGAGCAGGTGCTGGAACCCCAGCGACGCGGAACACCTGACTGACCTCCATTAGCGGGCAGTCCCGGCGCAGATGTCCCGGCCGCCCGCACTTCCAGCACTCTGGTCCCGGCGTTTGTGTGGCTCCCCGTGGCTCCGGACTGGCGTCGGGTCTGTCAACATTTGTGGTTGGAAGCAGCGCCGCGAACGGATTCCTTGGGCTCCATGCACCGGCTCTCTCCCACCGACCACGCCTCCCCTCCTCCTAGCTGCAGGCGACGGCTGCTCCGAGGCCATTCCCCTTGGCCATGATGCTTGTGGAGGTCCTTTTCCTCCAGTGTCACGGCAGTGGTCAGGTCCGGCGGCCGGTGACAGCGGACCCAGCAAGCCGTAGCCTCCGGCAGGCCCTCCACAAACTGCTCCAACACCACCAGGTTCAGCAGGCGCGACTACTCCTCCGTCGGTCCCGGACCGCTGTCTGTGCCTCCCCTGACAGCAGCGGCAGCAGCCTGGGAGCCCATTCCTCTTCAGGCCACCGGCAGGCAAGCGCCGTGGCCTGGAACGTCTCAAGAAACATCATGGGATCCTCCCCATCACCCATCCGGTGCAGCGTCACAGACAGTGGGGGAGGTGGAGGCGGCGCGGCCGGACCTCCCAGGAACTGTTGCAGCGCCGCCGTCTGCTGTGCTGCTTGCTGGCGAAGCAAAGCCAGCTGCTGGTCCTGGGCCGCCGCCTGGTAAGCGGACATAGCAGCCAGATCCTGCATCATCTGCCCCAGAATCTGCAACGGCTGGACAGGTGGCTGGGCGGCAGGCTGGGTGGTGGGCTGGGCAGCGGGCTGAACCGCAGGCTGATCCGGCGGGGGGCCCGATATGACAGCGCACAACTGGGTTTCGGCACCACTTGTAACGCAGGACCACACACACACACACACACGACTGGTTAATGCTTAGACTGTCTTTTATTGAGAAATAATCTGCAGTTTTTGGCACCCGCCTCAGACGCAGCCAGTCCGACTCTCTCCCAGCATCATGTGCTCCTTCTCACTGTTGACACACATAAGACACATCTCCCTCATTAAAACAGTCCTGTACACCTGTTCCCTCTCCGCCTCCATGCCGCCCAGAGAGCTCACTGTGTCACCCCTCCTCTGCAGCAGGCCAGCAAACCACGCCCCCGCCACACAAGCCTTTCCATCCCATTTATTTATATAGCTTGAAATTACACACTGTAAAACCCAATAAGTTAATTAAACTCAAATCTTTTGGTGAAACTGATTACATAAAGATATTTATCTAAAGGTAATAAATGAAGTGTGTTCATTTAACTTTTATTTTTCAGTTTTAGTTACTTAAAATATTTTAAGTACCATTGATAAATGTTTTTATGTTATATCCTCATTTTTGGTTTAGTACTCTGTACTTGATATTTTGAGTTTCAAGTACAAATCTAACTCAAGTAACTTTTAGGAATTAATATTTAGTCTTAAAATTTTAACCATTTTAAGCTAATAAGACTCAAATTGAATTGGATACAACAAGAAAAATGTGCTCAAAATAGGCAATTACACTTATAAAAATATAACACAGAATATATATATATATATATATATATATATATATATATATATATATATATATATATATATATATATATATATATATATATATATATATATATATATATATATATATATATATATATATATATATATTCATTCATTCAAGTTACAAATTTATTGAGTAACTTTAGCACATAGCTAGCCTGACAAAATGTCTTAATATTTGCATCATTTCAGAGAACCAAAAACACATGTGAAGCAAGGGGATACCGCTGAGATCCTCTTTCACTATGACAAATTGTGGACAATAATAAATGACAAATTACATTTACTTGCATGCATGTTCATAATGTTTTTTTAAATCTCTGGCAAGCCCAAAGAAATAAAACCACAAAATGTAGGGGATAATTTCAGAAATGTCCAGTTTAGGCACAAGGTCACAATATTAGAAATAAAGAATTTCACAACATGTTTTAACATTATTCAGATTTGATTAACACATGAGTATGGTGTTTTTATCAAAAAACAAATGAAAGGAAAAGATAAAATGCTGCATTTGTCACGGATTGCCGGGGCAAGCCGTGTGTGAATTATTAAGGACCCAAGATCCAGACTGCTTCAGAAGTGAGCGAGCTTTATTTACATGAAGGGTGAAACAAACAGGAACGTGGTGGACAAAAACCTAAACCAAAGAGTAACCTAAACTGGGAAAAGCTAAGCAAAAACAAACCTGAAATCTTGAGACATGAAACAGAGATGCAGGGCGACACGGAGACGAACCAGCAACACACACGAGAAAACACAGGGCTTAAATACACACAGGGCAATCAGGGAATGAGAAACAGGAGGGAGGCACGGCTGGGAGTAATAGGACATAACGAGACAAGGGGAGTGAAGCTAGAAACACTGACGAGAGACACAGACCTACAAAATAAAACAAGAACTCACACATGCAAAGACACAGACTAACACAGGAATTTATTTATTTATTTATTAACCTTTATTTACCCAGGAAGATCCCATTGAGATTAAAAACCTCTTTTTCAAGAGAAACCTGGCCAAGATAGGCAGCAGCAGGTGTCTCACAGTTACAGAAATTACTCAAACACAGGCAGCAACAACACACATGCAACAATAAGTGAAAGAATACAAATAAAATAAAATAAAATTCAATAAAATTCTAAATAAAAATAAAAAAGTCAGTTAAAATGACAATCAATCTAATTGAAACAGTTGCATGTTATGGACTTGGCCTCGAGGATTCGTAGTTTAGATTTAAAAGCACTTAATGAAATGAATTCAGTCATTTTCCATTCCTTCTGCAGTTTGTTCCAAGCCAAGGGTGCTAAATGGACAAAAGCTCTTTTACCAAGTTCAGTTCGGGCAAATGGAACAGAAAGCAACAAGTAACCATGCGGACGAAGAGAATACCGACCAGCATCTTTCATTGCAAGCTTGGAACATATATAAGAAGGCAGCAACCCAAGTATCGCCTTATATATAAAACTGTATAAATGAGAGTTCCTCCGACTTACCAAAGCAGGCCATCCTACCTGAGAGTATAACTCACAGTGGTGAGTCTGAAATTTACGGTTAGTGATGAACCTCAGAGAAGCATGATACACAGAATCAACCATTCGAAGACATTGAGCAGAAGCATTCATATATAGAATATCACCATAATCCAGCACAGGCAAGAATGTTGCAGCAACAAGCCGCTTCTTTGTATTAAAAGAGAAACACAACTTATTTTGAAAACAAAATCTCAGTTTTAACTTCAGGTTTTTCACAAGATTCTCTACATGTGGTTTGAAGGTGAGCGAGTCATCAATTAAGATTCCCAGATATTTATAGGTGTGAACCAACTGTATTTTATTACCTTCAAGAGTGGTTACTGATGGGATTATTTGGGCCAAATTCCTTGATTTAGAAAACAGCATGAGCTTTGTTTTGTCTGCGTTGAGAACAAGTTTAAGCTGAAGTAATGAGTGCTGGACAGCAAAAAGGGCTTTCTGCAAGGAGTCAATGGCCTGGACAAGAGTTGAACCACAGCTGTAAATAACTGTATCATCAGCATAGAAGTGCAAGTTTGCATCTGGCACATTTAGACTAAGATTGTTTACGTAAATGATAAATAGAAGTGGACCTAATACAGAACCCTGTGGCACTCCGTTGTGCACTGTAACAAAGTTAGAACATAAACCGTCAGATTTTATGCACTGAGACCTGTTACTGAGGTGGTTTGAGAACCATGCCACTGCTCTCTCAGAGAGTCCTGACTGGAAGAGTCTAAGTTTTAAAATACAATGATCAACAGTGTCAAATGCTGCCTGTGAATACACAGGCAGAAAAGACTAAATACTAAACTGAGGAAGAACAGAACCAAAACCCAAAGAAATAGAAAACGAGAACCAAAATACATCACAATAATAGAAAACACAAAACGCTGGGTCAAAGACCCAGGATCATGACAGCGTTAATAGGTGAGAAAACGGAATGAAAGTAAATTGCAGTGCAGCTAATACACTGAAATATTACTAGTAACATTTTAATATGCCAATGCTATGATTTTGAAAAAACAGCAAAGGGTTACTGCTGAAACCAATATGCACCTTTGTAGAGTGCAATCATGCTCTCAACAACAGAGCAATAAAACCTTAAATAGAAAAACACTTCTTAGAAACATATAAAACAAAGTCTTATAAATCTCCTTAGTGCCTTATGTCAGTTATGAGTAGTTCAGGAGGAACATTCCTTAAGTGACGTTTAAGATCCCCACCTAGAAGCTAGAATAGTAGTGAGAGTAGTCCTTTATTTTCTGTATGGATTTACAGTTATGTGACTAAAAAACAGAATCACAACCAACTAAAACACAAGTGCTGATGGGAAAAAAATGACCTTCCCCTTTTACTTTGATTATTATTATTTTTTTAAACTTATCCAGACTTGGAAAAATGACAAACTGAATTACTTGCTTTAACAAGCACTTGAGGACTGTGTAGGAGCCTCTGCTGCTAAAAGGTCATTTTTGAGACTCAGCACTTTGGGCTTCAACCTCCCATCCTCCAGACCTACCAAAACTTTCTGAATAAAGTCAAATGTGTTGGCCAGATGTTTTGGGTAGCTTTGATGCAGGGCGTAAGTCAGTCCAAATATTAGTAGAAACGCACCAACCAGGGTGGAGAAATCAATGATTATGTTACCCTCGACCAAAACTACAATCCTCTCAGGGCAGAAGAATGTTGCATTGCTGGAATTGGCAATCATAAGGAGTAGTCCAAGCGGCACTTCACTAATATCTGGTTCATCCGACTGCATCATCTTCAGAAAACAAAATTACTATATGTTAGTGCATTCCTATTTCTCTTAGCTTCATCTATACAAGTCACATTTCTGGATTATTCCTAGCTCAGAAACCTCTTCGTGGCAATAACTACAGAAAGGCAATAGGAGTTCTGGTTTTTTTTTGGGGGGGGGGGGTTGGGTTTAATTTGTACAGTGATGTATGGTGGGCTAGGAACATTATAGAAGGATACGGTCTACACACATTAAAAACAATTCCAGAGAACTGAACATAGGTTTCAAGTTCCACCAGTTAGCAAACAGGTTAGCCAGAATCAATATCCACGTATGCGCCAAGTGTGAAGCAGCGCAGCAGTGCACATTGATTCAACAATTTATCCACAAGGCAGTTTATAATCTGCAAGTCTGTTTAGCACTTCAGAAGTGCCTTCTAAATACTTATTTTAAAATAGTAGGAGCTTAGAAAAGTATGAGAAGTGCGCACCTCTGCTGGGACTAATAATGTGAGTTTATTAGCATAATTCATGCAAAACACACTTTGGGGCCACTGCCACCAAGACCATACACTGGAACCTATTTTTACATTAGGCGACATGGATAAAATGACTCATGTCATGCATGTAAATCTTAAATGCCTGCTACAATTGTACATTTGTGACAATAAAAAACTCATATTACAATGGAGAAATACTGTTTCTTACCACAAAAGCGCTCCTGAAGACAAAATTGCTGCAAAGGCGGTAAATGCAGCTAGCCAAGTGCAGAGCGTTAGCTGTTCCAGTTCAAAAGTCTGTAACATGGCACGTCCTCCTTTGTCCAGCGTCAAAGGCAATGCAGCAAAAAAACCTTCCAAAATGATTTTATTTCTGTTTGGATATTAATGTTCCACAAGTTTCTTTCGGAATAACGAGCAGCCATTCGCACTCGAAGCAAGGAATCCAAGATGGTTCCCAGCACCTCATGAAGAAACAGGTGGCGCACGTAGGCACATACGTACGTAGGCACGTACGCGACGTCAGTGTCGACTCAAATTATTCGAGGGCAATGTCAGAAACTAACCAATATATTCAAGTACTGATAACTTGGAAAAACAAACTTGTTCAAACTACTCAAAAAAATAAAGGTGTATGAACTTATAACAGGTTTTTAAGTTGTAACTAATTTAATATATCAAATTATTACTATTCGGTCTAACAGTGCATCAAAACTCAGCTTAAGAGGCTTAAAATTCTAAAGTTAAATTCAATTCACAACAGCAGTCACCTCAATGCGCTTTATATTGTACAGTAGATAGTACAATAATAGATACAGAGAAAAACCCAACAAACATATGACCCCTATGAGCAAGCACTTTGGAGACAGTGAGAAGGAAAAACTCCCTTTTAACAGGAAGAAACCTCCGGCAGAACCAGGCTCAGGGAGGGGCGGGGCCATCTGCTGCGACCGGTTGGGGTGAGAGAAGGAAGACAGGATAAAGACATGCTGTGGAAGAGAGACAGAGATTAATAACAGGTTCAATGCAGGGAGGTCTATTAACACATAGTGAGTGAGAAAGGTGACTGGAAAGGAAAAACTCAATGCATCATGGGAATCCCCCGGCAGCCTACGTCTATTGCAACATAACTAAGGGAGGATTCAGGGTCACCTGGTCCAGCCCTAATGATATGCTTTACCAAAAAGGAAAGTTTGAAGCCTAATCTTAAAAGTAGAGATAGTGTCTGTCTCCTGAATCCAAACTGGAAGCTGGTTCCACAGAAGAGGGGCCTGAAAACTGAAGGCTCTGCCTCCCATTCTACTTTTAAATACTCTAGGAACAACAAGTAAGCCTGCAGTGTGAGAGCGAAGTGCTCTAATAGGGTGATATGGTACTACAAGGTCATTAAGATAAGATGGGGCCTGATTATTTAAGACCTTGTATGTGAGGAGCAGGATTTTGAATTCTGGATTTAACAGGGAGCCAATGAAGGGAAGCCAATACAGGAGAAATATGCTCTCTCTATCTAGTCCCTTGAACATATAAAGTAACCCTTCAGTTAGTTCAGTTCTTCACATAAGAGGAAGCTTTCCTTCCTCTTGTCCTCAAATGGACTGCAGGCCTTTCCTACTTGAATCCATTTCAGTTCCTGCATCCCCGTATCCATGCTTTTCCGCAAATCATGTTTTCTTAACCTGTGTTTCTGCCTTTGTGTTTATAAGCCACTCAAGTCTAAAACTCCTGGCATGTTGGCATAAAGCTGATTGTGGTATCAAAGTCTCACTCCTTTCTCCTGCTCTGCCAACTCTCAGCTGTACAGTCTCTGTGCTCGTTTTAGCCTTTGCAGGCTCTCTGGTCTGTTGGCCATCACCAGCCCTGAGCCTTGACAAAGGCTCCTCTCTCTCCTGTCTTACAGCTTTCAGTCATTCGCAGGCTCTCTGTTCTCTGTCTAGCCTTTCCGTCGCGTTTGTGTCAAATCTGACCAATTTACAACTTCTACATCTGATTGCCTCAGATCATATCCTCCACACTATGCACTTGAACATATAAAGGTGATGATCACCTCTTTCATTGAACTTTGAGTGTTTTAATCAACCTTGTTACATCTGTGGTGTTCCCCGTAAAAAGTGACCGCCATAGGAAATGAATGGGAATCCACTCAACCACACCCCCTCAGCCCACAATTGACAGGATTACCTGCAGAATGACCCACTGAACAACCCACTGAATGGCCCACTGAACAACCTACTGAACGACCCACTGAACTGAATTTGGTGGTGAAAAATGTTTGTTATGCTAATTCAAGAGCTGTTAAAACAAACCGGTCAACCGGGAACACTAAAGTAAGGGGTGGGCAGTGAACAAAACTGGAGGGCTAGATCAGATCTCCCTGCCACAGTAAGACAGAGACAGATGGGGTTTTTTTGTTTTTTTGGGGGGTGGGGGGGATTGGGGCTGCTCTAATACCTATCACCATTGGGATTCCATTCTGCCATGCTAGGCCTTCGGGGTCTTACCACTAAATACCTCAAATTGAATTCTGTACATCAATAAATCATGTTCAGTCCGTTCTAAAAATCTCAACTTATTGAAATGAAGCTTATGGGTAAATTCAGTTAGGAAGATTTGTAGTGACTCATCTGTCTGCTTCCCAGGTGTTGGCACCTAATCTAAACTTTACATCACTTCCACTTTCCCGTGCTGTCAAGGTGATTTTGACATCTTGGTTCTCGTATTCTGCTGTGCTGGACCGTCAAGGTCTAACCACCAAATACCTCAAATTGAATTTTGTACATCAATAAATCATGTTCAATTCCTTATTGAATTGTTTATAATTCACCTTAGGGTTTAATGTTGGAATTTCAAAAGTTAGTCAGCATATTAAGAAGTTCTGGCATAACACTGGAAATAAGCAACATTTTACACAATGATGGGCATCCTGCATAAGCCACATTAAAAACATAGAATGCACAGCCAGCAAATCTAGTGCCTGATGTTCTATATTCTACAGTGGTGAAAGTTCACTAGGTATACAATAGGTTCTGCAACTTCAGGATTATCACTCTTACTATTACTATATGTACTACAGTGGTTTGTTTCACCAACGGTTATGTCCATGCACCCATCCATTCATTTTCTTCCGCTTATCTGGGGCCGATGTACATTGTAACAGAATGTCAGGGTACCTGGGTCACTGACCCAGTGTTTTCAGTTTGCACTTTTGTCACTGTTTAGTTTCAAACATATGTTTCCTGTTTAATTATGATAACATTATGTCTGTGTGCATTGTGTTTAGTTGTATTTTCTCTGCACGCCCGAATTTCACCTGCTCTCAAACCTCCGCAGTGGAGAGTGGGTGTCTTTCGCTGAACTTCAGCTACCCCGCTGCCCCACCTCCCCGCTCCTTGCTTGTCCGCCTCTCTGCTCCTTGTTTATCCGCCGGCCTCCTCACCCACCGCCTCTTCTGTCTCGATGGGACTGAGCAGCTCTGCCTCCCGTCTCCATGTGGCGGAGGCACCGTCATTCAGTCTTTCCCCCGTCTCCGCCAAGAGAAGGCAAAGTTCCTGACGCCACAGTAGTAGGGGTTGAGTGAGACTGATTTCTTTTCTTCCCTCTCGCCATAAGCTGAGGGCTGCTGTGCAATATACAGCCCAGCAAGATCTAAGACTGTTTATTGCTGTGACTATCAGCAGACTGTTCATTTTCAACCTGCTTCCATAAAAATTGTTCCATCCTTTGATGCTCTCATTAAGGACATTTATCCTTCTAAAATGGATCTTTTCTTTCCCCGTGTTTATGTCAGAACCTGTCTCTCTTCCTGTTCCTTCTCCCAGTGCAGCCTAGACCCTGCCTTCCCCTGCACCTAGTTCCTCAAGTGAGGGTTGCTAGGGCCCAGTCGGTCCCTGTCCCTGTTCTAGAGCAGCTAGGGGTTAGTGTGTCCCCACAACCGTACCAGTTCCTCAGGTGGGGTGTCTGGCATCTGGCAGGCTCCTGCACACACACTGGGTATAGCTGGGGTCCAGCTAGCTCCTGCACCTGTCCCTGCTCCTAGGGTGAGGTCAGCCAGGACCCAACCCATCCCTGCACCCGTACCTGTTCCTCAGGTGGGGATGGAGGGGTTCAGCCAGTTCCTCCACCTGTGCTGGTTCCCAGTTCCCAGCTCAACATGAGCTTCAGGCACAGCATCAAGAGCCAGGTGCAAGCTCTGTGTAGCCCCCGCCAGAGGTTTCCGCAACTGTGGGCCCTGCTTCATCTCCACCAGTGGTTTCTCCACCAGCTGGCTCTGCTGCATCTCTGCTAGCAGTTTGTCCATTTGTTTGCCCTGCTCCGCCCGAGCCAGAGGTTTCTGCACCATCTGGTGCTGCTTCGTCTAAGCCAGAGGTCTGCACCAAGCCACGCCACCAGCGACCTACACCACCAGCAACCTACCAAGCCACCCTGCGGGGAGGTGTTCCATCACCTCCGACAGTCCACAGTGGAGCATCGTTGGCCTCGCAGCCAGCCTCCAGATGAGAGCCGTCGCTGCCACCTTATCTGTACACTATATGTCACTCTCAGGCTCGGGGATGATGTTGGAGGGCTTGCGACACAGAAAACCTGTCCTTCCTCCATCCGTGGGCACTCCCATTGGACATGCCCTGGTCGTCTGCACCTCCAGCCCTCCTGCTTTGACACTTCCGCTGGGTGGGGTGCAGCACCTCGGGACTCCTGAAAAGATAGCAAAAAGAGAGAGATTATTCAGTGCAGTGGTCAGGTCACCCAGTCGGTGGCAGCTGACCCACTCCGCTGTGCCAGCTGGGAGCCCCTTAGATGTAGAATTTAGAAACCATGCATGACACTATATTGACAATTACTGCAATGATTACACCAAATTAATTTAGTTTTGTTGATTAAATAGTGACTTGGATTGTGTGTATATGTGTGTGTCTCTGTGTGTGTAAGTTTACATGCGTAACAATTGTGGATGGTTGTCACCTCACACACCAGTATATTGGGGATGCTGTTGTCATTGAGGAACTTCATTTTTATTGAATTCAGTGCACTTAAAACTGCATTTCTGTCTTAAAACTGCAATTGCCCCTAAAAGTGACTTTTTTCAGCTTTTCTGTGTGTGTGTGTGTGTGTGTGTGTGTGTGTGTGTGTGTGTGTGTGTGTGTGTGTGTGTGTGTGTGTGTGTGTGTGTGTATCCCGGCATGATCCCCACTGTGTATAACTCCACATTGCCCCCTGTTGAAAGTGTTACTGTCTAGGACCTAAGACGTAGCCTGCCTTATGCCTGAACTTAATAGATCAGACAAAGTTCAAATCAGAACCATAATACTTTATTAATCTAGGAGTAAGTTATGTCGTGATAGTTGCTCCAAGACAGTAAGAACAGTAACTAATACGTTAAAGTACCAGATAAATAAAACAATATATGAAAAAATCACAAAATATTATAAAATATCTCCAATAAATGCGAATAGCTCTCATACATAAATATCTCAGTCTATTACACAAAATTAAATATAGCTAAGGTTGAAATTGAGGTCTCTCTTATCATACTGACTATTGTTATTTTCTCTGTAGAGAATCTGTAGATGTTCAGATATCAAGAGAGTGCAACTATTGCAGTGTGTACTTGTGCTTTTAGATGGAGGAATTGTGCAAAGAGGCAGGAATGAGTTCCTGTGTCATTCAGCGGTGCATTTCGGTAATCTGTCTCTCACTGAACGTGCTCCTGTGATTGGCCAAAACATAATAGAGCGAATGGAAGGTATTGTCCAGCATTGTCCTTATCTTGGACAACATCCACCTCTCAGACACCAATTTTAGAGAGTCCAGCTCCATTCCCTCAACATTACTGGTTTTGCAGATCAGTTTATTGAGTCTGTTGCTATTTGCAACCCTTAGCCCACTGCCCCAGCATACAACAGCATGAAGTATGGCAGTGGCCAGAACGCACCGGTAGAAAATCCAGAGCAGATGTTAAAAGCTCTCAGCTGTCTCAGAAAATAAAAACACAACTGTGTTGTCTCTAATCCAGTCCAGGTTTTTGTGAATGTGTACTGTGAGGTATTAACATTCCTCCACAATGTCCATATCAACCCTCTGGATTGTAAGAGGAGTCACTGGTTTCTTGGTCCTCCACAATCATTATCCTCCATATTGTCATAGTTTTTGTCATATTGACCTACAGAGGATTCTGCTCGCATCATGTGACAAAAGAGTTGACCGCAGCCCAGTACTCTGTCTCATCACCCCAGTGATGCATGAAGATGGCAAGTGTCTGTGCAGTGGCTAAAGTCTGTGGTGTGGAGATTGAATAGGCAAGGGAAGAGGACAGTCTCTTGTGGTGCCCCGGTGTTGCTGACCACCTTGTCAGACACACAATTCTAAAGATGCATATATTATGTTTTTATGTCAGATAATCTATAATCCAGGACTAATAAGCATTCTAAAAGAGAGTAATGTCTTAAAGAGGGTTTCCCTAGAGCTACCTATACCAAGTGCTACATTATCAAAACATAATAATAATAATGGATTCCATTTATATAGCGCTTTCCAAGGCACCCAAAGCGCTTTACAATTCCACTATTCATTCACTCTCACATTCACACACTGGTGGAGGCAAACTACAGTTGTAGCCACAGCTGCCCTGGGGCAGACTGACAGAAGAGAGGCTGCCATATCACGCCATCGGCCCCTCTGGCCAACACCAGTAGGCGGTAGGGTAAAGTGTCTTCAATCGAACCGGCGACCTTCCGGTTACAGATGCGCTTCCCAACCCCCTGAGCCACGGTCGCCCCATACTAACTTCTCCGGTGACTGTTCCCCACACTGATATCAGACCTAATGTTACAGTCAGTAGCAATGCCAGCACCCCCATTTCTTGATCAACAGTACAGTACATTTTGACTGAAACCAGCCCACGGGCTGGTACTGTACTGTACTGTTTATAAGATTGGGGAAACCTGCAGTCAGCTGAGACTGAAGAAGTCACTTGGATGAGTGACGAAACGTTTCTCCCACAAAACGCTACGTCCAGATGAACAGGATCAACTTTTGGAGGACTTAATCTTTACAGTAAACTTAGTTTCACTTGTCTGGCCCAAATAAGATGCGCTCTGTGTGGCCTGTGGGTTAAAGTAAGTTGACGTCCCTGTTGCAGAGTTTAACTTTTGGCTTTTTGTTCATTCACTAGCTTCTATTAGCCTCGTCATTTGTCAGTGCTGTGTGAAATGAATCCGCACGAGGGAGTGTGGCTGCTTCTAGGCATTGTCAAAATCGAGGATTCCCATTTTTCCTTTTTCATTAAGCAGAGTAATTTGGGCTGGGCCTTGTAATTACTGAATGAAAGTTTGATACGTCTACTCATTACACATGCTCGCTAAAACAGCTTAAATATCCCAAGTGTAATCAAATACATATTGTATATTATTTATATTTTATATAACCATTATATAAATGATACACAGATATCTTACTTGAATGATTACCGTCATATAGATGAGAGAAAGTGAGGCAAAAAACAGAGACCCCGTCTGCACTTTCAACAAAAAAATCTGCTACTCACATAATTTGCTGCAATAATGAATATTTATTGATTTATTGCGAGCAGCATGACTGTTAACAGAGTTAGAATTTTGCACAGGCACCTCGAATGTTTCTGTGTTTTATGCAGCCTTGCTTTGCCCTTTACCGATCAGGCACGGAGAGAAAAGGTATTTACAGAGAAATACTTAGTTTTTGCTGATAAATCATTTAGAACGATGTGTGGGTCGGACACACACAGAGCTCTGGGAAACACTGCCTTATTTACTGAGTATTTCTGGGATTTCAGCAAGGGTTTCTCTCTGCCCCGGTTAGCATTACTTCAGAGGTTGTCAGTTTTGGTTTTGCCCCTTAAATGCACCGTTTTTGTTTCTTATTTTGTAAATACAACACTTCAGATGGTCATCATCCCTTTTGCCCTTTTTCCTTTTTCACCCCTGCTCCCAGCAATTTTCCACCCCCATCCTTGATTTGTGCTGGCCTGCCTCTACCTCTCTAATTTCACTGTTTGATATGAGAAAAAAAAAACCAGATGGGCAAAATGAAGTTGTTGTCTTGGCAAAGGGGTCTGTATTGTTATGTAGCGCACACCGAGAGGTAGTGGCTGTGTTGACTGCGGGCAGCTTGCTGCTAGCAGTAGAGATTGCTGTGGGAGAAATAGATGCAATGGGGGAGGAGGTGTTTGTTCCCTGTTTGTTAACAGGGGTGCTGATGGCTGTCCTCCGCTATGGCACGGGGGAGGATCCGGCCTTGGGTAATCATCCTCTGGCAAGATGTTATATCCTCCAGCCTCACAATTTCTTTTTTCCCCCTCTGTTTTAGTTTGGATATGCACATACGCTCATGTGGTTAGAAGAACCTAAAAAACATAAACAAATTTCTCTAATTTGCTCTTAGATTTGTTGCTTTAGCCTCTATTTTTCCTATTTTTGTATTAGAATATTCTTATTATACTATTTTGACGTTGACAAGTCAGCAATCCCGGATGGCCATCTTTTTAGTCCTTTACCATTACTGCTAGGGTCCCAGTGTTGTGTTTTATGTGTAATGTCTTTACTTATATTGCCAAATAGACTATGGTAAACATGATTTTCAAAGGGGTTGTATATAAAATAAACCCATTATTTGTTCTGCAAGTGTCTTAGATAAAAATCCCTTTACCAAGAACTGATCAAGGCTTCGACCTGGAAACCAGGACCCAACATGTAGGTGTGACTCCCCACTCCAACCACTCCCAAGAAAGGCCAGCAAAAAGGCAACTGAAGGTGCTAGGAGCAATTTATTTACTTCAGACATAAGCCGTGCCCAAACTAAAAAATAAAAAGGTGCTAATTTTCCCTAAGCTTCCCAATTAAAAGAAAAGCAAACAAAAGACCATTTTCTAACCTGAGCTCCTATCCAAAAACATGAGAAAAAGAATTCAACAAAAAAAGGTGTCTCATTTCTACTAAATCTGCTGCAGTGCTCAATATATACAGTGAATACAAAATTACAAGCAATGTTTAAATGACTATTTACAAAGGTGCTCTTAACCACACAAGGTATCTTAATTACTGATAGTACACATCCATCCATTCCTCCATTTTCTTCCACTTATTCGGGGCCGGGTCGCGGGGGCAGCAGCCCAAGCAGAGAAGCCCAGACCTCCCTCTCCTCAGCCACCTCCTCCAGCTTGTCAGGGGGAACACCAAGGCGTTCCCAGGCTAGCCGGGAGATCCTTGTCAGATGCCCGAACCACCTCAACTGGCTCCTTTCGATGTGGAGGAGCAGCGGCTCTACTTTGAGCCCCTCCCGAATGGCCGAACTTCTCACCCTATCCTATCTCTAAGGGACAGGCCAGCCACCCTTCGGAGGAACCCCATTTCTGCCGCGTGTTTCCGCAATCTCGTTCTTTCAGTCACTACCCACAACTCGTGACTATAGGTGAGGGTAGGGACGTAGATCGACCGGTAAATTGAGAGCTTCGCTTTTACACTCAGTTCTCTTTCAAAAGACCGGTACAGCGTCCGCATTACTGCGGCCACTGCACCAATCCATCTGTTGATCTCCCACTCCCGTCTCCCATCACTCGTGAACAAGACCCTGAGATACTTAAAATCCTCCACTTGGGGCAGGAACTCATCCCTGATCCGGAGTGGGCACTCCACCCTTTTCCGGCTGAGGACCATGGCCTCAGATTTGGAGGTGCTTCACACTTGGCTGCAAACCGTTGCAAGGAGAGTTGGAGGCCATCACCCGATGAAGCCAATAGAACTCAATCTTCTGCAAAAAGCAGAGATGAGATCCTGAGACCGCCCGAAGTGAAAGCCTTCCACCACTTGGCTACGCCTAGAAATTCTGTCCATAAAAATTATGAACAAAATCCAACTACCACCAGGTGGTGATCAGTTGACAGCTCAGCCCCTCTCTTTACCAAAGTGTCCAAAACATATGGTGATACGAGATCTGGTGATACGATTACAAAATCGATCATCGACCTGTTGCCTAGAGTGTCCTGGTGCCACGTGCACTTATGGGCACTCTTATGTTCAAACATGGTGTTCGTTATGGCCAAACTGTGGTTTGCACAGAAGTCCAATAACAAAACACCGCTTGGGTTTAGATCCGGGAGGCCGTTCCTCCCAATCACGCCCCTCCAGGTCTCGCTGTCATTGCCCACGTGAGCATTGAAGTCTCCCAGTAGGACAACAGAGTCACCAGGAGGAGCACCCTCCAGTACCCCACCCAGGGACTCCAAGAAGGCTGGTTACTCTGAACCGCCACTCGGTGCATAAACGCAGACGACGGTCAGGACCCGTTCCCTGACCCAAAGGCGAAGAGAGCAAACCCTCTCGTCCACTGGGAGAAACACCAACATACCAGCAGCAAGCCGATGGGGATACCAAGATACCCACCCCGCCTCTCACCAGAGGCAACCACGGACAGAGACAGAGTCCAGCCCCTCTCCAAGAGGCTGGTTCCAGAGCCCAAGCCATGCATTGAGGTGATCCCAACTATATCTAGCCGCTACCTCCCAACTTAGCGCACTAACTCAGGCTCCTTCCCCACCAGAGAGGTGACATTCCATGTCCCAATTGCCAGTCTTGGTAGCCGGGGATCGGTCCGCCAGGACCTCCGCTTCTGGCCGCCGCCCAGCTCACATTGTACCCAACCCCTATGGTGCCTCCTGCGGGTGGTGGACCTGCAGGAAGATGGGCCCATGTCCCTTTTTCGGGCCGTGCCCAGCCGGGCCCCATGGCCACCAGACGCTCGCCCTCAGGCACCCTCCCCAGACCTGGCTCCAGTACGGGGCCCCGGTAACCCTATCCCGGGAAGGGTGAACTGTCCCCTCGATGGTCTTGTCATAGGGGTCTTCTGAATCGCTCTTTGTCTGGTCCCTCACCCAGGACCAATTTGCCATGAGAGACCCTACCAGGGGGCAAAAACCCCCAGACAACATAGCTCCTGGGATGCCTGGGACACACAAACCCCTCCACCACGATAAGGTAGTGATTCCCGGAGGGGTGATAGCTCACATGAGAAAAAAAAAACAAAAAATACAGCTCAGGTTTTTCACACAAAAGCTCAAAAACAACCAGCTGGTGCTTTGTTGGTGGTAGAGGAGGCAAGGACACAGACAAAGTGGCTGTCAGCTGGAGGTTAAAAGTCTGCTGTCCAGTCAGTTATCCAATCTCAACCTCAGAAGTCTATTTGAACCAACCAATCACGGATACACCCACACACCCAGCTTGGAGGGAAGAGATAGAAAATACACACCTACACTCATCAATATGGGAGGAGCCACACATCAATCACAAACATAACACTGGAAATCACCCTGTGATGGACGATCACTCCCGGGCACACTAGAGTTTCATTTATACACCTTTTCCAAGTTTATCCTGGGAACAGATATGTGTGTGACACTCTCACAGAGAACTGTTAGTTATATGGTGTACTCGTACGTGATTATAACGGTGCTTCTGAATATCAGAGAGACAGAGAGCGACACATTCCTTCAGCTTACTGTGAAGAGTGTTGCATCACTTTAATAATTTTTCTATCATGTATGTATTTTTTATAGAATTTTTATAAAGTAAATTTAGCGTTACGAGATAATTTAGTAATCCTGTCTCATGTTAAAGATTTAGTATGAGTTGAAAATTTTAGAATTAGCTAGAATCCCATACAATTGATAGCATATACAAAGTATTCTCACGTTTAGCTAGCTTACACCTATTTAAACTCTGAAATATATTTCAGAGTATATATATAAAAGTATATATACATTTTTTTTTAAATTGTCTTTGAAAAATGTATTAAATTAATTTGTGACACATACTAGCTACACTGTAAAAAATGTCTGTGAAATTTACATAAAAATGATGTAAAATTCCTACAGAAAAGTATAGTAAACCCAAAAATACATTTTTTTTGTTTCAATCACAGTGAATTATTGCAAACTATTAAACAGAATGTTTTTGTTATATTTACAACATCAGTTTGTGATTATAATCAAATGTATTTGTTAAAACTACAAATATTAGGAACAAAAACAGAGAAATACTGTAATACTCATAACAAAAGAATTGTAGTAGTTTGACATGTAAACATTGTAAAAATTATAGTTTTAGTCAGTTGTCAGGCCTTCTTTTAACATGATTAATGAAATGATGCAAATTCAGGTATAGGGCTAATAACAATGTTTTCACAGAAAAATGTCATTGTGAACCTGAGAGGTTACCTCTCTATTTATTTATATAAAATGTACAATTATAATGACGTGTGTTTTTTTAATCATTCAGGTTGTTTGCAGCCTATTGTACAGTGGCCTATTAGAAATTATTATTAATTACGGCCTAAGTAACATTTCTCTTCAGTAATAATGCTAGTATTCTTTATGTCTCTTTTAATTGTAATGTCATAGTTTAGACTACTGGTTTTGAGTTAGGTTAGCATTGTATCATTATCACAGGTTAAACAACCTAACAGTGACTCCCATAGGATATCTATGGTGCCTCCTCTCCACAGAGTTGCAGGCTAGTGTAGGCTACTCTCTGAGTGCGCCTAATTTTGAATGTGCATCTGAAGCTCGTCTCTGATTGGATATTGATGTGAGGGCGGGAGGAGCGTGAGCGAGCCGGCGGCACGCACCAACTGCAGAGTGGAGAGAGAACACGGGAGCAGAAAACGTTGAATTTTTACGAACTACTTTTTTTAGGACAAATCACAAATATACGATTTTAAGTGGTTTTTTGATGATCTGTGGTTGTTCATCTGAAAGTTTGCACGGTAAGTTTAATATCTTGGGGACTTTTTTTCGAGACCAAAACATCACTAGCACCAGTTGATATTTAGACCAATGATTGATAACTTAGCGCTAGCATGCTAGTTCAGCTGAAAAGCACAGGCACACTTTTGAAATACTGAAAATGATCACCTGCGTCTTTTGTAAAAAGATATTGGTCACATTAAGAGGCTATGTACGACACTGCGAGTGCGTAGGAATGAGCCTTGTTGTCTTTTCAAATGCGTTGGCACCAATTGTATTCAATCATTCACCACTTACTGTGCTTTCAAGAGGCATTTTTACCTTGTGCACAATGCATCTGCACTTAAAGCTGCTCCTAAAAATCTTGTTGCAGATTCGAAATGCAAAATTTCATTATGTGCCCGCCATTTTCAAACAGTGAAAGAGTTATTGCCTCACTTAAATGATCATATTGCAGAGGGCAGGTCTGTGTCATGTCCAGTAAGTGGTTGTAAGCATGTGTTTACAAAAAAACTCATCATTTACTTCTCACATGTGTAGGAAGCATAAAGCATGTTCCCCAGATGGTATTGATGACATGTACAAGAAATCTCGCCCTCAGCCCCCAAATGGCAGTACAGATTATTCAGAAAACACATATAAAGCCATGTCATCTGCTAGTTCAGCCAGTGATGTGCCAGAGAATGATAGTCAGTTTTAGAAACATGAGTCTCTTTTACCTTAAACTGCAAGGAGAGCTGCTAATTCCTGCCTCCGTCAAACCTGACGGAGCCAAATTATCAGGGCAAGCGGTTCAAAACTGAAATCTTTTGCGATTGCTGCCAGTTTTGATTGGTGACAAAGTGCAAAACCATGAGGATGAAGTATGGCAGTTAGCTCTCCAGTTGAAAGACATTGCGGATCATATTTGTGCTCAGTGCATTTCCTTGTCCCACATTTGCTGACATTTTGATCCCAGAATATTCGGAGATTAGAAAGATGTTGTTTCCTGAAATTCAGCTAAAACCCAAACCACCACTGTTTGCACCATTATTCAGCACTGTTGTTGAAATTTGGTCCATTGATGAGGTTATGGACGCTTAGGTTTGAATGTAAACACAGTTATTTTAAAAGATGTGCCAGACACTTGAAAAAATTAAAAGATATATCCCTGCTCTGTTAAGTGTATGAACTGTATATTTTTTTTTTCTATTTTGTTTGCAGGTGGCATTTCTTCGTCAGTGTGAATATGAGTGACTCAGAGCGAACCTTCCTAGATGTCGCCTTCATGGAAGTCCTACCAGAACTTCAAAGTGGCTGCTCAGATGACGTGAAAGACATGATCCTGCTTCTGCTGAGCTACTTTAAGAGAAGGAGTCAAGGAGAACACATACATGTCTGGCAGATGTGTGCAAGAGTGCAGCCACTATTATTGTCCTCGGTAAGTCTGTTTCATAGCTCTCTTTTTTGTTTAAAATTGCACTGTTTAAAAAATGTCATGCGACAGCAGCGCTTATTTATATAACCTGTTAAATAATTTGTTCACAGGACAGTCCTGCTATTCCTCAAGAGATACATGCTGAGTCTTGATTGGAACCTCATCAGGACAAAGATATCCTCCTTCATTTCTGCATTGTGCCTCATGTTCGGGAGCTACTACAATTTTAATATCCATTATCCATCTGATCTGGCTTCCACTCTGGAGTTTCTTCACAGTTCTCCAAAAGTTGATTTGGTTCATCTGGACGTAGTGTTTTCAGTGGCAGAAACGTTTCGTCACTCATCCAAGTGACTTCTTCAGTCTCAGTTGACTGCAGGTTTTCCCAATCTTATAAAAAGTACATTTGCATAATGACTGAAACCAGCCCACTGAATGAACAATGGGCTGGGAAGTCAGTTCCTTCATCATAATTATGCAAATTCTCATGACCATTGATCAACAACCACTGATCAAAGTCCACTGATCAATGACCGTGAGTACCACTCACAGATAGTTGGGGAATGGCTGCAATCACAGAATTGTAAGATGGCGAAAGATGTACCCTTAGGCCCCCTCCTCGATTCAGAGATGGTCTTTCCCTTTTCCTTTTTGGGATTGGGGTGGTGGTGAGAAATGACTGAAAAACATGCTGTGAAGTTTAGTTTATTAGTCTGTTTTTTGAGTTTCGTTCAAAAAAGAATAACTTCATATAAGAAAAAATATATATATCACATACGCAGGACACCTTAAACTAAGCAAGGCAGAACAAAATCAGGGCTGTATTAAGACACTTGGACTAAATCCCAAGAACTGATCCAGAATTAAAACAGAACTACAGCAGTTCAAAATCAGGACTACTTTAGGACTTAACCAAAACAGAACCAGAATCAAAACTAAATGATAGTAGCACTGAAAATCATCATAGACCTGCACTGACAGGTCCACTGACAACACCTCTTTATTGTGGTAACATGAGACTGTATCTTCGAGTCTTGAGTTTTGCGAACCTGTCAATGACATTTTCAGGGACAATATTATTCAAGTATTCCTTTTTAAGTAGATAATATAATGAGTTACTAATTTGTACCATATTATTATTATTATTATTATTTTTTTAATTGCTTAGAGTTTATTAATTACCTGTAATTTTTTTTTTACACTGACACCATCATTAAACAAAACAAAACCAACATAACAGGACAAAACAAAATAGACAAAACAAAACAAACAACCTGGCTCAAGAATTCAAATAAATAAATGGAAAATCCAGACACTTTGATTATGAGATACAATTAACAATACACATGTGTAAAATAGCAGTGACATGCTTGCATTATACCAGGGCCCGTGAGAAAATAGCAGAAATATCCAAACCGGCATACGCCATAAATGGGTCCCATATTTTATGAAACTTTTTATCCCTACTATGTAACTTGCATGTTAAGAAATCTAGTGACACATATTCCAATACCGTCCGGTGCCACTGAGTCTTAGATGGGGCTGTGTCCGTGATCCAGTTCAAAAGGACACATTTCCTTGCACAGAATGTTAACAGTGCGTAGAGCTGCTTTCCAGACTTCTCCCTGATTTTGTTGTTTGCCACTCCAAGTAGCATGCACAGTGGGTTGCATTCAGTGTCCGTGGTGAAGATCTTATCCAGTTCACACTTTATGACAAACCAAAATTGTTGTATTTTCTGGCAGGACCATAGACAGTGTGTGAGGTTGCCCACCTCTATTTTACATTTAGGGTCATAGCGGAGAAAGGTCTGAATTGTATTTATGGCGTTGAGAAGGTGATATGTGAGCTCTGTGTAGAATTTTAATTTGGATTGCCTTTACTTTATTACAGACGCTCAGAGATTTAGCATTCTCCCAGACTTCGTCCCATACCTCGTCACTAATCTCTATATGTAATTCCTTTTCCCAAGTCCTCTTCAAATAAGTTGTGTCCGTGACCCCAAATTCTGTTAACAGGCCATAACAAATTTTTATATAAGTTAGGAGATTTGGCTGAAATATCTGCTTTTCACAGTTAGAGACGGTTTGAGTATTAAGTATTGTTGTAGCCCTTTGGATATGGTCCCTCACTTGTAAATATCTAAAGAAGTCACACCTATGAATGTTGTATTTATCGATTAGCTGGTCAAAGGACATAAGGTTAGACCCGTCCATTAAGTCAGAAAAGGTAGAAATACCATACACAGCCCAGTTCCGAAAGCCAGGGTCAGTGGTCCAAGGCAAAAAGAGAGGATAATCGGATAAGGGAGTGAAAAGAGATGTTAAGTGAGACCTTCCTTATAGTTTTTGAACCATTTGCCAAGCTCTAACTATAGATAATGTGAGTGGGTTGCTACAGAACATCCTTAAGGTCTTAAGTTTTCCCACAAAAAGCAAATTTTTCAGAGGGAAGCTGGACATAGAGCTCTCAATATCCAACCAGACAGGAGAAGGCTGTTGTACCCAATTGGCATCTATATGCATATGGGTGTTCAGCTGATACTTCCTTATATCTGGGAAATCAAGGCCCCCCTTTGAGGATGGAAGATATAACGTGGATATTTTAAGACGAGATTTCCTCCCTGCCCAAACAAAGGAGCTAAACCAGCCATTTAGACTTTGGATTGTGTGGGACGAGGGTCGGAACCATCTGTATTGGATAAAGTAGCCTGGGTAGAATGTTCATTTTCAGAAGAGCGATACGACCAAGCCAGGATAGAGGTAAGGACTTCCATCTCTCCAAATCTAATTTGACCTGCTCAAATAGGGGGGTAAAGTTACTTTTATACATCTGGTCGAAGGCGGGTGTGACCCTAATTCCCAGATACATAAAGCCCTGTGGGGACCAAGTGAAGGGAAATGGAGAAGGGGCCTGTGGTTTTTGTTTCAGACTGCCCAATGGCATCGCTTCTGATTTATTGAAATTAATTTATAGCCTGAGATTACACTAAACTTATTAATAGCTTCAACCAGAGAGGGGATTGATGTTTCCGGCCGAGTCAACACAACAAGTACATCATCAGCGTACAGGGTAATCTTATGAGGTCTTTGCCCTACGGATAGACCATGTATGTCCGCCTGAGCTCGTATTGCCTCTGCCAGTGGCTCTATGGCTAAGGCAAAGAGCAAAGGGGAAAGGGGACAGCCTTGTCTGGTTCCCTTCAGTATCCGGAAGTTGGAGGACCGCACCCCGTTTGGGAGAACTGCAGAGCAGGGATTGTTATAAAGTAGTGATGGGTCGTTCGCGAACGAAATGGCTCTTAGAGCCGGATCTTTGAAGTGAACGACGGGAGCCGGCTCCTTATTGGGAGCCGTGGGGGGTTGTTTTCTTTCTCTTGCCCTCTCGCTAACTTTTTTTCGCTTCACGCTACACGTGAGCCTCGTGTTTGCGCTGAGCAGAGGGGGGAGGGGAGCAAACACAGCTATGCGTTTGTGCCCCTCCCGCCTCTTCTCAGTGCTGGGCAGAGGGGGGAGGGGCGGTAGTTACACTTGCAGCAGCAGTAGCACACGAACAGAGTAGGAGGGAGAGAGAGAAAGAGAGCAACAACAAGAGACAACGTCGTCAATTTAGAAAGGTACAGTAAAGAAAATGAGTGAAGCAACCAAGAAAACAAGCAAAATCTGGAACCACTTCAATTTTATTGACAGTACAAAGGCAGAGTGTAGAGTCTGCAAGAAAAGAATTTCATATAGAGCCGGCTCCACAAACAATATGCATAGGCACCTGAGAACTGTCCACCCATCAGTGCAATGGGGAAAAAAAACACAGTCAGTTGAGGGTGATATAAATGAAGGTGCTAGTGTGTCTACTGCAACTGTTGCTGCTCCTTCTTCTGCTGCAGTATCTGAAGCGTCATGCAGTATACCACCTAAACCAAGCCAGAACTCAATGAGACAGTTTTTGCAGAAGTCTGTGACCGCAGCAAGACAGAACACAATTGATGAAGAACTGGCAAAAATGATAGCACTTGATTTCCAACCATTTTCTGTTGTGGATGATAAGGGATTCAGGACTTTTATACATGCACTGAATCCCATGTATGTAATTCCAAGCAGGAAGGCTCTCTCCCAAAAAATAATCCCAGGCATATATGAAAGAGAACGTGCATCACTGCAAGAGAGGGTTAAAAATGCCACAGCAGTGTGTCTAACAACTGACAGCTGGACATCCCAAACCACCACATCCTTCTTGTCAGTTACATGTCACTTTATTGAAAATTATAAAATGGTATCCTGTCTTCTGGATTGTTTTGAGTTCAGCGACAGACACACTTCTGAGAACTTAGCAGAAGAGCTCCTCAAAGTGGCAAAAGAGTGGGATGTGGAAAA
This sequence comes from Pelmatolapia mariae, assembly GCF_036321145.2. Classification (NCBI taxonomy): domain Eukaryota; kingdom Metazoa; phylum Chordata; class Actinopteri; order Cichliformes; family Cichlidae; genus Pelmatolapia; species Pelmatolapia mariae. The sequence goes on along the minus strand of NC_086245.2, from coordinate 33,482,617 downwards.
CAAAGTGGTTTGCTGTGTTACTGACAATGCAGCTAACATAACAAAAGCAATTAAAATCCTGAAATGGACCCACCACCCATGTCTTGCGCACACAATTAACCTTGTTGTGAGAGATGCTTTGAAGGTGATGAAGCCAGCTGTGGACAAAGTGAAGGCAATCGTGGAATTTTTCCACAGGAGCACAACAGTCACACACAAGCTCAAATCTACCCAACAACAGATGGGCATGCCTGAGCTAAAGCTCAAACAAGAATGTATCACAAGATGGAACTCAACCTTTCATATGCTAAAACGGATTCTGGAGTCCAAGGATGCAGTCATCTCTACTCTGGCAGTTATCAATGCACCGGTCGACCCTCTGAGCCACGAGGAATGGGAGGTACTACAGGAGGCATGCACTGTTTTGGAGCCATTTGAGCAGGTCACCGTGGAGATCAGTGCAGACAGGTGAGTGTGCAAATGTTATTGCATTATTATTATTATTATTATTATTATTAGTAGTAGTAGTAGTAGTAGTAGTAGTTAGTTGCATTGCTGGTATGAAAAGTAGATTAGACATGATCATAAATAATAATATACTGCTGAATTTTAAAAAAGCATAATTTTGAAACTTGTTATGTACTCTTTTTCAGCCATGTCACAGCCTCCAAAATGTTAATCCTGTGCAAGGGTCTGCAGAGAGTGACAGCTGAACACCAAACCAGAGTAACTACAGGAAAAGTGAAAGAGTTGGTGGATGCTCTCTGTGCATCCATGGACAGAAAATTCCACAGAATGGAATATAATGCTGTTCCACCATGCTGTTCCACCATTCTTGATCCAAGATTCAAGAAGCTGGTCTTTAATGACAACAGAGCGGTGGATGAAGCTCTTCAGAGAATAACTGCAGCAGCAAGATCCAGCAAACCAACTCCACTACCAGGGGACCAAGAGGGAGAAGAGGCAGAAGAAGATGAACAAAAGGAGCAACAAGCATCTGCTGTTTGGAGGTTCTTTGAAGAACGAGCAAGTAGAGACACTACCAGAAGGAATCCCTCAGCAGATGCAATACTGGAAGTGAGATCCTACATTGATGAGCCCCTTTGCCAGAGAAGTGCAGATCCACTGAGCTGGTGGGAGACAAAGGCTTATACTTATCCACGTCTTACCCAGGTGATGACACAGAGACTTTGCATTGTAGCAACATCAGTCCCCTCAGAGAGAATCTTCTCCAAAACAGGACAGATAATGAATGACAGAAGAAACCGGATCAGATCCTCAAAGCTAAGGCACTTGATATTCCTGAATGCCAACCTTTCCCTTAATTAAAGATCTGGTTGTTCATTTTTTCTTTTTGTTTTGCATATTTTAATCGATATTTTATTGTGTTGTGGTTTGTAGTGTTTTGTGTTCTTTTGTTTTGAATTGGTTTAAAAGGAAAAAAGCTGAAAACTTAAAAGGTAAAAAGTTGAATTGTAAATAGTTGGCTTTTGTACTTTATAATGTATTTTTTTTTTTTTTACATTTTGTGTGCTGTGAATAAATACAAGAATATTTATATGATAAACATTTATAAATAAAAAAGACATTTTTTACATTAGTAGTTCATTGTGTGCATAATTTTATATTATTGTTAATAATAAATTAATTAAAGCAATAAAACAACCTGAAGAGCCGGTTCAGAGCCGAAAGAGCCGGATCTTTTTAGTGAGCCGAGCCGAAAGAGCCGGTTCTCTAAAAAGAGCCGGAAATCCCATCACTATTATAAAGTAACTTAATCCAGTTTATAAAGTTTCCACTGAAACCGAATTGGTGTAGTGTAAAAAACAGGTAAGACCATTCGACACGGTCAAATGCCTTCTTGGCATCAAGGGAAATCACCACACCAGGCAGAGATTTTTGTTGGAAGAACTGGATCATATTCAACAACCTACGCATGTTATTATATGAGTTGCGCCCTTTAATGAAACCCGTTTGGTCCTCGTTAATAAGCAGGGGGAGTAAAAGTTCCAGACATTTTGCTAAAATCTTGGAGAGGATTTTCAGATCTACATTCAACAAAGAGATTGGCCTGTAAGAGGCACAATCTTCAGGTAGCTTACCCTTTTTAAGTATAAGGGATATATTGGCTTCCCTTAGAGAATTGGGCAAGAGACTCTCTTTAAAGGAGTCATTGTACATGTTCAACAGCGGGCCAGCTAAAATTTCTCGGAATTCTTTATAAAACTCGGCACATAGACCGTCTGGTCCCGCTACTTTGCCAATCGTCAGCTCTTTAATGGCATTTAATACCTCCTGTTTTGATATGGGACAGTCCAGTTTGAGGTTCTGGTCTTCAGACAACTTGGGAAGGTTAAGAGGGGCAAAACATACATCCAATAGGTCTGCTGTATTTGTCTGAATTTGCGATTTATAAAGGTCTTCATAGAAATTTCTAAATATATCATTAATACTGGTGTTGTCAAAAAACTGTTTTCCATTTACATCTTTGATTGAAGTGATGTTCTGAGAGTCTGACTTCTTCTTAGTCAGGTATGCTAAGTATTTCCCAGGTTTGTCACCATGTTCATATAGCCTTTGCCTAGCAAATCTAATTTTAGTCTCTGCATCTTTTGTCAGTAGACAGTCTAATGCCGAACGTAGAGCATAAATTTCTTGGAGTTTACCCTTAGAAGGTTTTTTAAGATAATCTCCTTCTGTGTGTTTTAGCTTGGATTCCAAAACCTTCCTCTGCTCTGCTTGTCTACGCTTTTTACCTTTAGTATATGAAATAATGAGACCTCTTGAGTAGGCCTTTAGTGTCTCCCAGAGTAATGATGGGTTATCTGTGGAGGGTGTATTAATTGACAAGAACTGTCCAAGTTCCTCTGTGCACTGTAAACCCGAATGTTCAAAGTAATTAAATAGATTAAGTAGTGTATACTCAAAGTCTTTAAAAAGTTCTGTTAACTTAAATATGTCAAGTTCGTGTAATATGTTCTTCCTTTTTGAGTAAATGAAACTAATAATTTTTGATTGAATTGAACTATTTCTATATTAAGTAAGCATCACTTAAAATCATAACTTAAGCACAACGTAACACAGTTAAGTTAGGACATATAAGAATGGTAAAGTCCTGTTATTTTTGTTGTTTCAAGTAGGTAGGATTTAATAATAAACTGCTTTTATTGTATTTTAGCACATGCTAAAATACAATAAAATCTCAAAGTGTTTCACCAAATAAGTAAAATCAAATTGTCTTAAATGTATGGAAGAAATATAGTCAGAATCCAACTATTTTTAGACATTGAATTTATAACACTGAATTTTTATCCTCCAAATTTCCCTGCAAAAAATATTCACCTGCAAAAATTCACCTGCAAAAAATTCACCTGCAAAAATTCACCTGCAAAAATTCACCTGCAAAAAATTCAGCTGCAAAAATTCACCTGCAAAAAATTCACCTGCAAAAATTCACCTGCAAAAATTCAACTGCAAAAATTCACCTGCAAAAGTGATGACCTTAAATGACCCAAGCCAGAGCAATCAGCACTAGATCGAGTCGAGCGGCTCTCAGCCAATTAAATTACGCTGTTTGATCACATGACATCGTTAGCCAGCAGTGTGTCTCCTAGAAGATAGCTGTTTAGAGGTGAGGGATTAAGGCTGTATCCCAATTCAGGGGCTGTATCCCAATTCAGGGTCTGCAGCCTTAAAGTACGCAGCCTCAACGATCCTCAAGGGCCGCGTACTCAAAGACCGCTAAGGCCGGAAGTGCGAGGCTCGTGAAATGGGACGGTCTAGCCTCCGTCGCGCTGCCCAGGTTGCCTAGCAACCATAACACCAACCGCTGGAAACGTTTCATACAGCTTTGTTTGACAGAAATGAAGGAGAACATATTTTGTTCGTGTGTTTGTTTCTACACGAGCTTTGTGTGATTTAATAAGTATCTGAGGCTGAGACCACAGGACTGTAAAACATGATTGTTGGCCTTCATATCTGTACTGAACAGTCATTTAGGATTAGCTAGTAAATAACAATTAGCCAATGTTGTTCATGAGACTAAAGTCAGTGTAAATATGATATGGCCAAAATTATAGTTATTATATTAATCATAAGTTATTACAGCAGTGAGTTTGAACTCTCAAATCAAATCACTTCTATTGTCACATCACATGTGCAGGTACACTGGTACAGCACATGTGAGTGAAATTCATGTGAGTGAACTCTGTGTCTAATACTGAGCTTCAGTACAGATTCAAGTTGCAGTTATTTATATTTCCTATCACCTTAAATCTTCACTCAAAGACAAATATGTTTGACAGTGTATATGTATTATATATAAGAGACAAATGTTGTTCGTTTGATATGTTGGCATTACTAAATTTGGCTCAATGCTCACATATATGTGTAAAAAGAAAATGTACGAGCTGTGATAACTGTTTCTGATAAAATGAAGAGTAGACTGATATATTAAATATTCCTTTATTGGGTGAGAAAATCAGACCATGTCATAACTGCTTTAAGTCATACAGAATAGATATCAGAGCCTTAAACAGACTGACTTCTGCTAAATGGGTCAAACTGGGCAGAAAGTATACAAACACATAACATCCTTATAGAATATGATGTAACACTATAGATCAACTTACCTCTGAGTATATAAAGCATATAAACAATTACAGCAATATGATGCAACAAACACAGCAGTGCTACTAATCCAAAATACTCAAAGCTTCATAGAACTGAAACAAACATTTATTTTTAGCTCCATTCTGCTGCTGATACATACTTTAGGTTTCTGAATATTAAACTTGTTGCTGCCTTTCATAGTGTGTAACTTGAAGGCCCTGAGTACTTTCTCCCACACTGAAAACACTGGAATGATAACATTATTTGAACATTACCTAATAAGACTGATTCAGGACAGACAATTAGTTCTTTTAAACTTTTCTACCAGTCCTTCACAAACAGGGAACAGTCTGTCTTTACTCTCCATCTGTCAGCTGCTGCTGGCTCTTCCTCCTCCTCTTCCTCACACACTGCTGAGTTTGTCCTGGTGGATCATCAGGGGTGCAAAGCCTCACAGATGATGTGCAGCAGTGGGTCCCTCAGTCTGTCCTCACTCTGGACACTTGCAGTCGTCACACATGGAAATCAAATGTGTGATAAGCTGCAGGATTCAAACACAAGTGTAACTTATAAATACATGTTCATACTTTTATTCCACAATCAGAGAGAAAGAAACAGAGAGAGAGTGCAGGACAGACAGACAGGTGACAGTCTCAGGTGTATACACTGCTACAAAACAGCACAAGAGAAGGAGGATTTAGTGTTTGTGTTATTACGAGTGCTAAACAAGAAGAGTTCCAGATGGTCCAGTGTGACTCCTGTGATTAAAGCATCTTTCTTTCAGCTTAACGAGTGAACCGTCAGCTCGTTCAAACACACGTTAAAGTCCGTTTGGCTCGACACCACCAAACAGAGGCAGCAATATAACATAGCTAACATTAACAGTGCAGTGAATCCTGCTTGTGCCGTGATATTCAGGACTGCAAACCGAGCAGCATCACTGACTTTCAGCTTGTTGTGTTTGTGGATTTATGGCTGACTTTAATTATCCATAAAATCATCACATTCTCTGTAAGAGAATCAATGAGTACTAAAAATGTGCACCTTTACCTGTGTGTTTTCTGGAACAGGAACAGGGTAATATCTGTGACCCAACTCCCACAGCTGGTTGGGGGACTCATGGTGTTTTCTGTTCGCAGTGGATGGTTGTCCCATCCACTGCAAAATGTATTAAAATTATCCTCTAGTCGAGGAAGAAAGATGTAATGGCAGCAAAAGAGGTGTGCAGCATTTGAAATGTCAAGAAGGCCTTCTTCCTCAGGGTTGTGAAGAACATCGTAGTAAATGCATGTAACGGCCACCCAGAGGTCTCTCCACAGTCGCTCTATTCTGAAATAATATATAAAAAATATTTAAATTAGGTATGGCCTTTCTTTTGGTGTGTATGATAAATTCCCTGCTTGTTTCTAACCCTACATGAAATGTGTGCATGACAACAGTAATAATACATTATCAGGGCATGTAGGAAGGACCCAGGCATATCACTTAAAAGGTGTCAAAAGGGTTGTGATGATCAGTGGCAATACATGAGATGACAACCAGACCATTAACACAGAATGAACATTCAGGGAAGGAAGTAACAGACTGGAAAAGGTGTGTGAATAACTAAAAATAGGGCAGAGTCCTGAAGGCTCTTTGGGGTTTGTAGGACCTGTCCAATATTTTCTTCCTTGAGGGGTAAATAATGGAAATTGAAAGAAACAACAACAACAACAAAAAACAAAACAAAAAACACCTGACACATATCAGACAATATATCCTGCTGGATAGGGCACTGTTCTCTAAAGACATATTACTATAAAACTTTTTTCATAAAACTATACCCTTTAAATGTTTATGTATTTTTAAATAATGGAAATAAAGCTGCAACACCTTCCATCTTATGTCAGAAACATTTGAGGTTGACAGTATTTTATGAGAACAAACCTTTGATTGTGCACACTCATTCCTGAAATGAAACTGCCTCTTCCTGTGCCACGAACAGTAAACATCAGCCGTGCAACCTCCACATTTTCCCATCCGTGGTTGCCACGAACCCTGAAAACAAAGAAGAGTACCCCAAAACATTCGAAGCTTTAAACAAACTTAGATCTGATGATAAAGAACAACTTATGCCTTAATCAGAGTGTTTTTAAAAAATTTAAAAGAATCCTTAAAGTCTTTGATTGCTACTGCTCTAGAAGGCATAAAACATGAATTGTCTCATGAATGCACTTTCCAGCATGTGTCAGTATGAAGTTTAATTTAACACAGCTGTTAAAACATTTTTCAGGATTTACCGGGTTGATAACAATTATTTAGATTTATTGAATTTATAGGAAATTACACAAGTGCCATCTTGTATCATTATGATCTGTGTAAAGAGACAATTTTAAGAATACTTTTGCAAAAACACGTTAAAGTTGGAAGTAATTGGCCGATGTTCCACTCTTGAAGATCAGCTGTGCCCATTTGTTGCACATTGTGGGAATGGAGAAGTTGAGGCCCTTGCAGGCTCCCCACAATTTTCCCCAAACTGAGCGACCCAGCTAATTCAACACCTTTACTAAGCAGTGCTGTTATGTAATTGGATACAAGGGGTGAGATAGTAATATTTTCCCTCCTTGGTTGTAGCTCCCTGACATTACAAGGGTAATCATTTTATGATGTCGGGTTCAGTGTTACTCCAGGATTTCAAATACAATATCATCATTAATAAGAATTAGTATTATCATTTCAGAATTGTAGGTAACCACTTTTAAATGCCATAGACTACTTATTTGTTTAATTTGATGTATTCACTCTAGGAGAGCGCAGAGGGAATATCCCGTTTAACTTATGCTATCTGTTTAAGTTTAGATAGTATTTGTAAAGATATTGACCATATCCTTTTCTGAAAGTGTGGATATAATGGATGGGGTAAGGTACTGGCATGCCACAACTTTATAGTTGTTAAATTCTGGGTACAAGTATACATGCCCATCTTGTACATGTTTTTTTAATATTATTATTATTATTATTATCATCATCATCATCATCATCATCATCATCACCATCCTACCCAATTACATGTTTCTTTTAATCAGGTTATGCTGTTTTAATGACTTTACAGTATAATTTACATTGTGTTCCTTTAATTTTCCCTAATTGTATGTTATATTAATCCCATATTTCCGTTTTAATATTTCTAATGTTTGCACTGTTTTCTTCACTGCCTGGTCTGCCTCTGTCTCGCCTGTATGGATGCATTTACACCTAAATTTCCCCAACAAATGATGTTTTAATTCACCACTATTCCAGTGAAACACGAGTCTCCCATCTTCCTGCTACGGGTCTCGAGTTTTTGTTCACCAAAGCACACACCAACTTCATACTGACGGACATATCACTGCCCTATTCCCGCCTTGCCTGACCGTGTTTTGTGGCTTTGGTTGGTTCACTTCTCCTCACTCTTCCCCATTCTTGTCATTAAATCAGGCCGTTCTGCAACCATGGCAGCCATTCACTCTATGGCTTTATTCATAGTGTATTTTACCCCTTAACCCAATGCCGTTCTCGTTTCCCACATTATATTTGCAGTGTTCGTCTATCTATCAATATCTGCGGATTATGGTTTTGTACCGAGTATCCTATTTTGTAGAGCACAGCATGTAAAGGTTAGCTCGGTTAGCAGGATGCTAGCATGTAGCGCTTAGTGAGACACGCATCAGACGAGTTGAGCAAAGACCCCGTCTGTGTACCTTATACGTGACCAACGGATTTAAATAAAATTAACGTTTCAAAAGACAAACTTGAAGATAAAACATAATATACTTACCGGAGAACCGCCAGGGTTTGCCGCTGCCATCATGCCGCTCCTGAATTCAAAACTGCCTCTGCAGACAGGCAGGGGAGGCGCGGAACTTTTCTTTGAGTTAGTCAAACGTTTTCCTCAGTTCGAGTAGATGATAAAATAAAAGAAAAATGAATGGTATTTTAAGTAGGACTAGGCGTTCTGTAATGATCTCTATTTAGGAGAAAAACTTAATCACTCACCTCTAAACAGCTCTCTTTTCAGAAGACACTGCCGGCTAACATGTCATGTGATCAAACAGCGTAATTTAATTGGCTGAGAGCCGCTCGACTCGATCTAGTGCTGATTGCTCTGGCTTGGGTCATTTAAGGTCATCACTTTTGCAGGTGAATTTTTGCAGTTGAATTTTTGCAGGTGAATTTTTGCAGGTGAATTTTTTGCAGGTGAATTTTTGCAGGTGAATTTTTGCAGGTGAATTTTTTGCAGGCGAATTTTTGCAGGTGAATATTTTTTGCAGGGAAATTTGGAGGATAAAAATTCAGTGTTATAAATTCAATGTCTAAAAATAGTTGGATTCTGATGACACTATATTTCTTCCATATAAATGCATTAGTGGAAGACAAAATGTATTTATTTTAATATTCATTGTCTTATCAATGTATCCTATATATCTTTTTTCATTTTTTTCCGTAAGTGTTGAGCAGCTGCAGGAATAATTTATTCCGAGTTAATCTCTGATTCACCCTCCGAAGCGGAAGGCGGCGCTAATGAGCATTATACACTGATCGTTTACCGCTATTTGGAAAAAAATACGAAACACAGAAGAAGTAAAGGTATATGGGCGGGAAACAGCACCAAAGAGGCAACACGGACGACTGGAGAAAGTTGGACCTAACGGCAGCAATTAGCATCACTGGACTTACAGTAAGTTTTCAATGTTGATATTAGTTTATTGTTAAAATACGAATATTTAGTTGTATTTTGGGTGCGTGTCGAAAAGAATAGCAGAAATGTCAGGTCCGTGTTTTTTATGTGCTTTGCTGCTCTCCCCGAAGGAAACTTTGCGCTTGCAGAGCTAGCATTAAGTTGTTGTAATGAGGGTCGCAGGCTGTTTAAAAAGTTAGATACTACTTGTTCTAGAGGTGGTGCCCGGTCGCCTAGTATGAAACAAAGTGTTTTAATCTCTCTAAATTTTGAAACCCCCTCTCATGACTCAGAATAGTTGGGTCCAAACAAGCCCGTTGTCCCTGCAGTTACACAGCGGAGATACCTGTCTGCAGTGAGAGTGCTTTCAAGCCGTTTTCTTGTTAGAAACGCTATATTTTAAACTATATGTGCGAATAAGTGGTGCAGGTGTATTAGGCGTTTGAGCGACGGTCTCGATAGGTGTTTTTTATATATATCAGTCACTTTACGCCGTAGAATGATCGGGAAACTCATCCTTCTAATACACCTGCTCTGACGAGCCACGTTGTTCACAAGCCAGAGTTAGAGGGCCAATGAAAGAGCACGGCGCACGCATCGTCTCCTCTCACTTTGCCTAATTAGTGGAATCACTTGTCAATCAACTTCTGCCAACCAATTGGCACTCTTGGATCACTAAGGTCCTAAAAAACAAACCTGTCAATCAAAACAACCAGAATCGTTCGGAGAGAGAAGCAGTGATGAGGAGCCTGACATTTTTGACATTCACTGTGTATGCACATTAAATAATTTCAAATAACATATGTTTGGGGGAACCTCTCATCAGTAAGGCTTCAGTTTGTAGAAATGGCGTTGTTGTTGATTTAACCATGCCGTTAAAGTTCAAGTGCTGCTGCTTTTCTTCAGTATTGTAATATTTGCTCGATGGCTTTAGTATCTTGACTAGAGATGCATTCACACTTTGGGGATTAAATGAAAAGATCATTAACAGGGAAAAATTATAAATGGAAGTATTTATAATTTGTCACCGTTTGGATGCTTTTTAATTGTTCATCAGTTTATGCCTTTGGATCTCTCTGTTCCAGCTTCAAGAATTAAGACAGAGTCAAGGAAGAGAACTGGGGATGTGATAAAGATACCAGGTAATTCATTTTGTTTGTGAATTCTTCTACCAATCACCTCTCTTGCTCTTGCTCTCGCTGTCTCTCGAGTTGTCTTAAAAATATGTTAAACTAACTACTAAACCAACTTTACTTATGCTATTTTCCACCTATAGATTCTTATATAAAACAAATTGTTTTGAGGAAAACAGGTTGCTATTTTAAAGCAGTGTTAGCTGTAGTCCATGACCATGTTTTTGTGAGCTAATAGTAATTCACTTATTGTTATTATTTATCACTTATTAATATAACTTAACTGTTAAATTAAGTTGTAAGTATAAGGAGTTCTGTTTTGTTTCCAACATTATCTGGCAGTGTAAGTTGTGCGCAGCTTCCTTCACCTCCAGAATACAATTATTTAGACACTACAGGCTGCAGCACAGCCACTATTCCCGAATCAGCCCTCTTCCATGCCTCTACACTGATTGCATTTGTACATTTCAGACACTTAATGCACTAAGTACTCATTTGTCAAGATATCATACAGCACAACTTAGCAGTTGTGCAGAGCAGAGTCAGAGGCCTGTGTTATTTAAATGCCCTTTATGCACATTTCAGCAACCCTTTTCTGAAACAGGCCTTTTCAGTCATCTCAGAAAGCATTTGAAAAATCATGAAACAGTGACATGCCCAGATAAGGATTGTAGGTATAGCACAAATGTGTACTCTTCATTCAATTCCCATAAAAGTAGAGCACACCAAGCAAGTCTTGCAACAGACTTTCAAAGTGATATTGTCAGTGAGGATCCCCATAATCTCCAAGCCAGTATTTCTGAAGTAGCTAGTGACTTGCATGAAGAATGCCCAGGCCAGAGCATGGAAGTGAGGAATGATGATCAGTGTGACACTGACAGTCTAACGGTGTGTTCACACCGAACGCGATAGACGCGAGCGAAAATGCCCCAAACGCCCCTAATTTGACGCGTGCACATTCGCACCTCGACGCGTGTCCAACAGAAATCCATCGCGCCTCAAAATTGCATATTTTGACGCGCGTGAACCGGAAATGTGGGAGGGATGTGGGAGGAAGTTGTGCCAGACGGTATCTTTGCTAGATGGCAGCTGTCAAGCTAGCGCTTGAAGAGAGAGTGTCCCTTCTCTATTTACTGTGGAGAGCAGAGCAGCGGTGTTAAGGATGTCCTCGCCGTACCTGGGTCCGGTCCTCCAGAGGCGTGAGCAGTTTGGTGAGTTTCACCACTTGCTCCAGGAGCTGCGCCTGGATGACGGCGATGACAGCGATATCACCGTCTTTCACTCGCCCAGTTTGAGGACCTGCTGTCCCGCGTCGGTCCCAGAATCGCCCGCCTAGACACCAACTACAGGCGCTCAATCCCACCTGCAGAGCGCCTGTCCATCTGCCTGAGGTTAGTAAAAGTCTTTAATACGGTAGTCCTTTATTGATACCTGTGCTAATATATGCTAAACCATCCGTTTATACACTGCTAACATGGATGTGCTATGCTAACAGTGAATGCCGTCGGTGTTTACTGATAGCAAACTGTGGTACGGACGACTGTTTATAATATTTCTAGTGATTCTCGAAAGGTCTCATCAAGTCCCGATTTAATTCGATTTATGCTGTTATCAGTGTTTGCAATGATAGCATGGCTGTGGTGTCTATCAGTGTATGCTCTCGGTGTTTGCTGATATCAAACTGGTATGAGGACCACTGTGGGTTAACCTTTGTAGTGATACTCACTCCTTTTTTTATTTACACCTGGTTTAATTCTGGTATAGTTGAATATTTGTATATAATCCCTGCAGCTGTCAGGCTCTATAACAGGGGTCACCAGCCTTTCTTCAAACTGAGAGCTAGATACAATTGTGAACAGTTTGGTTCATCTTTAGTTATATGGTTCTATCTAGCATATTCTATCTTGATATGCTGTCTTATCACAGGTTAATTTTTCAAAAATATTAACAATGATTTAAGCAAGGAAAGGGCTACATGTCAACATACAACTCTTTCTTTCTATTAATGTCTTACTTCATTCCTACCTGATTCACATGTTTAGGAATTATGAGTGAGTGGCTCACTGTAGTGGTAAAAGTTGCTACCAATCAAATTATGATATGTTAAAGTTAAAACAAAACACAACTGTTTTATATTATATCTAATATATATTATGTAATTATCCTTATAATTACAAAATGTTTTATGTAAGATTTATGTTTTGTGATTTAAATCTGACATCACAAAAGTATTTTGGAATTTGAATAATGTATTTTGTAACTGCAGTACACATAATACTAATTTTGAACAATTTTGTCCAGGTCCCTTGCCACCGGGGACTCCTTTAGGACCATCGCGTTCAGTTTCAGAGTCGGTTTGTCCACGGTGTGCCAGATCACCCCCCAGGTAGCGACGGCCATCTGGGACTGTCTAGTGGACGACTTCATGGCTGTGCCTTCACCTGGAGACTGGCGGTCCATCACAGAGGGATTCCAGGAGCGCTGGAACTTCCCTCTCTGCTGTGGAGCTCTGGATGGGAAGCACGTCCAGACAAAGGCACCCCATATATCATATAGGAGACACACACATTGATATACACTAAATATTTATTTCATTTCTTTTTTTGTGGTGCCCAAATTTATGCACCTGCTTGATTTTGTTTAAACAATTATTGCGCACTTTTTGTAATTCCAGTAAACTTCTTTTCACTTCTCAAATATCAATGTGTGTGTCTCCTGTATGATATATTTAACTGACATTTTTTATTGTAACAACCAACGATTTATACAGGAAAATAATGGCTATTAACAAGGTTGCCCAAACCTTTGCATCCCACTGTATTAGTATATTTTGTCATTAGTATAATATGAAATAAATTCTACATGTGTCAAGTCGTGTGCCAACATTTGCTGTGTAGTAGAACTGAGACATTAGTCATTATAAAAATTTATTTGAAATAATATTAAAATTCTCAAACAGACAAACATTAAACATAAATATATAAAATATAAGTATTTACAGAGAGACAGGAATAAAAAGGACCCAGCTGCTCTCCAGAGCAGGAACAAGGCTGAGGAGGAAATGCTCCATTGGAGACTGGCGTGGCCTCTTCAGGAACTCCAGGATGGCCAGCTCCACCGCCGATGGACCGTCCTGGGACCAGTCCCTCATCTGCCTCGGAGCTGTCCTCCTCTGTGGGCCTGTAAAACACAGCACAAAACACACAGAAATGAGAAGGCTGCTACTAGATTTTAATTTCAACATTGAAAAGAAAAAAAAAAACAGGATATAATCAGATTGGTTGTAGATATTTAGTAAAGGTGATCACAAGGGAATCCCACCGAGTAAAAAGCTATCAGTGCGTGCTGTACATCTGATGCTACAATTGCATACCTGTGGGTGCAGCAGCAGGAGCTCAGGGACTGGGGAGCAAGGAGAAGCAACAGGGGATGCTCTGCTGCTGAATCAGCTGGTTCTATCAAGACAATATTAAATGTTAACAGGTTTTAAACAATAGTCATAGAGAAAGTATATACAGTGGTCCCTCATTTATTGCAGCAGGGGTTGTCAGAATAACTAGCCCCTCACCACGCACTTTATACACTTTTTCCCCCACACACATGAACATTAGTCACAGTTCTCACAAGTTGATTCTCAAAGTGCAAACCTTTGTAGATTGCAACACGTAAAAGTATTATTATGCCGTGTTTTGTCTTCGTCTGCCTGCCACTTTTGTGCGCCTTTTTCCCTCGCGGTGCAGGTGTGTATTTCCGAATGAGGGTCATAGTTATGGGTGTTTTTGTGCTGTTTTATCTATTGGATGTGATGGTTATCAAAACAAAACATGATAAATTTGGCAAGCGCAGGAGACACAGCACGGAGGAGATTTGTCAATCAGGCTGGAGAATGCAATGCTGTACTGTGCAAAAAAAAAAAAAAATTTAAAAAAAAAGCGAAAAAGCGAGGCAGTGACGGATGAGCGGGACCACTGTGTGCTGTTTATTAATAAACAAAATATATTCCTATATGACAACATGCATAAAAGCAGAACGGTATTTGTACATCAGTGAGAAAATAGCGGTGGCTTGCTAGCTTTTGTGCGGCTTCCTCGGGTCAGTGAAAAATGTAAAAAGAGAAATGAATGAACTTACCAGGTTGCCCGATCTCTTCACATTTCTTCCTCCAAGCTCGGTCCTTTATATTCCTGTCTCGGTACACAAAGCAGCTGGTGTCGTACAGCTCCGGGTTGTTTGCTACGGCGTTGATTAGCCTTCCCTCCGTTGAAGAATGAAGGGCTTTGGCTGGATCTGCCCCTTTGACCTAGGTTACAGCCACGTCACCAGGCTCCTGATTGGTTGTCGCGGCGCGATTTGACGCTGGAGTTCAGATTTTCCAACTCGAGCAGTAGAGGCGAAATACGCGTATGGTAAATATGGCCTGTATTTATATAGCGCTTTACTGGTCCCTAAGGACCCCAAAGCGCTTTACATATCCAGTCATCCACCCATTCACACACACATTCACACACTGGTAATGGCAAGCTACATTGTAGCCACAGCCACCCTGGGGCGCACTGACAGAGGCGAGGCTGCCGAACACTGGCGCCACCGGGCCCTCTGACCACCACCAGTAGGCAACGGGTGAAGTGTCTTGCCCAAGGACACAACGACCGAGACTGTCCAAGCTGGGGCTCGAACCGGCAACCTTCCGATTACAAGGCGAACGCCCAACTCTTGAGCCACGATCGCCCCATCACAAAATGCAACACAAAAACTCACACGCGTGGTTTTTTTCGCGAGTCAAACGCGCCAGACGCGGTACACTGACGCGCGTGTCACGGGTTTTGGTGTTTTTGCGACGCAAATATGCTTCCGAATTTTCGCCGGACGCGCAATCGCGTGTCATCGCGCTCTTTCCATTGACTTTACATGTAAACCTGACGCTCTGGCCGCCTCTATCGCGTTCGGTGTGAACACACCGTAAGAAATCAACTTAAAAAAATGTGTCTTCCTTATTCCTAAAGATGCAGGCTATCCTCCATGTCTCAAACACGGCTACTCAAGAAATAGTAGAACACTTGAATCAGATCTTCTCCTTATCTGAGCCGTTGATCAAAGAGGCAGTTAGTGACATATTGCAGAGAAACGGTCACAGTATTGCAGAACCTACACTGAGTGAAGTTGTTGCCACTGTCATGGACTGCAATGTTCTGTCTACATCAACCTCTAAAGGTGCTGAGTTGAGTTCAACCAAGCGCAGAAAAACCTTTATTGAGTGCAACTACCCTTGTGTAATGCCAGTGGAGTATCAGCTGGATCAACCTGGACATACCAGCATGTATGTTCCTATCCTTTCAATGATTCAAGAGTTGTTAAAAACACAGACATTCTTAAGAAGATTACTGAACCAAATACTGCATCTGGTCAATATGCATCATGCTCTGATGGCTCTCATTTCCTTGAAAATGACTTACTGTCAACAGGGGATCTCATCCTACCACTCCAGCTATATATTGATGAGCTTGAAATTGCCAATCCACTTGGCACATCACGCAAAATTCACAAACTTTGCGCTGTATATTGGGTCCTCGCTAATGTACCACCAAAATACGGATCAGCATTACATGCTATACAGCTAGCAATACTGGTAAAAGTGACAGACCTCCGTAAGTATGGATATGCAGCTGTACTTGCTCCATTGCTGCGTGATGTTCGTACTCTGGAACAAGACGGTGTCTACATTGAAAGAGTTGGCCAGAATGTCAGAGGCACCATCTTTTGTGTTTCTGCTGACAATTTGGCTGCTCATGGATTAGGTGGCTTTGTAGAGTCATTTAGAGCAGGCCATGTTTGCAGATTCTGTATGGGCTCAATTGAACAGTTTCAAGTAATTGAAGTCAGAGAGAGAAGGTTTCCTCAGAGAACCGAAGCCAGCCATGACCTACATGTATAAACCGTTCAAGAAAGTGACACTTTGAGCAGCCACTTTGGTGTTAAAGGTGGCTGTGTTTTGCGTGAGTCCCTGAATTACTTCCACACAATCCTCCAGATATACTCCATGATCTTCTGGAAGGTATTGTTCCCATGGAGCTTTCTCTTTGTGCTAAAGAGATGATCCGGCTGAAATACTTCACTTTGGAGTATTTGAATCACAAGATTACATCATTCCCATATCAGCACACCGATAAAGTGGATAGACCTCAGCCCCTTCCCAAAATGTTTCTTTCTCGAGGAACGATTGGAGGTAATGGACATGAAAATGCCACTCTGCTCCGACTTCTTCCATTGCTTGTTGGCAGTGTAGTACCAGAGGGTGATAAGGTATGGGCAGTTTTGATGGAGCTGAAAGAGGTGGTAGAGTTAGCATTGTGCCCATCATTTACTGATGAAACCTTAGACTATTTTGTGTGCAAAATCAGTGATCATAGACAGGCACTGCTAGAGGTTTTCCCTGAGGTTAGGCTCCATCCTAAACATCACTACGTGGAGCATTATCCTGCTCTAGTTAAGTGCTTTGGGCCCCTGCTGCACGTTTGGACCATGCGGTTTGAGGCCAAGCACCGCTTTTTCAAAAGAGTGGTGCGTGACACTCAAAACTTCAAAAATATTTTGAAGACAATGGCAGTCAGACACCAACACATGATGGCATATCATCTTGCTGCGCCATTATTTTTCAAGCCAAAAACTCAGGCATCCACATTTGCATTTGATGTTGAACTGAAACTTCAACATGGAAATGCCGAATATGAGAGGAGCAACAGACACCTTAAGCTGACTAGAGACCTCAAGCACGACATTTTAGAAAAGCTTGCATCTACTATGTATAGTTTTAAGGCTTACCCAAGTGATAAAGAGATTGCAAAAGCTGCTGAGGCTCTTGTAGCCAAACATCCCTGCTTGAAGGAAGCAGGATCTGAGACTGACTGGAATGGATGGAAAAATAGCATCAAGTTTAAGATGGGCAATTATAGGACCAAGATGAGACGGGCTGGATGTCAGGAGGTCACTGTTAATGCTGGAAAAAATGGTAAAAATGGCCTGTATTTATATAGCGCTTTAATAGTCCTAAGGACACCAAAGCGCTTTACATATCCAGTCATCCACCCATTCACACACACATTCACACACTGGTGATGGCAAGCTACATTGTAGCCACAGCCACCCTGGGGCGCACTGACAGAGGCGAGGCTGCCGGACACTGGCGCCACCGGGCCCTCTGACCACCACCAGTAAGCAACGGGTGAAGTGTCTTGCCCAAGGACACAACGACCGAAACTGTCCAAGCCAGGGCTCGAACTGGCAACCTTCCGATTACAAGGCGAACTCCCAACTCTTGAGCCACGATCGCCACGAAAAAGAAGCAGAAGTAATCCTGATAATGAACCTTCACATTCCAACATTAAAAGACCCAAGCGAGCAGAAGTCAACTTCCTACCAAACTTTCCCCAAGGAAAGGATCCTTCAAGCCTTGACCAGCTGAGGCAAGCAATTGTTGAAGAAGTCAAGAAGGCTGAGAAGAACCTGCCCCTCATTAGAAAGTTGATGGAGACCACATTTCCCCTGCGCAGACAAACCATAGTGATGTCCTGCCCACCAGTGAAGGAGCTCTTGGACCTCTGGCCTGCTCTAAAAATGGAGTCTGAGGTAATATGGATCAGCTCTCTTTAAAATGAAAATTGTAATTCTTACTCATGTGGCAGCTTTTTGCTGCTTTATAAAGGTGTGCGAGATTCTTCAAATTGAACTGTATTGTCCTTCTGCTGTAGTTGTATGCAGAGTTTCAGCGGATTACAAATCAGAACCTGCCCAATACATTCTACGCTGAACTTGACCGCCCTCTTCCTCGACTGATGACCTTATTCAGACAGAAGGCATCAAAAACTGGGAAGACAGCAGATGCCCTGGCTGAAATTCTAAGAATTCACGATGAACAGGTAATAATAGATTGTTACACATTTCATAGGTTGAACCAGTGGAACATTGGACAGGTTCAATGATTTAAATGAGCTTTTTGAATTTTGCTATTAGTCCACTTTGTGTTTGCTATTTGTCTGACTGTATTAAAGATGTGAACAGGTTATTTGTGGACATATGTTCTGATTTGACTGTTGTTGTTGTTGTTCGGTAAACTCACCAGTATATACAATTCTGTTTTTATCTGGCAATAGGAAATCCATGATATCCACACCAAGCGCACTACCGTTCTCCACGCCCTTCCTGTCTATCTGCGTGAGGATGTCTCTGGATTTTTCAGAACCTGCACTGTGAGTGTCCTTAAGTATCTAACAGATACTACTGTGTATATAAACAGTGCATCAAAGTACAAACATGTATTTTGATGCACTGTTTGGACTTACCTTTGTTTAGTCTACCCATACGGTTTCCATGTATGGTCTTTTCTGTCTCCTCACTACGAATGAACTGAATTGGTGTTTTGTTGAAAGTGATAAGATGTTTAGTAAAACATTTTCCTGTGTATTTCTTTTAGCTTAGTTTCAGTCTATCTCACACCACTTGATTCTCTGGTGAATTAGCTGATTTATGTGTGCAGAACATGGATCTTCTGTTTTTCACCTCTTACAGTGAGACCCAGGTCTCCCTTGTAAAAGAGGTATTAGATCTCAACGGGAGTTGGTAAAATGAGAAATTATATGTCGTTTGTTGTATTTCTTGGGTTAGATTGTGATTAGTATCTCTTTTTCATTTATTCAGGACGAATCTGATGAGTTGGAGCTTGATGGTGTTGAAGTGGCCCTCTTCACTGTCATCAGTGACCATGACACGACAAGTCCAGTTCACTACCAACCTGTGAAAATCTCTGTCGTCATTGAAAGTGATGCCGTGGTCAGTCTCCCCAGATTTGGTGAAGCCTTCCTGGTAATGTTTGGACTGATCTATGCACTTCACCTCAGCTACCCCAAAGCCCTGACCAACACTTTAGAATTTACTCAAAAGATTTTACTTGGTCTAGAAAGTGGTAAACTGTCACCCAGGTTACAGACCCTCAAGAATGACTTGGTTATGTAGGAACTCATCTGAAAGAAGGATGCAGGGTAAAGCATTATAAAAGGCTAGTTCAAAGTTCTCTCCTTTTATCTAAATAATGCCTCAAAACGTTATTGCATTACTCTACAGGTGTTCAGCCAATAGGTCCAAACTATACAACGTGCCTTTGTTCTCATTAACATAATGCAAAGCAACACTAATGTTTTGTATGTTTTAATGTTTTTCGTAATACTATTTCTAAAACATTGTGGGCTGCGCAAGATGACCTAAATTTCACTGTTTGATACTGGTTAATGTAAAACAAATAGCATTGTAATTCACTCAAATTGCTGCCCTGTTGCCTTATTCAGATATTAGCCAGAGAGCCAAAAGCACATTTTGATATTATTTATTATTATTTGGCATTATTTTTTATTACTCTGACAGTTTTCCTGACTAAACAATTTTTGGTCTACTTATTTTAATTTATAAATGTTTTTGTTAATTATTTTTAATTTATTTAATTTTTTTTAAAAATATGTATTTAATTTCAACATAATGTGCTAAAAGGGAGCAGGCAAGATACTGTTCAATGGCAGATGTTTATGACTTTTGCATATTAAGTTACCGATACTCAGTGTAATTGAGGCAATCAATTGCCTCAAAAATTTTAAGTTTTGAGTCACATGTTTTTAAGTATCAAGTATTCAACATATTTGACTAACGTGTACTTAAAATAATGACAACACAAACTAATAAACATTTGAGTTTTGTTAACATAAAAATGTTGTGGTTGTGTACTTATTTTTTATAAGTTCTGTGAACTTATTCCTTTGAAATTTGTAAACTTGAAACTTTAAGTCATATTAACTGCAAATATTTGAGTTGACCGTTCTCAAAAGATACAAGTACCATGTAATCCAAACTTTTATGTTCTGGAAAAATTTGACTTTTAAGTTGATCAACTTTAAAAAATTGAGGCAATCGATTGCCTCAATTTTTTTGAGTTCTGGTAACTTATTCGGGTTTACAGTGTGAGGTAACCTGTGAATCCAAGATCGTACAGGATAGAAGGGTCAAAGTGCCAATATCTATCCCGGGGGGGGGCCGGATTCTTGATGTTGCAATGAATGAAAACTGCCATGGTCTGATATGACTATGTTGCCAATCGAGCTAGATGGCAACAGTAGTCAATTCTTGTATAACAAGTATGTACTTTAGAGAAAAACGTAAATTCCTTATTTGCTGAATGCTGTGCTCTCCACACGTCAACATAATCCAGTTCCCTACATAAGGTAACGAGAGTCTTGGTTTGAGGTGAGAGAGACAGTTTACCCTGAGGAGATTTATCCAAAATTGGGTTTAAATGACAGTTAAAGTCCCCTCCAATGAATGAGTTTCTAACATTTAAGTCCACAAATTTTGTGAAGGCTGTAATCAAAAAGTCTCCTGGGGACCAGGGGGACAGTAAATATTCATAATGGCAATTTCCTCTCCGTATAAAAAACACTTTCACTACAACAAAACGGCCATCAGTATCCCTTATACAATCAAGGGGTGTAAATGGTAGACTTTTCCTAATTAATATAGCTGTACCCCTACTCCGTGATGTAAAGGATGAAAAAAAGACCTGCCCAAATCCCCCCTGCGCTAGTTTAGCATGTTCCATAGGATTCAAATGCGTCTCCTGTAATAAAGCAATGTGGACCTGCTCGCTCCTGAGATAATTCAAGACCTTTCTTCGCTTAACAGGCGTATGGATACCATTCACATTCCAGGTGCAAATGTTCACTGTTGACATGCTAGTCTTTTATTATTCAGATAGGGTCTGGAGTAATCTGAACATCTTCCCAAAATTAAATAATGAGAGTAATGCAAGTAAACATAAAAACAAAGCCGGGGCAAAACAAAACAGGTAAACAAATAAAACCAAGCTAAACAAACAATGCTCAACATTACCAAAACAAAACAAAAATAAGAAGAACCCACTGTCTCCCTCCTAAAGTGGAGGAGCTCGAGTGTAGAGGTTTCCTAACAGCAGAAGATACTTCCCTGCCCAAAAGAGAAAAAAAAAACACCCCAGGAGTTATAGCAAATGTTCAGGAGGATGATTCTAGTCGCCCTCATAGCGAAAGGTAGTGATAGTGGGGCTCCGTGTTAACTATGTAGCGTCCGAAAAAGAGGAAAAGAAAATTGTGAGAAATATATAGGAACAGTCAACCATAGGCAGCTACTTGAGGTGTGGCATAAAACAAATCCACGATCGAGTGGTACGACGAATGGAGGCCAGCTCTCACTCGTCATCAGCCGCAGGGGTTAAGTCCAGCGACTCGATGAAGCCTTCCACCTCAGCCGCATCTCTGAAGACCTTAGTGGATACACGGTGGGTCACCTTCAGCAAAGCAGGGTAAATCTGCCTATAGTCAGCTCCAATAGACCTAAGGCGCTTCTTTACCTCATCAAAACTTTTCCGTTTACGTACAGTAATCCTGGAAAATCATCACTGTGGCGTTCCTGTACTTCAAGGGCTGGTTGTCCCTGCTCATCGCCCATGCTGTGTTCATAATCCGCTGTTTGTCTTGATAGTTGTGCAGTCTCACCAGTGCAGGACATGCTCTCTGTCCAGAGGACGGGGCTTGCACTGCTGTGCAGTGAGCTCTTTCCTCTTTAACTCGACCAGCTTTTGTTTTGATATTGAGAAGCTCAGGCAGCCAGCACTCAAAAAAACTGATAGGGTCGCTACCTTCTGCGCCCTCCAGGAGTCCAATAATACGAATATTTTTCCTCCTCCCTCTATTTTACAAAATCATCAGCGCGCTCTGCTAGCTCCTTTACCCGTTTCTGACTGGAGCTTATCCAGCGCCGGGTTGGTGGCATCCTCCAAAACCGAGATCCGGGCCTCCGCTTCCTTTATCTGTGTCTCCTGGTCCTCCAGCTGCTTTCCTTGCACTTGTAAAAGCAGAGAGACCGGTCCAAGTTTATCTTCAATAACTTTAGCGAGGTTCACAGTTACTTCCCACTGGTTCGGATCTAATATCCAACTCCGCATCGGCTCCCGTGCTAGTCCCCTCATTAGCTTCTCCGCTCTTTAGGGTTGGGGCCCTCCGCGGTGTCAGACACTACAGCTTTCCTTCGCGGCATGTTGTCGGACTGTTTCAAAAAGTAGTTGCTGATGCTCATCCCAGACTTACAAATAGTTAATATCCGTGTTGTAGCTTTAACTGCGGGTTATCAGTGTAAAATCAGCGAACTGGCGTGCTAGCACTCTCTGGTACAACCTTACTTCAAGCCGCCATCTTGAAAATCTCGCCATATTATTTTTTAATTCTACCAAAGTACACTATTTAGATATAGAAAAGTTTATATAAATATTTAGCCTTGTTGTGTAAACAAGCCTGTATAACTTAATAAATATAGAATTTGAAAAATAACAAACCTAAAAAGATACACTAGGTAATAGATACATGTTCTAATGAGTTTTGGCAAACAACCATTTGACTAACAGGTCTGTCTCACCTGCTCTTGTTCCATCTCTGTTCTGTCCTCATTCTCCTCTCCATCTCCCTCTCTGTTCCTCTCTCTCCCTCTTTGTACTGACAATCAAGCCAAACATCAACATCATCAAATATACAGTTGAAACCAGATATTTACATACTCTTCAGATAAAACACAATCACATTTTTAATTGTAACATCAAATCAGATTAAATGTTTATTTTTTTTAGATTGATAAATATAAAAACATATTTGTTAAATTTATGAGTAAAGAGAGAACTTGTATGTATTTCTTAATTCTAAATGACACCCAAATTGTATTCAAAATTGAGCCACACTTATGGAGCTCCACAATTCTTTTCCTGGTGTTTTGGTTGATATCTCTTGATTTTCCCATGTCAAAGAAACAGGCTCTGTGTTTTGGGGGTGCCTTATATGCATCCACAGGTGTGCCACCAATTTACTCACATGGACTCTACGAACCTATCAGAAGCTTCTTAAGCTCAGAATGGAATCGTCTCGAGTTTTCTTGTTAATTGCAGACACAATAAACTTAGTGTATATATACTCCTAAATTTGATGAAAGTGATAAAAATAGACAGCTCTCTCTCTCTCTCTCTTTACTCTGACATTTAACTAATTCAAAAGATATTTCAATATTTATTTATCTAAAACAAAAACGTTTAGTCTAAATTGATGTTTAACAGTAAAAAAAAAAAAAGTTCTTGTTTTTTTCCCTAAAGTGTATGTAAATATCTGGTTTCAACTGTGAATATACTGCTGTGTATTGAAATTCCTCTTGTTTTGCATAGAAATATTGAACAACATACAAAGCATAATATATTAAAATAACATTTTTTTCTTTGAAAGAAGCCCCTTTTTTCCATTGTTGTATAAATCAGTACATTACTGAAACTTATTTAGAGTGCTTTGTTTAACCGTGGAGGGTAACAACTGAAAATATGAAATAAACACACATGTAAGCTAAGAGCAAGTAACGTAATATGGGTCAAGTGATCAGTTTGATGTCAATCTTTTGTGATACACCTTCATATTTACATTATTTGTACAGTACGAATGATTTGCTTTGCAGACAGGCAGACAGAGGAGAGCTTACCACTTCTCCTACAGCAAATTCGCAGGCAGCAGCTTCTCCCTCCTCGCTCATATGTATAAGTGCTGTGCTCAGTCTGTTAGGTTCATTTAAACAGGTGGATTCAGTGGCAGAAACACACACGGGCACAGAATAGCGGTGAAGCAGATTTATTAACAGTGATCAGGGAATATTTACAAGGGGACGGGGCTATATACAATGGCCGGGTAAATGTGCGAATAAACAGAGCCGAGGGGGATGAAAAACGAAGCCAAGGTATGCAGGCAGATAGGTGGCGAACCAGAGCTACCTGAGAACGAGGGACAAAACAGAATTAGGGGATAAACGTCGAAAATCGAGAATGAAATTGAAGCGGGCGGAGAGAGTTGGAGAGCTTACTTGAAACACCAGAATACAAGAGTAACAGCGATCGCAGGCCAACGCCAGGTAAGTCTCTGTCACAGATCCAAAAATGGGCCAGCGCACAAAGAAACAGGCAGGCGAACAGGCGGCGAGACAGGCTGGTGCAGAGAAAAAGCAGGCAGAAGATGAACCTTCAAACATGTAGCTCAGTCGCACAGAACCAACAGATTAAACTTGCAACAGCACTGTTACCACTTGTGGGAACAACAATAATCCGACACCAGACGTCCATCACTCAGCTCCATAAATGCTCCCACTGATGACGTCCGATGCGTCGCAGGTGTGCCGGAATGCCGTCAAACACCGCCCCGCCTACCTGTGCCGAAAAAAGAAAACAAACCCCAGAAACACCAACACGCATACCACCAACTTCTAATAGTACCCCCCCCTCAAGGGACGCCTCCCGGCGGCCCACCAGGCTTATCAGGATGCCTCCTGTAAAAATCCGTAATGAGACCCGGGTCCACGATAAAGGCCCTAGGGAGCCAGGAGCGCTCCTCCGGGCCATACCCCTCCCAGTCTACCAAAAACTGGAAACCACGGCCACGACGGCGCACGTCCAGCAGCTGCCGGACCGAATAGACTGGGCCGCCGTCCACAACCCGGGCGGGCGGAGGGGGTTCCGAGGGCGGGCACAGCGGGCTGTGAGAGACAGGCTTGAGTTGAGAAACATGAAATGTGGGATGAACCCTCATAGAGGCCGGCAGCCGCAGCCTCACCGAAACAGGGTTGATGATGCGTTGAATGGTGAAAGGACCCAGGAAGTGAGGAGCGAGCTTCCTGGACATGCACTTCAGAGGAATATTCGCAGAGGACAACCAAACCCGTTGGCCCACCGTGTATCGAGGTGCAGGCGTCCTCCTCCGATCAGCAGCATGGCGGGTCCGAGTTACAGTCTGGAGCAGCGCTGCCTTAGCCCGGCGCCAGATCCGCCGACTGCGACGTAAATGGTCCTGAACCGCTGGAACAGCAATCTCCGCCTCCTGAGAAGGAAACAGCGGTGGCTGATATCCAAGACAGATCTCAAACGGAGAAAAACCAGTGGCCGCCGAGGTGAGGGAGTTATAAGCGTACTCAATCCAGGCAAGATGACTACTCCAGGAAGCGGGGTCAGAGGAGGCCACACAGCGCAAAGCAGACTCCAGCTGCTGATTAGCCCTCTCGGTCTGTCAGTTAGATTGCGGGTGATAGCCTGAGGAAAGGCTCACCCCCATCCCCAAAGCAGCACAAAAAGCCCTCCACACCCGAGAAACAAACTGAGGCCCCCTGTCAGACACAATGTCCAAAGGAATCCCATGTAACCGAAAAACATGATCAACCAGCAAGCGAGCAGTCTCGAGGGCCGAAGGGAGCTTAGATAGAGGGACAAAATGAGCCGCCTTGGAGAACCTGTCAACAATGGTGAAGATAACCGAGTGGTTAGAGGAACGTGGCAACCCAGTAACAAAGTCCACCCCAATATGCGACCAGGGCCGACCCGGAACAGGCAGGGGGTGCAGCAGCCCGGGAGGGGCCAGGTGGCGGCTCTTATTGCGCGCACAGATGTCGCAGGCCAGCACATATTCGCGGGCATCATTCGCCAAAGCGGGCCACCAAAAGGAGCGCCTTAACAGGGAAACCGTACGATGCACGCCGGGGTGACAGGCGAGTTGAGAAGCGTGTACCCAGTGCAGGACGCGCGCACGTACGGCCGAGGGAACAAACAGCTTGCCAGGCGGGCCCGAACCGGGGTCCGGTTCCCGCAGCTGCGCATGGAGCACCAGACTCTCGATTCCCCACGTCACGGCCCCCACCACGCAGGACGAGGGGACGATAGTGGCCACCCCTGTAGACTCAGAGTCGGGAGAGAACAAACGAGACAAAGCGTCAGGCTTAGTGTTGCGGGAACCCGGTCGAAAGGAGATAGTAAAATTAAACCGGCTAAAAAACAGCTGCCACCTGGCCTGCCTGGAGTTGAGCCGCTTCGCACTCCGAATGTAGGAAAGATTTTTATGGTCGGTCCAAACCACAAACGGCTGCTCCGCCCCCTCCAACCAATGATGCCATTCCTCTAAAGCCAGCTTAACCGCCAGCAACTCCCGATTTCCCACGTCATAGTTCCGTTCAGCAGGAGAAAACCGCCGCGAAAAAAACGCGCATGGATGGAGGCGGCCATCGTCGGGCGAGCGATGCGACAACACGGCTCCCGCACCCGCATCAGAAGCATCCACCTCCACAACAAACTGCCTGGAACTATCGGGGTGGGCGAGAACGGGCGCGGAGCAAAACAACTCCTTCAACCGGGTAAACGCCCGCTCAGCTTCAGGCGACCAACAGAAAACTCGAGCCAGGGACGTTAGTCGAGTAAGTGGAAGAGCAATCTGACTGTAGTTCTTAATGAACCGGCGATAAAAATTAGCAAACCCCAGAAACCTCTGCAAGTGTTTGCGCGTGGGGGCAGTCGGCCAGTCAACGATTGCACTGATTTTACTAGGATCGGGCCTAACCTGCCCCGTAGCAAGCACATAACCCAGAAATGACACCGAACTAGCATGAAACACACACTTTTCCGCTTTCACAAAAAGCTTGTTTTCCAGAAGCCGCTGCAAAACATCACGCACCTGCTGAACATGTTCCTCAAAAGACCGGGAAAAAATGAGAATATCGTCCAGGTAGACAAACACACACCGTTTCAAAAAGTCCCTCAGCACATCATTAATCAATGCCTGAAACACCGCCGGTGCATTAGTCAAGCCAAAAGGCATCACCAGATATTCATAGTGTCCACGCGGCGTGTTGAAGGCAGTCTTCCATTTGTCTCCCTGGCGTATGCGCACCAGGTGATACGCATTGCGAAGGTCCAGCTTTGTGAAAATGACCGCGTCCCGTAGGAGTTCAAAAGCAGAAGAGATCAGAGGAAGGGGGTATTTATTTTTCCCAGTTATGTCATTAAGTCCCCGAAAATCAATGCAGGGCTGGAGAGAGCCATCTGTCACGGTCTGGCTGAGGCAGACTGTATGTGTTTGCAAAAAGAGGACTCAAACGCAGACCAGAAACTGAACGTGACGTGGATTTAACAAAGAACAAGCCGTTTATTGTGGCTAGCAAAAAGGTACAAACAAAAGGGCATTGGTGAAACAAACAATAACCTAAACTGGGTGAACTAAAACTAAGCATGAAAAACCTTAAACATGGTGAACTGACATGGATACCTGAAGTTGAGATGTGGATGAGCAGACGACCTGACAAGGAATGACTGAAAGCACACGGACTAAATACACACGGGAGGATAATGAGGGAAGTGGGAACACATGGAGAAACAGCTGGGAGTAATCAGGCTGGACGAGACAAGGAAGCAAAACTAGAATCACTCACATGAGACACGGACCTTCAAAGTAAAACAGGAAACACACTGACTGAACTCTAGACATGCAAACTTAACAGCAACTGAAGAGACAGAACACAGGGACCTGAAACGTTGGACAAAAAGGCACAGTAGACCCAACATGGACATAACAACGCCACAGGGAAAAGAGTAAAACAAAACACAGAACCTCTTAGAAAATAAAAGAGGAAACATAATGAAACGTAGACATGACTACATGAACTTGACAACATAACAGACATGAAACACATGAAGGGCAAGGGAGACTTAACAGGGGTTGGATACACAATGGAATCTAATAAACAAATGAGCTTAGATAACCTAAAGAAGTAGAAATAAATCATAACATCAAAATAAACTAAAACTCAAAACGCTGGGTCAACAGACCCAGGAACGTGACAGAGCCCCCCCTTCAAGGGCGGATTCCAGACGCCCTAAACCATGAAAAAAGGAACAACAAGAAAATAAACATGAAACAAAAGCAAAACAACCCACCCAGGGCGGGTGGCGGGGGTCCAGGACGGAGGGCCGGAAACAAAACCGCAACAAACAAAGAATCTGAACCACTAAGTCCAAATACAAGGGCACAAGAGTCCGAGACCCTGTTTCAGGAGGGCGACCATGGTCTCGGCAGAAAAAGAGTTCATGGCGAAGTAGTTCAGGTGGCCGACCTGGAGGCCGATGGCACAAGAGTCCAAAGTCAGGCAGATCAGGGGGCCGTCCTGGAGGTCTACAGCATAGCAGTTCATGGTTCATTGGTTCAGGGGGCCGACCATGTGGAAGGTGGCCGTGGCGAAGCAGGTACGGGTGGCCACACTCGGGTGGCTTGGCAGGCGGCCGGCGGCGACGTGGGCATGGACGAGATCTGTCGGGCGGCTTGGCAGGCGGCCGGCGGCGACGTGGGCATGGACGAGACCTGTCGGGCGGCTTGGCAGGCGGCCGGCGGCGACGTGGGCATGGACGAGACCTGTCGGGCGGCTTGGCTGGCGGCCGGCGGCGACGTGGACAGGTACGAAGACCATCAGGCGGCTTGGCTGGCGGCCGACGGCGGCGTGGAAGCAGTTCAGGAGGCCGGCCGCGCCGGCGAAGAAGTCCAGCCAGCAGCCTGGAAGGTGGCCGCTGACGCCAAACCAGGCGTGGGCGATGATTAGCAGGCTGAGCCGGATGTGGGCGAGGCGGTGGCCCGGCAACCGCAGGACCAGGCGAGGCAGGACCAGGCGAGGCAGGACCAGGCGAGGCAGGACCAGGCGAGGGCGTAGCTGAAGCAGAGGCCGGGGCTGGACCAGGCGTAGCTGAAGCAGAGGCCGGGGCTGGACCAGGCGTAGCTGAAGCCGAGGCTGCAGGCGATGGACCAGGCGTAGCTGAAGCCGAGGCTGCAGGCGATGAAGCTGGACCAGGCGTAGCAGGGGCAGAGGCTGCAGGCGATGAAGCTGGACCAGGCGTAGCAGGGGCAGAGGCTGCAGGCGATGAAGCTGGACCAGGCGTAGCAGGGGCAGAGGCTGCAGGCGATGAAGCTGGACCAGGCGTAGCAGGCGCAGAGGCTGCAGGCGATGAAGCTGGACCAGGCGTAGCAGGCGCAGAGGCTGCAGGCGATGAAGCTGGACCAGACGAGGAAGGTTGCTGGACGGGCTCCTCGGGCCCTCCAGCAGACGAGGAAGGTTGCTGGACGGGCTCCTCGGGCCCTCCAGCAGACGAGGAAGGTTGCTGGACGGGCTCCTCGGGCCCTCCAGCAGACGAGGAAGGTTGCTGGACGGGCTCCTCGGGCCCTCCAGCAGACGAGGAAGGTTGCTGGACGGGCTCCTCGGGCCCTCCAGCAGACGAGGAAGGTTGCTGGACGGGCTCCTCGGGCCCCCCAGCAGACGAGGAAGGTTGCTGGACGGGCTCCTCGGGCCCCCCAGCTGACGTGGCATGAGGCTGGACGGGCTCCTCGGGCCCCCCAGCTGACGTGGCATGAGGCTGGACGGGCTCCTCGGGCCCCCCAGCTGACGTGGCATGAGGCTGGACGGGCTCCTCGGGCCCCCCAGCTGACGTGGCATGAGGCTGGACGGGCTCCTCGGGCCCCCCAGCTGACGTGGCATGAGGCTGGACGGGCTCCTCGGGCCCCCCAGCTGACGTGGCATGAGGCTGGACGGGCTCCTCGGGCCCCCCAGCTGACGTGGCATGACCAGTAGAGGCAGAGACCACTGGCTGAACAGAAGGCTGAGTGGGTGGTGGAACAAATGACTGAGCTAAACACTGGGGAGCTGGCTGAGCTGCACAGTGGGCTAAGGGCTGAGCTAACGGTAACACAGGAAATTGAACTATGGACTGGGCTGCTAACAGAGCTAATGACTAAGCTATAGACTGAAAAGCATGCAGTAGTGATGGTGGCGATGGTTGTGGACTGAACTCTCCTGAGCCTCTGGAACACAGGGAGGACTGCTGGGCGGGCTTGCCTGGGCCTTCAGCAGAAACATGAACGGGTGCAGGCACCTGCCGGACACTAGCCGCTCCCGCCCGAGGAGTAGGTACGGGTGCGGAGATGGGCTGTATCCTGACTGACCTCACCCTGGGGACCGGCACTGGTGCAGGGGTGGACTGGTTCACAGCCCCACTCACCCTGGAAGCCGGGACAGGTACCGGCAACGGCTGGGCAGCTGCCGTTCTCACCCGAGGAGCTGGTACGGGTGCAGAAACTGACAGAGCCTCAGCTGGCCTGGAAACCAGAGCAGGGACCAACTGGGCCCCAGCCTCCCTCACCCGAGGAACTGGTACGGGTGCAGGGGTACGCTGGGCCCGAGCTGCCCTGGGAACAAGAACACGAGGCAAAGGAGCAGGCTCAGGAAAAACAGACTTAAAATTGGCAGGCTTAGAGTTAATATATACTGGGTCAGCAAAAACAGACCTATCAAAAATGAATTTTGCATTCTTCTTTGTTTTAGTGGTGTTTGAAGTCCTTGGGTTAACAGTCTTAGAGTGAGCTGACTTGGGGATGACTGAACCAGACTTAACAAAACCTGAACTGACAGAACCTGAACTGAGTGGTCTAGACTTGGTAACATTGCTCACAGTCTTTCCTTTAACGGTATTTACAGCCTTTGGCAAGTGCTTGTTGTCTTTGATTTCTCCCCCTTCAGAGGGAGCAAAACGAAAAAACCTTTCCCAGTCTATGTCATCATCCAACAGGGAGACGCCAACAGTGTCTGGGGTGAGTTTATTGTCCTTTTCAGTTATGGCTTCAGGTGGAATGTGTGAAAGGCAGTCATAATAACTCACCACCGGGAGTTGCTCAGCAGGTGAAAAGTGATGGCGGCGTGAGCGTCGCTTCCTCTGAGGTGAGGAAGCTGACGGGGCGTACAGCTGAGCCTCTGACGTGCGGGACGGCAATGCAGAGGCTGGAGCGTGAGCATCAGAGGAAAAACGGAGCACTCCCACCTGTAGCGACCGAGGCTTGGGTGAGAGTGGGGCAACAGGCGGAGGCTTTTGGCAACTGCGGGGACCTCCAAAAGCCAGCCGAGTTCCACGGAATATGTGCTCAAAATCCGGAGCGCGCCACGGCTTCCAGCGGAGCTCCTCCTCCAGCTGGGCGATGGCTGCCTCCTGGCGCTCATACAGCTCGCGGTCTGCAGAGTCCATTATATGGTCAGGTCGTTCTGTCACGGTCTGGCTGAGGCAGACTGTATGTGTTTGCAAAAAGAGGACTCAAACGCAGACCAGAAACTGAACGTGACGTGGATTTAACAAAGAACAAGCCGTTTATTGTGGCTAGCAAAAAGGTACAAACAAAAGGGCATTGGTGAAACAAACAATAACCTAAACTGGGTGAACTAAAACTAAGCATGAAAAACCTTAAACATGGTGAACTGACATGGATACCTGAAGTTGAGATGTGGATGAGCAGACGACCTGACAAGGAATGACTGAAAGCACACGGACTAAATACACACGGGAGGATAATGAGGGAAGTGGGAACACATGGAGAAACAGCTGGGAGTAATCAGGCTGGACGAGACAAGGAAGCAAAACTAGAATCACTCACATGAGACACGGACCTTCAAAGTAAAACAGGAAACACACTGACTGAACTCTAGACATGCAAACTTAACAGCAACTGAAGAGACAGAACACAGGGACCTGAAACGTTGGACAAAAAGGCACAGTAGACCCAACATGGACATAACAACGCCACAGGGAAAAGAGTAAAACAAAACACAGAACCTCTTAGAAAATAAAAGAGGAAACATAATGAAACGTAGACATGACTACATGAACTTGACAACATAACAGACATGAAACACATGAAGGGCAAGGGAGACTTAACAGGGGTTGGATACACAATGGAATCTAATAAACAAATGAGCTTAGATAACCTAAAGAAGTAGAAATAAATCATAACATCAAAATAAACTAAAACTCAAAACGCTGGGTCAACAGACCCAGGAACGTGACACCATCCTTCTTGTCCACAAAGAAAAAACTCGCCGCCACTGGCGAAGACGACGGACGGATCAAGCCCGCCTCCAGTGACTCCGTGATATACTTCTCCATAGCCGCTTTTTTCGGACCAGAGAGGTTGTACAGCCGGCTGGTGGGCAGTGGAGCTCCAGGCAACAGTTCAATGCTACAATCGTAAGGACGATGGGGGGGGGGAGCGAGAGCGCACAGCGTTTACTGAAAACTGCCCCCAGATCATGATACTGCTCAGGTACCGACGAGAGATCCAACTTCTCAGGTGCCAGCTGAGACGAGCAGACAGGCGAAGGCGGAAGAGCAGACTGTAAACAGTGAGACAAGCAGTGGCTACTCCAACTCTCAATGCGACGGGTGGACCAATTAACGTGAGAATTATGACGCTCGAACCACGGGAAACCCAAAACGACGGGAGACTCAGGGGAGGAAAAAACAAAAAACCGAAGAAGCTCACGATGATTACCGGAAAGAAGCAACGAAACAGGTTCAGTCTCGTGAGTAACAGAGGGCAGTGATTGTCCATTGAGAGCTGTAACGGAGATAGGGACCTGCAGGGGCCGCGTCTTAATGCCGAGACGATGCGTGAGGCCGCAGTCAATAAGATTCTGCTCGGCGCCAGAATCCAAAAGTGCAGTAGTGGGAAAAGCACCAGACGCGGTATTCACGGTAGCAGGGAGCTGCATGCGGGGGACTCGGGAAAGAGAGGAAGTGCCACCCACCAGTACCCCCACAGTTACTGGCGGGCGCCACCTTTTGATCGCGACGGGCAGGCGGACACAAAGTGGCCCGACTGGCCACAATACAAACACAACCGCCCCACAAACCTCCTCTGACGCTCCTCAGGAGTAAGCCGCGTACGACCCAGCTGCATCGGCTCCTCAGCAGTGTCAGCCGGAGGAGACCATGCGCGGGCCGGACCGGGAGGAGGAGGACGGGAGACCGCGCGCACCGCAGCGTACTCTCCCAACCCAGCACGGGACCGGCCTCCCCGCTCTTCCGCACGCTCGCGAAGGCGATTGTCGATTCGAATGGCCAGATTAACGAGAGCCTCAAAACTCTCGGGTTCGTCACGAGTAGCGAGCTCATCTTTCAGACGATCGGACAAGCCGATGACGAAAGCCCCGCGTAGCGCGTCATCACCCCACCCCGTCTCAGCGGCTTTAACCCGGAAATCAATAGAGAACTCCGCCACCGAGCGGAGTCCTTGTCGGAGCCCGTGCAGCTGTCGCGCGGCCTCCTCAGAGCGCAGGGGATGGTGAAAAACAGCCTTAAAATCCTGAACAAACTGTTCATACGTGACAGTCTCTAGGGGATGAAGAGCGAGATAAGATTCAGCCCAATTTAATCTCCTCTCTTTCAAATGCTTCCGCTTCAGAAGCTGCCTCTTGTTTGTTGTTTAAAGAAACTTCAGACTGTTTACAAATATAGGTGTTTTACCAAATCTTGGCCGTCAGGCTCGTTAAAGTTGTACAAACTATTCTTTTTTATATACTATGTCATTTGATTGTGTGCATTTTTGCACATGTTGCAATAAATCACTACAGCTATTTCCCATCTTTCTACCAAAATGTAACCAAATGAGGGAAGGCTCATGGGTTTTGTATAGTCTATTTATCATATGAGAGCTCATTTATAATGTCTATAATGTCAATACAAAAGTCTGGATTTTTTTTCATCTTGATGGACTCTACAATCAATCATTAATGCCACCAAATGCATGAGTCATCACACTTTTCTAACTGTAACATCAGCCATAAACAGCGCCCTCATTATTAGTGATTGCACAGTATCATTAGCAGCTAGTACACTGCAAAAATGAGAAAACTTGTTTTTACAAAAAAAATTGGCAGCTGTGGTTGCCAGAGAGTTTTTTGTAAAAAATACAGCAGCACAGTAGACAGCTATACAGACAAAATATGTAAATTGATTTACAGTGAATGAAACGCACATTAAAAATGGTTAAATCTACAAAAAAGACGTTAATTTCACATAACGATCTTGTATATACATAGACTATTTCCTGCATTTTTTACATGTAATAATTGCTTATAGACCCTGTGCATGAGAAAATGCTAACTTCCTGTTTTAAGATCGGATGTAGGGTTGTACATTTCTGGTAGCTTTATTTTGCAGTCAATTGCTACTGCAAAGGTGGACTCAAAAATAATGTCCAAAATACGAAAACGGAAAGATTACGTTAAGTTACAAAGAGCAGAGGGTGGGAACACTCACCATTGCTGTGTCATAAAAAAAATCAAATGATCAATTTTGATGTTTGAAGAGTGTAGATCGATTGTTTGTGTACATCACTCAACACAAGCAGAACTGCATTACTGCATGCAGAAGACACATTGTCCACATTCAGAAACACATCTCTGTATAGTGACAGCTCTTATGATTTAAACAGGCAAATGTCTAGCATTCAAACTACAGGTGAACAGTAGTCAAAGCCAGATGTTTCCCGTTATGTCGATATCAGTACACACCTACACAGCATGTCAACAAACCGTGAAAAAAAGTCACAGGATATAAAAAAAATACATGAATGATTGCTGGTAAGGGTCTCTATATGTTAGTATTTACGAAGGGTATGTTGTGACTTATCTTCACAACTATAGTGGTCCCTCGCTATAACGCGGTTCACCTTTTGCAGCCTCGCTGTTTCACGGATTCTTTTAGTGCAATTTTGCATGCTTTTTTTTTTTTTTTTAAGCACATTGTGTTCTGTGTTATAGAAGCGGGAAAAAAGTGCGAGAGAGAGGGTGAGAGAAAGAAAAAAAACCCCACGGCTCCCAATGAGCCGGCTCTCGTCGTTCACTTCAAAGATGCGGCTCTAAGAGCCGTTTCGTTCGCGACCGACACATCACTAGTGGGAAGTGAACACTGCATGGTCAAAGGTATGACCCTTCACGAGTGTCTTTAGCAGTGATAAGTCACACTTTTGCATTCCTGACACATACGGGATCACTACAGGTTTTTGCTTAGGCAGCATTTGTCCTTCTCTCCTGGATCGGCTGGAGCTTTCTTTTGGCGCCTTCCCAGTTTTGACAAAAGTCCAGCTGGGATAACCACATTTCCTCATGGCCTTCTTGATGTGTCAGGAGTATCAGAACAGTTGAGACGCATTTTTTCTAAACACCTCATCTCTGTGGCTTTTAAACCCCAAAACACGCTGCGGTCCCCCGACACAAACAGAGTAATATAGTGTACGCCATCAGCGGAGTGGGGGGGGGGGCTTACTGGGCTTAAGCCCGGGTTGTTGTTTTTAGAAGCCCGGGGTCTTTTGGAGTGTTATTTGTTTCATAGTTAGATGCCTGACTGACAACTGTATAAAACAAAAACTACACACAATATTCGAAGCACATAGCGCACAGTCATAAATTCCCCCTAATTTTGGTATGATCAGAGCTCGGACACTAGCCGACTGTATTAGAAGTTGGTGGTATGCGTGTTGGTGTTTCTGGGGTTTGTTTTCTTTTTTCGGCACAGGTAGGCGGGGCGGTGTTTGACGGCATTCCGGCACACCTGCGGCGCATCGGACGTCATCAGTGGGAGCATTTATGGAGCTGAGTGATGGACGTCTGGTGTCGGATTATTGTTGTTCCCACAAGTGGTAACAGTGCTGTTGCAAGTTTAATCTGTTGGTTCTGTGCGACTGAGCTACATGTTTGAAGGTTCATCTTCTGCCTGCTTTTTCTCTGCACCAGCCTGTCTCGCCGCCTGTTCGCCTGCCTGTTTCTTTGTGCGCTGGCCCATTTTTGGATCTGTGACAGAGACTTACCTGGCGCTGGCCTGCGATCGCTGTTATTCCTGTATTCTGGTGTTTCAAGTAAGCTCTCCAACTCTCTCCGCCCGCTTCAATTTCATTCTCGATTTTCGACGTTTATCCCCTAATTCTGTTTTGTCCCTCGTTCTCAGGTAGCTCTGGTTCGCCACCTATCTGCCTGCATACCTTGGCTTCGTTTTTCATCCCCCTCGGCTCTGTTTATTCGCACATTTACCCGGCCATTGTATATAGCCCCGTCCCCTTGTAAATATTCCCTGATCACTGTTAATAAATCTGCTTCACCGCTATTCTGTGCCCGTGTGTGTTTCTGCCACTGAATCCACCTGTTTAAATGAACCTAACAGAATAATCCGACCACTATTATGGATTCGGCAGAACGCACAGCTCCCGCTTCTGGCGACTTACTTAAGGAACACGAGAAGTCTTTGTCAAGTTTAACTCAGCAGTTTAGGGAATCCGAGCAATGGGCTGGTCGGGTTAATGAGACCCTGACAGCCATACAAGAGACTCTAGCCCGGTTAGTTCCTCCAACCGTTCCTAGTGTGCCGCCCCCCCCCCGCCCGTTCCGCAGGGTTCGGGCTCTGTTCGTGACCCCGCTCCCCCAGCTCTGGTGCCTTTTACGGGAGAACTGGGCCGTTGTGGGGGGTTTTTGATTCAGGTTTCCCTGCTTTTTCAGCGGTTTCCCCATGCGTTTTCTGACGATGCCTCTAAGATTTCACATTTTATCGGTGCCCTCCGTGATCGTGCGACCAAACATCATAGTCAATCGTGAATGGATTTATTGGAATGCTCATGCTGCAGGGAAAACAGAGCAGATCTTGGCGATAGTTCCAGTCCAAGTGAAACCTAAAAGAGGACAAAAGGTGACACACACTTATGCTTTTCTGGACCCTGGCAGTTTTGCAGTTTCTGGAGATAGCAACACAATCAGCTACTATCGTGGACGGACATTACAGCATCGCTCTGCCATTGCGGAACAAGCACATTAAGATGCACAAAAATCGCAAAGTGGCCAAGCAACGTGCCTTAAACCTAAAGCCTAAAGCAAAGTTGGAGAGGTATACTTCATTCCAAGCAGAATACTCAGCTTTCATGAGTAACATACTAACCAAAGATTACATAGTGACGATGGAAAGGTTTGGTACCTGCCGCACCACGGACTTTACCTCATCACCAGCTTTGTTCTGTGCAAATATGCTGAAGACAGCCAAGATCCAGCCAACAGTCAAGCGGTTGACACCAGCCATACAGTTATACCACACACTTAGAGCTGTATGTCAGGGTGGTGGATTCAGGCTCACAAACTGGATAAGCAATAGTAGAGCAGTGCTGTACGCTATTCCAGAAGAAGAGAGGGCATCAGAGGTTAAAGATCTCGATCTGGATCAGGACACGCTTATCCATACAGAGAGCATTGGGAGTCCATTAGTGTATTTAATCCGACAGCTTCAGGTTCAAGATCGTGATGTCTGACAAGGCGCCCACTCGGAGGAACCTCCTGTCCATTGAAATTATTCTTTTTCCTATTCAAACTAACTTACACGAGTGAAGCACGGGAAAACTGGTCTCACGGCTATACAAACAACAACAAAAATAATAATAATGCTAATAATGATGATGTCTAGCTAGCCATTCTTTCCTGCTTATCCTTATCAGGGATAATATTTAAACATTTTACATTTAAACTTGAGTGTTGTTGAAAGCACTTTTAAACAAAATGTATAATAATAGTAATGCATGTTTAAAAACCCCCAAGGTCACCTTTATTATTACAGCAAATTAAAAATACCCAATTAAATAGGAATAAAATAAAACACATAAAACCACGACACAAAACTGATCAAGGTCGCAAAAAACTAAGACCATGTTATAATGAAGGTGTAACAGAATTAGTTTTCTGAGAGACCTGATACGATTCATGCCACACACTGTTTGTGATCACAGTTTGAATTTGCTATATTTACAGTTCTATGTCTTAGCACCCTGATACTTCCAGCCTCCCATGTCCAGCCAGCTCTGCTGTAGTCATTCCGACTCCACACACCTTCACTACTTCACTACTGAAATAGGGGAGGCAACTTCCTAGACTAACTACAGGGCTGGCAAAATCGCTAGCCCCGGGACATCGGGCTAGCGATAGTTTCCAGTCGGGCTACCAAAATCCATCTCAGCCCTGCCCGTCGGGCTACCATAGGAAGGAAAAATATGTGTCAATGCTTTTGCATTCTTTCGCAAATATAGCTGGGTAATTATGTCATTGGCATCGATGAGCCACTGTCAATATGAGCCACTGTCAATATGTGACACATTGAAATCGCGTTTGAATTTGCGCTTGTTTTTTGCTTTCACTTTCATTTTGCGATCGCGCGAACTCTGTATAGAGAGCGGCAGTACTGATTGGTCAGTGACAGATTAATTGCGCACCAATTCCTCTGGCATCGTCTTATCAATCGTTAGCTCACTATCTAAACATGACAAGTGAAATCTCTCGCAGCAAGCTTAAACATGTGATAGAGGTTGATTGCGCAGAGAAACGCTGACCGTTATGTAAGTATGTGTGTAAAAGCAGCAGGATTTACGCCAGTATTTTAGTTCTGCAGAGCCAAATAATAAAGGTCAGGGTGAAGAAGGGACAGCCAATGAAAAGCCTACCACAAAACGGAAAAGTTATGACAAATGAGACTATGAGGCAAAAAGAAAGCGCAGCTTTTTTTGGTTTCATGGACAAAAGAATTTCTGTGGCTGGAATATGACGAGCTAAATAATATAATCTTCTGCCGGGTGTGTCGTGAGTTTCCCTCAATTTCTGAGTCGACAAGCGCCTTTGTTACTGGGACCAGTAATTTTAAGAAAGACCCCATCAGAACCCATGAGAAATGCAAGAAATGCATTATTGCTCAGTCTGCAGTATCTTTCCCAGAACAAACACCAATTGCAAAAAACATACTAAAAATAAACCAAGCACAACAAGAACTTCTGAAAAATCTGTTTAGAACAGCGTACTATGTTGCAAAGAGTAATCCACCATTGGCAAAATTTAGCAGTATTTGCAAACTTCAAAAAGCAAATGTCCTAGATCTTGGTTCCACTTACCTCTTACCCGTGATTTCAGTGGAAATGTAAAATTCAGGATCTGACACAGATTGATTCATGTTCTACACAGTTCTTACAAGTTCATAGAAATTTCTGTTCAATTAGAACCAAATATTTGAGTTGATGATTGTAATTACAGTTGTTGTAATTTGTGTTTTAAATATTTTTAGATTGGTGTTTTGTTTCCTTTACAATATTATGTCCGCTTTTTTTTTTTTTTTTAAATTTGGGCTACTTAAATTTATTTTGGGCTACCACAGACTGAAGAGTGCCTGCCCGAAGGGCTACCAGGGATTTTGAAATTTTGCGAGCCCTGAACTATTCACTTTAGCTAAAGTTATTATGTTAGTTAAAGAGTTGGGATACTGTGTAAGACATAAATAAACTTAAAATACAAAGTTTGGACCTTCTTTTGCACAATTCCCTACTATAGCGGTCTCTGCAAGCACACGGGGCTCTGAGAGGGTACAACATGACAACTTTGAAATTCTACTAGAAACAGTCAATCATATTTGTTTGTCAAAGCTGAACCCAGGATAAACTACGCTAAATTAGCGTTTTTAGCTAACAGCTACAATAAGCACAAAAGTTACTGTACAGCGATCATTTGTTAACATGACGCTTGTTCTTACACATGTAATACATTTATTCCCAACCTGAAAGTTCATCCGCTGGTCGTTCGACATGACGAATGACTTCTGAGGTCTTAATCCAGCTCAAGATGCTGTAGATTGCTGTCAGTAACACTTTCGGTCCGCTGTTAAAAGGGAGTTCTAATAATCTGCGCTTGATTACTCTGGAACCGGATGTAAGTCCCAAAAAATGAATTTTGGAACTGAAATTGAATTGTAGAACTGAATGGTGAGAAGTGAAACGGAAATTATTCGAGAGCTACATTTTTAAGGGATAAAATACAGTTTCAAAGCAAATTAATTCATTTTCAAAATATAAAATTCAATTTCAATTTAGTGCCAATCATTTTCAAACCAATATATTGAATTTCAAGTTAGGCTAATTCAAATTCAGTTTTAAAAAGCATTTATTCGAGTTACAATTCAGATTCAATCTGAACAATTCAAATTCGAATTTAACTCATTCAAATTCATTTTCTGATGGCACAAAGTTCTGCCCATACCCATCACCCAACAGTCTCCATCACCAATATGGTGATTTGGTGATGTGATTATTACATAATCGTTGTTGATATGATGATGACCTCTTCTGGTAGCCCATATAGTGATAGTGTGTATGGGCTCTTCTGTCTGTATGTTGTTAAAAGTAGTGAAAGACTGGTGACCACTGTCTTACTTAGATGAATGTCCTCAATTAGGTTTACATTGACTGTATGTATGCATTTGGACCAAACCAAAAATAATGCCAATCTAAAATATTGGTTGGCTGGCTCCCTAACTGCATCCCACCCCCAGTCCGGGAAACAGGGAGAGAGAGAATGCCATGAGGTAGGACAGTGAGCATACGTACATTTTGTCATTAAAAAAAGAACATTATACCATCCTAGGGTGACACAAATAAGACCCAATTGTTCTTTATCCATATACTAGTATTTAAAACATAACAGTCTCGGGTGAGTTTTTAGCTAACCTTTTTTAATATGTAACCTTTACTTGACCCGATAATAAAAACAGCTTAAAAATCCTATGATTGCTTAGGTAATACAGTTTAACTCTGACTACTTAACTGAAATGAACATCTTTAAACCAGATGATTATCAATGTTTTAACTAGGAGGATTCCTTTAGGATTTCTTTGCACTGAATGTGTAGCTGTTTGAAATGACTGCAAAATTACTGAAAGATGGTAAATGGCCTGTATTTGTCTCCAAAAGTTGATTCTGTTCATCTGGACGTAGCGTTTTGTGGGAGAAACGTTTCGTCACTCATCCAAGTGACTTCTTCAGTCTCAGCTGACTGCAGGTTTCCCCAAATCTTATAAACAGTACATTTGCATAATGATTGAAACCAGCCCACTGAGGGGAACAATGGGCTGGGGAGGCGTTGGAGGTAGTCCGTAAGAGATTACAGGTTGACACCAACCTCAGCAACAGGACCACTCTCAGCATCGACCAAGTGGGTTTGCTTTTGGAACTGTGTCTTCATTCCACCTACTTCACATACAAGGGTCAGTTCTACAGGCAGAAACATGGGTGTGCCATGGGCTCCCCAGTTTCACCCATCGTGGCCAATTTGTACATGGAAGAAGTGGAAAAGAGGGCTTTGCTATCCTACCCTGGAACACCACCAAGCCATTGGTTCAGATATGTGGATGACACCTGGGTGAAAATCAAATCTCAGGACGTACTACATTTCACGAATCACATTAACTCGGTGGACCGACACATCAAATTCACCAGGGAGGATATGAAAAGTGGCAGGTTAGCCTTCTTAGACTGTGAGATTTCCATCAGTAATGGGGGACATCTAAAAGCTGACGTGTACCGTAAACCTACACATACGGATCAGTATCTAAGGTTTGACTCTCATCATCCACTGGAGCACAAACTGGGTGTCATCAGGACGCTACAACACAGAGCGAACACCATCCCCACTAACACAGCGGCCAGGGAGGCAGAAGAACAGCACATCAAGAAGGCCCTGAGTAAATGTGGTTATCCCAGCTGGACTTTTGTCAAAGCTGGAAAGGCACCTAAAGAAAGCTCCAGCCGATCCAGGAGAGAAGGACAACCGCTGACTAAGCGAAAACCTGTAGTGATCCCATATGTGTCAGGAGTATCGGAACAGTTGAGACGCATTTTTTCTAAACACCGGGTCTCTGTGGCTTTTAAACCCCAAAACACTCTCGCACTTTTTTCCACTTCACTCCGCACGCGAGCCTTGTGCTTTGCACTGGGAAGAGGGGGGAGAGGTGGTAGTTACACTCGCAGTAGCACAGGAACAGAGCAGGAGGGAAAGAGAGAGAAAGAAAGCCAGGGACAACAACGTCACATTAGAAAGGTATAGTAATCGTCCACAACTATTTTCATTTGCGGATGATAAAGGATTCAGAAGGTTTATTCTGACAGAGAATATATGACAGAGAATGTGCATCTTCTTTTTGTTTTCATATTTTAATTTATATTTAATTGTGTTGTGGTTTGCAGTGTTTTGTGTTGTTTCACTTTAAATTGGTTTAAAAGGAAAAAGCTGAAAATTTAAATAGTTAAAAGTTGAAATGTAAATAATTTGTTTTTGTATTTTATAGTTTATATTTATTACATTTTATGTGGAGTGAATAAATAAAAGTATAATTACGGTGGCCCCTAGAGACAAAGCACGTAAAAACTCCAAAACACGTAAAAACTCCATAGCACGTACAAACTCCGAAGCACGTACAAACTCCAAAACACGTACAAAACACAACAGAAGTGCTCCAGGATGCTAGGGGCAGTGTTGAGCTTTTGTTACCTAGTGGCTACACAAGCCAGGAAGTACCAACGACCGGATTTGGTGTGTGGTAGTAACAGGTAAACGAACATATTTTTTTTTTAATTATTTGAATATATATGAGTGCTTGTGTATAAATACACAAACCATACACATATGCTTTCAATTGTGTAATTTAAGTGATCTAAGGTAGCTCTGTTTTGGAAGTTCAGTTAACGCTAGGAATGTGCTTTGGAGTTTGTATGTGCTTTTTGGAGTTTGTACGTGCTTTGTCTCTAGGGGCCACCGTATATATTTATATATAAATAAAACCACATTTTTTTTACATTATTAATTCCTTTTGTGCATAATTTTATATTGTTGTTAATAATAAATTCATTAAAGCAACAAAAAAACCTGAAGAGCCGGTTGGGAGCTGAAAGAGCCGGTTGGGAGCTGAAAGAGCCGGCTCTTTTTAGTGAGTCGAGCCGAAAGAGCCGGTTCTCTAAAAAGAGTCGGAAATCCCATCACTACAACACATTGTGTGCAGTAAAACACAAAACACAAGTATGTGATGCTAATTATGAGAGGTTAGCCTTAAAGATAAAAATAAATCCCAACAGTAACCCACAACACACGAGCACTAACTCAGCATCTAGAAATTAATGTAGACAATAGATTTCAAATCAAATCAATTTTATTTATAGCACTTTTAAAAACAACAAATGTTGACCAAAGTACTGTACAATAGAATAATCAGATAAAATTTAAAAGGAAAGTAAAATAAAAGATAAGAAAATAATAAGAATAAAATAATGACAGACTCATACAGAAGTAAAAGCCAAGGAGTGAAAATAGGTCTTTAAACGAGTTTTGAAAGTATCCAGTGTTGGAGAGGTTCTGATATGTAAAGGCAGTTTAGTCCACAGCAAAAGCCCGATCTCCTCTGTGTTTTAATCTAGACCTAGGGACAACTAGAAGCTCCGGCGAGACCTCAAAGGTCTCACCGGAGTGTACCAATTTAAAAGATCAGAAAGATATGTAGGAGCTAATCCATGCAATATTTTAAAAACAAGTGTCAAAATCTTAAAATCAATTCGAAAACTAACTGGCAGCCAGTGTAGCGAGGCAAGTATAGGGATATGTGCTCTCACTTCCACGTGCCAGTCAGAAGCCTTGCCGCAGCATTTTGAACCAGCTGTAGTCGGCCAATAGATGACGAAGTAACACCAGAGTAGAGACTGTTTCAGAAGTCAGTGCGAGATGAAATAAATGCATGGATTGCTTTCTCAAAGTCTCTGAAACAGAGAAATTGCTTCACCTTTGTAGCGCAGGTGAAAGAAGCTGGGCTTGATCACATTATTTATCTGTTTATCGACTGTTAAATTACTATCAAAAATCACACCTAAATTCCTCGCAAGCGATTTTTTAAATAATTTTCTAAGGGGCCAAGGTCATAATGGTCAAGTTACTTGAAAAAAGTAATCAGTAACTAATTACTGATTACTTCTCCAAAAAAGTAATCCCATTACTTTACTGATTACTTATTTTCAAAAGTAATTAATTACTTAGTTACTTTTTAAAAACACGATTTACAGGGTTAGGTGATAAAGCAATAGATCTTTCAGCCCAATTCTACTTTTTCTGCATAATCCATCATACAAAATGTAATCAAATGAAAAAGTCTCTTTTTAAAACTTGTTTTAATCTTTTAACTTTATGCATCAAGCAAAAACTTAATTATATGCAACATTCTCTGACTGGAAGAAATTTGTTTAACATTTAAACCTATTTTCTGCACATTCCAGCACATAAAATAAAATATTTTTTTGTGTTTACACTCACTCTTTCAAATAAATGCAAGTAAAACACAGCAGAAAATAAATAAAATCAAAGACTCAGCGGTCCTGTTGCTCTATTTTCACCTGTAAAGCAGGAGTGGGGTAGGTGGAGGTTTACCCTTGTGCAGGTGTGCCACAGCGGTCAGTTGAAGAATCCGCGAGTTTCTCTGTGAGTTTCCCATTACGTCGTAGCGCACTCGGTGCTTGCTTGGAAGTTTAGGGGTTTTTTTCGCTGTAAAAATAAGTTTTCTTCCCACGCACAACGGACACTAATGTTTTTGTCACTTTTCATCGACTCTCTCCCACACTCGATATATTATCCATTGTTGATCTGCAC
Organism: Pelmatolapia mariae; assembly: GCF_036321145.2. Lineage (NCBI taxonomy): Eukaryota > Metazoa > Chordata > Actinopteri > Cichliformes > Cichlidae > Pelmatolapia > Pelmatolapia mariae. Next base: position 33,437,974 of record NC_086245.2, on the reverse strand, counting down.
ACAGCTGTTGTCACGAACATCGCTCTCGCTTACGTCACTGTCATGAGACATTCTCGCAAAAAAATCACGGTTTTAGTAATGCAGCGTTTCTACGGGAAAAGTAACGGTAATCTAATTACCGCTTTTGCAATAGTAATCCCTTACTTTACTCGTTACCTGAAAAACGCGTTACTGCCCATCTCTGGTCACTAGGGATGAAGACAATGATCTCAGTTTTCTGTTCATTTAGACTGAGAAAATTTAAAGCCATCCATGCCTTAACATCTTCCAGACAATCAAACAGTGTCTTCAGAGGGTTCACAGATTTGCGTTTCAGTGGGAGGTAGATCTGTGAATCATCTGCATAACAGTGAAAGGAGATACCATATTTTTTTTAAAAAATAGAGCCCATAGGAAGCATGTAAATTGAGAAGAGTAATGGGCCAAGAATAGATCCCTGAGGGACCCCACAAAAGAGTGAGATCCTTGGGGATAGTGTGTCTCTGAAACTAACAGAGAAGGATTGATTAGATAGGTAAGATTTAAACCATTGCAATGCAGTCCCTTTAATACCGGCATATTGTTCCAGCTGAGAGATAAGAATCCTATGATCCACTGTATCAAAAGCAGCACTGAGATCCAGTAATATTAAAATGGCGGAATCTCCCGAGTCTGTAAAAGTTAAAAGGTCATTAGAAACTTTTAAAAGAGCATTTTCAGTGTTATGATGCATTTTAAAACCAGACTGGAATACTTCACCGATGCTGTGATTATCTAAAAAGGTCTGGAGCTGGAGGAGGACAACTTTCTACAGAACTTTTGACAGAAAAAGCAAATCTGGAGATTGGTCTTTAATTTGATAGAACTGTTGGGTCCAGGTTCTGCTTTTTAAGGATAGGTTCCACCACTGCATGTTTAAAGTCAAAGGGAACAGACCCAGACTAAAGACTGCTATTTACAATGGAAAGCAAACATATACCAACAGTGTCAAACACATCTTTCAGCAATCTAGGTGGAATGCTATGGTAAATGGAGTGATTCTTATATAGCGCTTTTCTACTCTCCTGGAGTACTGAAAGCGCTCTACACAACACACCGCATTCACCCATACACACCCATTCACACCACCACTCTATGCTTTGTCAGTGCTTTAACTAACATACACTCATACACATTCATACTCCAGGGGATGCATCAGAGAGCAAGTGGGAGTTAGTATCTTGCCCAAGGATATTTGGCATGCAGACTGGGGAAGCCAGGAATCAAACTACCAACCTTCCGATCAGCAGATGACCTGCTCTACCTCCTGAGCTACAACCACCCCATATCCAAGGAACATTTTGAAGGTTTCAAGTTATTAACTATTTCATTAAGTAATGAAAAGGACACTGGCTGAAAATGATCAAAAACGGCAAACATTGGAGAGTAAATAGTAGGGTCAATAGTAGGAAGAATAATGTGGGATGTCAACAATTTTGTTAACGAAGAATTTCAGAAGATTTTCGCATGTTATATTTGCTAACGTATGGGGATCGATAGTGGGTGGATTAAGAACTGAATTTATAATGCCGAATAAAATACGAGGTTTATGATGATTATTGGACACAATCTTAGAAAAATACTTTTTTTTGCTGCTTTAACGGCTTTCTGGTAAATTAACAAGGATTCTCTGAGAGTCTCAAACGATACCTGTAATCGGGCTTTTTCCACTTTTGTTCCGCTTTGCTACAGACTTGTGTAACACTGATAAAGCGCTAATGAATTAATACACATCAGGTATTAAGCAGAATATTGGGCTATTGTTAATCAGAAGATTTAAGAACGGCTACTGGAGCTGATTGTCAGTAATTAATAAATACACACAACACAAAATGCTTTTGCAGGTACCATGTATTTCAACAAAAACCAAAGGAAAATAACAAAGAAAGAAAAGGGAAAACTTAAATAATCACTCCTGCTGCAGCAGTTTAGTCAATCAAAAACCCAATTAAGGTGCACAAAGACAACTAAATAATCCTGTAGCTTATATCAAGCAATATAGATTCTCAAATTAAAAAAAAATGTTCCCCCATAAATAACACACATCAGCATCAAAAACACAGGTCCACACTGAAGAGGGAAAAGTCCATGAATTTTATCTGAGTGTCCATGAGAGATGTCCAAGCACTATTGTCCATAAACGGGGGAATGGTGTGTATGATTGTAGAAATCAGTGTAATTGAAAAATGGTTTCAGAGAAGGGGACAGAGCATCATCTTTGATAACTTCCTACCAGACCAGTGGAAGTGGAAGCTTCAATGCAGAACGATTCCTGTTCCTAGCCGTTCGTTGGCTCGCCATCCTTTTTTATACCCAAAAAGGGTCACCTGGCCTGCATTAAATAAACAGAGCCAATAACAAATCACAAGAATATGAAAATGTCAGGCAGTTGAGCTAAATACAGTTATTCTTGTTCCTGTGTACACAATTTATATATATATAAATTATATATAAATAAATAAACAATATATTTAGATAGATTTAATTAAAACACTTCAACTGCAATATACAGATTGTATACCTTCAAAACATTTGTTATCCAACAAATATCAGTCAACTCAAAACAATCCTTCAAATTGTTTGGACCGGCAGCAGCCAATTAGCATCAGCTGCTAGCATCACAAACAGTCAATTAAAAGTTCAAACTCACCAATTCCATTCTGTTCGGTGTATGACAACACTATATGGCTCTTGCTCACAGTAGTCGGTGTCTAAGTCGCACAAGGTTATAGTTGGTGTTGTCAGAGTAAATTGTTAAATGTTGTCCTTGTTGTACTTAAGTTTGTAAACTTAAAACGAGGTGAAAATTTGGAAGCAGATTTGCGTCGCGAAAACGCCAAAACGCCTGAAACGCGCGTCAGTGTAGCGCGTCTGGCGCGTTTGACTCGCGAAGAAAACCACGTGTGTCAGATCTTGTGTTGCATTTTGTGCACACGCGCGTATCGCGCCAACCGCTCGAGTTGGAAAATCTGAACTCCGGTGTCAAATCCCGCCGCGACAACCAATCAGGAGCCTGGTGACGTGGCTGTAACTAGGTCAAAGGGGCAGATCCAGCCAAAGCCCTTCATTCGTCATTCAGTATGGAGGAAAAGCTCATCAGTGCCGTGGCTAATCATCCAGAGCTATATGATGCTAGCTGCTACTTCTACCGAGACAGGAATAAAAAGGACCTAGCTTGGAGGCACATAAGTGAGGAGATTGGGCAACCTGGTAAGTTCATTCATTCTTCTTTTTAACTTTCAGACTGACCCGATGAAGCCGCGCAAAAGCTAGCAAGCCCGCCTACTGTCCCGTTATTTTCCGACTGATGTACACATACCTTTCCGCTAACAAGATAATGTGTTTATTCAGAGGACATCTGCAGCACAACGCATCTGGCACAACTTCCTCCCACATTCCTCCCACATTTCCGGTTCACGCGCGTGAAAAGATGCAATTTTGCGGCGCGATGGATTTTTCTTGGACACGCGTTGAGGTGCGAATGTGCACGCGTCAAATTAGGGGCGTTTGGGGCGTTTTCACTCGCGCCTATCGCGTTCGGTGTGAACACACCGTTAGACTCTATCTTTGAGAAGTATAATATCTCTTATCACTTTTATGCTGACGATATTCAAATTTATTTTCAGCTGACTAATGACATTTCGTCATCATTACACTGTCTGCTAGAGTGCTCTCAAGCACTCTAGCAGACAGTGAATTAGAAGAAAACAGAAATCATGCTCGACAACCATAATTCACGGGGCCAATTTGCTGACACTCTTGGACCCCTTGCCGCCTTTCTTTCTGGCACTGTTAGTAGCTTAGGTGTTCTCTTTAACAGCTCCTTTAAGTTTGACAAGCAAGTATCCTCTGTAGTTAAATCTAGTTTCTACCAATTGCGTCAAATCTCCAAGGCCAAGCACTACATACCGCACAAGGACCTTGAGAAACTAATCCATGCTTTTGTGACCTCTAGATTAGACTATTGTAATTCCCTTTACTTTGGTATCCACTCCACACTTCTTCATAGATTGCAGCTTGTCCAGAATGCTGCGGCACGCCTTTTGACTGGTACCGCAAGGTTTGCCTCTATCACTCCAGTCCTTGCTGACCTGCATTGGCTCCCTGTCAAATACCAAATTGAGTTTAAAATTCTGTTGCTTACCTTTAAAATCATAAACAATACTGCACCGTGCTACCTCACTGAACTCCATATTCCATATACCCCTAAGATCATCAGGAGAATTACTCTTAGTTCAGCCTAGATCCCGGCTAAAGACCAGAGGTGACCGTGCTTTTGCCCTGGCAGCCCCGAGCCTCTGGAACAATCTTCCTGCTGCTATTCGTGCCTCTGACTCCATCTATTCATTTAAATCTCAGTTAAAAACGTACCTGTTTGACCGAGCGTTTTCAGTTAGTTAGTGCACTTCCCCTATATTTTACCCTTATGTTACTTATCTTCTACTAATGTCCCACTGTATAAATACCCCCACCTTATATTTATGAATACCCTGTAATTTTGTCTTCTAAACTATGCTCTAACATTTTACTTCTTATTTTGTCTGTACCTTTTGGGTTTTTTGTACTCTGTTATAGCCTTTTGTCTTTTATCTTATGTTTTAACCTTGTTGTGAAGCACCAAAGGTACATCTTTATATGTGCTATATAAATAAAGTTGTATTGCATTGTATTGTATTGAAACAGAGGAGGAGTACAAATACCTGGGTGTTCACCTCAGTTACAAACTGGATTGGTCCATGAATACAAATGCACTCTACAAGAAGGGTCTAAGTCATCTCCACCGGCTGAGATCCTTCGGGGTGTTGTTGTTGTGGGTTGCTAGGAGGTTCTCCCTGTTGGAGAACGCTGTTTTTTTTTCTTCTCCCTCTCTCTCCTCTCTCCCTCTTCCTGCCCCATCTTTCAGGTTCCAGGTGCCGCGGCTGAGTAGAGTTACGGCTCGTTAGCCACGGGATAAAGATGGCTGTGTGTCAAATAAGAGCTAACACCCAAATTTCTCATTTGTGGGATAATAAAGGTTTATTCTGTTCTATTCTAGAGATATTAATGTTTTGGTTGTTGCTAAACTTTGCAGTGTGCAAGTATATGCTTTACTGCCCAGTTTCTGTCCTCTGGCTGTGCTCTATAAGGGTTCTGTTTTCAGTAAAAGTAATGATAGACTGGTGACTAAATATTTTAATTGGATGACTGTCCCCATATAGGTTTGTATCAAGAAGGAACTCAGCTACATGCTGACGCAATATAATATTTTGAAAAATTGTATTATCCATAGACCTTGTGTGCTTGGCCATTTTTCTAAATGTAAAAATATTTATTATTATAACAAAAAAGTAATGGATTATTTTCAAAGTAATGAAAAGTAATTCAATTAAATGGTGAGGAGAACAGGCCATAAGCTAATAGTGCAGGCTAACAGCTAACAGTATAGAGTGACAGTTAATAAGAGGATTTTCTATTACTAGCTATAGCTAGTGCACAGTGTAGGGACTAACGCGTTATTAAGTAACGCGTTACAGTAACTACGTTGTTATTGTGGTAACAAGCACGGTAATTAGTTATCATGCCAAAATCAGGAACGCATTAATCGTTACTGGGATTTAGATAGGGTCGTTATTCGTTATTTCATGTGTTTTGTTCGACTTACCTTGGAAATCGGAACACAGACCTGGGAATGATGTCACACTCGAGTAAACGGCATTCTGGTTAGCCTCGTCAGAGAAGTCTGGATTCCAATATGGCAATGCCCTCAAAAACGGTTGTTTTGCTAGCCTTCTACAAAAACAAATTACTACTAAACACATTTGCAGCCATAGCTGGACTCAGTGGGCCAATGGTGATTTTTCGTTTTTATGGGCCAATGTTTTTTTCTTTTCTTTTTTTTCCGTAACGGTATAAACAATGAAAGGTGGTGGATTGGCCAGATGCTGGCAGATGTGTAAAAATAACTCAATTGTTTGGTGGTGGCTATGGCGGAGCTTCCACAGATTCAGTAACATTAGCAAGTGGTGGAGGCCAGCAAGTGGATGAGGGAAAGGGGAGGCAGGAGGAGGAGAGACCCGAGGCGGCCGCCGGTTCGAGTGTCAGGTGAACTGAACTTCACGTAAGAAATTATGACGTGCAGTCTATGTGGGTCAGATATAAACCAAGTTTAGGTGGAGTTTATTTTCGTTGTGCTGACCTTTTACAGTCAGTTACAATAACTCGTACTGCGTACTAGCTAGCATGACGGAGTTTATATACTGCTGGGTGGGTGCTATGATGTTACTGATAGTGAACTTTATTTTATTAATAAGGTTAGTTAGTAGAGTTGTCAACCCTCCCATAAAAAACGGAATCGTCCCGTATTCAGAGAAAATATTACGCGTTTCGTATTGAGCTGAGAAGGAACACAGTTTGTCCCGTACTTAAACTAGAATGGAAAAAGACAAAAAGCTGGATTTATTCTGTCTTTACGCGGTTTCTTCTTCTCTCATTCTCTCCCCCTCCCTCTCCTGTTGCTACTTCAATCATGAAACTGATCAATGATCAGCTGATCGGCTTTTCTGTCGCAAGTCCGTCTCTCTTGTTTGTTTATCGCCCACTTTGCGCCAGAAAGAGGAAACCAGCGGAGGTCGCGCTAAACAACAGCAGCACCTTTAAGCTTGATTTATTTAATATTACTTTCTAGTAGTAGCTAATGTTTGCTGGAGCCACAGCTGTAAAAGCTGCTAGTCATTATATCTGTTTGGATATATGGTGAGAGGGAAACATGAAGATGAAACCAGGAGATGTCCTTACTGAATCATCAGAGCTGAACAGGTGATGGAGAAACAGGTTTACCTATTAGATGACATGAATGAGTTGAAGGGAAGTTATGAACTGTTTCTGAGAGACAAATAACACCAGGATCCTTTTAGTAGTAGCTGACAGCTGGTAACTGTGCAGGGGCGGATCTAGCAAAGTTTTGCCAGGGGGCCAGGCAGGGCATTAACAGGAAAAGAGGGGCACAAAGAAATACTTTTCTTTCTTATTCTCATGTGTTGTAGATAGTTCAGGAGGTTAACTCGAGCAAGCAGTTTTTGGGTTTTGGCTAATTACTGTTTAGAATACCAGAATAGGGAGGATGATGTAGGTTTACATTTATTGGATTGATACATATATACCAACAAGACAGTGTACATCACTGTCACAACAACGTTTGTTTTCATTTAAAGACTTTATGGTTTTTCCTATAATGGTGGGCCAGTCTCTAGTCAAAATGCCCGGGCCGATTTTTTTTTTCCCAGTCCAGCCCTGTATGCAGCTCATCTGCAGTCTGGAGTTACCTACATCTTCCTACTCGGAAGGCAGAATTTCCGAGTTGTGAGTATAATCGAAAGCACCACGACTGCAGTTTCTGTGTTAGACGTAAAAAGCAAGCTAGAAGACTGGCGTCCTTGCTGGGTATCCAGTTAGGGAAGCAACACATTAATAAGAGTATTCTGAGTAAAACCAAAGTTACTTTCCCTAGTAACTAGTTACTTTGAAAGTAACGAGTAACTTGAAGTAACTGAGTTACTTTTGATAGAAGTAACTAGTAATGTAACTAAGTTACTAATTTAAAGTAACTTACCCAACACTGCTAGTGCAACACGGGCATTGCATGCAAAATGGATTATCCTGAATACAGTTGCATAAACTTTACTGATATGATTTTAGTTTCCTTCTAGCAGCCAATCAAGATATTGTCTTGGGTTCTTCTGTCCACATGCCAATAAAACTATTGACATACTGGTGCATATTGTTAGTCAGCTGAGTGTCTGCAATTAGGTTGTGTGAGTTGATATTGCCCACTCCCCCGCTCTGGGAAACGGGAGAGATTGACTGCCTGCACACATATGCACTATGACATTTCACATGAAAGAAGAGTAGGAAAACATCACGAAGTGTTCTGCTGCTGAATGTGAGTAAAAGTGTTGATACACTGACATGCTGGTAACTAAATGTTTTAATTGGCTCGCTGTCCCTAATTAGGTGTGTATTGTGTGTGAATCTGTTTGGAATGACCCCAGAAGTACTAATAAGCTGACAAGTGATCAAATTTTAACTTGGATCAATGTCACTGGAGTGATTTTACATTTTTAGTTTTAAAGTTCAGGTTTGTGCTTAAAGTGCTTTAATTTTTTTTTTTACTTAGACATAGATAGGAAATGTGAAAAATATAACAAAAATGTACTGCAATATTTTGAAAGTTTAAAAAAATAAATAAAATGTATAGAACAGGCTAACACCTAACAGTGCATGTAACAGTACAGGCTATTGGCTATGAACCCATGCTAACAGTGCAGGCTGAGTAGAAGTGCTGATTGACCCATATATGGTATATATGAGCATTATTATGACTGTACCTGTTCTATACATTTATATTATCAGTCACATGAAATTTCCCCTTGTGGGACTAATAAAGGGTATATCAATAAATCAATCAATCAATCAATCACATTTTGTCTTAAAAATATAGTATACAGTACTTAGGGCAAAGAGCAGCTCCTACATTTTTTTTTATTTTAATGGTACAAAAAAAGCTAAATTTTTATATAAAGTTGTTATCTGGTTAGCTTTCAGCAGTTAATTTTAATAGAAATCTTGTATTTTGCTTAATAATAAAAGTTATTTCAACATATCATCATATCTTAAGAAAGTACAGTAGGGCTCTGAAAAACTATTTCAGAGAGCATTACCAGTGTGTTAAAAGCTAGTGATAGTACTAGTACCACTCTGGTAGATAAGCCTGAAAAAGCTGGTGGACAGTTTACTGATATGATCAATTTGGCTTCTGGCCATTTTATGTAATTATGACCTGTAAGGGTTTTATTGTCCGTGTGTTAATAAAGTACTAATAGACCGACATGCTGGTTACCAAATGTTTTACTTGGATGAATGTCCCCAATTAGGTTTGTGTCATGTGCGTATGATTTAGAATGACCCCAAAAGTACAGATAGACTGACAAAGTCGTGACCCATGTTATGTGAACGAATGTCCATGCAGAGATTTTGAACCATTTGATTGTTTCTGAAATTGAAAAGAAGGGACTCAGCTTCATAACTGCCAGAAATCCTACTTGGTATTCTGTCAGGGTCCTGGGTCTGAGCGACCCAGGATCCCCGAGCAGTCATGGACTTGTTAAATTTGTATGTATATTTGGTATTGCTGTCCCTCGTTCTCCCTGCATATGTGTCTGTGTGTGTATGTGTCTCTGTGGGCGCCTTCAGGCCTGGTGGGTGTGGCCCTGCTGGCGGACTGGCCACACCCAAAGCCACACACCTGCTCCTGATCAGGCCTCGTCGGGGGAGCTACTTAAGAGAGTCTTGGAGCTCCCACCGACGCGGGATCATTGCTTGAGACTCCACGTTAGTCACCAGTTTAGGTTTTGTCGTTAAGTGCATGCCTGCCATTGATAAGTGTGCTGACGGCTGCCGCTATTGTTCCCTGCAGGAGGTGCGTGGGAGGCATGAAGAGCAGCGGGCACCGGGAGTGCTGACACACGGGAGCAGAGAGCACAAGGAGGACACGACACGGGAGTCTGGGGAAAACACGGGGATTTACTATTGTTTTGTACCACGCACTGTAAATAAACGCACTGTCTACACACAGAGTACCGCGCCTGGGTCCTTTTCCCCATACCCCCACGGTCTGCCATGCCATACCGTGACA